>NW_024412419.1:27579282-27650681 GCF_014898765.1 Herpailurus yagouaroundi | reverse complement strand
TTTTTTTTTTTTTTTTTTTTTTTTTTTTTTTTTTTCCCTGAGAACTCAGCTATAAATCTGAGGGATTTCTACACAAGGTCAACATCTCTCTCTTCCTTTGTATCTGTCCACTGTGTTTAACACAGTGCTATGAATACAGCAGGTGTTCATTGACTTGATTTGAGGAGGGTAGGGTAGGAATGATTTGTCTTATTTGCCTTGTACGCCCTGTGTGTGTCACAGTGCATATCACATAGTTAGCACCAAGTGCATATTTGTGGAGTACTCACAACTGCAATATGTTAATGGTATTCTTCTTGGGACACTTGGTATTCTTAAAGGCCTTCTTATTGGGACACTTGCCACCACTTCCAACCTGTTTTTGCCAGTGGTGTGCCTATTCCCTTCCTATTTAATTCCCCATGTGTAACCAACCACTGTCTAGGAAGAGAACTTTCCCCTTCTGATAGGAGCATCCTATCCCTAAACAATTTACAAATGACTTTTGTACTCAGGATTGGAATTTAATCCACCATACCTTTGTAACTTCTGAGGAAAGATGAGAATGGGTCTCCTTGAGGCGTGAGATAGAACTATGACTAAGGCCTCCCACCACTGCCATCAGAGTGTTAAAATTTTTGAGCTGAAGGAGCTTCTGCAATAAAAAAAATTACCATCAATACTTTGTAAGAATTTTTCAACTATTCCAGCCTCTCTGACGTACAGGTGAATGCACTATTTTAATAACAAGGATCTAGGACAAATAATATCAATTTAACATGAAGCACAAATGCAATCCACCAGAAAAATATATCCATCATTTTACAGAAAACGTTACAATGAATGCTTCTAAGTATTACCAATTAAAGGTAGTCTTCGTGCATGAGAGAAGTATGATGTTCACCACCAGATATTATGAATACTTTAATTGTCCTTTATGGTGTGAACCCCAAATTTCTTTGATGACTTTTCTCTAGAGGGAACAAACATCTAGAATCCTTTAAGAACCCCAGGCTAATGCCCAGACATACATACCTTGGCAACATTGATAAACTTTGTAATGACTTCTGCCCTTTGCTGGGGGGTTGGTTTGCTAAGAACCATCAACTGGACCCACTTAGAGATTCCATTAAATAAAGCAATAGATCTCTCCAAGGTTGGGTTATTCTCCAGGCAGCCATGGATGACATAGCTTTGGTAATCAGTGAACTAGTAAAGGAAGATTCAGAGACTCTGAATTATAATGGAGTCTTTGTAAAATCAGAAATTAGAACGTTGTGTGGAAGATGTGAGACGCTGTTTCATAACAACATAATGATTTCTTTCATTTCACATTTATGATGGTATCTTACACATTTGAATATACACGTACCCTTAACATATTATTTTGCTGTGTTTCACTCCGCCATACACAGATACATGCTTACACATCACAGTGTTGGACAGGGCGGGGAGGGACAAGAGTCTAAGTCACATTCCAGTGAATCTCAAATTTGCTGGATCATAAGATCCACCTGAGGCATTTGCATTATAACATATTGGTTTCTGGGGACACTTCAGACCTAAAGGATCAATATCTCCAAAGGAAGAACCCAAGAGTCTTCATTTTTCACCCACTACTTGTGATTCCAACAGCCAGGCAAGTCTGAGACACAATGGCATACATTAAAGAAAAGGAAATGAATACAAATATAATGATTTCAAGTCAGAATAATTTTGTACAGTTTTTTAAGAAAAAAGAAGAAGAAAACAATAATTGAAGTAAGGCAGCTCCTTAGCAAAACAGACACCTTTTGGGGGAGTCAGCATGGATGCCACCAAATACATGTGAGCCTTCTATCATGTAAACAATGCAGGGGGTTCCCTCTCATGGCCTGCCAGGAAGGGATCATTGAGGTCCTCTCCAAATAGGATTATTTTGTGAAAAGAATCAGTCTTTCAGAAATCCATACTTCTAACCTCATGTTCTTCTTTGCAAGTAATAATGTAATTAATTTCCTGGCACCTTGGAAAAGAAAGAGTGATTGCCCCAGAGCTTGGTGAGACAAAGCCTGATCATGAGCCATTGTGGAAATAGTCTCATAACAAGTAAATAGAGAGTAGGTGGCTAGGAAGAGACCACAGTCAAGAGGAAGAGAAAGGAGGTGGAGAAGGAACACTATTAAGACGGAGTAGGAAAGAAAAGTTTAATTCTGGCTCTCTATATCTGGAAATAAACAACCTGATGTGAGAGTCTCATCAAAGCCTACAATTCTTATTCTCAACCTATGCCCGTAATTAGGCATTTATACAAATCCCAACCTAAATAAATATGTCTTCCCTCAAATGGAGGGCCTAGCAAAACATGTTCACTTGGGAGAAGTCAATGGAGCTAAATAAACCTTGAATGGTTAAATCTCCACTGAGTATTCAGAAAATCATGCTTTAATCGTATGAAAGGAGACATTGAAAATAGCGACAGATATATAGCTCCTAAGCCATAAAATAAAGGCAGGATAATATTTATCTTTGGTTAAAAGGGATTGTTCCTGTGAATTAAGGGCACTTTTCCAGTGGAGCACAATGACAGAGGCTGCCAATATGAAAACGCAGCTCTTGGGAAAGTTGGCATGGTGGTTGTTATCCTTGGAAGAATAAATGTCAGTTTCTTACTGAGATCCTTCTAAAAGATTTATGCTCCAGAAAAGTGAGGTGCTCAGCCAATTCAATGGGCTCCAGATGGTCAAACAGCAGACAGGCTTTTCCCTTCTTGGATACTTTTTTCCTCTGTGTGACTCTTCTCATCCAGTCATAGGAAGGACTATAAAAGAAACAGTGAGTCTGGTCAATGTGCTGAAAGGCCATTTCACTCAATGGAAGTTATTAACCTACTGACTCTGTAACTCTTGGCCTGCTTCCAGGAGCTTGCGCAAAATACACGCCCTGTCCTTCATATTTGAAGAGAAAACCACTGACCCACTGCCAATAGAACATAAACTTTGAGTTGTTTTTCCAGACAGGGTGGGTTTGCACCGATCCATCCAGAATTTCTTACTTGCTCTTTCTTGTGACCAGTAAGGTTTGGATCACAGGGGAGAGGTCAGGGTTAGGTGTATAAATTTGGCAGATTATCAATATATACGATGGTGATTGAAGGCACATGAAAACCACCTGAATTGGGTTCTTACACTTCACAGCAACATATGGATTATCTGAAAAATTCGTTATAAAGACAGAGGACTGACCTCACTGCCAGAGATTCTGATTTACTAGGAATGAACCTGAATAATCTGTATTTTTAACAACATCCCTAATGATTCCTGGATCATGCACTGTTGATCAAGACTCTTAAAGAAGTATTCTAGGAAAATGGACCAGAGTATGAATGCCCAGGACACAAAAACATATATTTGCAAGACGGATAACCATACTTAGGGCCATTGCATAGTTTTCTCTGTACAAAGTTAACTAGTAGATATAAAATGTGAATCTAATTAGCACTGAGTTCCTAGTAAATGAGCTAACCAGTTCATGGCAAAACAATGGTCAACATTTGTAAAGCCTCAGGCTTATCTCAGAAGCACATAGCACAGGGCTTCTTAAACTTGAATGTGCACATGAATCGGCTAGTGCTCTCTTATTAAAATGCAGTTTCCAATTCAGCAGGTTTAGGGTGGGGCCTGAGATTCTGAATTTCTACTGAGCTCCCATGTGATGCCAGTGCTACTGATCTACAGGCCACACTATGAGTGGCAAGGACTTAGGAGACAGGAACTAAACTTAGTAACTAAGTACTCAACATCTATTACATGCCAAATGCTATCTTACTATGCATTTATTGGATGCTCATAGTAGCCCCATGACCAAGGTACTATCCCCATTTTATACATAAAGAAATTGAGGCTTGGAAAGATGAACTATGTCCAGTGGGGCTGTGCTTATTTTGCAGCAAGACTTTCTTCACAAGAGCACACCTTGATTCTGAAATAGTATGGACTGAGGTCAAGCGGGACCATCACTATTCCATCCCCTCATCATGACTCATCATGTTTGAAAGAAGCTTGTGCCACTCTTACATGCTGGATATGTCGATGAGGCTGATGTGTTTTTCATACCCTAGTTGGCTAGCTACTTCTCGGAATTCTTCAGTCATACGGATCAAACCAAGGTCCAAATTAAACTCTGCAGGAAACTTGAGAATCCAGTACCTGAAAGGCATCAAATATTTTTGACGATGAGAAGATTTCAAGCTAGACCTTTATGGAAATTATTGTATCATTTTACAGATTACATTTCACCATAAACCCAGGACCATACCCCAAATTAGCAATCTCCTGTTCCCCTCCGCATGATACCAGCTCTCACTTTTCCCTCCTTCAATCAAGGACCCAAGTCTACCACTCCCTCTCTGAGTCTCTCTTTCTGACCCTAAGTCCTGAGTGTCTCTACTCTCATCTAAGGGCAGGAAACTCTTCTCCCAGTTCATGGCAACTACATGGGAAAGTATATGGTGGGGAAATAGAAAAGAAATGAATTTACTCTTTCCGACAGTTAGTTTCATTCCCTAATCACATTTGCTATGGCTTGACCTCTAAAAGAAAGATAAATTCAACTCCCAGGAACAGAGGAGAGCCAATTTAATCAAAATCAGTAAAAGAGGGATCGGAGTCCATTCTATTGCCAAACTAGGTCTGCCGCTTGGGGAAAAAGAAATTATCAACAATTCCAGAACCATAAAGTAGAAGACAAATTACATGTATAAGTATATTTACCTCATGAAGTAGCAGATCTTTAACCGAAATTCATCACAGTTTTCTCCACTGGCATCTCGATACGTACACTAGTTAAAGAAAAAATCCTTGTACCTTGTTTCCTTTGCCCACACCTGCAGCTGTTTGACCGATTTAGATGAATTCCTAATAAGAAGTCCATACCAGGGACATGTGAGTTATATGGATGTTCAAATGGGGAGACAACAAGCTCTGATGATTTCAGCACTGAATAATTGTAACCTTTGCACTATTACACCCCCATATGGAGTCCTGGAGACTCTCAGACTACACTGAGGACTGGGATATTGCTCACTTTCAAGAACCTCTGCTCAGGGTAAATGTCCCCTTACCCTCTCCAATATTCCCTTCTATCCTGAGGCTGTAGGAAGGATGGAGAGGAAAAGTAGAAAGTGGAGGAAGCTTGCAATGAGCCAATGGAAGCCCACATGGCCCTAATACTTGACAGACCCTCTGCCTATCAGGCTCCTACCCCGTAAGGCTTCCCAGTCATGTGGAGGCCCCTGGGGCTGGAAGCAGGCTGATAATAAACATTAGATCCCCAGGAATAAAACCTCCTTATACATGTGAGGCTATTTTGTCATTTTGTGTCATTTGGCTTTCAATCACCTTTTGGGACTGCACTGTGTACAAAAGTGGTAGATTGCTAAAAGCTCTTACTAGAATGGGGTTTCTGGGTCTTTTTGTTTGTTTCTTTGCTTGCTTTTGTATCAGAAGGAAATCGGAAATTAATATCAACCAACCGATTGCAATAAACCTGTTAGACTGTTCTTTGTGTCTTGTCAACAAGGGAAAATGTGAAAACTTAGGTGGCATGTGTGCCTGATTTGTGCCTTATTTTGGTTGGCATTTCCATATGTCTAAACCATATCCTCTGTGTCCATCATTTTGCCATCCTAAAAGGAATAAATTAGGTCTTAAATAAGTGTTGACTATCCTTTCATTATACTAACAGCAGAAATGTTTAAGACAAATTAGAAACATTCAGCCTAAGCTTCCGTTTCATTGTATATCTAGTGATTATTTTCAAGTACAGCCAAAACACCCAGATGGATAGTCAACTCTTTGGTCCATCATGCAGATGCCTTGTGTAGACATCTATATATATATATATATATATCTCCACAAAACAGCTGGATAACTGACTGAAGACTGTTTATTCATCTTAATTTACCAGCTTTTGTTAGACACTCTACTAAATACAGAACTTGATTTATGATTGTAAAAATTATGCAGTAGTTGAAAGGATATATGCAGAGAAGTTTTTCTGCCAATTCAGTGGAAGATAAATACCATCGGTGCATCAGTAGAACTATTCTTGGCAAATAACTATTGTTCAGCTCTCCATTGTCATCTGTTAAAAAAATAAAATAAAGTGAGGGGTGAGGAGACAACAGTATTACTCTTTTTCTAATATCAGTAGAGAAACATTAGTGTCAAAACGTCTCATAGACCCAATTATTGTTTGGGTCTTCCTTGCAAGTTGAGTGGATAGGTAGGTCTCACCCTCCCTCTGGTGTTAGATTGCCAGATTTAGCAAATAAAAATACAGAACACTTAGTTAATCTCAATTAAGGTAAACCAAAAATAGATTTTTTAGCATAAGTATATCCAATGCATTATTTAGGATGTACTTACACTAAAAATGTACCTTATATGAAATTCAAATTTAACTGATCATCCCATATTTTATCTGGCCACCCGACTCTGGTCTAACACTTCCTGTAATAATAAATTAAAAAAAAAAACAATTAAAAAACAACCCCTTTGTGATTCCATTTGTGCAAAGAATATCCTGAAATGCTGAAGTGGATATATAAACAACATAAAAAGCATGTAGCTTAGTAGAAGGTACAAGTCATATAAACAAATATAGAATGCAGCAGATTGTGCTACCCATGCTTGTCTGAGACAAAAGACTGAGGAATAACCATAGCCCCATATACCAAGTACCATAAGAAAGTCCCAAAGGGCTGTGGGAGGAATCAATCCACACTGCTGACAGCGGGGATTAGGAATGGTAATATGAACACCTGAAATGGCAACTGAGATGGTCCCTGAAGCAAATTTTAGTGAAGGAGTGTAATAAAGGTGTAGGCATAGAAAGATGCAAGGATGTCCCAGAAACATTAAGTGGACCATGTGGCTGGCATATTAGCTGTGGGAAGTAAAGTGAAGAAGATGCAGAGAGGGCAGTGATCCTGGGGGAGACAGATTGGGGTCAATCAAAAAGGACTCAAATCCAGAGGTGGAGATTGAATTCTGTTTCACAGCAACACTTGCACGTGAAAAGGGGGATGTCAGAGCATCAAGATACGTAAAAGGGAGAAAACCCTCATACCAAACATCTCAATGCAAGTGCTCAGCAGTTCGTCTAGTGTTGCTGCTTTTCCAAGTCCACTTGACCCCATGGTTATTAAGCCGTTGTCAAAAAACTAGATACATTTTCAGCAATAGGTAGACCATCTCCATAATCATGCAACTTGGTAACGTTTGTGCTAGTACTGGTGTCTGTCCTTAGTTATACTCCAAGACTCTAAAGAAACAAGAAAAGAAAGTTATTAGACTAGAGTTCAGACCTCATTATAGCATTACTTTCCTACCGAAAAAGATAATGACTTCCATTGACTGCATCTTTCGACCAGAAAAGTATCAAAGTGACAGAGATAATATGTCAACCACCATGATGACAAAATGCCTGCTGACCTGTTCCTTTGCCTGCAGGTGCCCCAGGACCACAGAAATGTTCTGTTAAATACCAGCCCATTTTGCAGTCGACATTGTGTTGATACAATATCTTAACTTTCTTCATATTCTTTTTTTTAAGTTTTTATTTATTTTGAGAGAGAGACCATGTGCATGATCAGGGGAGGGGCAGAGAGAGAGGGGGGAAGAGAGAATCCCAAGGAGGTTCTGCGCCATCAGCATAGAGCCTGATGCAGGGCTTGAACTCACAAACTGTGAAATGATGACCTGAGCCAAAACCAAGAGTCAGACACTTAACTGACTGAGCCACCGAGGTGCCCCAACTTTCTTCATATTCTTAAGAGATAAGAGAGACATTCAAGAATATTATAAATGTTACTTGGTTTAATATTATTATAAGTATATAGAAGGAGGTAAATTTTTTTAAATGTTTATTTTATTTTGAGAGAGAGAGAGAGAAAGAGAGAGAGAGAGCATGCACATGAGTAGGGGAAGGGCACAGAAAGAGGGAGAGACAGAATCACAAGCAAGATCTGAGCTGTCAGCAGAGCCTGATGTGGGGCTCGCTCTCATGAACTGTGAGATCAGGACCTGAGCCAACAATCAAGAGACAGAGGCTTAAGTGACTGAGCTACCCAGGTACCCCAAAGGAGGTAAATTGTAAAGTGCAAATATATTTGTGAGAATTATCCTCAATGATCATATAAACATTCAACAATTGATTTAAAAAGTCTTATTTGCATGATTTCTCTAATAGTGACATTAGTACTAGTGGGAATAGTAATAAAAGTATTAACAATAATCTGTTGAACATCCACATTATAGATCAATCACCATACCACTTTCTAGATATTATCTAACTTGACCTTCATAATAATACTGTTATGACCAACAAAATAATATTTCATAACAATGCTTCATAAAAATAGTAATTATTATTCCCAATTTACAGATGAGGTCATGGGATTTGCAGAGATTCAGCAACTGGTCTAAAACTACACAATTATTAAGGCCTAGAATCAGGACTCCATTGTAAAATGAAGCTTTTAGTTTCCTTTTTCCCCTTTCATTGCTCTCCCAAGTATGGATATCATACATTGTCATGATTTTGCCCCCTAATCCAGTATGAGGAATATCACTCCTCCACACCATATCAGAAAGTTGACATAGCCAAATGATCTGTCACATAGGTAGAAAAAATGTGGGGATGACAGCTTTCTCATTTTACATCACTGTCATAGGGGAAATGGGATTGGAAACCACCTCTGAGAGTTCCTTATGCTGAAAGCATTGCTGTTGGAGGCACCATCATTTTATTTCAGAGTCCTTGATGCGAGCTCCATATAGGGCTTAGAGAAGGTGAGAGCTCATCATGATGTAAGACAGTTATCCACTTTGGGCAGTTTAATAGGTTAATGTGCCCACTGGGAATTAATCTCTTAAACTGTTTGAAGTCAGTGTCTTTTCTACTTTTGAAATTTATTTATTTAACAGGCAATCATCAAGCACCTGACAGACACCAGACACTGGGCTAAGCATTGAGGCTGCTGAGACGAACAAATCATTGTCCCATCCCTGCCTTCAGTAGGCTGAAAGTCAACTTCAGAAAGCAGACACATGAATGAATAGGGAAAAAAAGCTAACTTCCATGTATATGGTTGTGTTAGTTCAACGGGACCACCAAAGAGTGACATATCAGTGGGTCTGTGCAGTAGGCATATAACTCCAAAGGAAATTTTTTACCGTGTATTACTTCTGTGTAAAACCATCTTCTTGTGCTGACAGTGCCACATTTAGAGCCTAAAAAGTAGGATTATTTCACATGTGCAGTAAAAATAACAGAAACACGGGATCAATGCTATCCCACTTCTGCTGCTCAAACGATTTGTGAAAGGGAAATATTAAAGATGTCTGGAAGCAATTCTTTTATGTCTCTTAACCAACTTACCTTATTGGTGAGGCCTTTCCTGACCACCCTATTTAAAACAACAAGACCTCTCTCCTCACACACACCTCCCACTTGGCATGCCCTACCTCACCTCCTGGCTTTATTTTTCTTCATAACACTCGTCCCCATTTGATGTACTATATATTTTACTTGTTTATTTGTTTTTAAATCTTTCTAGCACTATAAACATAAGCTCTATGAACGCAGGATTTTTGTGTTTGTTCTCTGGCATACTCCCCAACTCCTAAGATGTTGTCTCTCATAGAGAAGATACTAAAAAAAAAGCATTTGATGAATTAATGAATGAGTGGATGGATGGATGAGGAAATGAATAAAATAAAAATTATAAGAAGTTTATCTTTGAATATGTACATATTTATATGAATATGTTCTATAATATTTTTAGTTTGTTTTAGTACTTTAAATCAGCTTTTAGTAAACAGCCTGGGATAGAGGTTCCTTCCAGCTTTCTAGACTTAATAGGATCTGTCTATATTCATAAGAACTTGGTACCTCTTCCAGGACATTTTGGGGGCAACACTTCTCTTATTTCCTTAATGTAAATTCTGTCAATCCCATTAAAAGTCAAGATTGGACAATTGACAAGTTTGATTACCCTTCATGTATATATAGACACTTTTTATCTTGTGAACTCTTGTTACAGAATGGTAAATATATTGCTTAGAACCAAATGGCCTACATTAACTAAACTAGTTTCTCAGGTCAAATCTATAATTATTCAGTTGGTCTACTTTTTTTTAAATTGTTTAAGTGTTTATTTATTTTTGAGAGAGAGACAGAGAGTGAGCAGTGGAGGAACAGAGAGAGAGAGAGGGAGACACAGAATAAGAAACAGGCTCCAGGCCTCTGAGCTGGCAGCACAGAGCCCAACGTGAGGCTTGAACTCACAAACTGCGAGGTCATGACCTGAGCTGAAGTCAGATGCTTAACGGATTGATCCACCCAGGCACCTCTATTCAGCTGATCTTCTTGAGGAAGGTATTACCCTTCCATAAGGGGTTAGAAAGAAATAATGTGGTACCAAAGACCTGTCACTATGTTTGGGATTATATTTGTGATCTGCAAGGAAGGCAGCACATGAGAGCCAGGCAGGCCAGGCTCTCCAGTTACAATCTGTTTCTGCAATCAGTAGATGTGTCTGTGTCCCCACTTAGCATTCTGTCACCTGCACATGCACCTGAGATCTCATTTTATTTGTGTGGCTATTATTGTGTCTGCAACTGCTTTTTCAAAAGTAAAGCTTCTTTATTATAAAAGCAACATATATTCATCGTTTAAAATAGGACAGGAAGGAAAAAAAGTTGCCCGCAATCTCACCATCCAAAGATAACTCTTGTTAATATCATAGCACGTTTCTTTCAGTTTTCCTAGGCATATTTATTTTGGCAAGTTTCGTATGTAATCTACAATGGTTTAAATAAATACTTACCTACTGGTTTCACACAGATAGGTATCCAGGTCTGCAAGAATGTTAAGGGCAGTTGTCATTCTTTGAAAATGCACTGGGGATGCAGTCTGCAGAACTGGTTTATCCAACTTGAATAATAAGTACTTTGCAGAACCTGATAAAAGAACATAAAGAAATCCCCAGACAAAGTTAAATAATAGAAACCCCAAAGAATCCACGTTGTGTTAAAACATTTCCAAAACCCTTGAGTTATAGGTGGTTTTCGAAATTTTGTCCATCTCAAAGTCAATTAAATAAAGAAAAATATTCGAAATAGTTACTTGGTGACATGGTATTTTTTAAATCAAATTAGCTATTTTAAAAAACCAGCCTATTAAAGTGCTGTAAATGTGGCAAAAACCAAAATTTATACACATAGTGTAAAATACTATTTTAGTCCAAATACACTTGTACCATTGGAGTACTCATTACGAATTTCCAAACACTGACCTTGGAATGTTAGTAAATCTCTAAAACAGTTTGTTGTGGTGATCATCAAACTCTGACTCTAAATCATTCCTGACTGTCTCAATGTGAGTGTCAATGTTATTTTAGTCCAGGTTGTTTAGTCTCCCAATGGTTTGGGACTTGCTTTAGTGTTGATAGGTATTCTCTGGCTGAAATGAGAATTATTGCTCCCCAGCATACACATTTTCTCACAAGTCTGAAAAGGACACAATAAAGCCAAAATTTCCCCAGGGCTTGAATTACTTCTATGAGAAAAGTTCTCACTTCAAAAGGGCAATAGAGTTCTGTTGGGTGTGATTCCAAAGGCCATGATGTCTGCCTGCAGCAAAAAGTCTTTCATTAACATGAAAGCCTCTGTCTTCAAAAAATCCTTGTGAGGTTGCCTAGGACAAAAAGAACTATGCTCCCAATTTTAGAAATAGTAAAAAGGAGTCAGCTCCATGCAGCTAGCATTAACGGACATAAATTAGCACCCCAGCCTCTTGACTCAGAACCTTTAGAGTCTTTGAAAATTGGATTTCAGTCCTAGATAAGCAAATGTGGGGGAGTTTTACTTACGTCTGAGTAAAATGCCAGTATTGCTGCCTACTTTACTGGATTGTTGAAGGAGTTACAGAGGTAACATAAAATACACCCACCATATGTCCTGTAAAATACTGGGTGCTCAAGGGAATGTTCTTCCCTTCACCCACAGTATCTCTTCCCTTCCAATATTTAAAGGTCTTTAAGTTGAGGACTTAGGTGAAGTACAGGACCAATATGATGGAAGTGACAGGAAGAGAGATGTTAAGTTAGAGAAGAAAAAAGGAAATAGGAGAAAAAACATTGTGACACTAGAGCTTCTAAAAGTGGGGCAGGTGGCCTCATCAGCAATGGAATCCCATTCCTGAAAGTTCTTGAGCCAAAGTAAAGTAATGACTGTCAGAGATGTTGTGGGCTTAATTCCCAGAAGGTGTCTAGGAAGCATGCCAAAATGACAGCAAAGGTTGCTCCTGGCTCCAGGATTACAGAATTTATAAGTTGAAATATTATATCTAGTAAAAATTCAACAAACAGTTTTGAAATGATGTTGGCCATGTTAGAACTTCCAAAGATAGTCTTGTCTATAGCATTATCTCTATTGCAATAAAAAACTAACAAAAACCCTTAAAGACTCTTCCCTCCTAATGGCAGATATTGTCTTTATATATAAATGACCACAAATATGTCTTGGCTTTTATAGGACCTTCATATGGAAATAAGGGGGTTTCTCTAAATGCCTAAAACCTTAGTGAAAATGAGTGGTATTATTACAAGCCTTTAAACCTTAAGGATTAACAACTAATTCATCCTAGCATTTGTTGTTCTGGCCACATTCAAGCTGAATCTCCCTTCCTCACCACAGGCACAAGATTGAAAAGGTGTTATGATTATATTCCCTAAGACTAAGGAGAATCAAGAATATTAAGTTCAGTAAGAGAAAGGTTAATAAAGCTCTGAAAAATAATGAATTTATTTGACAAATATTTACTGGGGATTTATTAGACACCAGATATTAAGTAAGGTACTGGAGTGGCTGGTAGACAAGATTGGGGGCAAGCAGAGAAGAGGATAAATGGGTAAATGAGAAAGACATAATTCTTATACTCTAGCAAAGAATTAAACAAATAATTACAATAAAGTATCCCCTGAAGGGGAGGGGCACTACTTTAGTATAGGAGCGAAGCGAGTTTTAGCTAGGCAAAGAGTGGATGGGAATATTGCAATTATGAAAAGCTGAAAGACATTTAGAATGACTGAAGTATTGAATATGGCAAGACATGAGACTAAAGAGTCCATAGGGGTAGCTCATGAACAGTATTGTAAGTTATATGAAGGCGTATGGGCTTTATCTGAAAGGCAATGGGAAACCGTTGTTTCAGAGATGAATAAGAGAGCGGTGTGATCCTACCTAGATTAAAAAAAAATTTAACATTTATTTATTTTTGAGAGAGAGATGAGAGGGAGAGAGAGACAGAGCACGAGTGGGAGATGGGCAGAGAGAATCCAAAGCAGGTTCTAGGGTCTGAACTGTCAGCACAGAGCCCAACACGGGACTGGAACCCACGAACTGTGAGATCATGATCTGAGCTGAAGTTGTACATTCACCTGATATGAGCTGATAGAGCCACCCTGGCACCCCTAGATTTTTTAAAGATCCCTCCAGCTGCAGTGTGGAAAAGACATTAGTAGACACCTACACTGATGATGTGGAAAACAGTAGTCAATTATAACCATCCAAGCAAGAGATGATTGCTATCTAAACCAGTGTGTGGCAACAGAGATGGAGGGGGGTGGTTTGTTACAGAATATAATTTGAAGATAGACACAAGATTTGCTGATCCGATGGCTTTGGGGAATGAGCAGAAAGAAGGAATCAGGGATAATTCCCAGGTTTCTAGCTAAACATTTGGTTGGGTTATGGAGCCATTCCCTTGAGATTGAGAAATTGAGGGGAAGGGGAAGGAGTAGGAAATTCATGGTGGACAAAAGATGAGTTCACCTTTAGATGTGTTGAGTTAGAACTGTCTGAGACGTCCAAAGGGAAATGCTGAGTTAGCTTCTGGATACCCATTACAGACTTCTGATATGACACCTGAGCATATTTAAGTGCTAATCAGTTGGAAAGGAAAATTTAAAGAACAGGAGAAGAATTTAACCTACATAACAAGGATCCCGAGAAGACAGAAGTGATGGAGCCATGCATAGGTGGAGGGATTTACTTTGGATAATGTAGCAGGTCAGCTTTCTCATTGTAATAGCAGGAAAGAGGGCAAAATAGGTAGAGATATTTGTAGATTTGTCTTTTTGATAGCAGGAAGTCAAGGAAGGTTCTGTCTAATCACTTCTATTTACTCTAAAAAGGAGGAGACAAGGTCATCTGCTAGAAGGTCTGACATTTATCAAGAGGAAAAAATATGCAACAGATGTGGTAAAAAGCACAGAAGAAAGAAACAGAATTATTGGGCTATTTCCCATTATTTCCATTGAGAAGGCTGATGTTTCTTTTCTGGAGTTTGAGAGTTTAGTGTTCCTTGTTCTGTGGGTGACATCATTCGTGCCACGTTTCTGAAATTATTTAACTTTTCTGGAACAACTTACATGGCAAGTTTCTTCTTTATGGAGCAGGCAATTCTGAGTTAATGCTGTTATAGTCCAGTCACATGTGGTTTCCATAACTCAGAGCTAAAGCACAGCGGGCATTTGCTAGGTAGTTTCCACACAAGGGCATTCCTTCCTTCTCCCATTTTACCCAGCTTCGCTTCAAATGGTGAGGAAGAAGACAGATACTATTGGATGTGATATAATAAAGAAATTGTTTGTCTCTCACCCTTTGACTTGATCCAGAACACTGCATTCTGGGCAACTATAGCCTCAGCCACCATTCCCATGTCCTCTGTCTTCCCAGTTGGGATTTCTGTATCTCTGCCCTACCACGTACACACACCAATCTCCTCATTATCTATTATCTTTAAAAAGGTCATAAATAACAAGATACATTACTGTTCCTTCTCAGTTCACTCTTCATATTTGGCATCCTTTGCTTTTTTCTGCATTGGTCTTCTTTTAACTTTAATTTTCCTTCTCATTGTTTTCAACATTACCTCTCAACTCTTTGAATTTCTCTTTCTACCTTATTTCCTCCAATTGATTACTCTTTCTCATCATACTCTGTCACAACCTCCTGTCATCACTGTCAAAGTTGATTCTATCACAAACCAACCCAGATAGTGTGTACTAAGGAAATGAGCCCAGTGCTTAGACCAAAGTTACAACATTTTAAATGGGCCATGGTGACCCAGAGAATAAAGTATCCCACGTTTACAGACAGTAGAGTAATAACCCCAAAGGTAATTGAACAAATGACATACAGGATAAGCAGCCCTGGAAAATGGTGTTTTTCTCAACTCTAAAAGTAATTTTTTTCATTCTTGTCTTGGATGGGTTTACCTAATGTGATAATGAGGTTTTCCTGAGTTTTAAATTGTTGTTGTTATTTTTTTTGTTTGTTTTTCTCTTGAAAAGAGCTTTTTCTAAATCGATAGGGCATTGATAATCAGTGTTGTTGTGAGGTGCCTGGGTGGCTCAGTCGGTTGGGTGTCTGACTTTGGCTCAGGTCATGATCTCACAGTTTGTGGGTTCAAGCCCTGTGTTGGGATCTGTGCTGACAGCTCAGAGTCTGGAGCCTGCTTCAGATTCTGTGTGTGTCTCTCTCTCTGTTCCTCACCCCACTCCTGCTTTGTCTCTCAAAATAAATAAAAACGTTAAAATTTTTTTTAATTTTTTTTCAACGTTTTTTATTTTATTTTTGGGACAGAGAGAGACAGAGCATGAACGGGGGAGGGGCAGAGAGAGAGGGAGACACAGAATTGGAAACAGGCTCCAGGCTCCGAGCCATCAGCCCAGAGCCTGATGCGGGGCTCGAACTCACAGACCGCGAGATCGTGACCTGGCTGAAGTCGGACGCTTAACCGACTGCGCCACCCAGGCGCCCCAAAAATTTTTTAAAAAATAAATAAATAATCAATGTTGTGGGTTTTAGAAAACAAAGTAATAATAGTTTCTTCAAATACTACTTGTTGGTGGCATATAATATGATACACATAATGTTGGGAAAATTACTTATAGTTAAATCTTAGAATATCATTTTGTTAAAGCAAAATATCATTCTCCCCATTTCATAGATGAAGAAATTGAGCTCCAGAAAGGTTAAATTACTTGTCCATGTCATATTACTAGTTAAGTGGCAAAGTCAGGTCTGTCCGACTCTGAAAATTTGTATTTTTTCTACTACCCACACAAATTTTAGCTGTTGTTAAGACTTGCCTATTAGATCAATTTCTAGGCATTGCCTAGAACAAATGTGTACTATGCCCTGTGTTTAGCTTCTAAGCATTCGATCACTGGCTCTATTGTCTCAAGATGAATAACCATCATTATTACAGCAGTTTGGCAATTCAGGGACTCACTGGTACCAAATACTGAACGGAAGTCAATAACCAGCTCAGAGCTCATTCCACAAGGCCCCCCTTGTAGCTCCGGTCAACAATTAAGTAACAAGGCTAAGCGGCATTTTGTTTATTTTTTCTTGGTTACTGATATTTACTATTGGCAATCAAACGAATATATTTACATTTAACAGGAGTTAAATGAGAAATGAGAATCTTGAAGAAGCTTTAGCAATAAATACGAAATTCCAAAGTCCAACCAAGCAGGTATTTTCCTAGCATTTGGCTGAAGCTAAACACAGAAGAAAACTGATATATACACATATTAGACATTTGCAATCAGATGGTTTCCAGATGAACACATTCAACTCCTTGGAAAGGTTATGACCTACCATGGCAACTCTAGTGTTCAAATTGTAAATAGGATCCCAAAAGAAGATTCAGAACGAGAAAATGTTTAGCCTGGAAGTTAAAATTTTAAACTTTGGGAAAACAGCTTTTATGAAGATCAATGTTTTCTCCTCAAGATGCCAGCATTATATTCATAAGAATCTCATCTGTGGCACTAATGCTCTGGAAGGACCTGATTCCAAATCCCCTCAAGTAAAGTCACTATCCCTTACCCTTTGACTGTTCATTTACTCCAGATTGAGCTTGATGATGATGATGATGATGATGTTGGTGGAGGAGGAGGAAGTCATTGTTTTGAATGCTACCTGGGTCCTCATCGTGTTGAGTGCTTTACCCATTGAACTGTGGGAGGCCAGTATTCTCCCCAGTAACCTAGCAATAAATAAAACACAGCTAAACATTGTTCCTTAATGTTTAGGCCGTGTGAGATGAGCTCTGAGCTGGTTCAGTACTTGGTACCAGCACTAACAGGCTCATGCCTCTGTGCCCACCAGGAGCAGGAAGAGGTTTTCAGTAACTGGCATGGCTAAATATAACTCTTAGGGAACCAGCCACTGGGCCCAGATGACAATCTCAGGGGTTAGCATCTACACAAAAGAGAATGAAGGTACTACACAGAAAGCCTCTAAGAAGCAAAAGAATGTGAACGGAAGGCACAGCCAGCAGTATAATCTGTTTCACAGGAATGCAGTAAGAACCACCAACATACTGGAAGGCTGACTTAAAAAGTATGTCCATGCTTACAGAAAGGCATTTGTTTGGCTGAGCAAAAATAAGGCCAATGATTAAGTATCTGCTAAACATTAAGCACTGGAGGTGTAAAGAGCCCATTTTTTAAAGTTTATTCGTCTGGGCCGGCCCCCCCCCCGGGGGAGAGAAATTAAGAGAGAGAAAGAGAGAGGGCGACACAGAATCTGAAGCAGGCTCCAGGCTCTGAGCTGTCAGCACAGAGTCCACTGTGGGGCTCGAGCCCATGGACCACAAGATAATGACCTGAGCCGAAGTCAGGTGCTTAACCAACTGAACCACCCAGGCTCCCCTAAAGAGTCCATTTGAGGGGCCTACTTCCCCTGCAGGATACAGATTACAAACTGTTTTTTGTTGCTATTGTTTTTTGTTTTTTTAATTTTTTTTTAGTTTTTATTTTTGATAGACGGTGGGGGGGGGGGGGGGGCGGCGGCAGAGAGAGAGGGACAGAGAGAGAATCCCAAGCAGAATCACAGAGCCAGACATGGGACTCGAACCCACAAACCATGAGATCATGACCTGAGCTGAAACCAAGAGCTGGACACTCAACTGACTGAGCCACTCAGGTGCCCCTGTTTGTTTGTTTTTAGAGAGAGCAAGAGCAGGGGAAAGGGGCAGAGAGGGAGAGGGAAAGGGAGAGGGGGAGAGAGAGAGACAGAGAGACAGAGAGAGACAGAGAGACAGAGAGACAGAGAGAGAATTTTAAGCAGGCTTAAAACTGAGTGTGGAGCCTGACATAGGGCTTGATCCCACGAGCCTGGGATCATGACCTGAGCCAAAATCAAGAGTCTGACACTCAACCCACTGAACTACCCAGGCACTCCATAAACTGGTTATTATATAATAAGGATCCCGTTACATCCAGTGTCAGGGAAACATGCCCAGGGCATTCTGGGAGCACAAATACGGGATCAAATTTAACCAAAGAGATCTGAGAAGGCTTCCTGAACAAGGACACTTCTGGGATTATTAAGTTTTATGGGTCACAAAACTAGAACAGAAAATACCAGCTAAATTCAGTGGTATCAGACAGCAAAGTAGCCAGAAATATCTGAGCTTGAATCCAGAATTGGTCAGGACATTGATATCATCAACCTGTTACCAAGAAAGTTACCCTCAGAGCAACTGGGTGGCTCAGTCAGAGCTTCTGACTCTTGGCTTCAGCTTTGGGCATGATCTCGTGGTTCCTTAGTTCAAGCTCCATGTCAGGCTCTGTGCTGATAGTGCAGAGCCTGCTTGAGATTCTCTCTTCCCCTCTCTCTCTGCCCGTACCCCACTCATGTGCTTGCTCTTTCTCTCCGAATAAATTTAAAAAATTAAAAAAAAAAAAAAAGAAACTTTCTCTCACAGGAAACACACACACACACACGACAATACTTAGAACAAGAGCTGATGACAGTAAAATGATTTTACTCAGGGATGCACTGAGTTCTGAACTGTCATTGGATTTTTCAAAAAGTGTAAGTAAATGGATACACTAAAAGAAGAACGGAGGCTGTACAATGCTGCTTTATTAGTAGTGTTATTAATTTTGTTATCCAATTTTACTATGGACAGTGATAAGCTTTAAAAACTAAATTTCTTACACTATTCTAATGCTAACTCCTGTATACACATGCAGACCCATTTGAAGAGGTAATATTAATTTCTCCTTTGTAAGTGAAACTGTTCTATGTTATCATCTAAATGAAAACATTTTGCTCCTGTTCAGAAACCGGTATGTTCATAGTACTCTTTTGAGAAATGGTAAAGTCTCAGTTTGTGATTACTTCTGAATTGGAGCGAGACCTCTTATTGAAACCAATTAAAGATAAAGTATAGGAACAAAAAACATTTTTAAAATTAGTTCTGCACCCTCCATTAAACGTATATAGCTTGAGGGCCATAATTAGAAGGCTCCACTTAATGACTTTGTCATTTTCTATGATTTCAGGTGTTTCTCCTCCAGCAAACGTTTCTTCCTTTCTCTAAAAGGAAGACATATCTCAAGAGGTGGTGACATCTCTCATCTTCTCATTTGAGGTATTAGCTAATTTCACCTTACCCCTGCAAAGAAATCACTGTGTATACCAACAAAAGAGAAAATATTAGTGACTAATAAATGTCAGTGGTGTCTGAGGTCCCCTTTAACTTCTCTAAGGCTTGCTTTCATCATCCCTAACATGAGAGAGACAATATTACTGTGCCTTCCTCATCAGAACAAAAAAAGCCCACTTAAAAAAAAGGCTTTAAGAGCATAAAACACAATGGAAAATAAAAAAGGAAATTATGAAATGTTCCCAACTATATTTGAAAAGTGATTTTGGAATTTAGAGTGTATTTCCCTATTAGAACAACATTATAAATGGAGTAATAGCATATTACATACAGAAGATAAGGAGGTCGGGGTATCTATCAATGCCGAAAAGAACTTTTAGAATTCTCATGGACTATAGAGGTTGATAGTACTACTTTGTGAATATACCAAATTACCCTTTGGAAATTTTGTAACTCCTAGAAACATGAATCTCTTATTAGTGGATCTAGAGAGACACAGGAAGAGGGAAAAAAGACAGAGGGAGAGGAAGATAGCTTTTCACAAAGTCACTATTAAAGAATTGGAGGAGGCAAAAGACTGGAAACAAGGATTTTGTTGATATGCTTATAAAAAGGGAGAATTAATGAATTGGAGCTAAAGTACTAGCAGTTTAAGTAAATATGAGGTATCTTTCCTGACCAAAACCAGAAACAAACAAAGAACATCAGCTCCCTATTGGCCTCCTCTCCTATCGCTCTCATCCTTCACAGTCAGGTAGAATTTGCTGGATTGATTCCATGCCCTCTTCAGAACATTCAAATAAAACTCTGTCCACTTCTCCCTTCACTCCCTACTCCCACACTTCACCAAAACTACTCTGGCAGAAGACACCACATTCACCCCAAGGCTCAGCAGCTTTGCGTTGCCTCTTGACCACACTCCCCCTGAAATTCTCCCCTTGGATGGTTTTCCTGGCAACTTCTCTTCCCTGGTTTTACTCCTGTGCCTCTGGTCACACCTCAGACACACACAGACTCCTTTCTTACTGCTGGGGGTCCACAGGTATCCATGCCTGGACTTTTCTTCTCACCTCAGACTCTCCATGACAAACTCATCCACAACCATGGCTTCAACTACCACTCCATGTTGGTAACTCCAAAAGAAAATGAGGCCAGATGCATGGTATACTGTAGAGGTCAGCAAGTGGAGGCTGCAGATGGGCAGACCTGGGATCACATCCCAGCTCCGGCACTTAACTGGGGGTGCCTTTGAGAAAGTTTTACTTAGCTCGTGGGTACGTTTTCATACCTTACCATCGCACATTGCTAGTGAAGATATGAAATGATACAGCTTTGGAAAACAATTTCGCAGTTTCTGAAAAACTTAGAGAGTTACCATATGATTCAGCAAATTCGTTCCAAGGTATATACCTGAAAGAATTGAAAACTTATGTTCAGAGGCGCCTGGGTGGCTCAGTTAAGTGTCCGACTCTGGATTTCAGCTCAGGTCATGATCCCATGGTTCGTGAGATTGAACCCCACATCCGCCTCTGCACTGACAACACAAAGCCTGCTTGGGATTCTCTGTCTCTCTCCACTCCTCCCCTGCTAGCATGTGTGCATGATCTCTCTCTCTCTCTCTCTCTCTCTCTCTCTCTCTCTCTCTCATTTTCTCTCACAAAATAAATAAATGAACATATAAAAGAAAAAACAACTATGTCCACACAAAAGTTTATACACAAATGCTCAGCAGTAGTAATCATAATAACCCAAATGTTCAAACAACCCAAATGACTATGAACAGCTAAATAGACCAACAAAAGGAAGTGTATCTACGTGATGGAATTTTATTCAGCCACAAAAAGGAATAAAATACTGATACATGCTGCTACATGGATATACCTTGAAAACATGATGTCACGTGAAGAAAAACATACAAATGAAATGAAATGAAATGAAATGAAATAAATAAAATAAAATAAAATAAAATAAAATAAGATAAGATAAAATAAAATGCCAGACCACAAAACAAGCCATATATTGTATAATTCCATTGAGATGAAATGGCCAGCATAGGCAAATTCATAGAGACAGAAAGTAAATTAGGGCTTCCAGGGGCTAAGGGAATGGAAGCATAAAGAGTGACTCTATGAGCTCAGGGTTTCTTTTTGGGGTGATGAAAATGTTCTGAAGTTTGATAACAGTGGTTGCTTTATAACCTTGTGAATATATGAAAAATCATGAAACTATACAACTAAAAAGGAGAGATTCTAGTAGTATATGAATTATATTTCAATTATAATTTATTAATTAATTAAAAATTATGTCTTCTTCACCCTCCTACTAAACTGTTTTATTTCCTTCCGTGATGTACGGCTTCATCTGCCCCAGCATTCCATGCTGGACACTGAGGACTCACCCCAGATTTCCCAGCTCCTCCTTTCCCCCTCCCTCCACAGGAAGGTCTGATCATGTACCTCCCAAATGCTTCTCATCTGCTCCCATAGCAGTTCCTCTCCACTTCCACTCTCGGGTTCAGGTTGCCATTACCTTTCCCCTGCTCCATGGCAGTGTGCACTGTTGGAAGTTTTCTAGATTGACCCTCAGTTATTCTAGAATGTTATATTACTATAAAATGAACTTCTTTTCTATGTACTGTGGACTGAATGTTTGTGCCCCCGCCTAAATTTATATGTTGAACCCCTAATTCCCAGTGTGATGGTATTTGGGGACGGGGCCTTTGGGAGATAATTAGATCATGAAAATGGTTTGTTGTTTAAGCCACCCAGTCTATGGTATTTTTGTTACAGCAGCCTGCACTGACCAGGACATCATGCTTTGCCCATACTGTTTCTTTTTTAGAATGTTTCTCTTCCCCTCAATAAGTCTGTTTGGCAATCACACACTCACTTCTGAAATGCCTATTTGAATTCTTCTCCTCCCTCCCAGCTCCTCCAGGCAGACTTTGGTACTCCGCTTACTGACTTCCTTTAGGCTTTGTATGATTTATGTTACCAAGTGGTTCTGTCTCCCCAGTAATTTCTTAAGAACCAGACTGTGTCTTTTGTCTTTCTAGCGCTCAACCCAGAAGTGCATCTGATATCTGTCTATGGTTATCTTTCTCTACCACCTTCTTCTTCCAAGATGATCTGCAAACGTCAGATTTCTTTTCCACTGTTTTTCTCTAATCTTATTTTCATCTTGAATTTCTTCTTCTATTCAGTGAATTTACTCCTCTTACATTAACATGCCCATGATGGAATTTCAAGACATGCTTCTAGATTTTTTATTACAGATTTAGGTTATAGAGAATAAAAATACACGGAAAACTTCTTCCAGTCATTTTATCATTTATTTAATAAACACTTATTTCTGTGCCAGACACTGTGATTAACACCATTGCAGAGGTACAAGATTGTATCAGGCATAGATTGTAATCTCAGAGGACTTAAAATCTAAACAGGGAGCCACAAAATGAACAGAAATTATGATACAGGGCATTATGAAAGAGTCACGAGAGAAGTAATAACTTCTGACTCACAGAATCGAGCGGTGCCTTAAAGCATGAGGGGGGCTGCACTGAGTGAAGAAAGAAGGAGAAACCGCATGCAAAGAAAACAACACTGAAAAAGGCAGAGAGGTGTGGAGAAGCAGGAATACTAACAGAATGGGGCTCTTAAAACTGGATTTAAAGTTCACATGTGTTCATTCCTTTCACTCAATCAACATTGAGACAGGGAGAGAGAGACTGTCGTGTTCCAAGCATCACAACTAAAAGCCACTGTGAAGGTCCATGTGATATAATCCAATGCAGCCCTCTTCTGGGTCCGTGCAGGCTTTACACATTTTAGTCATTTAATGAGTTCTGAGTAGGCTTGATTGATGGTTAAGGGTCAACTCTACAGACAAACCACTGACACCAAATTTGACTCCTGTACTTTCTAGTATGTGGCCTTGGGTAAATTATGTAAGCTTTATGGTGCCTCTGTACCTTTATCTATATAGTTGGAGAGTAACAGTATCTATGTTGTAGGGTTATTATGAGAATTCAATGAGTTAATACAGGTTAAATGCGAATTAACTGTAATATAGTACATTCTCAGTAAGTGTTAGCTACTATTGTTTTTTCCCTGGTAAATGACCAAAAAGTGCCCTCTAACTATGGAATAAATTGATTCCTATTTATATCATGTCTCTCAAAGTTATAAGCCACATGTATTTTATAGACACATACTCATTTGGTGAAAGAAGAGAAAAGGCAGCATAGGCTAGAAATCTGAATTATGAAATGAAAGCTAGTTTAAATCCCATTTCTACTAATTGTACTGTAGTCCCATATTTTCTTAAAGATCCCATAATCAGTGGAGCACCAGCGTGGCTCCGTCAGTTAAGCATCCACTGGACTCTTGATTTCAGCTCAGACTGTGATCTCATGGTTTTGTGAGTTCGAGCCCTGTGTGGCTCTGTGCACTGACTGTGCGGAGCCTGTTTGGTATTCTCCCCTCTTTCCTTCTCTCTCTCCACCCCTCCCCCATTTGTGCTTTCTCTGTCTCTATCAAAATAAATAAACTTTAAAAAGATTCCATAATCAGGGTATTACTATGTAGTATTCATTATTTTGGGAGGATAAAGTAGCTGTCTCTAGACATACAACCCAACTATTCATATTCACCTATTTATATTTTTACCCATCAGTTACAATCTATTTTTCAAAGAAATATCTATCAAGCATATAAGATAGGTCCTTACAGGGATACACAGACACATACATGTCCCCAGAGAAGTTAAAAAGCAGGAAATTTTAGTAGATACATATAGAAATCTCAGTAGTATTTCATATATACCAAAGGGTCATGAATAGGACCCCAGTCTTGACATTGAACTCATTCTTCTCCAGAATGGGAATAAATGCATGTCAGGTTATCAAAACCCATAAAAAAATGTTCTTGAGATTAGATAGAACACAAAAACATTTCCACCTAAAGTTCTGCTGATGGAGATACTGGTCACAATAAGGATGTTGAAGAGTTGAAATAGTTAGTGAAACTGAGCCAGGCACTAAAAATAGAATGAGAGCCTTGTTGGCTTCTGTGGTAATTTGTGGGGATTTCACAAGTCCCCATGTTCACACAGTTTTAACCCCTCGCCAATCTTTATCTCACCACAAGATCTCATATTTTCAACACTTCTAATTTCTAGTCCAGGAACCAGGCCACATATTTATTTATTTAACTATCTTAGCACTCTTCAACCGTTAATCACAGAAAACCTGAAAGTTTTTACCAAGCATTTGGGTAAAGAGATATTTTCTCACTACTCAATGCAATGCTAATTATTTGTTGCATTCTGAAAACAGAAAAATATAAATGAAGATGTTTAGAGGTGCCTGGGTGACTCAGTCAGTTGAGCATCCAACTCTTAATTTTGGCTCAGGTCATGATCTCATGTTTGGTGGGATCGAGCCCCACATTAAGCTCCTCGTTGACAGAGCAAGTCTGCTTGGGAGTCTCTCTTTCCCTCTCTCATTGCCCCTCCCACACTCTCTCACTCTCTCAAAATAAATAAAAAAAGAGAAAATGTTTAAAAATCTCATTAATTTATTACTACATAGTAATACCTGGTTTGGGAGATAAAGGGGGAAAAGCCACCATAAAGCCATCAATTACTGGGAAGAAAAATACTGGAATACCTCAAGCAGTGTCTACACTGAAAAATGAAGGAACACTCAAGACCCAAAATGTGTTACCTTCAGGCATCTAAGGCAGTGTGAACAGAGCCCAAGTTTTGTACAAGTGTTTTTGGTTCTCAGGCATTATAATGCTTTTTCCAACATTCAGTTTTGCTTTTGGATAAGGGAGTCTTGCCTTTGATAATGTGCTGTCTACAAGGTACCAAACATCTATTTATAAAAACTAGAAAATTGTTTTTGCCATTTAGAAGTATCCAAATCTCCACATCTTTGTGGTTATATGAAGCAATCTGTGGGTCCTGATACAAAATCGTACTTCCCACAAAATCTAAGGAACCCTAGATCTGATGCTATAGCAGTTAAGTATAAAAGTACACTGCTGCTTAAACATTGTACTCAAATGCCCTTTAAATTTTTTTCTCTTTATCTAAGCACACCTATTTAAAGGCAAATACTGAACCACAAGTCCTAGTTTTATTTTTTCTCCAAATTGAAGATGGTGCAAATTAAGCTCTTCCTTACTTATCATTCACAGATTATAGAATGGTGACCCTTTGGACAGAGGTCTGGCCCCTCAATGTTATTTTTTTTGTTAGGCCCTCACAAAGTTTCAAAATCTTTGCATTATTTGCAAAATGTACAAATCCAGACTTTACCTTTTAAAAATCCAGTTTTCTAGATTCTTGTGGAGAAATCATATCTGCCCCATGAGGCAATATCTGGCTGGAGCTGAGTAGCGACTGCCTTCCAGTTCCCCAAAGTTCCAACTACCCTCTATTGTTTCCCCAGCTGAGGCCAAGGGTCATTGCCATTTATGTGCCATTTCTTTTTAGCAGATTTATAAGGAAGTAGATTTATAAAGAAGATTCTTATCCCAATCTACTTCACTCATTATAGTGTCTTCTTGGCCTGCAGATATTTGCATTTGTGAGCCCCGAATTCAGACACATCAGGCTCCCTCTTGACATTACAGATGCTAAGCAAAGGTTAAGGGGGATTCTTCATTGTACAGGTCTTCACAATGTTACTACTCGTGGATTAAACAAAGAAGAACCACAGCTACTATGCCTTCTGGCATATTTTCATTCAAAAAGTAGGTTCAGATCACAAGACAAACTTCACCTCCCACCCAAGCAAGACAATAAGTTTGAGAATTTCTACAGTATTTGTCAGGCTTGCTTTGGCTAGCAGATTATTACTTATTTCCATTTATAATATGCTTATAATGTCTAGATTACTTCCAAGTTTTGCAATTCCCTCAGATTTCTGTGTTTTCCTTTTGTAGAAAAGTTCTTGTAAAATAGATGTTCATTAATGATTCCCAAACAGCATGGGACTTGGTGCCAATACCCTCTCAATGCTTTACTTTGCAGATTCTGGAAAGATTAAGGGAAAATAGAACGTATACTGGAACGTCTATATATTAAAAAAAAAAAATGTACCTACCCATGCTTAGTGGAGAAGACATTTTTAGATTCCTCACATTATAGTGAATATCTAGTTTCACTCTCCCCCACTTCCTCCCTATGTTGCTTTGGATCTATTGGCTACACCTAGTAACAGCTTACTCCTCCATGTCAGATTTGAGTAATACACAGGTACTCATCACTGTGGGCTTTCAGGATAGCTTCCTGTGGATAATTTCCGGCACTTAGATAATGAGTCACTTGGGTAACTAGAGACTATACAAGTTGAGCTGGTATTCTTCCTTTGTTGTTGTTTATTGCTCTAAAAGGAGAAACCAGAAACCAAGGAAGGGTTATTTACTGGGTCAGTGCAGCTGCAAGGCCTGGTCTCTAAACACCTGATTTCATCATTGTGCTCATTCAAGTCTTCTGATAGTGCCTTTTTTTGTCTACTACAAAGAAACCCTGTAGTTCTAAAAAGAGAAACAGATTGTGGTACAGGAGAGACAGAACATTTCTACTTTTCAAGGGGACCTTTTATTCACCAGGTAAACTACCTCACTTTCTAAAGGAGAGCCCCAAGGCCAAATAGATAACATAGTTTGCCCAAGTTTAAACAGTGAGTTCATGGAAGGAAGGGAAACACATCATCACAGTGAGCTTCCAGAGAATCCAGCCTCATACTGGGGTCCCTGGGACATAAAAAGTACATGTGTCAGAAAGCTGATTTTGAACTAATGCATCTGTCTTAAAAAGTATAACTTTTCCAACATGAAGCAGCCTTTGGCCACTTAGACTTGGAGAAATGAGGCAGTATCTGCCGTCTGTCATGGAATTTCTACTCAGCAATCTAATTTTAAGAGACTTTGGCTCTTTGTACAAATATGACTCCTAACCAATCATCTCCCTTTGTCAAAATATTTTTTGTATTCAGGGGCCTAAGAAGATAATGAGGTTTTAGTAAGAAGCTAAAATCCCTTGTTGGTGGGTACTGGGCATCTGAAGCAGTTCTGGGGCTTATGACAAAGAAGCAGGATGACATTTTGTTGACCCACAAACCACAAGAGTTCAGACATCAGTGCACTGCAGTTCTCAGACAAAGGAAATTGATAATACATGTAATCTCTGCACCATCTCCAACGGGGTTGTGTGCTTATTTAATGTCTTTCTTCAAAAGGAATTAGAGGGCAATAATCTAACTTCACTCTACAAAATAATTCTGAAAAAGAGAGTTAGTAGTATTATTTCTCTGTTGTAAATAAATAGGATTACAAAGAAATTAAGTAAATTTTCGATTAGCTACTCAATCAATTCACCAATCAACAAGCATTTATTAAAGATTAACTTTTTTCTCTTTTATTTCTGAATGATGTATAACTATTATCTTTTAATCCACTTAAAAGTGTGATTCAAACAGAAAAAAAAAAGATCTGACTCTTTTTTTTTTTAAGTTTATATATTTTGAGAGAGAGAGCAAGAGAGAGAATGAGCAGGGGAGGGGCAGAGAAAGAGGGGAAAGAGAGAAGCCTAAGCAGGCTCTGTGCTGTCAGCACAGAGCCCAACATAGGGCTTGAACTCATGAATTGTGAAATCACGACCTGAGCAGAAATCAAGAGTAGGATCCTTAACCGACTGAGCTACACAGGTGCCCCAAAAGGATCTGATTCTTATCTCATCAGGATAAAAGTAAGTGTCTGTTTAGGCTTAGTATCCAAATAGTTCTTTACTGATTAAAAAAAATAATGACTGAACACAATACCTCTACCTTCCAGATATTATGCCAGGGCCTGGATATCTGGTGAACAAAAGAGACCCAATCCCTGCCCAATGGTGTATACAGTTTAGTGAGAGAAACCAACAACAGACAAGTAGACAAACCAATATATAATTACAAGCTGTTATAAGAGCTAGGAATGAAAACTCACCCAGGATGCTAAGATAGAGAATGACAAGAGCAATTATTTTAGGTAAGTAGCAAGGACAGATCTCTTTGAAGAGTTGGAACTTGGAGATTAAGTTAGTAAGAGATGTGAAAGACTAAAAGGCCTGAAAAACCGTCAGAATTATAACTCCATTAACTGAGATAGAGAAGATTGGCAGGATGGAGAGAGAGGTACACTGGACGAAATCTAGAGTTTTGCTTAAGATGTGCGATGGTTGAGGGGCACCTGGGTGGCTCAGTTGGTTGAGCATCTGACTCTTGATTTGGGCTCAGATCATGATCCCAGGGTTGTGGGATGGATCTGAGCATGGAGCCTGCTTGGGATTCCCTCTCTCTCTCTCTCTCTCTCTCTGCCCCTCTCCCCCACTCACACTCTCTCTCTAAAATAAAAAAATAAATTAATTAAAACCAAAAAAGAATGTGTTAAGGTTGAGATGCCTGTGGAACTCCTGGGTGCAGGTCTCAAGATGTAGTTATTTAAACAAACATGGAAAGATCTGAGATGGAATTTAATTTGGGGAATTGTCCCCATATGAACAGCATTTAAAGCTACATAAATGATTCAGATCACTTAGGAGGAAAGTATAAAGAGAAAGGACAAGAGCATTCCACCTTGAGCATTCCAACATCTAGAGGTCAGAAAAAGGAGGTAAAGCAGCAGAGCGTCATGAGGAGTTGTCAGAGAGACAGAAGGAAAATGTCAAGCAAGTTGCTCCATGAGGCCAAGAGAAGGACATGCTTATGGAAGCTGAAACCATTAACTGTGTTGAATGCTACTGAGAGAGGTAAAACAAGAGAGATGGGAAACTCTGCTTTTTAAATTTTTGCTACAAGGAGGTTAGTGGTCACCTTGACAAGAGCAGCTTTAGTGGAGCTGTGGGCAGAAGCCAGGTTGCTGTGAGCTGAAGAGTAAATGGCAGATCAAGAAACAAAGACAGCTTGTGCAGAATATTAATTTAATAACTCTGTCTAGAATCGAAGAGAGATTGGCAGTGGATGTGGGGATCAAGGGACATTTTTATAAGATGAGATCTGCCGAAACATACCAGTATCCTGATGGGGATGATCTTGTAGAGAAGAAGATGTTAAGGAATCAGGAGGAGGAAGGACTAACCAAGGGTCTGAGCACCTGTTGGAACATGAATGAAGAAAGGAAGAGAACATGGTTGTAAACATAGATAGAGTATATAATTACCAAGGGCAAGATGAAGGAGAAGAACATAAATCAGAGACATAATCATCAGGTTGCCAACAGGAGTTTATCTAATCCACCTGCTTCTGACACAGTCAGTTCTCCTTCTTGAGATTTTGAAGAGGAAAGAAGGAAGCAGAGAAATGAGCTCTCCGAGTCCCAGAGGGAGAAGTCCCAGGATGAACTGTCCTATGACTTAGGATCTAATGATCCCTTCCCCCACTCTCTTAAACAGCAGGGCCCAATTCCTTTGAATTTTTTTTAGTAATTAAATATCTGCATTCTTGCCTGCCAACGTTTGATGCTCTTAGATACCAAAGAGTGCTTTTGACTTGTATGGTCAACCACTCAACTCAGCTTTCTGTGGATCTTATTCTGAAGGACTGTTCATTTTACATCCCCGTTTTTGCCATGGTGCCAATGCAGTAGCATTTCTTAAGGATATAGGTCACCACCACATACTCTTCAACAAGTCACAAGATGAAATGGCACATGTAAATCATATACAGTGTTTTCAAGGCATACTAGAGTTAGATCTATAACTGACATATATGGATCGGGGTGTTTCAACCTCAATACTACAGATACTTCAGCTGGATAATTCTTTGTTGTAGGGTCGATCCCATGCACTGCAGGCTGGTTAGCAGCATCCTTGGCCTCTATTCACTAGGTGCCAGTAGTACCCCACCCCCAGCCCCAGTAGGGACAACCCAAAATGTCTCCAGACATTGCCAAATGTCCCCAGAGGGCAAAATTGTCCCCAGTTGAAAACCACTGAAACAGGCTGTTGTCTGAACATCAAACTGGAAACTGAAAAAGTTAATCAAACATCTAAATTTCTTCCTAGTATCAGAATGTCTGCTTTTTGTGTAAGGAAATGCCTGGTTATGTAACTGAATTTTTCGGTCTTCAAGTGAATCCTAGACATCTTCATCAACAATAAGCATTTGAACAAATGCATCTTCTAGACATCATCTCCACTTGATTTTTAATTCTGGAGCCAATTGGCAGGTTTTAAAATGTCAGAACTTGACTTAATTTAGAATATTTCAAAGCTTTCTAAGTCTAAGTTTGTCCATCATTCTACTAACTGACATATTTTGGCCCTTGTTTTATTCTTATGCTAATCATTTTCAGCTTTATTTTATTTTTGCTGTTTACCGTAAGCCATGTGAAGTCTTTCTGGAGAATGTCAGAGGACTTATGAACACAAGTACTTTTTTTTTTCTCAATATGTGAATCAAGAGTTCTCTTTTGTGAGAATAGGTTACCTTCTTTCCTATTGCCCAAGCACTGGCTCCTCTTGAGTAATCTCGGGATGGGTCTAGATAGAATGCATCGCCTGTACTACAGTTTTGACTAATAAACCATCTACTCTGTTACACTGTTCTTCTGCAGAGTTGTTACAGGCAGGCAGGGATGCTCAGTGTGAAACTGTTGGAGGTGATCTGTTCTCATACCTGCCCAATCATTTACTGGCAGAGTGTGTGTGCTTCTAGGGGTCAGTTTCTTCACATTCAAATTCAGTTAACATTTACTGGGAAGCATGTAGTTTTGCCAAGTCAATTCTTGCCATTGCCTCAAAGACTGTTTGGTGGTCAAGTATGGCTGCCCCATATGGCCACAACTTTTGAGGATCAAGAAGTTCTCAAACAGCTCCTTGTTTTCATCAATAACCCAGTAAGAGACAGCCATGAATTGTGTTAATCCTTCTTGAGTCCCAGCCTTTTGGCAAAATAAATGTATAAGATCAGTCACTCTTGTGTAAAATATAAATTTTCAATCAACAAATATTGGACTCCAGTTAATAATATGTATGATGAAGTACTTATAAATGAAGTGCACTGCTGTCTGCAACTTATTTTGAAAAAAAAAAAGATGAAACAATGGATGGATAGAAGATAAATGAATAGATGTGAAAAAGAAAACATGATAAATTGTTAATGTTAAAATTGAATTGGTGGTATATGGACATACACTGTACAATTCTTCCAAGATTTTTTGTTTGTTTGAACAGTTTCATCATACAGTATGAAAAACTTCTTTCCATTATTTTAAATTTACATCTTTCAAACCTTTAGTGTTCGGGGATCTGATGAATAAATCATGTTTATTAGCCTTTGTGATTTTACAACTATTATTGTGTGCTAACTAAAGAGGTCCCAGTCATCAATCTGTCCAAGGGGCTCCTGTAGACCCTTGAACATTTTAGATGCTACTCTGGATGTTTTAATTTTTGTTAATGACTTTTTAAGTTGGAACAATCATTACTCCAAATGTTCCAGGTCTGAAAGCTTTGTTTGAGGGTAATAGGAAAATATTTTTGGATTTGTTTCCAAACATCTCTGGCTAATGAAAAACCAGGCTAAATTGCTTTTCAAGGAATCCCTACACTATATCAGTTATTGGCATATTCATATGCTGGTTATGCAAGTTAAAATGTCCAAATTTTCCTTAACTCCATTCTCACCTTCACCCCTGTATCTAATTGATCTCACGAACTATCAATTTACTTTTTAAGTATTCTGAAAATTCCTCCACCTTCTCCATCACTATTGGCTTGGTTCACATCCATCTCTGGAGTCTTCTATTGGTTTGGTCTTTTTTCTATTCAACCTATTCCCCTCATTGCCTCTAGAGTTTTCTTTCTAGATTCCAAATATATTCCTATCACTTCCTTACTTGACAAGCCAAAATAATAGTTATGAATTATTATTTTTTAAGTTTGTCTGTTTGTCTTGAGACAGGGCAAAAGCATAGGAGGAGCAGAGAGAGAGGGAGAGAGAGAATCCCCAGCAGGCTCCACACTGTCAGGGCAGAGCCTGATGCAGGGCTTAATATCATGAACTGTGAGATCATGACCTGAGCCATAATCAAGAGCTGGAAGCTTAACTAACTGAGCTACCCAGGCACCCAAATTGTTAATTATTTTAGATGTATTAATTACATTATGGATTTTTCAAAAGAAAACTTATATTTTAGAAATACATAATAAATACATACTAAAATATTTATGGGTGGAATGATTAAATGTTTGAGATTTGTGTCAAAACTAATATGGGAACAAGAGAACATGTATGGGGATAGAAATGAAACAAGATTGGTCATCAAAAATTGTTGAAGTCAGGTAATGAATACATGGGGGTTCATTATATTACTCTGTCTACTTGTGTCTATGTTGGAAATGTTTTATAATAAAAAGATTTTTTAAATTTTTAAATTATCCTCAAAAATATCTAAATGCTGCAGAAGGGCAAACACTACCTCAGCCATCAGAATACCCTTATCTTTGAGCCTTTTCTCCAGTTCCTCTTCCAACAGGTACCCTCTGATTCAGCTCTACCAAGCTACATGTTATTTGTGGAAAGAAGACTTTTAAAATACAGTTTTTTCTTCTTGAACAATGACTACTTGTCCTTTTGAACCTAGTTCAAATGTCACCAAATCTAAGGAACATTCCTTAACTCACACAAATAGTCATCTTCTCTTCCCCAGCTTCCACAAAACTCTACACAAGCCTTTGTTATAGACCAAATATTTGTGTGTAATGATTATTGTGATTTTAAAAAATATATTGGTATGCTTAATATAGGTGGTAATATCCTACAGGGTAAAGTTTGTGCCATTATTCAGGTTAATGCAATAGGCAGCAGAAATCATATGTTTAAAAATACTTGCCAAATTAATTGTAGGAAAATATATTTGGGGCTTTTTTTTCTTTAACTTTTGTTACCTAAATGTAAACTCCAGCTTCCACATAAGAAGTCCCATAAACTAGACTGTACTTACTGAAGTTTTAATAACTTTTGGTTGAGTAAAATCTCCGTATCTGAGAATTAAAATTCAAAACAATTTTTTGAACGTATTAGCCTCTATTACACAAGCTTGATGTGAGAGAAAATTCCAAAGAGTTGCAGAATTCTATGTGTGATATATTTCTCAGTCATCGTGATAGCTGAAAAGATAAAACCTCAATTCTTACACAGTAAAACCACCATCACTGGCTTAAGTCGACCACAGTTCCTGCAGCTTCCAAGAGAGGGTGAAGGAAGTATTTCTTCTAAAACATAGAGAATTAAAATAGCATGAGATATGTTCCACTGGTCCTGCTTCAAGGTCTGCTTGCCCTTTTATCTATTTGTAATCATGGCCCCAAGAAACAATTTATTAAGTGAGTATGATTGCTTCTTTTGATGCCAACATTATGTCACTTCTCATAAAAACCAAATATAATTTAAAGCAAACGGTCACTGCTTGTTAATCAGCCAGGTCCTCCAGTCATGATCTTCTTTATACTTGTCATCATCTGAGATCGTGTAATGATTTTTGAGCGTAGCCAGAGGCTAGGCTCTGCAAGAGAACCCTGCCCACGGTGCAGAATGCCACAGCTGAGAGAACACCTCAACAATGCAAGCAGGATGAGTGTTTTCTGGGTGCAGGCTACAAGGAGACTACGGGATGCAATCATAAATCCACAGATTCCTAGGAAGTCTCTTTGTGCTATGGCACTCCTCTAATGGAAATGGCTAGGTACTGGGCATGATGTAATGTTGGTTACATGACAAGGCCAGCAGAATCCAGACTCCACAGAATGGCTGCCCTTTCCATAGTGAGCACCAGATTTTAACATAAACATAGTGAGAGACAAGTGTGGTTGAGTAGAAAAGGCACACACTTTGTTTACAGGCAGACTAGGACCAGAAACCTGGCTTCACTACTCCCTGGCTTGTGCAAAATACTCCCTGGCTTGTGACCATGTGCAAGATACTCAACCTCTCTGAAATTTAGTTTTCTCTTCTGTAAGAATGTCAATGATAATGTCTACCTCTGGACGTTGTGAAAATAAACATCAGTTTCTTTCCTCTCCCAGCAGCAGATTCTGTTTAAATGCCCACTACAGGGGCACCTGGGTGGTTCAGTCAGTAGAGTGTCCGACTCCTGATTTCGGCTCAGGTCATGATCTCACAGTTTGTGGGTTCAAGCCCCATGTTGGGCTCTGCTGACGGTATGGAGCTTGCTTTGGATTCTCTCTCTCCCTCTCTCTCTTTCTGCCCCTCCCCCACTCATGCTCTCCCTCTCTCTCTCTCTCTCAAAATAAATAAATAAACTTAAAAAAATAAATGCCAACTACAGAAGGAAAAGAGAGACAGATTCATCTTAGAATCTGAATGAGTAGGGAGAGAGAGACAACAGAGAAACCTAGAGCACCACCATTCAGTTGAGCACTGTCCTTGCCATAAACAGTGATCTGCAAAACATCCTGTCAACTCATATGATTTTGAATGGCAAGCATTCCATGTATACACGAAATACTTTCTACGTTTAGAAAGCAGAACTGAAAGTAAGGCAGAATCCAAAGTTCAGTCAAATTGAAACCAGGGTATGATTTTTCCAGATTTTTCCAGAAATTATACTCAGTTCTTCCATTTTAAAAAAGTTTTAAATTCTTGAGTACTTTTTGAGCTCCAGAATTCTATGTTAACTTGATATTTGAGAACATGCCTCCTTGATAGTCATAGGCAAGTTGACAGGGTGTGGCTAGATGAGGCTGTTTGTCCTTCCAAGCTCCTCAATTCTGGGTCCAAAGAGTTCTATCAAACCAGTGTGTCAGTTCCTGAATAGGAACCTCTAGCTGGTACCTTCCTAAAGTGAACTTATATAAAAGTCTCCAAGGAAAATTGATTCTGCTCATTTTGAATTGTTAAATGAAATGAAAAATAATTATTTTCTCAAAAAAAAAAAAAAACAGAGGCATGACTGAACAGACTTTTTTTTCACCTTTCTTTCTTTCTTTCTTTCTTTCTTTCTTTCTTTGTTTCTTTCTTTCTCCCACACCCCCTTCTCTCTCTCTCTCTCTCTCTCTCTCTCTCTCTCTCTTAATTTGGAGTCTTATTCCATGGAAAATTGATGGCCTCTTTGCCTAAGTTCTTCTCCAACCCCTTGCCTTCCTAGTTCATCAGTTGCTAAGGTCTCAGTCACAGTACAAATATTTCAGAAGGGAGAAAGAAAAGCAATTAAAATCATGTAAACACATTCAAATGTAGTCACTTGTCTGTGATTTTTTAAGACACTTTTTAAAAAATGTTTATTTATTTATTTTTAAGAGAGAGGGAGAGAGAGCATGAGTGGGAGAAGGACACAGAGAGAGAGGGAGACAGAGAATACCAAGCAGGCTCCACACTGTCAGCACAGAGCCCAACATGGGGCTTGAACTCACAAATCAACCATGAGATCATGACCTGAGCTGAAACCAAGAGCCGAATGCTTAACCCCGGATGCTTAGCCAAATGAGCCCCCCCACCACCACCCCAGGTACCCACCTTGTCTGTGATTTTTGAAACAATGAAGCAGCAGCAAAGTGACTAAAGTGAAGTTCTGGAACTAATGACAAACTTTTTTCCACATTATTTTCCCCATCACTAGTTTTCTGTCAAAGACTGTACCTGGAACACATTCACTTACAACACTTACAATGCAAAAGCAAATTAATGGCATAATGATCTAGGCAAGGCTCTTGGAATATTTTGTGGGGTGGGGACAGATCCTCCTAAAGCAGCACAAAGTTACGAGTAAAGATAGAGCAGCAGTTTGAATAGACAAGTCTTCAAGAAATAAAATGACTGGTTTGATCACATAGAAACTTCCAAGATGTTAGGGTATGTGCAGGCAGGCAAATCATTCATATATTGAGTTGAACTCTCGACTTACAATAGGGGCTACTTCCTATTCTACAGGCTGGAATCCAGGAAGCTAAGCCTTTAACGTACCATCTTATTTTCTCTCTTTCTTTCCCTTTCTTTCTTTTCTTTCTTTCTTTCTTTCTTTCTTTCTTTCTTTCTTTCTTTCTTTCTAATTTTTCCCCCTTTGTCTTCTTGAAAGGTTCAGAAAGTTCTGATTACTACAGTAGTTGCTAAGGAAAAATGCTCTTTGTGTCAACTCATGAATTAAATGTTGTTCAGGATTTTTTAAATTAAAAGAAGGCTACCTTTCACATTCATACTAAAAAAAAAAGCTATTTTGAAGAAACAACAACACTGTAATAGCTGTTATGGTCAAAGAGCTGTCCCTTGTCCCCCCACACCCCCACCTCAAAGCCATAGCCATTAAAATGTGCAGCTGCATCATAAAATCATCAGGCACTTGTGCTGTCATTTTTATGACCTTGCCAACATACAGATAGCACTGTTATACAATGAACTGGGTTACCATACCAGAAAACTGACTAGTAGTGAAGAGTCTCAATTATTCTAGAGAGCTAGGACTCTCTCAGTAGTGGGCAGATAACTTTGCAGAGGGAAATGGTCACAGGGGACACTGTTGCTAGTAGTCAGAGTATACTATTTCCCATGTGAATAAGGGTACTGTAACCAGGCAGAACTTCTAATAATGCTTTTGTTCCATTATTTTGTTCCAATAATGATTTCTGTGGGATAATGGAGCGCATGCTGGACAACAGACTGCATTTTTTATATCTAAAACAAACAAAAAACCCAGATACCTTATAAAAGTTGAATATTACATCATAGTGTAGTTAGTATGACTCCAACTTACGTTGGATCTGCAGGGAGGAAAATGACCAAGTTTGTTTAGAAATACCACCCCAAGCAAATACTACCACGTCTATAACTAAGGCTGACCTTGTTTCTGAGGCCAAATATCCGTAGGCTTTGGAAATACCATCACTGACATGCATGGGATGGTACATCACAAATCAGTCTCTCATTTAACTTTTGCCCATCGGAAGATAATACAAATTACGGCACTTTTGATCACAGAGGACAATTCTACAGGTATTATTCAGAGTCAGAAGACAGAGGACTTAGGTGAGCACTCCCAGTTACTGGTCCCATGACCACGGACAAGTTCACTCACCTTCCCTCATTCTCAGTTTCCTCACTGTAAACAGTGGTGATGGTGATGACGTCCTCCCTCATTCCATAGAATTGTGGCAAAGTGCAAGGAAGCGCCTTACACCAGAAAACTCCTACATAAATGCAGGAATCTGTCTTCTCGATATTACGAAAGGGCTCAAGATCCAACACAGTGAACCTACACCACGGACTCCAGAGAGACTGCTGTGATCATCTGAAACTGCAACAACACCCCACAAAGCCCAGATTTTCAAATCCCTACAACAACGGGAATGTGACATACAAACAGCTGAACAACTCTACAGCTTGTAAATGAGCAATCACTGCAAAGGGAAAATGAGACCCAAGGGAGTTAACTCTTCCGGAACAGGTTCTTTGGAATACACAGTCTGGGAAAGACAAAGAAACAAAGGCAGCCAACATGGCATCACAAATTTTGTTTCCTCATCCTAAAAGGTCCCAAGAAGGTAACCAAACATTTTATTTTGCTTTAAACCAGCTCTGGAGTATACCTTACAGACTCTGCAGTGATTCTGAGTCTGTTTCATGTGTCTCTTGTATAAATAACCCACTGGATTATGCCAACTGCCATGAAAATAAGCCATTCCCACCAAGGACTGGAGGTAATTTCCAGTGGTTCTGTTTTAGCAGACTATATTGCTGATTTCTCTGGAGTTGGGCTTAGTTTTAGAAGCATCAGTAGGTGAGAAGTCGATTAAAAATTCCCCCTTCTTGCTATATGGAGCTTGATCTTCAGAATGTGTAATCTTGTCATATAACAGCTTTGAAAAAACATTGACCACTTTCTCAAAGACATCCATGACTGGTCTACATACTTAATTCTCCTCCTGATTAAGCAAAGGACCCTTCTGCTACATGTGCATTACTCAGTGCTCTTTCTTATCGCCAGCCCTAATTTTGACATTGAACCACATGGAGGAATATGGAGAGCCAAATGAAATTTTGAGATTTTTTTAAGATTTCTTTAAAGCTTGGCCTCTGGCTGATGAGCCAGAGAAGCTGCAGGTTCATAGCCTGCAAGCATGGCGACCATACACAGGTCGGGGAAGTGTGCAGAGAAAAGCACACCTCTCCTCCCTCACCTCGGTGCCCCAGCCTATTGTCTCCCCTCACAGCTCAGAACAAATGGAGCAAACAAAAGGAGTACATTGCTTCTGTTCACGAACAACCACCCCCTACTTGGGCAACCAACGTTCCAGGTTGAACAACAATGCACAGGTCTGCCTCATAGTTTTATCACCACCAAGCCAGCTATTTGGTGTGGGGTACAGGTGGAGTGGCTGTCCTCCAAAGGAAAGGAGTAACAGGAAAAGCTGAGAGAAAAGGCCAGAAAGGGCAACAAGAGTGGTGTATTCCAGGGTAATCATAAAGCTCAAACTTGCTGTTCTGACCAATGCGGGAGCCATCACTGAACTACTCTCAGCGAGAAAAACAGGCTGCAGGTCAGTGACCCTGCACAGCCTGGGCTTGGACTGTCACAAGGGGAAACCTCGCCCTTCCTGCCAGGGACCGTTCGAAAGAGCCTTAACACACATTGTGTGTCTAATTGTATTGCACTGAAATATTCTCATTTGCATCCCGTTAAGCACGTCATTAAGCATTAAGCTTTTAAGTTTAAATGTGTGGAATTAGTGTATGTGTTCCAGGTTAAGTCTTTTAATGTGTGCAGTTTCCGGTGTCCGTTCCAGGAGCCAACTGGGTCTGTGCTACATATTGCCCAGCTAAGGGGGTCCCCAAGCTTCAGTTTCTTTGCCTATAAAACTGGAATAATAATATATAGCACATAGACTTACTCTGAAGATTATAAGAAAATAAATACATTTGCTTAGCACATCATTTGGCAAAGTGCTCAATAAATTCAAGTTATAATTATCAGTGTTAATGTTATAATAATAATATAATAATCCTGGCAGAAGCCTCTAGCCCTCTTTCCTGGCTCTGCGACTAACACTGTGACCCAGACACATTGGTTAGAATTTTCTCAACTCTGAAATGCGCTCCATTGCACACTCTAAAATTCCTATCCAGATCTGAAAGTCTTTGACCCTATGGACATACTACCTACATGTAAAATAATTATTTATTATTCTGTTGATATTTTGAAAGTCAAGATATCATTGGATTTTTCAAAATAGTCTGTGGGCCTTCAAAATATCAGCACTTGAATAATTCCGAAGGCTGCTCTAGAGATAGCCAGTGAGACCCTCCATTTTACTGAAGGGGTCTCTATTATTCTGGAGAAATCAACTTCACCTCATAGTTCTTTTCCAATAGACTCGCAGTAAAAGTGAAACTATAGCAGCAGCAAACTCCCTAAAAAAGTGGCCCAGTGGGTAGCTAGGGCCCTGTAGTCAAATAGGGAAGTCACTGGGCCATGTGGCCACAGGCTAAATCAAGGACTTCACACAAACGTCATAAAAAGAAATGGCGGAGTTAGAAATAACTTTTTGTCTCATTGAACACTCTGAGTCTTGTCGAATCTTTTCCATTTCATGGGAAAGAAGGGGAGAAACTTCCCAGCGCCAGACTAGCCACTTTCTCGGAGGGTCATCTGAAAGTGCTTCCACCCCAGATCTTTGGCCAGTGTGCTACTCCAGACCAAGTGTGTTGAGGAAAACTGCAGCGGGACCAGCGTGCCCCAGGTCATTTCCAGTCTGCCCTCCACATACCAGGGCAGGGAGGTGGGGCGGGGAGAGCTGTGTTCCATCCAGGCAGGGGGCGGAAATTGCAAGAAAACCGGACAGCCTGAGCATAGCTGACAATCCATCCGTCACCTGGAGAAGCAAACACACTTCAGGGTGCCCTGTGCTCGTCACAAGCAAAATAACTGTTTGGTAAGAATTCAAATCAAAACAACCTACTCCCCCTCCCCCCACCTTCCTTAATGTCCAGGCAATCCAGAAAAAGGAACTGATTTGGTTATCTCGCTCAATGCTCTGATTCAGAGACCTGTCACTTCCAGAGGTTTACCTCATCCATTACGGGTGCTGTCCTCTCCCTTTCCCCTTTTCCTTTCTGAAACATTCTGGCTGGTGACTACCCCAGAAGGACAAAAGTCTCCAAACAACACATCCATTCCAGCATAATGCCTGCTCTGTGCTCTCCTAAGAGCAAGCCCCAGCACCACTGAATGAACCTGAGAAAGAAGAGATCTCAGCTATTTGGAAGCCCTCCCCTCTGCCCCCAGAGTTGATAATCAACTTCAGGTAACATTTTTTAATAATCCAGGCAAGAGGAAGGACACTGAGCATCATCAAAACACTAACTTTCCTTTATCTAAAGTAAGGAAGACCAGGGGTGACTAAAAAATTCAGCGTCAAAGCAACGAAGTTGAAAAAGCTCGTTCAAGAGAAGAGCTAGAAAATATGTCTTTGATGAGTTATGAAGCTTGCCTGAAACCCAAACATGCTTTCTAATCTAAATCTCAATATTATTTTGTTAGTTTTCTATATTGCAGATTGTTATGCATTGTTAAATGAAAGAGTTTTCAAAGTTGAGTAGAAATGGTCAAGTTGGACATACAAATTTCTCAAAACACTATTTTGCAAGCTTCAACGGTAAAAATTGATTAAAATCAAACCTAGTTATCAATTCACTTTAATACACTCTCCACTTCATAATCTCAAACTTGACTTTGAACCTAAACACCACAGATCATGAACATCCCAGACACCAGGAAATCAACTTGCTGTTTTCCTAGATAGGAATCAAGCAGTATGCCATTCACACTTTAAGTCAGAAAATATTGCTGCAAATGACAGGTTCTAAAAAAAAAAAAAATCAGTAAAAATACAAATGGCTATTGCCAACAGACAACACAAATAACACAAATAATATACCTCCTTTAGTGCCAGAGGGAAACCAAAATCAAAATTAAAAATTGTCAGTGCCTTACAAAACGCGCACACACACACACACACACACACACACACACACACACACACGAAAAAGTTCTCCAGTTACTTACTGGGGCGGTTCTGTCGCCTAGTCCTCACATCAGCACCCTGCCTGTCCAGCTGCCAAATGCAGGAGCATGCCGAAAGCAGCTGTTTCCTCCAAGCTGGGGCTCTGTCTCTTAACCAGTCACATGCGCCTCCTGATAAATACTGCCGCCTGTGCCAGGAGGTCAGAAACTGAAGATCATTATTCTCCTAATTCGCAAACCTCATAACCCCTGAGCTGGCTCAGCCGTTTCATTAGCACGCAGGGGCAGGACATTCCACTGTTTGTCTTCTTTTAGTGGCAAACCCCAAACATCTGATAAGTCACCCTGGAGGGCAGGTCACTGCAAGTGGAAAGTTGATGGGGGTGGGGTAGGGCGTGGGGTGGGGAGGCTGGCAGTCCCTGTGCTCTGCCCTCTCACTCAGGTCTTCACTGGGGCTCTAGAACAGCAAGGAAGGAAGCACAGAACGGCCCAGCAGGTGGAAACGGTGCTGCGTCCCAGGTGCCCCCGGGAATACAGCAAAGCAGTGCTCCATCTTGGTTTCGTTTTCTCCGCATCCTGGGCTCACTTTGGTGGTAGAGCTGTTAACAAGGCAGCCTGTTCTGAGGAAAGCAGACTGTCTAAGAATGCTTAAGTTTAACTGCAAAGGCCAGGGCTGCTGTGCCAAGTGATGCTGAGGGGCAGACGTGTGAGGGTTAATGGAGAATATCAGAAACAGCTTCCTCTAGATAGCCATTGGAAACGACTGCAGGTAGCTTAAGACCAAACCTCCGCACATTCTAGTTATCTGTTGGATTGTATCAACGTTTGGGGGCACAGCAGAGCCATTGAGATGATCAGCCAGGGAATCAGAGTGGAAACAGAAATGATCACAAAATGTACAAGCCATTTTATAGATGTGCTGCTGCCCCCTTTGGCGCAAGGAAGTTGAACCAACGTGCTGTTTCCTGTGCTGCTCACGAAGGTGCCAGACCATCTGGGCACCTAGCTGAATTCAGACCTCTCACCTTAGCAGATTTCCCCACCCTGTCCTCTTTATCTTCCTCTCCGAGGAAAGCCTGCGGACTATCTGACTTTGGGTAGCGCCTGACTTATTGCTATAGTAAGAGTGACACGTTCTAAGATCAGAGCCCAAGCAGGGCAGAATGGAGATACGGCAGGGAGTCAGCTCATTTGGCAAAATGAACATCCAAAAAAGATTTTAAAAGGTTAAAATGCCCCAGGGGATTTCTGAACCATAATGAGCCTGTTAAACTGTCAACCTTGATTTTTAATAAGTGAGCTCTTACTCAATAGAGGAGTTTATGTGGGAAATCTTTCATATGCGGGTTTTGTCTCATAATTATTTACAGAATTAAACCAGAAGTTCCCTCCATGCAGAGGATAGAGTGTTTTTCCAGAATAACAAAGACCAAAACTCCTCAGGCTTGCCAATTTTTCAGGGGACTAATTTGCTACCAACATGTGAATGCCCAAAGTGTAAATCCAGAAATTTTTTGCAAGCCTCAAAACAATCCCCTGTAGTTCAAAGTTAGTAATAAACTACAGATATCAAAATACAGTGTGCTAAAATATGTCACCTTCATAAAACTTTCTCCTCGTGTGACAATCATTAATCAGACACAGAAAAGGAGGCTTATTGAAGATGTGAAATGTTATTTTGATTTACTTATTGGAAACTTTTGTGATCGTATGGCATCCATCAATCACTTTATTTGCAACTAACAGTGTTATTCTGATGGTCTATTGCATACCACATAGTTAATGAGACAGAGACTTCTGGAAAATCCTTCAAAAAACAGTCTCAGGGTGCCTAGGTGGCTCAGTCAGTTGAGCATACCACTCAGCTCAGGTCATGATCTCACGGTTCATGAGTTCAAGCCCCGCATCGGGCCGGCTGCTGTCAGCACAGAGCCAGCTTCAGATCCTCTGTCCCCCCTCTCTCTGTCCCTCCCTTACTCATGCTCTCTCCCTCAAAAATAAATAAAACATCAGAGAGAGAGAGAGAGAGAAGAGAGAGAGAGAGAGAGAGAGAGAGAGAGAGAAACAGCCTCAAGAAAGGCAAGCATAAAAGTTCTCTCATTTCTATGAGAAGAAGGGACGGATCCCAAATCGTACATATAAAGTGAACTGTCAGTGCAGAACAAGACCCTGGACCCTTCTGACAATATCCAGCAGTATAACTGAGGTTCCACAAACACACTCAGCCTTGCAAAGAAATGGGGAGACCCCACCTCTCTGCCCCAAATGCCTATGGGTACCAATCATCTCCTTCAACTCAAAAAAAAGAGCCCTCCTTCCATCAAAGGCCATCAGCCCTCAGGCTTTGTGTCTCACCCTGGGACCCCTACCTGTTCAGGATCCTTTGGCCAACAATCATGCCTTCTCTCCCTGTCCACTCACCTTCCTCATTATCCAAATATGCTCACATTATTTTTACGTCTTAAAAGCCATTTGTTTTGAGCCTTTGCTCCTTTCATTGTTGCCCTAACCCACTCATTCACTTCACAGCTAAGCTTCTGGAGAAACACCTCATGCCTCCATCATCTTCACGAGCCATTTACATTGAGATCTGCTTATAGTCTGGCTTCTTTCTCCCAACTTTACTGAAACTGCTTTCCCCAAGTCACCAAAGACTGATGCTACTGGACACATTTTTGCTTTTATCTTACTTGACCTCTCAGCTGCACTTAACCTAAGTGGCCAAGAATTCCCAAATGTGTCCTCTTGTGGCTTCTGCAACATTTCACTTCAACCTCCTTCAGCCTCCTGTGTGGACTCTTCTAATACCTGCCGCCCTCACATGTGAAAATCCCCTCTTTTCTTCCTGTTTCCTAACAGTTTTTACATGTCTTAATTTATTACTGAATGATGACAGCGGTTTCCTAGTTAATTGTCTGGCCTCCAAAGGTCTGCCTCTGACCTTAACTAATTCATTTATTTTTTTACACTTTCGTGCTAAAAGCTTCCCCAAAATCATGGTAGAATCGTCGGCATCTTTGCATTCCCAGAAGCTGTGATGAGGTTCAAGCCCTTCTTTTGTAAATTCTGCTACCATTGCATTTCTTTGTCTGTGTCAAATTAGGTCTTAATGTATCTATGTCCCATCCAAACTTTGACAACCTTAAAGAAAGCTTGTGACTTGTTCATTTTATATCCTGCGGTGCCTAATACCATGCCTGACTCTTGCAGGAGACACATAGCTGAAACAATGCTGACTGAATAAATGAATGATTAAAGAGAAAGGTCTTCTGTTTATTCTGCTCAGAAAAGATATGAGAAAAGTTTACAAAAACCAATTTTATATCAGCCCACCCAAAAACTGTAAATGATTTGCGCCCAAAAGAAATTATTTTCACCACAATCTATGACCAGACTGGAATAAAACTATAATATAATTGCAAAAGTATAAGTCAAAAAAGAGCAAAGCTCTTGGAAAAATTATATAACTCTTCTTTCAAAAAATAATGCATTGGGGGGCGCCTGGGTGGCTCAGTTGGTTAAGCATCCAACTTTGGCTCAGGTCACAATCTCGTGGTTGGTGGGTTCGAGCCCCTAGTAGGGCTCTGTGCTGATAGCCCAGAGCCTGAAGCCTACTCCAGATGCTGTGTGTCTCTCTCTCTCTGCCCCTCTCCTGCTTACTCTCTCTCTCTCTCTCTCTCTCTCTCTCTCTCTCTCTCCCAAAGATAAACAAACATTAAAAAAATGGAAAAATCAGTGATTGAGAAAAAAACAAAAAGGCAATTATCAAATGCTTAGAAGTTTTCAGTAATGAGAATACCACACCAAATATTGTAAGTAGAGCCAAAAGAGTTAATTAGAAGAAAACTAACTCAAAAAGCTGAAAAACAACAGATCAATAATCATGGAACAATGTAAAAGGTATTGAGAAATTGTTCCCGAGGAAAGTTTTTAGTCCAAATTATTTACACAATCAAGTTCTCCCTGAGTTTCAAGTCACAGATAATTTCCTGGCTGTATAAAATGTTCAAATGTGCAAAAGTAACAGAAATCTAACATAATACCCCTGATGTAAAAACAAACAAACTGATTAATAATGGAAACCATAGACGAACCTCACATAGTTTACCATAGAGATGTGAATAATCTCAATATTTAAGATGCCATGATAGGAAAAAGTCTTGGAATTAGCACAGTAGGTACTCTTGAAAAGACTTTTGATTAAATTCAGTATAAGTTTTTTTTTTTTAATTAATGAAATGGAGTTAGGACAATTTTTCCTGGCATGATCAAGATTACCCCAAACCAAACACAGGCATCATACCTCATGGTGTAGTCCTAGAGGTATTAATGTTAAAATCAGGAACAAAAAATGATGCTCATTGTCACTAGTATCATTTAGCACTATTCTGGACATTCAAGCCAAGACAACTAGACAAGAACAACAACAAAACTAAAGAACTATGAGAAAGCAAGAGACAAAATTATCTAACTTGCATATGTTATAATCCCTTAATAGATTCAACTTCTAAAACTGTTTTAAATAATTAGAAATGTCAGTGAGGTGAACAGTCACAAAATAAAATTAATTGAGTGCCCCACATAATAGCCTAAAACTGTTAGAAAACATCAGGAAAAAAAATCTTATTCACAATAGCAACAATAACAAAATTTCTAGGAAAAACAAGAAAAATGAAGAATATATAAATAAATGTATGAAACTCTACTGAAAAAATAAAAAAACATTTCAATAAATGGATCATTATACAATTTTCCAAGACTGGAAGACTCAACATTGTACAGATGTCGATTCTCCTCTATTTAATTTATAAATGTAATTACAGTTAGATTAAAATGCCAGAAATTTAAAAAAACAGATCAAAAAGAAATCCTGAAGTTTATTTGAAAGAAAAAAACCTGAAAATTTTTTTTAAAAGAGAAGTTTATAAAACAACAGTGAGTGGGGGGTACTGGGTATTAAGTAGGCTGAAAACATCAAGAATTAGAAGTTTGGGCACACCTGCACGGCTCAGTCAGCTAAGTGTCCCACTCTTGATTTCAGCTCAGGTCATTATCTCCGCTCAGGTCATGATCTCATGATTAGTGGGTTTGAGCCCCATGTGGGACTCTGCACTGACAGTGAAGAACCTGCTTGGAATTCTCTCTCTCTCTCTCTCTCTCTCTCTCTCTCTCTCTCTCTCTGCCCCTCCCCCACTTGTGTGCACTCTCTCTCTCTCAAAATAAATAAATAAACTAAAAAAAAAAAAGGATTAAAGATTTGATTCTGTTGCTAAAAGAGGCAGAGCAATGAAACAGAACAGAAAGCCAGAAAAAAAAAAAATACAAGTACTATATTAAAATGTTTGTTGGGGTGCCTGGATGACTCAATCGGTTAGGTGTCTGACTTTGGCTCAGGTCATGATCTCAGTTCATGAGTTCAACTCCGCATTGGGCTCTGTGCTGACAGCTCGGAGCCTGGAGCCTGCTTCAGATTCTATGTCTCCCTCTCTCTCTGCTCCTCCCCTGCTCAGGCTCTCTCTCTCTCTCAAAAATGAAAAAAAAAAAAATTAAAAAAATAAAATGTTTATTTGTTAAATATGATATTTAAACCCAGTGGGAAAAAAATGGATTATTTAATAGCTGGTTGAATAATTAAGTATTAGGAAAAAATAAAGATGCAATTATTACCTCACACCATATACAAAGTAAATGCCTAGTGGGAAAAAGAGCTAAATGTGAAAATAAGACCACACACAGATTTGAAGAAAATCATGTGATTGTTTTTATAATCTGAAAATTATTTTAATCATGGTTAAATACTTTTATAATGAAAATTGTTTTATTTTAATTATGATCACAAAAGCTGAAGCCAATTAAAAAGTTTTAAATATTTAAATAACTAAAATGTAAAATTTATGTATGTCAAAAATAACCCTACTATAAACAAAATTAAATCACAAATGACAGAATGAGATTAAAACATGAAACCTGTATGGTAAAGGGTTAATGGCCTTAACATATAAGTAGTGTTTATAATTAACAACTTGGCAAAGAATATGATAAAGACTTTACAAGTGGGGCGCCTGGGTGGGTCAGTCGGTTGAGTGTTCGACTTCGGCTCAGGTCATGATCTCACGGTTTGTGAGTTTGAGCCCCATCAGGCACTGTGCTGACAGCTTGGGGCCTGGAGCCTGCTTCGGATTCTGTGTCTCCCTCTCTCTCTCTGCCCCTCCCCTGCTCATGCTCTGTCTCTCTTTCTCTCTCAAAAATAAATAAACATTTTTAAAAAGACTTTACAAGTAAAGAAATATATTGGGGCACCTGGGTGGCTCAGTCAGTTAAGCATCCGACTTCAGCTCAGGTCATGATTTCTCTGTTCATGGGTTCAAGCCCTGCACTGGGCTCTGCTGACACCTCAGAGCCTATTCGAGATTCTCTCTCTCTCTCTTTCTCTCCTTTCTGCCCTCCCCCACTTTCAGTTTCTTTCTCTCTCAAAATAAATAAATTTTAAAAAAAGAATCTCTTTTCAAGTAAAGAAATATAAATGACCAGTATAAATAAAAATCAGCTTCCTAAAATGGAGTACAAATTAAATAAATGATAGGATACTATTTAGTATTTCTAAACATAACAAAGATTAAAAAAATCAATAATTCCCAATGCTGGCAGGAGGTTTTGGAAAATGGCACCTTTATACTCTGGGGGCAAGAGTATAAATTGGTACCAGCTGTAAGAAAGATAACTTTGTGATATGTAGCAAAAGCTTTTTAAAATATGTATACCCTTTAATTCATCAGTTCCTGTCCTAGAAATATATCCCTAGAAAATAATATTGATTTTCATATGTGCAGGAATGTTTCTCACAGCATTGTTTATACTAGTGAAAAATTAGAAACAATCTGTGTACCAAAAATAGTTGAATAAATTACTATACATTTGTAAGACTTAGCACTACACAATCATTATAAAGTAATGTTGTTGCAGTATATTAACACAGAAAAATATTCAGCATAGATTAAGTGGAAAACACAAGATATAAAACAGTTTATTCAGTATGATCTCATTTTTCTAAAAAAACCATGTGAACATATGTAAAAGTCTGAAATGTTATACAGCGGACATTTGGACGACACAGGGGTGAGGGGTGCCAACCCCCCATGCAGTCGAAAATCCTTATTTAACTTTTGACTGCCCCATACCTTAATGACTAATAGACTTCTGTTGACTGGAAGCCTTTCTCATAACATAAACAGCCAATTAACACATATTTTGCATTGTAGATGCATTATATACTGTATTCTTACCATAAAGTAAGCTAGAGAAAAGAAAATTTATTAAGAAAATAATAAAGAAAATACATTTAGAGTGCTGTATTTATTGATAAAAATCCACATGCAAGTGGGTTCAAACCTGTGTTGTTCAAGGGTCAACTATATATCAAGTTTTTAATAGTGATTATCTTTGGGAACTGGGGTCAGTGTTTTCCAACCCCTTTGCACTTATCACCTTTTTTCTACTGTTTCTGTTATAAATGTGTATCAGTTATTCATTTTTAATTTTTTTTAACGTTTATTCATTATTTACAGAGAGAGAGAGAGAGAGACAGCACGAGGGGGGAGGCTCAGAGAGAGAGGGAGACACAGAATCCGAAGCTGGCTCCAGGCTCTGAGCCATCAGCACAGAGCCTGACGTGGGGCTGGAACCCATGGAACCTGAGCCGAACTCGGACGCTCAACTGAGTAAGTCACCGAGGCACCCCCAGTTGTTCATTTTTAAATGACATCTTTTTTATATAAAGAGACATGCAATCATCCTTAAATGTTTTAATTATCTCCACAAAGAGGAGAAAGCCATTGTCAAGAAATGTGATCAAGAAAAAAGGACCAAGAGCAGCAAAGTCTTACCATCCATTAATAAAACTACACATATCTTCCCAACCGAGTCTCAATTCTCTACCCTTCTGGTCCTGGACCCAATATTCAATAGCAAATCACTGAAAGTAGTGGAACCACCAGGTTCAAAGGATGCGGGAAGAGGAAAGAAGTATGGTGTTGCTTGAGCAGCTGGATTCCGTCTCTCAGAGATGTCCTGATGGGCCTCTATGCCTACACGAGGCATTCCCTTAGGTAGAAATTCCTAAATGGTACCCATCCCATGTACACATGCTCAGAGAGCAGGAACCTCTTCTGCCAGCTGCCCCCTGCCGAAGCTGCCCATCTATCTGTCAGCCTTGTGCCAAATTCCAAACAAGCTGCTCCGAGTTGAGGACACACCACCTGCTGGTCAATTGAGGTACTAAGGCCATATTGTATCCCCACCCCCACCTCCATTTCCTTTCAGGGGACCGCGTACACAACATTACTTTCTTACTTCTCAAGTTTGGCAAATTCTACCCAGTCTTCTCTTTCTTATACATACATTTTTTGGATTCCTTCTCTCTTCTTTTTTCTTCTAACATCTGTCTAGGTATCATGGGGAATTTTCTCTCTCACTCTTGTTCTTCCCCTTTTCTTTCCCTTGAGCCAAAATAAATACCCAGGCACAATGAGTTATCATAAGAATTGTGTTCACTACATGCCTGTAACAAAGAGAAAGAAAATGTGGAAAAATCAAAGTGGAGAGTTTTAGTCTCTAAAGCCCTTGAACAAAGCAAATCATTGTCAACAAATGAACACATCTAGGGTCTATGTTCAAAGTGCATTGCATTTAAGATTCACCAAAATACACAAACAAACTCTCTACTCTCAAAGGTTATAATCTCTCTAGGAGAAAAGGGGAGTATGCAGAAAGCCATATATAAGGAATAACAACGATCATATATCATACCAATTAGTATCTATTAATACTGTAACATTTTATACTAATGTAGTATTAATATATAACAAGCTAACATCTGTGCACAATACTCATTGAATTCTGACAACAAAGCTCTAAGGAGATGCTATTATCACCCCTGATGATGACCTTTAATGAGATTAACTAGCCTGCCCACAACCCGTGAGCAGCAGAGAAAGAAAGAGAGAGAAATGTGGATGTAAAAGAACCCAGGTCAATCTGACTCCAAACCCTCCACATTTAGCACCACCTCCCACCCACCAAATGATTTAGGGGCCACAGAAATTTTCATAGACTGGCCCATCCTTCTCTAGTTAAACCTGCTTACACTCATGTGTAATAGCCAAGTCAACTGTAATGCACTTTGGGGTCTAATTATTGGCATTACAACAGTAGTTGTAATTTATGGATTTACAAGGGAACCTTTTGAACACAAGCCATTCAGAAACTGGAGACCAGCTGCATAGAAATAAAAAGGAGATTGAAAAAAGGGGACAGCCTCCACCAGAAACTGCTCCCACAGCCCAGTCTCAGCACCCTGCCCCCCTTCTTCAGCATCTCTGGAGAAATCCCCAAATTTCTGGACAAACCAGCCCAGGTTAAAAATGGACTTCTACTTTTGGTCTCTTTCTTTTTCCTATATTTTATCTCTCTTCTCTCTCCCTTTTTGTAAAATTTCATTTGTGTTTTTAAAACCCTATTACATATTGGCAAAGTTGTGTTCACTTAATCTAATTAATTTAAATTTACCTTTATGGCAGATTTTTTTTTCCCTCCATCGAATCACCTTCTTAAACTAGGCTAGCTTTCCAGCTGAAGCTGGATTCAGTAAACACAAGAAGGAAAGTTTAGCACCCTCAACACAAACCACCTTACTTAGCATAATTACTTCCGTAACAAACTTTTCCAGTAGTTTTATTTCTAAACCCTGATTTGACACCAACTGGCATTCAGATTTGAGGATCGCACCCCTATCAACCACAGACTAGTGGTCAATTTGAATCTAAATCTTCCACAATGCCACTGCTGCTTCCAGGACTGCTTTACTTCTTAAAGAAGTTGCTTAGAGGAAAAAAAACAATTTCCTAAGCCTGCCTCTGTGCATTTTTTCTGAGAATCATTTAGTGTACAGAAAATAATAGAAAGGCAATTTCAGATTTATAATTTCCTTTCTATCCAAGTTTCTGTATCGTTGCTATTTCAAAGCAGAAAATACAAAGCTGATTCAGGGAAAATGAGACCAAAAAAAAAATTAAAATTTTTCTTTTCGAAATATGTGATAACGAAATACACGGGGTGGGCACAATTTGATCTTTGCAGGCATCAGAGGAAAAGCACAGTTAGGAGCTCCAAATCCTCTTTTTCTCATTTGTGAACTTGAGGCACCCCCTTGCCTCCCTCTCCCCATCCTCCACTCTCTGAGTCTGCTGAACTGTACCGGGTTCATACCAAAGCCCACGAGCCTTGGCTGGAAGATGATGCTCAGTGTACGAAGGAAGGAATTGCTACACCACGGTTGTAATTATAAAACAGCCGTATTATTTTGATACTAAATCCATCCGCTAACATTGGGCGTGCGGGCCTCCAACGTTTTGAAAGTTCAGGTTATGCCACTTCACTTTTACAAAAGAGCTACATTAGCACCTCCTTTTGCTTACCAACAGAAATCCAAAAAAAGTGAGAAGCGAACATGGTGTTCAGCATTTGGCACATGGCCTTTACAGAGGCAGCACAGCACGTAAGATTGCACTGCCCAGCTCCTTCCCCGGGAACTGCCTCCAGCATCTCAGTATCAAGCTGCTGCCGCAGTTTTGAACTGCCTCCGTGAGCCTCTGTTTTTTCTCGATTTATTTTGTGCATCCATTAGTAAGATGTGGTATCAGAAAAGCCTAAGAGAGTTATTTTTGGAGTGTGGGAACGTTCGAAAAGTTTTCCATATACGTTAGTGGTAAGTGCTTCATTGCTTTACGCCATTTTTGGCTTACAAAAGGTTTCATAGGAATGCTCTCCTTTTGAATAGCTGGGGAAACCTATAATTCTAAACAATGTCAATGTTCTATGTAATCGCTTCCGCTCTTCGCTTTATCACATTATCCAAACCCAGCTAGCTAACTGCAAGTCCTGTTTTCCAGTCCTTTGTGCCAAACTACTTGCTCACGTTTTAATCCAACCGTCACCACCTCTAGGTTATAAATCTGTGAAGACTGAGCTTCTAACCTCATTTCCATATCCTTTCCTAAAGTTTCATTCCTTTTATCACACACTCCACTAAACATCGCCATGATTTTCTTACACTGTGTTTGCTCAAACTTTTGGCTGCGGTCTTGGGGTTACTCACACCCTTTGTGTATAGAAAGCCTTTGGATAAGATGTTCTTCATCATGACTGCCTGGGAGCACACAAGGTGACCACAGACAGAGCAGGAACCCACTGAGTAATGAGAATCTAATATTACTGCAACCAGATTTTCTCATTTGTAGATCAGAGGGGGTAAACTAAGAAAGCACTCTAAGAAGCACATAAAAAAAAAGTGGTATGAAAATTTCCAGTTTTCCTTCATGTTTTGATTAAACAGAAAGTTTTTGTTCTCAGGGCTCATCTTTGTGATTGCCACTCTTATTAGTGAAAAGCAATAGACAAAAAATGCTATACTAAAACTCTCTAATTGAAAGGCAGGTGAAGGGGAGAGGTCAGAACTGAGAGGTGGGTGTTGCTTCTTTATAACCATAGGAAGTAAGAATTCTGGAAAACTTCTTGGCTCCTGGAGATAAACACATGGGAGGGCGCAGTCAAATGCAGGGGAGCTCAGGCTAAAACAGCTGAAAAATACCAGCTTACATGATGATGCTTTGATAGGTATTTGAATGCCTATAAATTCTTCTTCAATTTCTATTCTAATGGTCAGGATAACTGCATTATCACATAGAAGAATAGTCTTGTTTCCTTTTGCAAAATTGGAAGAGCAAGACTCCTATGTTTCTTTTTTACTTTCCAAAATATTTAAGTTTAGAAAGAAATTTGCTCATTGTAGCAAATCAAATGATCTAGAGATAGACATAAAGAAAATTTTAGTAACCTCTCTCTCCTATCCACTCCCATCTTGCCAAGATAATACACACCTACAAAAAATGTATTGCTACATACATAGATGTATGGGGTTCTATTCTTTCCATTAAAAAAAGAATCTGTATTTGATTTTCCCCTTAATGTATCATGAACACATATATTGGCTCCAAGGTCAATAATATAATTTAATTTGTACTCTTCAATAGCTGCATACTTCTCCACAGTGTATATCATACTTTATTCACCCTATTAATGAACATTCTAGATGCTCCCAGTTCTGTGCTTCTCTAAGCAATGTTGCACTAAACATCCTTGCATGTTTATCTTTAGCTTCTGGTGCTTTTAATTCCAAAGTATAGATATCCAAAACTGGGACTATTGGGCTTGGAAAATTATTCATTTTACTATACATTTTCAGTCATTTTCCCAAAACTGACCTAAAATCAATACAAAGGTCTATGGCCTTAAGAAGGCCTTAAAATAGACCTGATAAATGTCAACTTAGAGGATCAAGATTTTTATATTAAAAGCACTAAAAATTTCTCTCAGAATTATATTCCACCAGGTATATTAACTAAATTACTTATTTTGAAGATGCTTCCTTTTCACGAATAATACTATTTTTTAAAACCAAAAATGTCTTTGGGGAGCCTGGGTGGCTCAGTCAGTTAAGCATCGGACTTCAGCTTAGGTCATGATCTCGCGATCCGTGGGTTCGAGCCCTGCATCGGGCTCTGTGCTGATAGCTCGGAGCCTAGAGCCTGCTTCAGATTCTGTGTCTCCCTCTCTCTAAGCCCCTCCCTTGCTCAAGTTCTGCCTCTCTCTCTCTCTCTCTCTCTCTCTCTCTCTCTTTCTCTCTTTCTCAAAAATAAATAAACCTTAAAAAAATTTTAAACCAAAATTGTCTTAATCAAATCAACCAAAATGTGTCAAAGTTAAAAGTTAGAGCCTAGTCCTTATTGTTTTCACACACCAAAAATTCCATAATCTCTAAAGGCCATTCCAATTGTAGAATCAACTACTGATAAATTAAAAAATATAGGGGCGCCTGGGTGGCGCAGTCGGTTAAGCGTCCGACTTCAGCCAGGTCACGATCTCACGGTCCGTGAGTTCGAGCCCCGCGTCAGGCTCTGGGCTGATGGCTTGGAGCCTGGAGCCTGTTTCCGATTCTGTGTCTCCCTCTCTCTCTGCCCCTCCCCCGTTCATGCTCTGTCTCTGTCTGTCCCATAAATAAATAAAAACGTTGGAAAAAAAATTTAAAAAAATATATATATATAAGCAGGGCGCCTAGGTGGCTCAGTCAGTTAAACATCCGACTTCGGCTCAGGTCATGATCTCATGGTTCATGAGTTCAAGCCCCGCGTCGGGCTCTGGGCTGACAGCTCGCAGCCTGGAGCCTGCTTTGGATTCTGTGTCTCCCTCTCTCTCTGCCCCTCTTCCTTTCTTTCTCTCTCTCTCTTTCTCTCAAAAATAAATAAACATTAAAAAATACATGAGCAAATGTGAATAAATTATGAAGAACAAAAATGTTCACATTGGACCAAAAATATTTCAGTGTACTTTCAAAGAATGCGATGGTGCTAGTGTGAAAGAGGATCAGTCAAAACCTCACTTGTTTCTGTTTTATTCTCTGGACTGTGGCCTAAGTAAGCGAAGAGCCAGCTCTTCCCTATGGCTCCACCGTGAGACAGGAATAGGGCCCACAGTCCACACACAAGGATAGGAGTGCCCACGGTCTACAGCCACACTCCTCCCGGCGGAAGTTGGTTGTCTAAAACCACCTCTTCAAAATTATGTGGTTTTGTCATGTCATTTGATTTGGGACTTGAGAGTGAGAAGTTGAACTATATTTTTCTACGTTCCTAATAACAGCACATATACTCCACATTATAGTTAACGAATATCGCCGTACCATCCAACACACTCTAAGACACAAGCAACCAAGCATAGAGTTCCCTGCCTTAAGAAAAGAAAAAATAAGTTATAATCAACATAAATTCAGGGAATTTGTTCACATTACCAAAGCATTCTTTATTTTAGAAAGCCACTCACTGCAGGATTATAAGAAATGTGTGCACTCTTGCTGCATTAAAAATGGCATTCGACCAACCTAAACTCAACTCATATTATTCAAGAGTACATTTATTAAGTAAAATAAACATGAGTCCAATTTTGGACCTCACTTACTGGCCCAGATGGTCTGCGTCCTTTCCTTCGGAACAAAAAAGTGGGCAAGCGATTCCTAGCTGCCTGTGATGGACAGGCTATTTCACAACTCCCCCCCCCCCATAAAGGGCTTAAAGCAACCTGCTAAAAATAGCCCCTCAGCTCTCACATTAGTGTCCTCAGCTGAAGGGCCAGGTGAAAATATAAACTGCTTGAAATACGTCCTGCATTCTAATTCCATAGAACTACCATTAGCTGAAAATCCCTGCTAATCCTTCTGACAATTCCAACATTAATAACGTTTTTCTTTTTTGACCATTTTTCCAAACTAGTAGGAGAAGCAGTGAGTTGAGGGTTGAGGATGTTGACACATTGGAGCCCTGGGAAATCAGGGCTCTCATGCCCTTATCAGCCACTCACCAGCTGAGTAAGCTTAACCCTTTAAGCATAAAATTCCTCAATTGTGAAAAGGAAATGATAATACCCAACTCAAAAGATGGCTATATGAGCTGGGAATAATGCACTGTATTTCAGGATTTTATCCTATAAAAATATTCAACAAGTGCACAAAGACATATGTTAAGACAAACTCCATGAGACACCTGTAATCACAACAACAACAACAAAAAAGAAAAAAATAGCCTAAAAGTAAAGAGAGGTTAATAAAAACAATCACAATGCCATTAATTCAATGCTACATATGTCATACGGCCGTGAAAAAGATGAGATGGACAGATGGCGTGGTAGTAAGAATGAAAAAAGCAAGCTGCAGAAAGCACTGTGCATAAATGATTATTATTTTAAGCCCCCAAACCCCTCCACTATGTATTTAGCTCCATTTTTACCACAATCATATATGTTTTCAATAGAAAACATCTGCAGTGACAAGCAATAAACGTATATCCACTCTGAAGAAAACAAAGGGTTTCAAGAATTGCCAGTCTTTCCTTTGTTACACTATCCATTTTTGACCAGCACTTTTATTTACAATAAACCTGTACTGTTTTTATAATTAAAAATTAAAGGCAATAAAGAAAGCAATGAGAAGTAATTACTGCAAAGCACTTGGCACAACGCCCAGTGGGCTTTGAGGAACGGTAATTACCACAGTTACTTCTGTCCAGAAGCCACAGAACTTTTAAGCAAAACAAAGCCCCTGAAAACTAGCAGACGTTGGTAACATGCAGCCTGTTAAGCTCAGGTGTGAACTGAATCTATTTTTTAAGAGGCCACGCATGATCTTGGTGGTGGTGATGGCTTCACGGGTGTATGCATGTGTCAAGACATCAAACTGTATACTTGTGACACGCACCTTTTATTCTGTGTCAGTTATCCCTTGACAAAACTGCTTAAAAGAGAAAAACTGCGGAGCTAAAATTTTCCTCAGTGATAAGACGGCAGATGGGAGAATGCAATCAAAACGAAAGGTTTGCAAGATCTGTGCGCTATGCAGAAGATGTCAATATGGAGATCTTAACTTTAGACTCTGTTACATCAAATAATGTCTTTTACGTGCACCCAGTTACAAGAAAAGACACAGAGGACCTAACTTCCAAAGCCCTAGAGGAGAGAAACTGGAATAAGGAAAATTTGAAAGATCCAAAAGAAGCAGGAGAGGAGAGAAAAAGAGCGGTAAACAGGTAATAAAAAACAGCATTATTAATTCCTCAATAACCACAATCAGTATAGACTGTCTGGACTCACCGTTAAAATGCAAAGACTATCATTAAATAACAAGCAAAAGGATGGATCCATTTTTAATTAGTTCAGCTTCACAGGTGTAGGGAGGGAGGGTGTGTGTGTGTGTGTGTGTGTGTGTGTGTGTGTGTGTGTGTAGAGAAAGCAGGATCAGATAGCTTCCTTCAACTCAATCTCTTTTAACTGCTTTTCTGAAGCCTTGAAATTAATGGGAGGAAAGTTCTTTACACCAAAAATAGCAAAGAGAACTGACTTGGTTGGGAGGGGAGAGGGTGGGGGAGGTGTAAGGGACGCAGAGAGGACTGGCAAATACAGAGTGTTTCCCCACCATAACCTCACCAGAGGGTGAATAAAACGCACAGGGAGCTGTCTAGCTGACACCAGATGGGGCCACCCTTCCAGCCTACATGCTCCCCTCTGGCCAGCGTGGAGCACACATCCGGGACATCTAACTCCTCTTCTCGAGAGGTCTGAAGGTAAAGAGGCCGTCCCTGCCTGGAGGAGCTAGCACTCTTCTGAGAAATGTGGACTAAACATAGCCAGGCCAGACGGGACAATTCATCCATTCTTTCATGGAATCTGCAAAACTGAGTAGATGGTTCTAATCAATCTTATCTGGAAAACAGATGGAAAATTCTTCCCAGAAGTTAATTCTTTAGTCTTATTCCAAAAGGAGGCCACGTGGCTCCTCTGGCTGTGTGTGCTTAAGCGCTCTCCAAGCCTCTACTGGTTTGACACGTGTTGGGGTTGCTGTGCAGGCAGTCGTGGGGGAGACCCTAGGTGACTAGGGGGCAGTCAGTCATACAGTCCCCTGGCTGTGAATGGCACCTCCACATGTCCTCCCCTGCCCAGTTATCCAGGAATCTGTGATTTGGGCCTGATCACTGGGGTGCTAACATACAAACCCAATCAGACTAAGAAGCAAAAGACAGGATTTCTGCTACCAGCTCTGCTCAATCTAGTTGAGGGATAGTGAGTGAGTCGACCACATTACCATAAGGAGTCCCCCATAATCATCAATAAAGTAGGAATGACCATATCCATCTCACGGGTTTTTCTGGAAAGCTAATGAAATGAAGTACTTTGAAACCCCATAATATATTGTAGAAATGCAAAGTGTACTCATTTCTTACACTGGGAAGACAGCTTTAAGCCTTCATAGGACCTTTGCTTCCATCATAGCATTGCCTACAGGGGAGGCTAAGGAGTTTCAGCTGACATCTCCAGTGATGTCTGCCTACATGCCCACTCTCAAGGGCAAGCTCATCTGCCCCTCCCACCTTGAGAAACTCTTTGGTATTTGGGGCAAAGTTCATTATCCAGGGATAGGCATGTGATCCAAACTGCTGTAGTCTTAGTACCTCTCTTGCTTTGGCCACATTCGAGTGTTTCAGGGGTGAACATCTGATTCAGGCAGATGACCTATGAGTCACTTCCCCATGCTTTTCAGACATGGAGCCAGAACATCTTTTTTCTGTCGCTAAGTCTTAGGATACAAAACCTAGAACTTATTAGCAATCACATTTTCTGTTCTGCCCGTAACATTCTAGGATCTAAGTGGGAGTAGAAATCTGGTGTCAAACTTCAATTAACCTCTATTTATTAAACAAATTTTAAGCATTTATTTTTGAGAGAGAGAGGGCAAGCACAGAAAGGGCAGAGAGAGAGGGGGACAGAGGATCCAAAGCAGGCTCAGTGCTGACAGCAGAGAACCCCATGCGGGGCTCGAACCCACAAACCGTGAGACCATGACTGGAGCCGAAGTCTGACCAGAGCCAAAGTCGGACACTTAACTGACTGAGCCACCCAGGTACCCCTCTAGTTTTAAATATAAAATCCATGCTTTCAGCTGGACCCCATCCAAAGACCAGGGTCCCCAGTCTACACACCCCATGTTTTAACTTCTTGAGAGAAAAAAACCTCCAGAATCCTGCTACACCAAGGGAGGGGGCAACTCCCAACTATGTAAAGTAAGGGAAGGGATCTGGGAATCTAACTGCTTATTAGGAAGACTTTCAACCAGTCTTCCTGATGTTAGCCTCATCTTCACCTATAGTTTCAGGGGAATTCCTGGGTTCTCCAGGGCAAACTGGATTGATTTTCTGATTTCTATTGTTGAGTTAGTAGTCAGCTGTCTATTTTCCACCTTTCAAAATATTGTCACTGTGCATTTGTGACTTAAAAAAAAAAACCCACTGATCTCATTTGAATGGGATCTCAGACTTAAAGTTTTGTGTTACACCCTTCTTTAGCCAAAAACTCAGGGTCTTTATAATACACTCATCACCCTATAATATGCAACCCTCTTTGGTGGTCCCTGGGAGCCAGGCCCACCCCAGGCTCTCTACCTTGGCCACCCTTCCCAGTCTTATGCTCCACATTTCAAAACTATTCTTCTTCCCAGGCAACTTCCTTAATTCACAGGATTATTTATACAACCCAATTTAGAAAAGTACAGATAACCCAAGTTTATGTCAAGGTATCACAGGGGGTTGACTTGATCCTATTTGGAATAGTTGTGGTTTTCAAAAAGTGACTTATGTTCTTTGTACGTGTGTGATTTCAAAACTCATGTATGTTCACCATAAACAATTTTCAAAGTACAGAAAAGCACAAAGAAGAAAAATAAGATCGACTGTCATCACACCACTCTTAAATTTCATTTTCATGTATATGTATGATAACCTGCAGAAAGATGGTATCCAGTGACCCTCATATGACTTATACCTCATGGAATTTATAATTAAATTGATGAGAGGAGAAACTCCTGGAAAATTAACTAGGGAGGCATAAAATGACTGAAAAAATGAAATATCCCAAATATACCAAACATCCTATGATTCAATATATTAGATAGACAGTGTGTTACAGCATTTCTGAAGAGGTCAAGGTCCCTGAAGACTGATGATGGCTTTGTCAAAAATGGCAGATGTGTACCACATCTGGAAGCCTGCAGGATTTGGATTGAGAGAAAAAAGGGGGTGTGGTGGAACCCGAGCTGCCTAGATCAGCACAGGGAAATCTGCAGAGAGGGAAAACACACAACATGTTTAGGCAAAGTTAGGAGACACATTATTGGTTAGGACCTGGCAGAGAGAAGTAAAATAATAAAATAAAATGCTCTATTACATCCAAAGGCCAGATGTGTAAGAGATGGTTTACATAGCACAAGCCTCTCTTCTGAAAACTGTCCCCATCCTCAGGACTACTACCGTGCCTCCTCTCTCAAGGTCATAAATGACCAGACAAGGAATTGACACACCTGAAGCAGGTTTAGGTCAGTCTGATTATTAGATTATTTCTCAAGAGAATTGGGAATTCAACGCAGGAGATCTATCCATTTCTATCGGTGCTTGAACAAAAAGGACCTTCAAACTGAGGAGGTGATGGACATCCTCCTTCTTCCTGTGCTCAGTGAGACAGGAAAAGCAAGGGGGCCAGGGGAGCAGAGCCTCTGAGGAATGGCAAAACCCATCACGTTCCAGCAGTCACGGCCTCAGGCCCTGATCACCTGGTTTCTGGAGGGAGGTCCTTGCCGTTCTCGACTTCACTTCTGGTGCTTCCAGGACATATTTTTCTTAAAACCAGTATAGCTACGTTGAGTGAATTTCCATTCACTGAAGCTTGTCTAAGACAGCAGGCAGTTTGCAGGCTTCTGTCAAGAATTTAGCTAAGTTACTCCATGGTAACTTAGCATCCATTTTGTTTGGCCAAGTGGCCTGCGGGCCCTTACACAGGCACTAACCCCTCATGTGAGGGGATAATATCCTGCAGAGTCACAGGTACATGTAAGTTCCTAACAGGACTTCCCTAATGACCCTTGTGATAAACAGTCCCCCCAGCCTCCCAGGGCCTTCCCTCATGCTACCCTTAGGTAAGACCCCGGTGGAGCTTACCAAACTCTTTTTGGTTTGAATCGACCAATCTGGCCATAGCCCAGGAACCCCAAAGCATTCCACTCACAGACTCTAATAAAGGCATGTGCCCTCGTCCTGTACCTGTACCCTACCTTGACCTCCCCGTGTAGACCCTCAAGGTATGCAGAGTGCCTCCGCCAGGACCTGGGAGTAGTAAAACTCTCTATTTCAGTTTCTGGTGTGGACTTCCGTTTTGCTCACCATCCAGCAACAGGGGTCTACTTAACAATTGTTAACAGAGTCCTAACACTCTCCAAGACAGAGTATTCTCCCAGGAGTATGGAGAGGTGGGTGTGAGGGAAGGGGAGAGCCTGAGGGAAGGAAATCAGCTGGATGGCTGCTCACAGAGTCCTTGATTGAGGTAAAAACAAACAAACAAACAAGAATGGAAGCAGTAGTGACAGGAAGGGAGGAATGGAATATGAGACACATTTAAGAGGAAGGATGATCTACTTATGGGGTTACCTGGAGGTGAAGAACAAGTTAGAGGAAAAATGGTTCCAACCCAGATGGGATGATGTCACCATCAAAGGAAAGAACACAGGGAGGCCGGGTAGATAAGGGAAACAGGGTAGGGTTTTTGTTTTGGACGTGCTAAGTTTGAAACGATGATGGAACATCAAGTAGAAACAGACAGACAGAGACCTGCACCTAGAATGGAGGCTAAAATTCCCTCAGAGTTAGATAAGCAAGTTCAGAGTTACTTACAGATGGAAGCCATGAATAAGATCTCTGAGGGAGAAAGGATTTAGACAAACACAGATGACAAGGACCCCTGGTAAACAGCTACAATGGAGGGCAGAGAAAAAAAAAAAACCCTTATCAAGACTGGAAGAAATTGGGAACAATGTGGCATCTCAGATTTCAACAGAGGAAAATTGTAGGATATTAAATGGTACAGGGATCAAGAGGAATAAAAATGGGAAGAGATCATTTCCCGCATCAGTCAGAAAGTTTCTGACATTATATTTTCAGTATAGTGGGATTGAGGACAGAGTATCTGATTTTATGTGTTTAAAACTTTGAGAGAGAAATGAGAAAACAAAGGTGGTATGTGCCAGAATACACGCTGAGAATTTCAGCAGTGGAATTTGACAGCAAACGAGTAACTAGTGTGGGCAGTGGATTTAGGTAGTCTGAGTCGTAGTTCTCAGAGCAAAGAAAAATCATAGATGCTTGCTTGCTTGCTTGATTTATTTATTTGTTTGTTTATTTATTTATTGAGAGAGAAAGAGAGAAAGCATGAGCAGGGGAGGGACAGAGAGAGAGGCAGACAGAGAATCCCAAGTAGGCTCTGCATTGTCAGTACAAAGCCCAGTGTGGGGCTAGAACTCACAAAATCGTGAGATCATGACCTAAGGCTGGAAATCAACAGTCAGACATTTAACCAACTGAGCCACCCAGGTGCCCCCAAATCATGGATGTTTTAAAGAAAATGTCCTAGAAGCAAAAGAAATTGAGAGAAAGGATATCGAAGAAGGATGGGCTCATCTGTCGGGAGGCGTAGGGATAGTTTGGGATACAGAGAACACAGATGTGCGTGCCCCAGATGTAGCATGCCTCTTTGAGCAGCCTGCAGCACAGCATGCCTTGATCTCTGTTAGTGGGCTTCCGTTACCAGAGAGACAGCCCCAGTTCCCAGCCAGAAGGAATTATAGGAAGGTGTTCAGAAAGAGAGAAGTCATAGGAATCCATTGTTCTCCTGGCCTAGACTCCTGTTCTTGAGCTACATACATAATGTCAACTGACCCACATGCCCTTGAATTCTCTTGCTGATTTGTCAAGCCAACCAGTGGCCCCATTCAGCCCAGACTTCTTGACCTTGCCTAAAGGCCGGTTAATGCCTGACTTCACCACCTGCTCTTCATTTACTGGTGATTAGAAAGAGCCATGGTGGTATCCACAGCATCCAAGAGTTCATGGCACTCACGAAGATACAAAAAACTGAGTTGGAAATCGTACCCAACACGCAGAGACCACCTGCACACCCCTCCCTCCCCTCCTGTTTCCCACCCTGAAGGCTTCAGGGAAAAGCACAGAGAACCATCCAAAGTTGAGTCCATCATTCTCTGCCTTTCTTTCCCTGCAGGAGAACGGGGCATTTGTGCACGAATCTCTGTATCATGTGCCCACATATTCTCTTTCACTGTGGCCTTCCTCTCCACCTTCCCTCTTGGCCAAATGTTACTCAGGAAAATCTCACCCTATTTGGGAGTGAGAAAGGATCCTAATTATGGCTCCCCACTAAAAGCATTGCTAGGGGTACTTCATCCTTAAGGAGAAGGCAAATCCTAAGTTTAGACATACAAATGTAAAGGCTTTCTCCCCCTAAGAGTCTCATAGGTAAGGCACCCTCCTTAGTAAAGAATTCCATCTATTTCCTCGTTCTTCTTGGTGAATTTGCTTTCCTACCAACATTAAGGGACAAAATAAGTAGGATATATCTTTGATGCTCGTTCCTGAGCCTGGTGCAACACCAGACATTTGCTAGCTCCTCTTCCAGTGCTCAATGTTTTGGATGTAAGGTGACTCTGAGTTAATTCAGCATATTTTTTGTTTTAATTATTCATATACTATTTATGGATTAATGTAGTGTAATTATTAACATATTATTAATGTATGATATAGTAATGTAGAAGTGATACAACAATTTTATTTCACTAAAATGCATAGGAATAGGGGAGCCTGGGTGTCTCACTCGGTTAAGTGTCCGACTTCGGCTCAGTCATGATCCCACAGTTCGTGAGTTCGAGCCCTGCCTTGGGCTCTGTGCTGACAGAGCCTATTGAGGATTCTGTGTCTCCCTCTCTCTCTGACCCTTCCCTACTTGTGCTCTGTCTCTCTCAAAAATAAATAAGCATTCAAAAAAAATTTTTAATGCCTTGTAATAATTTAACTAACATGTATTCATAAAATAATAATGATTAATAAAGAAGAATTACTTAATGTAATACATTGCAAATATATAGTAAATACATTGCAACAATTTCATTGAGAATATATGTTATTTTAGGTGCACATACCCAGTCACTATTTATGACTTTGTTTCTATGGGGAAAATGGAAAGTTACTTCTGAAGGCCGAGAAAATTCTTACAAACAAGCTTTTGGAGCACTACCAATTTGTAAATCGATGGATGGTCATCATGTACATTTGATTTTAGAGTTTTCTGACTGCTTTACATCTGGCTTTCCTAAACAAACCCTCCCAGAATAAGCAATGAACCCAAACGACGAGCGTTCTAGGGAGCTAGGACTCGCCGCCAGGACTTCTGGGGCTCTTGTGTCCAGGTTCCTGCCATTGGTGGGGCCACAAGAACCTACAATGTCTTGTAGTTTTATCCACTTCCACTAGTTCTATTTTTGGATCCCTCCATTTAGCACACAGAGCTATCTTTATCGCTCCAGCTGACTGGCATGAGAGTCCCCAGGGCATAGTAGTTATACAAGATTATTGAAGCATACTTCCTTCTCTTCAAATAAGACAAGGCAGAATGCACAATAGACATCAGCAAGCAATCACAATGTTAGGAGTGTGCATGTGTGAGTGCGTGTGTGTGTGTGCGTGTGTGTGTGTGTGTGTATTACTAAAGATTTCTTTCTTTGTGCTAAGTTGCATGCATCATTAGAAACACGATGTTCATAATGCTTTCTGGAAGTTAGTTTTAGGCTGTATAATGGAATCTATTCCTATGCCTAACTTCACTTGAAAACATTGTTATAAAATAAAGTTTCTTAACAATCATATAGTCCAGATTTCAAAAACTGGGAGTTTTTAAAAACCTCTATTACCCCTATCTACCCTCAACTGAGGAATCCACTACAGACACAGTCTAAATGAACAGCTGGATTGTTCTAACAGGGAAAATAGTTGGATCTAGCAGGCAAAAAGTCAAAAAGTGGCCATCTTTTCTTGCTCTTTAGTTATTCAACTATTCAGTTGCAGTGGATCCCTCTTCGAGTGGCTTGCTAGTACATCACAGAGGAGAAGGCTGAGTCCTGGAGAGACAGTGGAATCTCACAGCCCAAATTTCAGATGCCATTTACATTACTGTGGCTGCACTATAGGTCTTCTGTTTAGATTCCCACTGTCTACTACAGCGGCCACCAGGCACCTGACTCCATTCAGCATGTAAGATGAGCCTTGTCTAAACTGAGACACATGCAAAGAGTAAAGTACACACTGGATGTCAAGGGCTTAGTACCGAAAAAAAAAATGTAGACTACCTCAGTAATAGCCTTTTATATTGATTGCGTGTCAAAATGATAATGTTTTGGTATATTGGGTAAAATAAACTATATTTAAAAAATTAATTCCGTTTCTTTTTATCTTTGTAATGTGGCAACTGGAAAACATAGCATGACAGTTGTGGCTCACATTATATTCCTATGGGACAGCACCGGTCTAGAGGTCTCCACAACAAAGAGCATGACCAGTGAGCGGTTTTTAAGATTGGAAGCGAGAGCTGCTGCAGAATTTTACTCCAAATCAGGCTAATCTGAGAAGAATATGACTTGGAGTACAGGTTAAAGCACGCCCTGCATGTGTAGTTCCCCCATGCTAAGAATTTTAACAGTGCCTGGCAGGACAGTTAAGTTATGCTCACAGACAGAAGCCACTAGGGTGGAGAAATGTTACCACAGTGTATGTAACACCTGCCTTACTTAGCTCTTTCCTAGTTGAGAATGCAGCCTTCATTTTCAGCTCAGCGGTTACTAATTGTGCTCATTCCACCAGAGAGTGAATCATGAATTCACGTATTTTGAGTTTTGGTTGTTTGTTCCCCACCCACCCCCAACCCCCTGCTGTTCAAACGAAGACTAGGGATCATTTCACAGAAAAGAGAAATATGGGTTTGATATTTTAAAGTTTAATAGAAAATGAAGCGTTTAAAATTTCATGTATGGGCCACAAATGGCCAGTTTATTATAAAGGAGCGTTATTAGTGGACACACACAGGGAGAAGTTCACACTGGCCCTGAGTATTGATATACATAAAAAATTCAGTTCCAAATCCTTGATGTGTGATTACCGGATTACTGAATCAAAAACATATTGGGGGGGGGGGCACTGCTGCCAGCAAAGAATTGTGTAACTGCTGGTAAAAACAACAGTGATTTCAGGAGTGGATTGAAAACAAAACAATAATATCTTTGTAATGTTCTGAAATCGTTGTAGGAACAAAACTGAGACTGGCCCCTTTGCATTTCCCAGTCTGATCTGCTGACCATCTTGTCTGCCCATAATTGTTTTCTGCCATTCATTTCCTCCAATTGTCAATTATTACTAAAACAATTATGAAAAAAAAGTGTGTGTCTTTGTTTCCTGTTGCTGATGAATATAGTGAAGTCATAGACCAGGCTAGTGCATCATCATCTTTTCCATTACAATGAATTATGCTGTCCCAAACAGGATACAGCTCTTGACTGGGCAGAGAGGCCGTAAATGGAGCTGAATTAGCACCTACATGATTGTCAGCCATGACAGCAAGAAATCAGAACACTGGCACTCAGCTCTCCGCTTTTTCAAAACATAACTGTTTTTTTGTTCCCGATTATAAGAGTAGTACATGCTTATCTTGGGGAACATGCTTATCCTGGAAACAAGTAGAAAGTAAAAATCCCCATTATCCCACCAACTAGAGACTTCTATTGTTAATATTTTGGTATATAAATGCTCAGCTCTCAGCTTTTTCATGTAAACATATATATTTCTTAAGAAAGTGAGATCATACCATGTATATAATTTTTTTTGCCTTCTCTTTTTCACTTAGCGTTTAGTATAAACATTAAATATTTTAATGTAATTTGATGCCTATATGAAATTCCACATTGTGGAATACTACTCAACAATTTCCTTATTTTTTTTTTTTTGTACAATAAAACCTTGGAATGCGAGTAACTTTTTCTGCGAGTGTTCCGCAAGACGAGCCAACATTTCTAATAAGTTTTAACTTGATAAACGAATGATGTCTCGCAATACGAGTAGTATGGGACGCCAACCATCACATGATCACAACTGTGCCAATGGTTCTTGAAATTCGCTTTGATAAACAAGCGCTTTGCATTACAAGCATGTTTCCGGAACAAATTATGCTTGCAAGCCAAGGTTTTACTGTATATTTGTCCAAAATTTGTCCATTACAAATAGGTAAGCATTCTTTTATATACAGTTTTGTCTGAATCTATGAATATTTCCTTAGGCTGTGTTCCTCAAAGACAGATTATTCACTTTTGACTAAAAACTATATTGTGTATCTTGAAGTAAATATTTGGAATAAAAGGAAAATTTATTAACAATCAAATGACATAGGTGCATTAAAAGCTATTTAATAACCAAACTTGATAATATGTACCTTCCTAACAAGATACAAAAGTGATTTTTTTTTTTTACAAAGTTTAAGATAAATATAACACTGGTCTATTCAAAATGCCCTTCAGGCCAGCTAGCTGGAAGGGGGTACGTAATTCCACGAAGTCCTTTTCCAGAACCTCCTAGCACAACTAGCCTCCAAACCACTGAGGAAGGAACCCACAGATGATTCTGCAGTGATTCTCTGAACTATTGGTTTCCTAAGGAGCAGGGGCTGCCTGCGTGGTCCTTGCCTGGCCTGAGCGTCGTTACCTGAGGCAGCCACTAGAGGGCAACCCAGGATAGAGTAAGGAGTTCAACATTCTCTGGCCTGTTTGCTGCATAATCTTTAATTCACCGGGTAGGTGACGAAAAGTAAAAAATGAGGCACTGAAGGGAAAACCAATTTTGGAAATAAATGTGCAAATAAATAAACACAAAAATCTCTGAGTATAACCTCCTCCCTTTTCCTCGGGGAGATTAACTAAGGTTAATAAAATAAAATAAAAAATAAAAGGTGCATAACTCTGAGAGCTACCACACTTAGAAAAAATTGAAGACCAGGAATCCAGTTAAAACTCAGGTGACAGTGGGGCATCTGGGTGGCTCAGTTGGTTGAACACTCAACTCTTGATTTCAGCTCAGGTCATGACCCCGGGCTGTGGGACAGAGCCCTGCGGAGGGCTCCACACTGAGTGTGGAAGCTGATTAAGATTCTCTCTCTCCCTCTACCCCTCTCCCCTCTTCATGCATTCTCTCTCCTTCTCAAAATAATAATAATAATAATAATCGGATAACAGCATGGAAAGTTGGTTCCTTTAGATCTCTGCAGATGCAAAAAATGAATCCAGAGCAGATCCTCCTTGTTCTGCATGGGAATTAGCAGGCACGTGGGCTTTGGCCTCTTACACACTTGCGTTCCATTCTCTACCTGTCTCTCACTAGCTAGCTGGTGGTGAATGTGTTACTTAACCTTTCTGAGCTGCAGTTTCCTCATTCATAAAATGTGGTCAGTGATACAACCTGCCCATAGGTGGTTGTAAGCATTCAACAAGACACTGGACATGAAAGGCTTAGCAGAAAAGGAAATGCTGGCCGTTATCTCTTCTGCTTCTCACCTCCCTCTTAAGCTGTTTCCCATTTCCAGCTGTTCACTTACTCTTTCCACCTGACTATCCCATCACAGCATCAAATTTAATAGACCTAAAACCAAAATCCTCATCTTCCTCGCTAACTCCCTGACCTGCTGCTACCTCTCTGATTGGCTATTTCTTAGAATAGACAGTAAAACATAACATCCTCTGTAACACTTCCTCTCTTCCTATAACCATAGCCAATTAGTTTACAAAACATGTTGATTTGTTCTCTAATGTGTCTCCATCTGGTTTCCTTCTCTCTGTTGTCACCAGGCATCAGAAACCTGCTCTCTTTGACCCACCAGGTCCTGCCTTAAATGGGCAAATCTCACTGATGTCATTTCCTTCTTCAAAGCCCCTCACTGGCTTCCCAGGGGATTCAAATTAGATTCTGCACCCCTCTGTCTGGCATTACAGTCCCACCACAGTCCGACCCCAACCTCCTCCAGACGCTTCTCTCTTGCTCCTTATGCTTATTGCCTCTGCTTATGTCAAGCTGTTGACACACAGCTCCCTGCTATGGTTGCCAGATTTAGGAAATGAAAACAGAGGACACCCGGTTACATGTGAATGTTAGATAAACAACAAACAATATTTTTGAATAAGTAAGTCCCATGCAGTAGGCTTCATACACACCAGTGCAATCGGAGATACTTACACTCAAAAAAAGTTTGTTGTTTGTCTGAAATTCACATGTAACTGGGAATCCTGTTTTTCATCTGACAACCCTATTCCTTGGGCACACCAAGAATATTCCCATCCCTGCCCACGTACACAGTTCCAATCTCGTCTCAGACACTTATTTCTCACAGTACCATCAGATCTTCCGCCCTGCGAGGTCAGCTCAACCTCATACCTCCGTGAAACCTGCCTGAGTCAGGAGGACCTCCTTATCTGGTACCCACTATGAACATCACTAATTTGGTTAATTTTTTTTAAATTTATTTATTTTTGAGACAGAGAGAGAGAGAGAGCATGAACAGGGGAGGGTCAGAGAAAGAGGGAGACACAGAATCTGAAACAGGCTCCAGGCTCTGAGCTGTTAGCACAGAGCCTGACGCGGGGCTCGACCCCATGGACCGCGAGATCATGACCTGAGCCGAAGTCAGACGCCCAACCGACTGAGCCACCCAGGCGCCCCTGATTTGGTTAATATTGATCATTAATTTGGTATAAGATGCTCTGTGTCCTATAGAATTCCATTTCTCTGAGTAAATGTTGAGTTCTCAAAGGTAAAGTTTGCAGTGCAAGTAGGAAAACTTCATAAATATGCTTGTGTGGTGTGGGGCTGCTGTAAACCTGTAATATAGGGCGTGAAGGGATGAGAGCAGAGGAGAAAGAAAGCCTCCAGCGGCCACTTACCTGGATTTGAGGTGCTCCCAGACACACTAAAACCAATATGCAACCCCCCGTCCCCACAGCATCAGGCCAGGTGGGTCCAGCTGCCTGACCTTGGCATGCTTCTCCCCACCCTCCATTTCAACGCATCCTACAAGTCATGGGTTACACATGGTGACATGTCAATTTGTCACCACTTCACACTATCTCTTCAGTAATCTGATTTCACTTATATTTAAATGTGAGGGCCAGAGGTGGCTTGATAACGTCACCTATTAACACACAGTAAATAAGAGTCATGCTGGAAACCAAGCAACGGATTTCTATTTGATTAATAGAAAAGCTAAAAAAAAAAAAAAAAAAAAAAAGCTCATAATTTTGTTTTCAAAATTAGCTAACTCTAACATAAAATACACTCAGGAGCTTGAAAAAAAATCAAGAAACTGGTAAAACTATTAAACAATCCCCCCCCCCAATCTATTTTAAATAACTGGCATTGCAGGAACACATTTATGACCATCTGCGGGCATCCAGAAACCGATGACCAAGCATAAGACTTCTCAAAGTGAAAAAAAAATATGTTCTTAGAATAAAATACATAACTCCTAGTTGTCTCTATTAGTTAAATCTTTGATCATATTTAAAACATTTCTATTCTCAAAATGTAAATATACAAGTGAAAAATACACATTTTGGGAGTGCCTAGGTGGCTCAGTCGGTTGAGCGACCGACTTCGACTCAGTTTCATCATCTCCCGGTTCATGAGTTCGAGCCCCGCATCGGGCTCTGTGCTGACAGCTCAGAGCCTGGAACCTGCTTCAGATTCTGTGTGTCTCTCTCTCTGCCCCTCTCCTGCTTGTGCTGTCTCTCTCTCTCTCTCTCTCTAAGAATAAATAAACATTAAAAATATGTTTTAAAAAAAGAAAAATATGCATTTTTCAAATGAAAAAGCTGTTTTGAAACTGTAAGGGCAGGGAGTTCAACACTCACAGAAACCAGGACCACTGTAAGCAGCATCTCTACCACTAGTCTCACGTGGAGTGGAAATTAATCAGATTACCCTGGATTTCACTTGGTGGAAAAAATAAAATGGATGCAGAACTGACTTTGTGGCACTGGAGTGTCTTGGAAACAAGTGCTAAGAGTTTTACTTGTTTCTTCAGATCTATCATATTTACCCAGATTTATGTTATTTCTGTCTTTATTTTTATGGTTTCAGAGCAACTAAGGAAACTGGTTCTCTCTATTCAAGAATACTACACTTTGCTACAGTTTCCCAGGAATGGATTGTAATTTTTCAACGTTTATTTATTTTTGGGACAGAGAGAGACAGAGCATGAATGGGGAGGGGCAGAGAGAGAGGGAGACACAGAATCGGAAACAGGCTC
>NW_024412419.1:27569707-27578882 GCF_014898765.1 Herpailurus yagouaroundi | reverse complement strand
TTTCAACGTTTATTTATTTTTGGGACAGAGAGAGACAGAGCATGAACGGGGGAGGGGCAGAGAGAGAGGGAGACACAGAATCGGAAACAGGCTCCAGGCTCTGAGCCATCAGCCCAGAGCCCGACACGGGGCTCGAACTCACGGACCGCGATATCGTGACCTGGCTGAAGTCGGACGCTCAACCGGCTTCGCCACCCAGGCGCCCCTGGATTGTAATTTTTCTAAACAGAAAAAAAAAAATACTAATAACGCTTAAACTCTCCTAGGAAGGAGAACAACCGGTCAAGTCCACATGGAGCCACAGCCACGTCTTGGCTCCTTGCACCAGTTACAGTCTGGCTGGCTCAGCTTTTTCCGGCTTCCAGCTTTGCTATCTTCTTGCAGCAGATTCTACACACGCCAGCCTTGAACTGGGATAAGCCAAAATAACAGCCGACGTTTCCTTCTGCTCTTTCTTTTCAACAGACCACTAGAGACGTATCCCTTTGTGGTCATTGTGACATCAATCAAGTTACTGCAGGACACAAATGGGGGGTGGTTCTCAGTGGTAGATGCAAACATGGTGCATCATTTCAACAAATGTGCTTGTCTGATGGCAAGGGATGTTAAAAGAATTCGGAATGTCCCTAGGAGCTTTCCAAGTTTTTGTGGGCAGCGCCAACTCTTCTTGGATTTAACCTTTCCACCTTTCCACTTCCAAAGCTAGTGGTATTTTTCAGGTCACTCAGAAAATGCATGCTAATTGAATGTTTTGAAATCCTAACTTAAATGTAAATAAATTTTGGTGAACAGTTTCTATCACCATAGCTGTTCAGTGTTGTTTTGGTGCTTCTAGAAAGTCCTCCTTTGGGGCGCCTGGGTGGCGCAGTCGGTTAAGCGTCCGACTTCAGCCAGGGCACGATCTCGCGGTCCGTGAGTTCGAGCCCCGCGTCAGGCTCTGGGCTGATGGCTCAGAGCCTGGAGCCGGTTTCCAATTCTGTGTCTCCCTCTCTCTCTGCCCCTCCCCCGTTCATGCTCTGTCTCTCTCTGTCCCAAAAATAAATAAATAAATAAATAAATAAATAAATAAAAAACAAAAGAAAAATAAAAAGAAAGTCCTCCTTTGTCTGAAAATGAATGTCCCAGAGAAGAAGCTTTGTGTTGAAAACAATAACAACAACAACAACAACAACTTTATCTTCACTTACTTTTCTACAAAATTTAACTTTTAGTTAAGTAACTTTTCACAAGTTTGAGAGCTGATTTAAATATATTCTAAACCAGTATTGATTAAAGAAATGGTACATGATCATTAATCAGCACTTTGAAGAGAATAAACAGACAAATTCTAGAAATCATTTTTCAAAAATGATCTTCAGCAAAAGTATTTATACTATTTAATCCCCTGATGATCACGAAACTGAAGAAAGCTTAATGGAGATAAAGCTATCTTAAGGAAACAAATACTATTTCAAAAAAATATATATCATTGTTAAAGACTGAATATGTCATAACTGAGACTGATTTCTATATTTCTTCAGAAATATAAATAAGCTTATGAGCTTTTCATGAGGACCTGCCTTCAAAGCATATATACTGTCTCTGGCTAATATCCCATTGCTCATGATATCCATTATAGACATAACAATGGACAGTCTTAAAAATGACACTTACCTTAACTCACAGACGTGGAATCATATCAAGCTCATTCCTCTCTTGAATTTTCTCTTTCCACTTCACGAACCCCTAACAAGTTTCTCTTATCTGTGTGCAAACACCTAGAGATTTCTGTTCTGGCTTCTGAAACACTGCCATCACCTTCAATGCCCCAGTGCTGGTCAAAAGTGGGGAGAGAAAAAAAATTCAAATTTGCAAGCTGTTTACGCCTAACAACGACAGTGAAGCTGCTAGGCTTTGAGCTCAATGAATTAAAGGTTGTTTGGCTAAATGGCAGGCACACTTCCTCCTATTCTTTCTGAACTTAGTTTTCCTGCCTCCAGTGGAGCTTTTTCCTTTTCTGGGCTATAAATAGGCTGGTCGTAAGAGCACTGAGGAAAGAAGAAGGCAGGAAATGCATTTGATTTCAAAAAGTCTGAGGTGTGTGTGTGTGTGTGTGTGTGTGTGTGTGTGTGTGTGTGTGTTTCTTTCAAGTGAATACCAATAAACAAGCTGAGGAAAATTCAGCTTTCATAATGGTACCAGAGTCAAAGTTTAATTTCCTATCATCTACACTTTGCTAAATTGACATTTCCCGTAAAGAAAACTTGGGTTTGGAGATGTATCATTTTCTATATAAAATACCATCAGCAAACATGTGTCACCTTGTTCATTTCCCAAAGGAATGGCTTATAAATAGAATTCCCTGGGGGAAATGAGGGATAGGGCAGACCACAGGGGTCACCAAACTTATTTCTTTTTATTCAAAAGTAGTTGAAATACTTTTGGAGGTAAGGTTCAACAAAAGGAAGTTATCAACAGGTGAACGAGAAAAGCACACACTTTTGGTTAAAAGAAATTATGAAGTTGAGTTTATAGACTGGTCACCCATCTGTATTAAAGATTATCCACGGTTTTGCAACTGAAAGATGTTTAACTTCTCTCATGATTACATACAACATAAAATAAGATAAAAATTAGATATTGCTTTTCACATATCAGATGGACAGATCAAAATTTAGATAATTTGATACCATTCAAGTGTGGAGGAATAAGCATCCCCATAACAGCTGATGGGAGTATAAACTGGCACAAACTATGTGGAGGGCAGTTCTCAACTTCTTTCAAAATGTGAAATTCAGGTACTCAAACAAGATACTTAAACACGGTTGATTTGGCAAAGTGGGAGTGTGGATCTGGAATGTGGGGACAGATCAGTTTGTGATATACATATTTAGTGCCCTTTTATTTTTTGTAGTGTGCACCCATGCTGTAAAAACTTATTAATTTTAACAACAGAACTTTATTGTTTTTTAATTTTTTAATGTTTATTTTATTATTATTTTGAGAGAGCATGAGCAAGGGCAGGGCAGAGAGTGAGAAGGAGACACAGAATCCGAAGCAGGCTCCAGGCTCCGAGCTGTCAGCACAGAGCCTGATGCGGGGCTTGAAGCACAGAGCCTGATGAGGGGCTTGAACCCACGAATCGTGAGATCATGACCCGAGCCAAAGTCAGACGCTTAATCGACTGAGCCACCCAGGCTCCCCAATGACAAAATTTTAAAAGCTGTTATTATTTAAGATCCATCACATGATTCTATTATTTACCTATTGATTATCTATCATTTTCTGTCAGTCTTTCCACACTTACTATCACCAATCTGTTCTTTGCGTTAGGGGAACACTTTGAGAAGCGATCCAGGGGAAGCTAGAGAATCTCTTGATTGGAGGGGCTACTCGGCGTGCTGCATGTGCTGTCTAATGACCAGTAGCCTCAGTAGCACAGGGATCAGAATCTCAGGGGCAGGGCCCAGCAACTGTCTTAACCCCAGGTGATTCTGGTGCTCACTGAAGTGTGAGAAGAAGTGGCCTATAAAATTATTTTCCTTACTAATATCCCACCTTCTAAAAAGAATTTGGTGATTATACTTAATGATACCGTAATGTGTATTTGAAAAAAAATTTTTGAACGTTTATTCATTTTTGAGAGACAGAGTGCAAGTGGGCAAGGGCAGAGAGAGAGAGGGAGACACAGAATCTGAAGCTGAGCTGTCAGCTCAGAGCTGGATGCGGGGCTCGAACCCATTAACTGCGAGGTCATGACCTGAGCCGAAGTCAGATGCTCACCTGCCTAAGCCACCCAGGCGCCCCTGTGATGTGTATTTGAAAGTTGCTAGAAGAGTAGAACTCAAGAGTTCTTAGCAGAATAAAAACTAAAATTTTAGAACCATGTTTGATGGCAGATGTTAACTCGACTTACTGCGGTGATCATTGCATAACATATACAAATATTAAATCATTATGTGGTAACCTGAAACTGGTCCATTATACCTTGATTAAAAAAATAAAAATGAATAGGATTAGACAACTGATTTTATTTTACCTAAGAATAAGGAAAACTTCTAAATCCTTTTTATGCTGGTGACTCCTATTTAGAAGACTAGAAGATGGAGTGCCAAAGCGTCAGACTTTGGCTCAGGTCATGATCTCATGGTTTGGGGGTTTGAGCCCCACATTGGGCTGTGCACTGACAGCCTGGAGGTTGGAGCCTGCTTCAGATTCTGTGTCTCCCTTTCTCTCTCTCTCTCTCTCTCTGCCCCTCCCCTGCTTGTGCACACGTGCATGCACTCTCTCTCAAAAATAAACATTTAAAAAACTTTTAGAAGACTAGAAGAGTTTTTACATACAATGTTAAGAAGACACATTAATTTCCCTATTGCTGTGGAGAAGCCAGCTAAAGAAGCAAAAGCAGTGAAAAAACAAGCTGATGGTATTTAAGGGAGAGACAAAAGCTCTCTCTCATTTGGGGTAGTCTTGATAAAAATGGACCAAGTCGAAGCCAACTTTACTAATATGAATGTTGGAAAATTACAAGTTGCCTGCAATAAGATGAAACCAGGGGCACGTGGGTGGCTCAGTCAGTTAAGTATCTGACTCTTGATTTTGGCTCAGGTCATGATCTCACAGTCTGTGAGATGGAGCCCTGCATTGATCTCTGCGATGACAGCGCAGAGGCTGCTTGGGATTCTCTCTCTCTCTCTCTCTCTCTCTCTCTGCCCCTCCCCACTTCAAACTAAATAAATAAACATTTAAAAAAAAGATTAAACCAAAGAAAACGTGAAGAAATTAAGTCTCTAGATGAAAAAAAAAAAAAAAAAGTCCCATTCCCTGCTTTTGTTTAGTGATTTATTGTTTTTGGACCCAGCCATTTCTTGTTCATTTGTAGCCTTAATGCAAAGTCCTGTATATTAGAAAGAATAGGCTAAACAATGAGCTCAGCAAGATCTGGTGAGGGAAAAGCAAGAACATATACATTCCCAGGCAGAGAGGGGGAGGAAAAGATTTCTTTAAAGAAGAGACAGAAAGGGAGGAGTGAATGACCCTGTTGTAATGGCAGAAAGGACGAAAGAAGTCCATGGTGGTCAGGATATAACAGCTGCAGTGTAGTGAAGCGGCTAAAGAGGACACAGGTTGACGTTGGCAAGAAATGGCCGGACACAGGGTAGTATGTTTCTAGGAGCAAACCATGCTCCCATTTGCAAAGCATGAACTCTGATTCAAACACCAAGTACATTTGCCAGGCTTCCATTGTTCACCAGAAAGGTTACTTCTCTTTTTGTGAGGAAGTATTTTACTTCTCACAAAGAACAGCTTCACAGAGCTCCCCATATAGCCCATCTCTAGAAATGAAGCATTAAAACATTTTATGGGAACAGAGAGGCTCTGTGCTCCTAATCTAAAATTAATGATAGACTCTCTCAAAAGGCATTAGGGGAAAAAGTCAAAGGCCTCATGGGGAAAGGTAATGTGCAGCTTTCTTCCACTATTTGGGTTTTGCAAGTAGAAGAAAATACATTTTTTTTATTATAGTCACCTACAAAGAATTTCAGTGTATACAATACAGAGGAATCCCAAGCCAAAGGCGTCACACAAAATACAACAAAAATCTGCATATTTTTGTTCAAGCTGAATGTACTGCACCTCAATGCCGTATAGATACCTTTAATCAAAGCCTAGCTTTGTTCACAACGTGTAGAAGTGCTAGGTGATGACCACACTGTGGGGAACTCTGTTGCTTGGACTTGAATTGTATCATACTAATGAAAATGAATGAGAACTCCTGGAAGGATGAATTGAAAGGATGCAGGTAAAGGATGGACCTCTGACTGTAGTAGGATGGGGTGCCTGGGTGGCTCAGTTGGTTAACTGTCTGACTATTTCAGCTCAGGTCATGATCTCATGGTTCGTGGGATCAAGCCCTGTGTCGGGCTCTGTGCTGACAGCACAGAGCCTACTTTTATTCTCTGTCTCCCTCTCTCTCTGCCTCTCCCTGCTGCAAAAATAAGTAATAAAATAAAAACTTTAATATTAAATTCTAGTTGAAACACTGAAACGATGGTTGAAGTTTAGGAAGGAGTTCTACATTATAAAAATAAGACACAAAAGTTAACCATTCTTTGAAGGAACGAGAATACTTAGTGGGATAGAAATAAAACTTTCCCATTAAGGTCATTAAAATTGAATTGTCTTCACCAGTAGTTTATTTTTACTTGGACTATTGTCAGTAAACAATAATATTATAGTTACTTTGCGAAATTACAATAATGCTGGCAGAAATGAAACAGTTCAGACTATCTCCCAGGAGAAGCCCAGCCTTGGTGAAGTTCAGTGGGAAAATCTAAACCAGATTGCCTTCCTTCACTGGATTTGGCTTTGACCTCTATTGGCATTTTGTCACTGCCAAGCACCTAAAATAAAACAGTGCTAGTTTCCATGTAATGAAGGGGGAAATAAAGGACCCGAGACTATCCAATAATAAATGCCTAGAGCTTTATCAGTTTTGTCAAGACTAAAATCTGATGTCATAGTAACTAAAGAAGTTATAATTGGTGCTGTGGTAAAAGTTTTCCTATTAATGTTAAAACAGGGACACTTTCTTTTTGCTGTTTCTGCCAGTTGTGTGTCCCTTTGGGCAAAGCCTTTGGACTCAACCATAAGGTAGTTTGTGAGCTAATCACTGTTGGAAGCAGGGAGAAGCAAAGCTGTCACTGGGAAGAAATATGCAGAAAATAAAACAGATGACTGTAGGGACAGAGCATTGGTGCCCAAATGTTACCTTATTTTTGTGTAACATTTGGAGTGAAGGAAGGAAGGAAGGAGGGGAAAGAACATGGCAGTGAAATTGATTTGCCAAGCAAAAATTAAAATTTATTGCTTTGATAGTCACTCTGGTCTAGTAAAGGCCAAGTGGTAGGTTCGTTGATAATTTAATAGTGCATACAATTTCCTTGCTTAAAATACAGTATGTTTGGCCTGGGTGACTCACTTGGTTAAGTGTCCGACTCTTGATTTCAACTCAGGTCATGATCTCACCACTCGTAGGATTGAGCCCTAAGTTGGGCTCCGCGCTGAGGGCACGGAGCCTACTTGGGATGTTCTCTTTCTCCCTCTTTCTCTGCTTCTACCCACCTCAAAATAAATACATAAACTTAAAAACACATAGTACATTTGTTTGAATTCACAATACAGTCAATATGCTCCACAAGCTCCTGAACCGTATCATTATGTAACTAATGAAAAAGGTTCAGAATGGGTTTACATTGATATGGTCAAGGTGAACATGACCACAAGCCTTAGAATTTAACATAAATCATGGGGTGCAAATTCACCCCCAAATAGATACAGCAATTTAAAATAAGCGAGTCTTCTGGGGCACCTGAGTGGCTCAGTCGGTTAAGCGTCCAGCTCTGGCTCAGTCATGATCTCACGGTTCATAAGATCGAGCCCTGTGTTGGGCTCTGTGCTGACAGCTCAGAGCCTGGAGCCTGCTTCGGATTCTGTGTCTCCCTTTATCTCTGCCCCTCCCCTGTTCACTCTCTCTCTCTCTCTCTCTCTGTCTCTCTCAAAAATAAATAAATATGAAAAAAATTAAAATAAGTGAGTCTTCTGACCATATCCAATATGACCAAGAGTCTGTCTCTTCCTTGCTGGCTTTGAAAAAGCAAGCTGCCATGTTGTGAGCTGCCTCTGGAGAGCACCACATGGGAAGGACGTGGGGGTAGCCTCCTTCTGACCAGCAAGAAACTGAGGCCCTCAAACCAACAGCATGCAAGGAATGGATACTGCAAACAATCACATGTGTTTGGAAGCAGTTCCTTCCCCAGTTGAACCTCAGATAAAACCACAGCTCTAGCCAATACCTTGACTGAAGCCTTATAAGACTCTGAGGAAGTGGACCTAGCTAAGCCATCTCTGGCCAGGCAGGCTATGGAAGAGTCTCCTATCAAGAATGTTTACAGTCATATGTAAGGTAATCTCATACATATAACCATGTATATTCCATTACCTTTGATGCATTCAGTTGGTTAGAAGCAAGTTGCAGGTCTTGCCCAAACTCAGAGGGTGGAGATCAAAGGGCATGAATATCAAGAGGTAGGGGATCATGGCAGCTGCCCTAGAGTCTGTCTGCCACAATGAATAAAAGACACAGAAAGAAGAAACAAATACATGTAATGTGTGGTATGTTACTAAAGAATAGTTAGGACAATGTTACCCAAAGACAGAATAGACAAAACAACTTCTTAATTTTTCTTCCTTCAAAGCAGTGGGAAGTGTACGGCCTTGAGAAAGAAGCAAGGCATCTCTCTACCGTCATGCACTTGTGAGCAACTCAGTTACTTGAATGTCCTCAGGATCTGTCCTTGAGGTCCTTTTAGTTCTAAGCTTCTGTGACTTTAGACCTGACCCTCCAAGTCTCTCAAGATGTTTCAGAATGCCACAAATCCTGGTTATATTCATACCAAGCATTTGGTGACCTCTGTGCTACTGTGGACATCACAATAAAATGATACAGGGAAGAAAGAGAATGTATATTAGTCCCTCAGAAAAGTTCAAAGCCACATCGACTGGGGTGTTACTATCTGACCCAACTTTTGATTCTCCGTTTGAATGTTTATAGTTCTGCCGCATGATGTCATTCTAAAAATACATGGAGATAAAACCATTATGACATTCACTTTGCATAGGCAAATTTTGAGCTACAAACTATGTCCTCTGTGGGGAACAAATTACATTTCATATTACATCCAAGTAATATCGAGTGCATCAAGAAATTACTCTGGCAGAGAAAATTCACAGACTCTCAGGGTCAGAAAGCCTTCACGGACCACCGCCCATCTCACAGGCAAAATTCCTCTCAAGCATGAAGAACAAATTACCTTATTAATTTCCAAGTAAAAAGCTGCCATTGAACACTTTTGTGATATCATATATGTAAATGTTCCACTAGCAACAAAATTATGAATTTCATCTAAATGAGGCAATTCCAAATTGCTTTGCTCACTACATAAATGAACTTTTCTTTTTCTTCAGACAAAAAAGTAAATTCTCAAGTACATGGGACTTTAAACACATATTCACAGTTATTCTTGTGTGGACAGACTACACAACGAAATACATCATAATGCTAATACTTCATTAACAGCATAGATTAAAAGCTGTAAGTCAGGTTGAAACCAGGAATGAATGCTTCATTTTCATT
>NW_024412419.1:27552016-27569697 GCF_014898765.1 Herpailurus yagouaroundi | reverse complement strand
GCTCAAATACCAAGTATTAATGCACAATTAATTCTGAAAGAAACCACATGCTACAGATTATATTTTATTTGGACAAGGGTAGCAGATACTTTTTTTATTGTGTTTTTTTCAACCACAAGTAAGTCCCTACTAAGTACAAAGCTCTGAGCTTGAGCCATAGAAGAGAAAATAAAATTAAACATTTGGCCTTTGCCCTAAAAGCAGCATACCTTCCAAAGCAGAATTTCTCAAATCACGGTACAAGGACAGCCTGTATCAGAATAACATAGAGTTGACTGAATATGCAGACTGCTGGGCCTCAGGCTTGGAGGATTTCTAATTCAGTAAGCCTGGGGTAAGCCTTGGAATATACATTTATAATAAGCCTGTGATTGTTAACTGCACACTGAAGTTTGAGAACCATGGATCCCATGTTTAAAACATACATTCTTTTTTTTTTTTTAATGTTTATTTATTTTTGAGAGAGAAACAGAGACAAAGCATGAGCGGGGGAGGGGTAGAGAGAGAGGGAGACAGAGAATCCGACGCAGGCTCCAGGCTCTGAGCTGTCAGCACAGAACCCGAAGTGGAGTTCAAACTCAAAGACCTTGAGATCATGACCTGAGCTGAAGTTGGACGCTTAACCAACTGAGCCACCTAGGCACCCCTAAAACATACAATCTTAACATACATTCTTACTAGTACAAGTACTGAGTGAATTGTGATTGTAGCTGGAGCCAACATCAAGGTTCCAAACTGGAACACATGTTAAGGAGTAAATGTCCTTTAAAGTCAGTTCTAATTTGTGCATAATGGTAGCAAGGTCAGTTTGCAGCTTTTAGGAAAATACCTGAATGGAGGGAACTTCTTTTTCTGGGCACTAAAAAATTTTTTTGGTATTTTTTTCTATTGTGGTAAAAAAATACCTAACATAAAATTTCCCATCTTAACAATTTTTAAGTGCACAGTGCAGTTAAGTGTATTCGTATTGTTGTGAATCAGATCTCCAGAACTTTTTCTTGCAAAACTAAAATTCTATACCCCTAGAACAGCAACTTTCCCTTTTCACCCTCCCCCAAACCCTTGGTAACCACAATTCTACTTTCTGTTTCTATGACGGGAGGACCATTTTTGAAACCCAATCCTAAGACAAAGTACCAGATCTGAGCAAGGAGAGCTGAGTCCAAACATCAAAACCAGGGGTTACATTTAAGAAATGAGATCATAAAGCAGAAGGAAGAAGCAAAGCGGACAGACCGATGTGGAACCAGAGGCATTTTCCAGAACTGAGTTGATGCAGTCTGGCCTTCTGGCTATGGGTGTTGGGTGCCATGGAAACATGCTCTTTGAAGCCACATGAACTGTAAGTCACTGTCAGCTATCAGATATTCCCCCTACATTTGGCGAACAAATGAATATGACTAAAATAGGTGGGAGGGAGGTCAGATAATGAAGATTGGGGATTATAAAGAATATTTTCCACTTTGAAAATTTGCTGCAGACTTAGGAGATGGTCAGATCAGTGGTAAAACCCATTGTGATGGTTTGCTAGGTTTGGAGTGGTAGAATGCCCTTGGGGCATTGTGGTCCCTCTGATCTGGGCACAGTTGTCATAAGTATTATGTGTCAAAAGGCACCATTCCAAATGCCATCAGAAGTTCTGGAGGGCCATGGTTAATGCTTTAATAGGCCTTAATGATCTAACAGAGTTGGGGAGTTGGCCTGAGGCAAGTCAAGGACTTAGATGAAGGTGTTCCCCAATGCATTAATCTGGGGGACTAGACACCTCTTTTACTGTGTATACTGGGTGGCTCCTAATCTCATCCAAGGAAGCATGGAAAAAGTGGAAAGAACCTAGATTTTACAGTCAGACACACCAGGCTTCAAATTTGACTGCCTCTTAACATCTGGATGACCTTTAAACCTTGTCAATATCCATTTCCTCATCTATACCTCAAAGTAGAGAAATACCCAGTTTTTAGAAGTAAGAGTAATTATGCAATATACTAGCATGATACCTGGCCCAAGAGCAGTCAATAAATGGTTGTAATGGTTATTGCTATTAACAATTGTGACAAGTTGTGTCCTTGCTTTTGTTATCAGAATGCCTGCAAAGTGGTTTCTGCCACCCCCTATTATTTAAATGTGCAGGATAGGAAATTTTTCTCAGCTAGTTTGGCTGTCTTGCCCGTAATATAGGTGGAATTGAAAGAAGGAAGGAAGGAAGGAAGGAAGGAAGGAAGGAAGGAAGGAAGGAAAGAAAGAAAGAAAGAAAGAAAGAAAGAAAGAAAGAAAGAAAAAGAAGGGAAAGAAAGGAAAGGAAAGGAAAGGAAGGAAAGGAAGAAGGAAGGAAGAAGAATGGAGGAGGGAAGGAAGGAAGAGGGAGAGAGAGAAAAAAATGGGGTGGAGAGGGTGTGAGGGAAAGGGAGAAAGGGAGAGTGTGAGAGGGAGGGAGGAGGAAGAAATGAAGGAAGGAAGGAAGGAAGGAAGGCAGACAGGCTCATTTTTGCTTTGTCTTAAATGATGTAGACCCCAACCACCAGATTTTTCATCACAGGAAGTCTGGCCCTTAAAGGTGACATATTTATATCTTAAACATGATTTTTTAAGTATTAGAATATTCCATTAAATCTGTTTTATTATCTTCTGTGCCCTTGCAAGTGAAAAAAAAAATTCCAGGTGTGTCTTGATATAGCAACTCTAATGGTGTAATGCCTGGGTACACTGCCTGGGCCAAGGCAAGCCCCCATAGACATTTCCCATTTTTAAAAAATATTTATTTATTTTTGAGAGGGGGGGAGAGAGAGAAAGAGAGAGAACTAGTGAGGGAGAGGCACAGAGAGAGGGAGAGAGAGAATCTGAAGCAGGCTCCGTGCTATCAGCGCAAAGCCTGATGTGGTGCTCTAACTCACAAACTGTGAAATCAGTACCTGAGCCAAAGTCAGATGCTCAACTGACTGAGCCACCCAGACGCCCCATAGACATTTCCCATTTTGGAGTCAATGTTGTGGCTGGACTGGCCCATGCAGTTCTTATTATGATTGCAAGACACACCTTAGCAATGACCATTAGGGAGTTCTGGAAAAACAACAACAACAACAACAACAACGTTTACTACTCACAAGTTCTGGAGAGTTCATGTCAAACCTGGGGCCACAGAGCAAGATTATGGGTAGAGAGAGAGCATGCAAAGACCTGGGGTTCTGCTTTTATTGGAGTTAAGGGTTCTGAAAAAAGGAAACTTCATGGGTGGGATGGCCTCTTTTTCCAGTTGTGTTGCTAGCAGTATGTTTACTGGAGTTGGCTGTTTTTGAAGTAGATGGCTCTGCAATCAAAAGCCTAATGTCAGGCATGTACATTACAATAAACATTGTCAGACCTCTGCAATACAAGGGGCCTTTAGAGTGTCTGGAAACCAACCCTGGAGCATCACCATGGCTCTTTCTTTGGCTAAAATCTTTACTTCAAACTCCCAGATTGGGTTCTCCTTGAGACTAGAAATGTGATGCTTCTGAGCTCATATCTTCACAGTGACCAGAGAGAAAAGGGGCTCCCTTCTTGCACTTCTCATGAGAGAACTTCTGTGGCAGCACTGTGACTGGCTTGAGTACCAAGCCCACTTCTTATAAAAATCACTGTGACCACAGATGAGGTCATAGGACTGGCCCAGGCTGTCTCATGACCATCCCTAGAGTCAGAGAGGTTGACTGCTGGAGAGGAAAGTGGGGAGGGATCTTGACAGGCAAAACAGTGGGGATCCAGAGCCTGCCATTCATTCCCATTCAGTACCAAAGGCATTGGCCCCAAAGACTGGGGGAAACTCTAGATCAAAGTAGACCAAAATAAAGATGACAAATTTTCAGTTCTCAGAATTCAGGCCTGATGGCTGGAATCTAAGCAAAGATAACTCTTCTCCTTCTTGGGTTGGTTAACAGGACATGAAGAGTAAGAAAGCTCAGGAATGAAGTTCTAGGTCTAGAAAAATCTGGGAATTACCTGATGGCCTGAACAGGGAGTTTCTACCAAGACTAAAATCATGAACTGCATTAGCTAAACAGAAATTAGCTTGAGGGGCGCCTGGGTGGCGCAGTCGGTCGAGCGTCCGACTTCAGCCAGGTCACGATCTCGCGGTCCGTGAGTTCGAGCCCCGCGTCGGGCTCTGGGCTGATGGCTCAGAGCCTGGAGCCTGTTTCCGATTCTGTGTCTCCCTCTCTCTCTGCCCCTCCCCCGTTCATGCTCTGTCTCTCTCTGTCCCAAAAATAAATAAAAACATTGAAAAAAAATTAAAAAAAAAAAAGAAATTAGCTTGAGAATCCCATTTCTGATCTACTGATCTGAGTCTGAATCATATACTCATAAAATTTATGTTCACCCAGAACCTCAGAATGAGGTTATTTAAAAATAAACCTTATTTTAATAGGTTTAATAACCTCAGAATGACCGTATTTAAAAATAGGGTCTTTGCAGATGTAATTTTTGGGAATCTCAAGATGAAATCATCCTGGATTTAAGACTGGACCTACATCCAATGACTGGTGTCCTTCTAAGAAGAGAAGAGAACACACAGAGATAAACTCCCCATGAAGATGAAGGCAGAGACTGGTGTAATGTAGCAACAAACAACTCAATGAACACCAAGAAATGTCTGGAGCCTCCAGAAGGTAGGAAGAGATAAGGAAGGATTCTCCTGTAGAACCTTCAGAGGAAGCACAGCCCTGCCAACACTTTGATTTCAGATGTCTAGCCTCCAAAACAAAGAGAATAAACTTCCATTACATTAAGGTACCCAGTGTGTGGTAATTTGTTACAGCTGGCCCAGCCCAATGCCCCAATCAAGTGCACCAAGAATGGCTTTCAGGTTACCAAGCAAGAGATGCCCTCAGCCCTCTGGACAAGAAGCTGTGTGGGGTTTGAGGTCGGCTATCTCCTAGAAGAGCAGGATCTTCTGTTTGCCCCAGTAGGCCACAAGCATTATTATTTTTCAAAGAATATTTTTAATGTACAGACACGTGAAAAGTGTTGGAAGCTCCATGAAATACTTGTCTGGAAGCATGGCATCATGCAGGCCCATGAGTTCATCTAGTATCCTGCTTACCAACGTTCAGGAAATGCCTAGGGAAATGCTTGGGGAAATGCAAAGACCACAACCATTACTTGGCACAGAGATATAATTGAGTTATTGCTCTCCAAGACCCAGACAATGTTCCCTACTTTCTAAACGTATAATTTTATGGAGATTCAGCCAGAGAGTAGGTCTCAGCGTCACTGATTAGAAAATGGATACGGGTCTGGAGAGGAATTCTCTAGAGGCAGTAGTCAGCAGGGAGGAGCTAGCATTCTTCTTCATTAAAACGGGCACTGGTTCTTCTGCTTAGGAGGTGGAGGGTCCGAAGAATTCTCAACACAAGTTTGTGTCAGTGGAGACTCAGAAACCCAGCAGAGCCATTGGGCAAGGGCATGGGTCCTGTACTGTGTAACACAGTGAAGATGCTCTGTGAGAGTAAGGCCATTTCTCCTCGTGAGCATGAAAGCATCCTGGTAAGAACTAGATGTGGTTAGGATCCAAAGGTTGAGAAGCATAGGGTAGGCAGGGAGATACACGGAGGTCTGAGTGGCTAAGATTGCCTTGATAAAACAGAATGTGGCAAAAGTAACAATGCATGACCTCCCAGGTGAAATTTAAAAAAGGAAGGATCTTTTCTGCTGGCTTCTTAGGGGACAATTGCTCTAGAAACCTTCAGCTACCATATAACAAATCTAGATACTCTAAGACCACCATGTGGAAGAACCACATGGAGACACACACACACACACACACACACACACACACACACACACACATACACATAGACAGACAGAAAGAGAGAGAGAGACAAAGAGAGACAGAGAGAGACCTAAGGAGTTCCAACTGTTCCTGCCCCCAACTATTTGAGTCTCCCCAGTCCAGGTGCCAGAATCTTTCAAGATAATACCAGCCTCAGCCACCACCTGATGACAGGGTCAGGAGACACCCCAATCCAGAATGCTCAGCCAAGCTGCTTCTACTTCTGACCCACTGAAGCCATGAGGGACAACAAGTGCTTGTTATTTTAAGCCACTCAGTTTTGGGGTGATTTATTATGCAGCATTTGATAACCAGACCAGAGCCTGAGAATAACAAACTGCTTAAGAAAACCCCCAAGATTCCTGGAAAAAAACAAGTTTTTCTGAAGAAGGGCATGGAGGTAGGTAAAAGATGCAGTAGCAGAGAGCTAGTGTCTGCCATCACCATGCTGATATGAGCTAGGAGGGTTCCTGTCTGAAGATTCTGTAAGTTACTCCTGCAGCATCACAGCACCGGGAACGGGGGTGATGCTAACAGTTTGCTCACCACTGCCCAGACAAGGGCAGAGTCTCTGAGAACCGAAGCGGGAAATGTGAAAAATGTCATTTGCCACTGGTGATAGTGGTGGGGAGGGGTTAGCGGAGGAGGAGGAGGAGGAGGAGCTGGCCAAGTGGTCAGGGTTAAGGGCTAGGGTTCTAGAGTGAGGGTGTACGATCTTAAGTTTTTATCTTTTAAGTCCAAATGCTCTTCCATACCCTGCTTTGTGCTGCTGGCAATGAAACTACAAAAGGCATTTCTGTTTTTCCAGCTGGATTCCTTTGAGGGTCTGTAGGGGGCACTCAAAGGAGCCTGCAAGGACTCGCTGCTTCCTGTCCCTACCCCTGTGATGTCACCTCAGCAGAGCTTCTCACCCCACCAGAGGCACCACCTCCCCCAGCAACAGCTGAATCCACTTTTCAATTACGTCCCACTTCCATAACCAGGGTACATAACCATACCCCTTCAGAGACACCAGCCCCTGTGGACCAATACCACATCCTCAGAGATTGTTTTAGCTCTACAGGTGATTCTTTCTTTTTATTTTATCTTTTAAGTTTTTATTTTAATTCCAGTTACTTAACGTACAGTGCAATACTAGTTTCAGGTATACAAAACAGTGAGTCACTGTTCTGTATAACACCCAGTCCTCCTCATAACATGTGTACTCCTTGATCCCCATCACCTGTTTAAACCATCCCCCCTGCCCACCTCCCCTCTCATAATCACCAGTTTGTCCCCTATAGTTAAGACTCTGTTTTGGGGCGCCTGGGTGGCTCAATCGGTTAAGTGTCTGACTTCGGCCTAGGTCATGATCTCGCCTTTCCCGAGTTCGAGCCCCGCGTCTGGCTCTGTGCTGACAGCTCAGAACCTGGAGCCTGTTTCAGATTCTGTGTCTCCTTCTCTCTCTCTGCCCCTGCCCCACTCATGCTGTCTCTCTCTCTCTCTCTCTCTCTCTCTCTCTCTCAAAAATACATAAACATTAAAAAAAAAAAAGACTTGGTTTCTCTCTCTCTATTCCCCTTTGCTCGCTTGCTTTGTCTCTTAAATTCTACATATGAGTGAAATCATATGGTATTTGTCATTCTCTGACTTATTTCAAGTTACATTACAAAAAGCTATAGTAATCAAAACAGTATGTACAGTCTCAAAAGTAGACAAATAGATCAACAGAACAGGAAAGAAAACCCAGAAACAACCCCACAACTATATGGTCAATTAATCTTCAACAAAGCAGGAAAGAACATCTAATAGGAAAAAGACAGTCTCTTCAACAAATGGTGCTGGGAAAACTGGGCAGCAATATGCAGAAGAATGGTACTGGACCATTTTCTTACACCATACACAAAAATAAATACAAAATGGATGAAAGACCCAAATGTGAGACAGGAAACCATCAAAATCCTAGAGGAAAACACAGGGAGCAGCCTCTTTGACATTGGCCATAGCAACTTTATTCTAGCTATGTCTCCTGAAGCAAGGGAAACAGAAGCAAAAATAAATTATTGGGACTACATCAAAATAGAAAGCTTCAATCAACAAAACTAAGAGCTAACCTACACAATGGGAGAAGATATTTATAAATGTCATATCGGATAAAGGGTGAGTATCCAAAATCTATAAAGAACTTATAAAACTCAACACCTAAAAATCAAATAATTCAATTAAAAAATGGACAGAAGACATGAACAGACATTTCTCCAAAGGAGACATCCAGATGGCTAACAGACACATGAAAAGATGCCCATGATCACTCATCATCAGAGAAATGCAAAACAGAACTACAGTGAGATATCACCTCACACCTATCAGAATGGCTAAAATCAAAAACATTATAAACAACACGTGTTGGCAAGGATGTGGAGAGAGGGGAACCCTCTTACACTGTTGGTGGGAATGCCAACTAGGGCCACAGTATGGAGGTTTCTCAGAAAGTTAGAAATAAAACTGCCATATAATCCAACAATTGCACTACTGGGTATTTATCCAAAGAAAATGCAAACAGTAATTCAAAGGGATACATGCATGCTTATGTTTATAGCAGCATTATTTACATGAGCCAAAGTATAGATGCACGCAATCCTTTATATTAAAATTCCCCTGGTCACATATCTGGTGTGGTTTTTGCCTCTTCAATGGATCTTGGCTGATATAGAAGTGTTCCTTTCAAAAATAATCTGTGATAGTAACTTAACTGAGGTTTAAATACCAGGGAGACTAAGCACAAATACCAAATGTGAGGACCAGATACAGGCTTTGGAGGAGTAATCATAAAACACCAGAAGGTTGAAACTGGGCAGAGACAGAATCAAAATAACAGTAAGGCAGGAACAAGATAGAAGGTTCAGGGTAATTGCTATGAAGATGATTGATTATTAACCCACTCCACCCCCAAAGGACTACATTGCTATGGGGCATAACTCATTATCTGGGGGTAGGCTGTTGGACTGGCTTAAAAATCCCAGCAAAGTGGACATAAATTGTCTAGATTTGGGGTTGGTAACTTCCAAGGGAAGTTTGCAAAATGATTCCTATTGTGTTTTGTCTATGATCATAGTATCAGAGAGACATGGAAAATAGTCCTTTTGGTCTCATGGCTCTTCCCTAGCCCACCACATCTACTCCAAGGACAAAAACTGCCTTGAGGCCAAAGTTGTGAGAGCACTTGATCAGTGTGTACTCAGAATTGCTATCTGAACATTGTCAGGTACTCATCACAGAGGCTTCTCAGCTTCAGACTGGTCTATATCATGGAATCTCAACATCTCCATGTGACTGTTCCCAGGCATCTCAAACTCACCACGTCCAAGATTGGATTCCATTTCTTTTTAATTTTCCCCATGGGAAGTAGGTACGAAGCACTAGCTCCCTTCGACACAGCCACCCAAACCAGAAATCTAGCATCATCCTAGAATCTTTCTTTCTTCCTTCTCTCTTCCTGGTTTCAGACCATTTGGAAAATGTGTTTCACATATCAGTGAAAAAGATGAAGTCTTGTTGCCTAGTTGGGCAGGGCGAGGGGGGGTGGGGGGGGAAGAGAATCAGTAAAAGATAAATATGAGGAAGACTTTTTATTCAAATGTCTCTTATAGAAGGGAGTCATGAGCGAGTGATAAAATGGGAGCAGGACTGGTGATTAGGAACATGGGGGGAGAGAAATCTCAAGAACTCCAGCTCTTATCTGCAGGAGGCCTATGAGAACAAAGTACTCTATGCGCTGTTTGATTTTTGCATGATTCTGAAGTGCAGAAGTCCCCTGGCAGGAAACCCTGTGGAGACTACAGACTAACCCATCCTGCCATTGTCAGCCCCAAGAGGGACTGAGCAACGGGAGCAAAAGGAAGTTGTTTTATTGTTTTGTTTTGGTTTTGTCTTAAAGAGATATCCTTCTTAAAATTTGTGTTAAGGCCTTGACTAAAGATGTAGAGGGTATGCGAACTTGAAAGAGACAGCAATCATACTGGATGACAGAATCAGAATCTCAAAAGATCTTGACAGGCTAAAGTAAAGGGACAAATGGGAGAGGGGAAGTTAATTGGAGCCAACGTAAATGCATAGTCCAAAACAACCACTTGCACAAGTTCAGAAAGGGGAGCTCCAACTTAACAGGAGCTCATACTCTTCAAACTTGTTACTGATGTTATGTCAATCAGGATAAGCTAATTGCTATAATTACAGTTCCCCAGCCTCTGTGGTTTTAAAATATTCTATGGAGGAAAAAGTTCCAAAGGGATGCCCATGCTGGCTTAGTCAATTGATTGCTTCTAGAATGTCTTCAGACATTTTCATTAATGTGTGCCCAGAAAGATTTTAGAAATTATCTCATTTTACCTAAGGCAACATTCATATTGGAGAAAAACGTTTTAAAAAGATTCCTGCAGGCGAAAGAAAGATAAAATCAAAATAAATGTAAAGAAAATGGCAGAGCAAACCCGTCTACTCAGACTACAAAGACTTCATCAGCCACACTATGGGTAAATAACGCCTTCAATTACAAAACTATCAAGAAGGCCATTTGAAATACGGATTTACATTCACTGCCATTAATGGTAAAACTCTCTCTTAATTGGCTAGCATATTATGTCTTGAGATACCGAGTAATAATAGGAAGTTTGGTGATGAGCAAGACAACTAAAAGCTAAGCATCCAGAACAGGAAGACAAACTTTAGTTTTTCAGAGACGTTGAAAGTAATTTGGAACTCTGATATATAATTAACATCATATTAAATCTTAAAATCATTAAGGCTTTTCACAGAATTACAAAAATAAAAAATAAAATAATGTGGCACAAACCCAGTTCTTGACAAAGCTCACAAAATATACAGATAATTGTTTTTCTAAAGAAGCTTCTTTTGAGGTTTTTCACTTTGTAATGAGGAACAAAAAAGCCACAAACCCTCAGGGTCCCTGGTTCATCCTGCAGGAGTTTAAGAAAAAAAAAAAAAAAGGCTGAAATAATTGTAAAACAAAAGACTAACAAACTAAAAGGCATTCCTTTGTCAGCAAATTTTCTGGAAAGTCACATAGAAAACACTGCTGAAGATATGAAGAAACAAATATTAAAACAGATTCCTTAGTATTGGCCATGCATTTGGGTGAAAGTGCAAATGTTTGTAACATGTCTCAGCTTATGGGATTTGTTAGATTCTTTTTTTTTTTTTTTTTTTTTTTTTGATGGTTACATTCCCGAGGAACTGCTTTCCCTGAGGCTTTTTAAAGAAAAATCCTACCAAAGACTATCCCAATGATAAATGATTTCATAAATAAAAGCAATGATTTCTGGGAAAACTGTTGAAGTGTAACCACTGAAGTCAGAAGAATGAAAGGTATTCCTGCAGAGGAAATAAAGGAAGACTTTGGGACCTTGACAGGGATGCTCCTCTCCGTGATTTTACCCGATGCTTCATTCTCCAGGCAGGGCAGCAAAGAAACTGATATGGGAGCCGCACATCATGCCACCTGATGTCACTGATGTTAGTTTTAATGAAAACTTTTAAAAACAGAACTTTACAAGATCATAATGAGATAGCGAGTCTGTTGAGACTGCATTATGACTCACTTTCTTCTTCTGCCCAGTTCTGCTTCCTTCCCTTCCCTTCCATAGGCACTGGTCCCAAGAACACTCCCTAACCTAGTTCCTGTATGCCCATCTCCATCTCAGAGTCAGCTTCCTGGGAAACGCAACTTGTAACCCTGGCAGGTCCAACAAAACAGACATTCACATGGGATTCTGAATCTGCCACCCACAGGCCAGCTTGCAGTGAGGATCCTGATCATCAGAAGGAGGAGGGTTGCTGTTACATGATGGGACAGAGAAGAAAACGATGGCATCCTGGTGATCCAATGGGATGCCTCTTGATATTTCCTTGCTCATCTTGATGATAAATGGACAGACACAACAGTTGTGCTGAAGAAGGGCATGGAGATCAGGAGCTCAGAGGCCAACAAGTCAGCAAGCCATCTACTCAGCAAGGATGGTGGCTGAGAAGGAGGCAGTCTAGGATTGGTGGTAGACGGTGGAGAGCGATTGTAGCCCCAGTTGCTTGGGCTCCAACTGCTTCTACCTGGGGCTGCCATTTACCCTGCTAACCTTCGTATCTGTTTCTTCTAGGAAAAGAGGTCCAACAGGATCCTGGAGGAACTCTTTCCAGAATTGACAGGGAGGGTTGGGTCAAAGTAGCACAAATGGTAGATCAGAGCAGAAGCTGTGATGCGCCATTCTGACTGCTTTAAGACTGAAACAAAGGGCTTATTCCTTCACCCACTGAGAGTGTGATTGGCTGACAGTCTTCAGAAATGACCCTAGGCTGGAGAGTTCTGCCTTGTGCAAAGACATGCCTCCTTCCCCAGAGCGGCTCAGATCCAATAACTGGTCAGTGTATTACTATGTATTAGTCAGTGTATTACTAAGTCAGATCCCTCATCTTATCTCAGGACAACACTGAGAGCTCAGCAGAGCTTCAGGGCTTCCCAAAGTTGGCCTAGTCTTTTTTGAGACTGCATCAGTTTCTTCCTCTCTCCAATATTGACTGCTTCCTTCTCTTCCCTTCTACAGTGTTGATCCTAAGAGCACTCGCTGTAAAATTCCTGCACGCTACTCTCCATCCCAGAGTCTGTTTCCTGGGATACTCATCCTTCAACAACATCATCGGGATACCTGATGAAATGTGAATATGAACTCCTTTGATAATAGGACTGTGTCAATGTTAAATTTCCTGAGCTTTGACCACATACTGAGTTTATATAAGATAATGTCCTTGCTCTTAGGAAACACACTGAAGTAAATAGGGGTAAAGATATAAGATATCTATGACTTAATTTGAAATAATTTAGAAAAAATTGTACATGAAGAGGTGGAAGGTCGGAGAGAGTTAAAGATTAAAGAAAACAGGGTAAAATGTAACATTGGGAAATGTAGGTAGAAAATACAGGGGAGTTAGTTATATCCTTCTTTTCTGTAAGTTTCTTTTATATCAAAATGAAAAGTTACAAAAATAGGATGACCAGACCTTACCCAAGTCCTAGTAGCTGATTTGCTTGGTAGGGTATTGGTATTAGTGGTTTCAGTTTTTTGTTTTTGTTTTTGTTTTTTTTGTTTTTCGGTTATTGTTGTTCTAACTCCCCAGGGTTTAGAACCATTACCATCATGGGAAAGGTCAACATGAAACAAATAATTACAATAAAATAAAATGTGATGAGTGTTAATGAGAGAGGAAGTACAGAGTATCAAAAGAAAACATGCAAAGAGGGCCTAACCTAGTTAGCTGGGTCAAGGAAGGTATCCTTAGAAAAGTGACAGCTGACACCTGAAGGACCACTTAGATGAAGAAGTATTGATAAGAAGGAGGGGGTATTCCAAGCAAGAAGAACAGGCTATGGGAAAGTCCTAAAGAAAGAAAGAGGGAGTTACCATCATGGAATTAAAATAAGTTAAGTGGGAGCAGGTAACTGCTGACTGGAGATGGCATGAGGTGAACCTGAGGAGGTCAGCGGAGGACACGTGGAGATTTAACTGGAAGACAAAGTCAGGTCACTGAATGGTTTTCAGCAGGGGACTGACTTGATCAGGTTTATATTTTTGAAACATCTCTCTGGCTACCAGGCAGAGAATCATTGCAGGGTGGCGAGCATAGGAACAGGCAGACCAGTCAGGATGGACGGTGAAGACGGGGAGATGGCTTAGACCATAGCAGTGCAAATGACAGAGATGGGAAGTGGATGGAATCCAGAGATAGGTAGGATGTGGAATCAATAATACCTGCTACTGGGGCACCTGGGTGGCTCATGTGGTTGGGCCTCTGACTTTGGCTCAGGTCATGATCTCACAGTTAGTGAATTTGAGCCTCGCCATGGGCTCTCTGCTGACAGCTCAGAGCCTGGAGCCTGCTTTGGATTCTGTGTCTCCCTCCCTCTCTACCCCTTGCCTGCTCACACTCTGTCTGTCTCTCTTTCAAAAATAAACAAACATTAAAAAAAAAAGTTTGATAATACCTGCTAATGACTGACTGTGGGGGATGGGGTGTGGGGGAGGGAAGGGTGCCTTTCAGATTGTAGGTTGGACAACCAGATAAGTCAGGGAACATCTAAGCTCCATGGAAGCAGGGGCCTTGTCCATAGTGGGTGCTGTTATATTCCCAACACTCAGCCCTACTCTGTAGATGTGTCTCTGTGAGTCTTCTTTTGAAAGCCCACTCTGGGGACTATATAACCTTTCATTTAATTCTGAAGGTAAACAGTGGAAAGATAACTCCTGTATCTTTATTTTGAGACCATCATTCTCCCTAGTATTTAGAAGTCTGAAGTCCCCATGAGACTTTGTATAATCAATATCTCATCACTTTGGACCTAATTTGATTTTAAAATGACATAATGACTAAATATTGACCTTAACTAATGGGGGAAATTGCCTGACTTTGTGGTCATACAAATTTCCTTATCCTGTTTTGATCACAATACACATAATTGTTTTTTCTTCTTCTTCTTTTTTTTTTTTTTTCACCTTGAACTTGAGCACAACATGTCATAGCCATTTCACATTAAGGTGTTCTGGCAAAAGTTAATTCTAAAAGCATGGCATTTTTAAGTGGACATGCAGGACTAGTTCATGAGAAGGGGGAAAAAAGAAAGAAAAGAACAAAGAAAAGAAAGAAAAAGAATAGAGAGAAATCCAAGGATTTTTACCGCCATCCAGTGGTGGTATCTCAGACAAATATGGTACTAAACCCATGGTTAATCTCTGTTTTGCACAGCAAAGCCCCAAATGCCATTCATTCTAGCATAGGAATTAACCAATAGTGCTAGCTTGCCATGAAAATCATATTATGTTTTCCTGATTTCAAAGTAATAACTTCACTTGGTCTCTTGTGGTCCTGAAGAAGATCAGAGGCTTCCTTAACAACCAGTTTACTTTGAGAATATACTCAATGCGGGGAGAATCTGGCTCATTAAAGCCCTCGTATTTTTACATTTTTTAATGTTTATTTATTTATGTTGAGAGAGAGAGAGAGAGAGAGAGAGAGCGCGCAAGTGGAGAGAGGGAGATAGAGAATCCCAAGCAGGCTTTGCACTGTCAGCGCAGAGCCGGACCTGGGGCTCAATCTCATGAACTTCAGCCAATATCGAGAGTTGGACGTTTAACTCAAAGAGTCACCCAGGTGCTCCAGAGCCCTCGCCTTGATGATACACCAAGCCCCTGCCCTGTGCTCCCTAGCCCACCCTGTATACAGACCCTTATGGAGAGTGATCATCACTGATTCACCTTTTAGTCCATACTAGACATTTCCAAGTCATTTGTTATCTGTGCTCTTAAAATTGTGAGATCCAGGAATGACGGACTGTTTAGAGTCCGTGGAAACAAAAGAAAAAACTGGCCAAACCCCAACTCACTGATTTTAACCAAGGAAGAGCCTGGGCCAACCCACTGGGGGGAAGGGGGGAAAGGTGGCGGGGAGAATATTATTATCATGATTTAGAATAAAAGAAAAAATTGGCCCTAGCACATCATGTAAATTTTATAGAAAGCACACTTTTTGGCCTTGACACACATTACCAAGTTCACATGAAGCTCATAAAAGTGTTAATATTTCCTACTTTTAAAACATACATATAGTGTTCTCTGTGCTCTAATGATGTGGCCTGTTAACCAAGGTCTGACCTTTCTGTGCTGTAAATCCAAGCCCACCCACCAGCTTCTCCAATAATCTTGTCATAATCTCTGGCAGTGATGTCATTCCCTGACACTGAAAACAAACACTACCCAGATTTCTGTTTCCTTTCCCCTGTAGGTTCATTGTCCATTGTAGAGGTGCTGATGGGCAGGGGATCAGGAGACCACAGGGTTTTTGCTTGTGCCCCCTGGCTTCAGCAACTGGCTTCCGAGGACTGGCCCAGACCAAAAAAACATTTCCTGAGAATGCTGTACAAGCTCTGCTTAAACCGTTCATAAGGACATGAAGACCAAAGCACAAAGCTGGCATCCAATGAAATGTCAATAAATATTGTATTCACTGGTAGCTAAGAGGCCAATTTTACAACCAAATTTTGGAGGGAAATATAGAGGAAAAAATTGAAATAGTTTATCTCACTTGTTTGTTTGTTTTTTAAAGATAGTCTGTTTAATGTTTATTCATTTTTGAGAGCGAGACAGAGCATGAGCAGGGGAGGGGAGAGAGAGAGAAGGAGCCACAGGGTCCGAATCAGGCTCCGGGCTCTGAGCTGTCAGCACAGCTTAACTGATGGAGCCACCCAGCCAACCCCTCATTCCACTTGTTTTAAAGAGATTTTAATGTGGTTCTGTAGATACAGTATGCTATATACAGGAGTCCAGGTGAAAATCATTGGTTATAGTTATACAATAATATTCTACTAATCCTGAAAAAAAAAATCAGATGGTTAAAAAGAAACACATTAGTGACTTTTGGTACCAAGTAGGCTACAAAACAAAACAAATTTACTGGTAAATGAAATCCCACATCCCACACGGAATACTGTATAAATTAATATCAACACCACTTCCGATGAATCCCGGAAGCCAAAAGTAAGTCACAACGTGAAATGATGCCGAATATGTTTTACAAAAACTAATGCAAATCAACTAGCAAAACAAAATGCCTAAGAACAATTTCCTATACAGTAGCCAAAGGAGTCAGGAAAAACTTGGTATAAACCTAACAAGGAAATAAATGTGAAGGAATACTCATTCCTATTTTATACTCATACAAAGAGTGAAGCTACTATTTCAGTGAATGTAGCATACAGTAAACAACAAAAAGAAAATGAAAGGATTCTAATACAAACAAATCTGATTCTAAGATTATAACAATGCCTCCAATGGCTCACAGATAACATTCACTTTGCTTTGATGTTGGGTGACACTATGCTCTATCACTAGGGGATCTCATAATTGGCACTGTCTTCCTGTTTTCTACTCCTTACCCTCTCTCCATATTGTTGGGACTTGCATCTTTAATATGGGTACACTGGTGGGTGGGGTAGGAGGGATATATCCTGCCAGAGCAGATAAAATAACTGTGCTTTCTAAATTTGAGGTACTGCATTTGGCTGTTCTATGCCTTTGAACCAAATATTTCCTAGACAAACCTTCTGGAAATACAATATCCTTGTGGTTTTAATTTTGTACCAAGGAATGCGCTTGAAGTTGTATACTGTTTAAGAGAAGTTATGATTTCCAGTAATTGGCTAACTGCCTGCTTAAAGGGGGGATAATCAAAGATTTTATCTCAATCAATCAATGAACTTTTTTTTTTTTAATAATCCTAAGTGACCTGGGTTTCTTGGATGATGCACTGAGTATTCCACCCCAACAGAGGCCATTTCAGGCATATTTCAGCTTAGAGGCTTACTCTTGAGTTACATGAGATTTCTGCAGGCAACAAAACTAAAAAATTTGTCTTTAGCTGCAAATAATTCAATAAAATTCAATACTTATTTTCATATTAAGCCCACTAGCAAATCAGGAACAGGAAGGAATATCCTTCAGCAGATAAAAGCATACATAAAGACACTTTAGCATTGGGGTGCCTGGCTGGCTCAGTCAGAAGAGCTTGTGATTTTTCACCTAGGGGTCAAGAGTTCAAGCCCCACGCTGGGTTTGGAGAATGCTTAACTAAATAAAAAACTTAAAAAATAATAAGTGGGCACCTGGGTGGCTCAGTCTGTTAAGAGTCTGACTCCTGATTTCAGCTCAGGTCATGATCTCACAATTTGTTAGTTCAAGCCCAGCGTCTGGCTCCACACTGACAGTGCAGAGTCTGCTTGGGATTCTCTCTCTCGCTCTCTCTCTGCCCCTTCCCTGCTTGTGGGCTCTCTCTCTCTCTCTCT
>NW_024412419.1:27519409-27552006 GCF_014898765.1 Herpailurus yagouaroundi | reverse complement strand
TCTCTCTCTGCCCCTTCCCTGCTTGTGGGCTCTCTCTCTCTCTCTCTCCCTCTCTCTCTCTCTCAAAACAAATAAACTTTAAAAAAATAGTTTAAAAAATAATAAAAACACTTAAGTATCATAAGTATCATATTTAATATGGCAACAATAAAAAGATTTTCTTAAAACCCAGGATGCCTGCTATCACCATCACCATTCAGACAAGAAAATTAAAAATATAGACTGGAAAGGAAGAAACAAAACAATAATTATTCGTAGAAGATTCAAGAAAATCCTAAGATAATCTAAGGATCAATTGTTTGAATTAAGAAGACAATTTAGCAAGGTTATCATCAATATATAAAAGTCAACTATATTTCTAGACATCAGAAACAAACTACTAGGGGCGCCTGGGTGGCGCAGTCGGTTAAGCGTCCGACTTCAACCAGGTCACGATCTCACGGTCCGTGAGTTCGAGCCCCGCGTCGGGCTCTGGGCTGATGGCTCAGAGCCTGGAGCCTGTTTCCGATTCTGTGTCTCCCTCTCTCTCTGCCCCTCGCCTGTTCATGCTCTGTCTCTCTCTGTCCCAAAAATAAATAAACGTTGAAAAAAAAAAAAAAGAAACAAACTACTAAACATAAACTTTTAAAAAATAGAACATTTCCAGAAAAATACCAACAAAAAATAAGATACTTAAGGAAAATCTACCAAAATGTTTGTAAAGCCTGAATGAAGGAAATTATACAATTTTATTGACAGACATTAAAAAAAATCTAAATAAATGTCATGGACCAGAAGATTCAATACAGTAAAGCTTCCATTTCTCCCCAAAATGATCTATAGAATCAGTGTAATTCTAAATTAAAATCCTAACAAGGTGTTTTTGTTTTTGTTTTAACTTGACAAAATGATTTTAAGAGAATGAAAAGAAAGCTACAGACTGGGAGCAAATCTTTGACAGCACATATCCAAAATATACAGGGGTGCCTCGGTGGCTCAGTAGGTTAAGCATCTGACTTTTGATTTCATCTCAAGTCATGATCCCAGAGCCCCACATCAGGCTCTGAGCTGACAGCGTGGAGCCTTCTTGGGATTCTCTCTCTCTCTCTCTCTCTCTCTCTCTCTCTGTCTCTCTCTCTTTCTTCTGCTCATACACTCTCTCTCTCAAAATAAACATCATTATATATAATAATATATACATAATATAATATATAATAATGTAATATTATATACATTTATATATAAGATTTCTTTGTATGTATGTATATATATACATATATACATGTATGTATGTATACATATATATGTATGTATATGTATATATATATGTATATATATACACACATACAAAGAAATCTTTAAAGCAAACAATAAAAAAATAACCAACCCAATTAAAAATGGATAAAAATTCTAAAGAAGAATACATAGGAAGATATATCGATCACAAATAAGCATATGAAAAAAATGGTCAATAACATATGTATCAGAGAATTGCAAAATAAAACAACAAAATACCACTGCACACCTGTTGGGATGTGGAAAATCCCAAACACTGACAATACCTTATTGTGGCAAGAATGTGGAACAGCAGGAACTCTCGTTCACTGCTGGTGGGAATACAAAATAGTATAGCCACTTTGGAAGACAGTTTGGCAGTTTCCTACAAAATTAAACATTGTTACTAGATAATCTAGTAATTGCACTTCTTAAGAGAAATCAGATAAATGTTCACCCACATGAGTTGAAAACTTACTATCTATCCAAAAACCTTTATAAGAATGTTTACAGAAATTTTATTCATAGCTGGCAAAACCTGGAAGCAATCAAGATATCCTTCAGTAAGTGAATGGATAAACAAACTGTGGTGTACCCATTAAAATGGAATATTATTCAGCACTAAAAAGAAATAAGTTGCCAAGCCACAAAACTTAAATGCGTGTTAGTAAGTGAAAGAAGCCAATCTTAAACGTCTACACACTGTATGATTCCAACTAGACACTCTGGAAAAGGCAACACTACAGAGATAGTAGAAAGATCAGTGGTTTCCAAGGGTTTTAAGGGGAAAAGAGAGAGGGATGGATACGTGGAGAGTGGGGTTTTAGGGCAGTGAAACTATTCTGCATGATACTGTAATAGAGGATACAAGTCATCATACATTGGTCGAAACTCCTAGGAAGCATAACACGAAGGGGATACTCTAATGAAACTAAGTGACTTAATGTGTCAACAGTGGCTCATCAACTGTAACAAATGTATTACACTAATGCTAGGTGTTAAAGGGGAAACTCCGGGGTAGGGGTGGAAGTCAGGTTGTATCATGGGAACTTTCCAACCTTTCCCTCAATTTTTCAATAAATGTGAAGCTGCTCAAAAAATAAAGGCTACTGTTTTCTTAAAAAAAGGTGAATATATCCCCCCCCCCAAAAGGTGAATATATTCCCAAAAAAGAAATGTGGAAGAATTTACCTGATATCAGACATGAAGGATTAAGAAAAGGCTAATAATAATGAAGAGTGTGATACTGATGCAGAGAGAGATCAGAAGTGATGGAATTGAGCAGAGAGCTCAGAGATAGACCCCTGTGTAGGAAGAGACTTGATCTATGACAGAGCTACCTGTGCAGATCAGTGGGGGAAAGGATGAGTATTAAATACAACAATCAGTTCCAGGGGTACCTGGGTGGCTTAGTCAGTTGAGCATCCAACTTCAGCTCAGGTCATGATCTCACAGTCTGTGGGTTTGAGCCCCGTGTCGGCCTCCATGCTGACAGCTCAGAGCCTGGAGCTGCTTCTAATTCTGTGTCTCCCTCTCTCTCTGCCCCTCCCTGGATCGGGTTCTGTCTCTCTCAAAAATAAATAAACATTAAAATAAATTTAAAAAAATCAGTTCCACCCAGAGGGATACACCCTGAAATAATGCTTCCCAGTGCTTTTTAAATGTTGCAAAATGCTTATTTCATATGATTCATTTGGCATCCTGGGGTAAAAGGGAGGGGATGTGAGGCTTCTAGGTAGAGCTTGATGAAAAAATTAATCAAAATTTCTTTATGTTATCTATTCATTTTAAGAAAAATAAAATAGGGAATAGCAAGCACAATATTAAATATTGAAGAATTTTCCTGCTACTTCCTAATCAAGTATTTTTAAAGTTTCACTGAAAACTTGACCTTGTAGCTGCAAACATTTTTATGTTTTAACTTTTCTTTAAAAATGTTTTTTAATTAAAGAAATGTTTTAATGTTTATTTTTGAGAGAGAGAGAAAGCGTGAGCAGGAGAGGGGCAAAGAGAGAGGGAGAGGCAGAATCTGAAGCAGGCTGAGCTGACAGCACACAGCCCCAGGCGGGGCTAGAACTCACCAACCAGGAGATCATGACCTGAGCCAAAGTCGGACGCTTAACGGCTTAACCAACTGAGCTACCCAGGTGCCCCTGTTTTATCTTTTAAATGACATCTTGCAGCTCCTGATCCAGATTTTTAATTGTATCTCTCATATTCCTAAGCTATCAACAGTGAAAAATTTGTGCAAATGTTAAAACTTTAAATCTTCTAAAATCATTTAGAAATTTAAGGCATTTAAAATTGAATTCAAAGCGGTCTTCCTGCTTCACATAGGCAAATGTAATTTTAAATGTCTTGTCATAATGCCAGTGTTTCTAGAATCTAATCGATCCTTTTCACATGAATAGACATGAAGTCTACTCAAATGTTGAAGCTCTAACTTGCAGGAAGCCCGTCTACAGTTAGAGCAGTTACCACATGTTCTCATGAATTTAGGGAAACGTAGGAACACCCAGCTTTTCAGAGATTCTTCCAGAGATTGGATATGCCCCCAAATAGCTTTGATAAGCCATTCTAAGGGTGAATCATTTATGTAATCACAGTTAACAGGATCTGGCTGAGAAAGAGAAGCCATTGTGACAACATGGAAATCGAAGAATTAAATAAACAATTTTTGATGTGATAGGGACCTCAGAGTTCACTTTACTGATGTAAAAACAAAGAAGAGAAAGAGACAGACTCGTTTGGGGCCTTAAGGCCGGCTGTGGACACAGGCAGGTGTTCTAAGACACCGTATCTAGTGCTCTTTCCATAAGACCAGATGTATGTTCTGTGACAAACAGGAAGGGGCAGTGACGTGGCTGAGTTATAGCGTTCTTTTTCTTTTCCCCTAGTGACATTTAAGACCAATAAAATTCCATTTATTTCTTCTTCTCCCTAAGGCTTCTATCCCAGCTCCTCTCCCACCCCCCATACACCCCCGCCAGGCAGAGGTAACTGGTTCCTCCTTGTTCCCATAACACTGAGTTCCAGCTTCGATTACTCACCTCATCGGAGCACGGTTAGCTGGGCTTGCATCTCTCTTCTGAGCTAGCTGTGGCATCAAACACTACAAGTTGTTCTTCTCCATATTCCCAGGGTCAAGCACAATGCCTGGTACAAAATAAGCATTTAGCAAATGTTCACTGAATAAATGAGCTAATGGCAACTCCCTTTGGCCATTAAAAATCTTAACAGCGGCTACTTAAGTGCCTATCCAGTTGTCCTACACAGGAAAGTTCTGTGCAAACCATTTCCCCTTTTGAACTGTTTCCCTTCTGCTCCCTGCTCACATGTGGGAGCAGGGTGCACCTTGATGAGCACACAGCATCCCCAGGATTCCACCTGTTAGGAAATTCTCCATTTTATAGAAAAGGAGCTCAAGTGAGCATTTCTCAATGCCCACCTCCTATTTCCTTATGAGGGTCTCATTATCCTTCTTGTTTTTGGTCTTTGGTCTTCCAGGTGGTGAGAGGAGAGGACTATTTCTCTTCCAAGAGCAGGACATCCCACCTGGGGCCGAGGAGCAACGTGACATCCTATTTCGTAGGCGCCCGGGGAGGCTCTGGGGATTTTTAGAGCTCAGCATAGTAATTAAGGCCACAAGGGAAGGAACCAGGGAGGATAATCCCTATGGAGAGGAAGAGAGAAGTCTGCTTACAAATAGTTTGCTTATTCATTGTCCAAGAACAGTTGAGTCTGGGAATGGACGGAAAAGCTGAGATGCCTAAAGATTGAAAGAAAACTTCACAACGATCTTAGGAGGTAGAAAAACTTTCTCACTCTGGCCAACAATCCTCACAGGATATGGCTTCCCTTTGACTTCTGAAGGCATCACCTACTGCTCTCCCTGGTGTTCCTTCCACTGTAGCCACACTGGCCTCACTGGTTCTAAAGTTCCCCAGACGCTCCCACCCCAAGGTCTTGGTACCTCCTCTACTACAGAGGAACTCCTTCCCCAGAAATCTGCAGGCCTTTCATACCCTCACTTCACTGCAGCCTTTGCTCCAATATTATCCCCAGAGATGCTTTCCCTGACGTCACATACCATAGCCTTCCTCCACAATCCTCCATCTATCTTCAGGGTTTTTATTAAAATAACATTAGAGTTGATATTGTCCCTTCACTACAATGGAAGGTCCATGAGGACAGAAATGTTGTTTATATATCACTGCTGGGTCCTAGCACCTACTATGCTTCCCAGCACATATTAATATTCAGTCAATCTTCATTGAGTGAGTGAGTGAGTGAATGAATGAATGAGTGAGTGAATGAATGAAAGGGATGAGGTTCATGTACCTGAGATCGACCTTCTGTTTCAGACTCTGTGACCTGGGACTCACTATGCTAAGTAACCAGGAGCCTGATAAGGGGTTTGCTCTGAGAGACTCTACAGGAGAATCTCCTCTCCACTCATTTTTATTTTCTATTGTAAACAGAAAAGTGTGTATTTTCTTCCTAAGCAATGGGAAATTCAGGCATAGTGGGTAGAAGTATAGGCTGGGAACTCAGTCAATCCCTGGGTATTATTCCTTATGAAACCCTAAGCAAGGTCCTTAACCTCCTAAATTCTATAAACATGGAGATGAAGTACAGTTCCCATGAACATTAGATGACAGGCTTGCCACAGAAGAAGTAATAATCAATGAATAGTAGCTTTGGTGTTTGAAAAAGAAGACCAGAAGGAGGTGGCCCAGAAAGGAGTGATTAATGAACCCTGCTGGGGGTAGGGCCATGCAAATCCCAGTCCCAGGACTGTGGGGCTCTGGCCAGGGTAGGTGATCTGCTTTTTGTGGGAAGAGTTCTCACTCATTGAGGGCAGAAATCGAGGGCCTCTTACAAACACATGCATGAACCTGGCATTTCCCATAAACGTGCTAGGAGAGCAAGGGGATGAAGGCTAAAGAAAAGCTTATGAGGGATTCAGCTTTCAGAGGGGATTCCATGACACTGGGGAAAACAAGAGAGCCTCCAAGGGGAAAGCACTGCTCTGTGGGTTGGCCTGGAGAAAACCATCCAGTGTTGTTGAGTGACAAAGGCCAGAAGGACAATGCAGGCCAGGTAACTAGGGTGATTCCAATGATATTCCCAAGGAGAGACCGCCACAAGGAGAAGCAAGCTGAGGCTGTATCCCTGGGTGCCCATCAGGGCAGAAATGAAGGGTAGAAAACTCCAGAGCTGAGTCACTCTGGGCACAGGGCCCAAAGGATGCCAGATCCACTGTCACCTACGGTTGAGAAGGGGACAACTGAGGGACCCAGCAGTTGCTTTGAGGCCCTGCCTGGTCCTTCCCAGGTCTCAGTTATATATTGCCCTGGCTCCTAAGGACACTACCGATTAGTTAGGTTTAGCTGTTGGCATTGTGCCTCCAGGGTGAGTACATACCAACAAAAGAAAAGGTCTTCTCTTTTTAAGAGCTGGATGGACCTATAACAAGTAAAGAGACTGAATTAGTGTCCCCCAGAAAAGAGCCCAGGAGCAATTTAATGAATTCTATCAACCATTTAAGGAAGAATTGAAACCAATTCTTCACAAACTCTTTTAAAAATAAGAGAGAAGGAAATACTTCCCAACTTACTCTCTGAAGCCATTACTACTTGATACCAAAAGCAGACAAAGACATCAAAAGAAAACTACAGATCAGCATTTCTCATGAACATAGACACAAAAATCCTCAACAAAATACTGCCAAATTGGATCCAGCAACATACAAAAAAGGATTATGTACAATAACCAAATGGGATTTATCTTAGGAATTCAAGATTGGTTTCACATCTGAGAATCAATTAATGTAATACTTCACATTAATAGAAAACAAAAACCACATGATCATCTCAATGGACACAAAAGAAGCATTTCACAAAGTTCAACAGGCCTTTGTAATAAAAACCTTAAAAAACAAGGAATAGAAGGGAACTTCCACAACCTGATAAAAGACATCTATGGAAACCTTCAGTTAAATCAGACTTAATGTTGAAAAATCAATCAATCAAGCAATCAATCAGTCAGACAATGTTGAAAGAGGGAATACTTTCCCCCCTAAGAATCAGGAACAGCACAAAGATGTCTGTTCTTGGCACTTCTAGTTAACATTGTAAAGGAGGTCCTAACTAGGGCAATTAAGGAGGAAAATGAAACAAAAGGCATCTAGGTTGGAAAGGAAGAACTAAAACTTTTTGTGGATGGCATAATCTTGCATATAGAAAATCCTAAGAAATTCAATGAAAACTATTAGAATTCATAAATGAGCTCAGCAAGATTGCAGAATATAAGATCGATATACAAAACACATTACAATTATTATAGTAGTAATAAGTAAACTGAAATTGAAATTAAGAAAACATGGGGGCACCTGGGTGGCTCCATCAGTTGGGTGTCCAACTTCAGCCCAGGTCACGATCCCACACTTCGTGGGTTCGAGCCCCGCGTTGGGCTCTGTGCTGACAGCTCATAGCCTGGAGCCTGCTTCAGATTCTGTCTCCCTCTCTCTCCGCCCCTCCCCTGCTTATACTTTGTTTGCCAAAAATAAATAAACATTAACAAATTAAAAAAAAACCCTTCCATTTATAGTAGCATCAAAAAGAAGAAATTACTTAAGAATAAGTTTAACAAAATAATGTAACTTTTCTATTTTGAAAACTATACTACCCCATTGAAAGAAATTGAAAGCCTTAATACATGGAAAGACATCTCATGTTCATGGACATAATACTGTTAAAATGACATTGCTCTCTAAATTGATCTACATGTTCAATTCAATCCCTATCAAAATCCCTGTCTGTGTCTCAAGATTCTGGTGAGGGTGGGAGAATAAATCCCCAGTTAAACTTGGTATTTAAACTTGTGGGGCAGTATGGCTGATTTTTCTAAGAAAGGAGCCAAAAAAACCCCTAAACATGAAAGACTGTCTTAAAGGAGAATGATTTGAAAAATTGTTAAGTCTGTCCTTGAAGGTGTGTCCTTTGTTATGTGATTAACACATCTTCCCTCACAGGGACCCCTCCTAGTCCTACCTTTTGAGACTATAGCTTTCTCTGCTGTATGCAAGGGTACTCTGAGCCTGGTGCCTTCTAGACATGGCCTATTTCTCCTATTCGGATGCTGCGTGCCCCCAGTTAATTGAAACCCAAGTATCACCAGGAAAGCCCTGTAACAAAAGGCGGCTGGCTTTGGAGTTTATAAGATCTAGGTTAAAATTCATACATATGCCAGTTTGGCCAACTCAACTTCACTGATCCTGTTTCCTTTCTTTGTAAGAAAGGGTGATTCAGTGGTGCATTGGTAAATGTTTTAATAATCAGCTATTTGCCAATTTCTGTTGTGTAAATACTCTCACCACGACCAATTCCCAGCCACCAATACGGTTGGGAGTCGTTATGTACAGTTGGCTGTCATGAACTGGTAACAGCCAGCTCCAGCAAGACCTCTCAGTACTTAGGTTAAGGACTGTTGTTTAAATGCACAACATACAAAAAATAGTGTTGTACTCTAATAGACCTTCAGTAAATAAAAATATCTACTGGTTAAGGTGCTCAGAAAGTCAACATTTATTTTGTGCCCACCTGGAGGAGTGAAGCTTGGGCTAGCCAACTGAGGAAAGGCTGGTACAATAGGGGAAGGAAATAGGAAAAAAGAGAATTAAACTAGGATCTTACAGAATTACCTCTGCCTAGGAGAGCATTAAAGGGGTTGGACATTCCTGAAAAAAGTATCATGATTCCTGGAGCCCAGTGAGCACCTCTTGCCCAATGAACAAATGGTTACTTAGGTGCAATCTCAAACTTTATTATGCATCAGGATTTTCTGGAGGGCTTATTAAAACACAGATTGAGGTGTGGCAACCATAGAGTTTCTGTTCCAATAGGTCTGAGATAGACCCGAGATTTTCATTTCTAACAAGTTCTCAGGTAATGCCAATGTTCCTGCTTGGTGACCACACTTGGAGAAACCTGGAGTTATGGCAAGGAAGGCCAGAGGAGCTAGACAGGAGTTTTCTCTGTCTTGGCATGTATCTCTGGCTCTTTCTTCAGAGTTTAGGTCTCTGTGATCTTCCTCATGCCATTCTCTGCTACTGTGGCAAAATTGACTGATCATATATTTGGCAAAAATGAAATATGTGTGGCATCTCTGAAGACAAGACAAGTTGAGTTATGTGAATTCCCTTGTTGATCTTCTTAAACACTGACTGCATATCTGCTTTGGAGAGCACTTGTAGGAACAAAGACATTGTTTTCTTTACCACAAAAAGCTCTCTGCCTAGTAGTGCACTAGAGACCACAGGTTGGGGGAAGGGATTGGGAGAGAATGCGTCCCAGATGAAGGGCCAAAGAAAGGTGAGAACCCAGGCTGTGGTGACCAATATGGTAGTCACTAGCCACACATTGCTATTTAAATTTAATGAAAGGTAAAATAAAAACTTGGGTCCTCAGTTACACTAGCTACATATCAAGTACTCAATATCTGCATGTGGTTACTGGCTGTCACATTGGACAGCTGAGATATAGAACATTTCCAACTTCACGAAAAGTTCCATTGCACCGTGCTGATCTAGAGCACTAATGAAGAGAAGGCAGAGACTGATGATGAGGGAAGCAGTAATATCCTGCAGGAAGTGACTTTTTGCTCCATCCATACCAGGCTGGGGAGACTTTGGAGAACATTTAATGACTCTCCAATTTGTAGAAACCACAATATTTTTGATTCAGTGTCCATAGCTACAAGGAGTCCATGGGCTCCTGTCCCAGCCCCCAGCCCTTGCTTCCAGCTAGGTCATTGAACTAGAGGTTGAAAATCATGAATGGCAGTGGGAAAGAAGTATTTGGCTGCTTTTATAGTCAACTCTTTATTTATCCTATAGCTTCTTAGTCCTCAAGCTCAATGTCATGGCCTTTGCTAGGAAAGCAGGTTGCGTGCTCCCAGACTGAGGTTGCCACTCTGTCAAGGCACAGCCTACCCATCAGCTGAGTGTGGCTGGATGATGGTGGACAGAGCTTCTGGCCTCTTCCCACTGAGTCACCAAGGCCAAACTACTCTGATGTTAGGGCCTCCTTTCTAGGTCCCTGTGTCTCGGGATCCTGTACAAGGTTGGAAAATAAAACCTGAGGTGTACTCCAGATTATGTGGGCCAGTGTGGCCATTTTTCTCCAAAAATGAGAGGATCCAAGAAAACCTTGAACTCTGAAGACTTAAAACCATTAGTCTTGAATGACACTTAAACACCTGATGGAGGTGAAGCCATTTTGTTCTCAGACCAGCAATCTTCTCTCCCACCCACTTTCTAATACTTCCTAGGCTGATCTTGCCTCCAAAATCTCCTGCCCTTTTTGCCCCAGAAGGTTTAGATGTCTCCTGAATTTACATATACATTTCTTAGTCCCTCCAAAATCTTTTGCTCCATCTGATGCTCCATCGCAGCAACTTCTTCCAGGAAATTATTTCAATGAACAGGCAAGAGTGTCCAGATTGTGGGGAAATGCAGAGTCTAAATCAAAGTGTATCCAAGGGAAGCCTCAGGCTTGGAGGAAAGCAGCCGGGAAGGGAATCAAGAAGGAGTCCAGACTAATTCTTCACTGTAGCCAAAGGAGCGTGTAGAAGTGTCAAGGTTTTAAAGTGTGGTCAGTAGCACGGAGCAAAGAAGAATCATTCTTCATCTGCACACAATGAATCCTGTCTTATAAAGCTTTTTAAATGTGATTTTATTTGGATCCCTTCTACACTCCTGTGGGGTATAAGGGCAAGTGTCACTGTCCCTATCTTACACATAAGGAATACTGTTCAGAGAGTAATGAGAGAGTGTACGCAGGTTTCAGTGAATTCTTATGTATGTGGATATGTTGGGGGTGGGGGATATCAAGATAGATGACCAGTATCCTGTTGGATTTTCTGTGTCTGGTCACAACAAGACAGCAAAACCTGTCCTAGTTATACTCAGAATCATGATAAAAACAAAAATGCTCTTCATAAATGACTTGGGAGATAACTGCTCTTCCTCCAGTGATGGCCATCCTATGCTCTCAAAGAGAGAGGAAAGTTGGTGAGAGGAATCTCATACTCCTGTGATGGTCACAAATGTTTTATCCTAAGTTAAGGAAGTCTTTTCCCTGAGGTGTCTTTTGTCGTATCAGACTGTGATACCTCCCTTTAGTTTTCTCAGAATTGATTCCCCATCACTGGGATACTGATCAACGACAGCCATTGTTTTCTTCTTCTTACCAAAGATTTGAGCAACAAATCGTAGATGATCTAGTACATACATGAGTTATTCCTACTTGAAAGCTGAAGAGAGTATTAGAATCATAGTATTTTAATGCTGGTATTAAAACAATTCCTAAAGCCATGGTGATGGTTTGTTTCCACAAGGAGGAACACGTAACATACACATATTGTTTTCTTGCACTGTTGACCCAAATGAAATGTTCACGAGCCTTATTTTTAAGCATCTCAGATTCATCATTTCTGCCAATACGAAGATACTAAGATTTTCCAGGAAAATTCAAGTACAATTTAGAATAAGAAAGTCCTTTGTGTGTGAAAATACTAAAGTTAAATTACGGTATTCTTTTGATCACATAAAACAATTTTAAATAAAAATATGGATGGAGTTGTGTAAAACACGTTCGATATGCTTAAGGGCTTGGTTTGCTGGGTTTGTATTTAGTGCTTATTTTGACGAACATGGCAGATTGCAAGGATGTAACTTCCAATGACATAGGCTTACATCAGATAGCCAGGTCTAGTTTTTTTGGAGTAGAGTTTGACATTTATGACAAAAGAATAGAATGTTATTGTTGGTTTCAGGTACACAGACTCATTCTGTGGGTGGATGCTGGCTCAGGCAGCTGGAAAATACATGTATTAGCACACCAGATTATATAACCAGTATAACAATCCAAACGCACTGTACTATGTGCCTGCCTCTTCATGGCCAATGAATTTGAACCACTGCCACAGCATCCTATACCTGTGGGTTTAGAGGACAATAGGCACGGAAAGTAAAATCGCAGTAACTACTAAAAGGAGCTAAAAGAATTGTACGTTACAAAAACAAAATGTTTTGGGGCGATGTGTACAAAACTAGTAAAAATAAGGGCTAGACAGACCTGGAAAGAAAGCACTGTGGAAATGCATTCAAAGCAAGCACGCCAGCTGGCCAGCAACATCCCAGAGCACATCCATTTCATCGATAGTCTTTGTGCTTTTCAAACATCCGTGACGACTCCAACTATGCTAATATTTGGAATATAATTCAAGACCTGTGCCAACAAGCCCTTTTATTTAAAATGCTGCGTTGCATCTTGGGGATACAAATGCAAGTTTTTCCTATACCTAAACATCAGTTGAAAATGTTGAGAGGTCCATTTTATGATGCTTGGGTGTTGCTCGAGCTCGTCATCACCGCTACAACAAATGACCACTCATCTCATGGTGTGCAACAACACACATTTGCTATCTTACAGTTCTGTAGGTTAGAAGTGGATCCATGTTACTGGCCTGAAATCAAGGTGTCGAGAGAGTTGCGCTCTTTTCTGTAGGCTCTAGGGGAGAATGGCACCTTCCCTTTTCCAGCCTCCAGGGGCAAGCCACATTCCTCAGCTCACGCCCCCTCACCTCTTCTTCTGCCTTCCAAGAGGGCATGGCGGGGAAGACTTTCTCACCTACATCTCTCATCTCTCCCCAGACTCTGCTTTTCTGTCTCCCTTTTCCACTCTCGTGATTACACTGGGTCTTCCCGGGTTATCTCTCTATTAAGGCCACTGATTGGCAACCTTAATTCCATCTGTAACCTTAATTTCCATTTGCCGCATACAGTAACGTTCACAGGTTCTAGGGACTAGGACATGGATATCTTCGATGTGCCATCATTCTTCCCACTGCAGGTATTAGACACCAAAAGCCTGTATTTCAGGAAAATGTTAAATGAGATTTTCGGCTGCGTACCCCTACACATGGTTTGTTGTTTTTCTTTAAACTCAGATGCTTTCCTTAAGAAAAAGTAGGTTCTGAAACTCACTTTAACAATCACAAAACCATACAGACGTGTATAAGCAGGGACTAGAACCTCGCAAGCTGTTTTCAGGGTTCCTGTGCTATCTAGCTGTGATCTGGATCTGTGTCCTGCTTGCCAGGGCTGCCGGAACAGAGTACCACAGACTGGGTGACTTAAACAGCAAATTAATTTTCTTATCATTCTGGAGGCTAGAAGTTTGAGATCAAGGTACTGCAGGGTTGATTTCTTCTGAGGCCTTACTCCTTGGCTTGGAGATGGCGGTCTTCTCCCCGTGTCTTCATATGGTCTTTCCCCTGTGTGTGTCTGTCCTATCTCTTCCTATAAGGACACCGGTCATATTGGGCTAGGGTCACCCCAAAGACCTCATTTAACCTTAATTACCACTTTAAAGACCCCCGTCTTCAAGGACACTCACATTCTGGGGTACTGGGGGTTAGGACACCAACATATGAATTACGCGGGTGGACGCCATTCAGTCCCCACCAACATCTAACAAATGTAATAATTAACCTGTGAAAGACTCTATGCTACTAGAGAACCGTTCATAAAAATAAATGAGGTGGGGGGAATATGACAGGTACTCATTGACAGTTACTCCCAGGTAGAATTTTTTTTTCTAAAAAAATGGTGATTTATTTTGCTTTAACATACAATGGTAAATATATTGGGATCATCAAGTTTTCAAAAAATTTTGCTGGGCTTACTTTACACATTACAATACTAACATGAGCTCATTAGTTCTTCCATTTTAATGAGGGAAAGGATCCAATTGATGCCTACTAGCAGCTTGGCTAAGAATGGACATTAAAATCAGACGATACACTGTAAATATAAAGTATTTTCCTCCAAATGTGTAGAAAAGTTTTGAGACAAAATTGCTGCCTGCTCCACAGGACAGACAGTTTGGATTTTTAAAAATGCTCCAGAACAGGAATAACATAACCCTGTGTAACAATACTTATAATACAGTTTAACAATATTTTATCAAAGACTTGTGCCCTTGAGCTTGAAAAAAAAAAATCTGAAGAATAACAGCAGCCAAGGAACTGCACAACCAAAAAATGAAAATTATATAAAATATTTCCAACACTATTTAAATGCCAAATTTAATCAAGCAATAGTAAAAAAACAAAAACAAAAACATCATAATACAACCTTCTGTTTAAAATAACAGCACTGTTCCGCCTCTTTTCCACTGAATTTTACATATGAACAGACTATATATACTGGTTTTTCAGAGAAATGTCCATTTGGTCTGTCACACCAGTCAGGCTCACACTGGATCCTCTCCTCTTCTTTGCGAGGAGACGCAATTCTGTGATGGTTCCGTGTTTCCGACATCCTGGGGTAGGTGCAATGTCTCAAGTATAATACATTTCTCTCTTTTCCTTTACACAGTGCAGAGTATACGGGCTTAGGTTATGTAGATCCTCTTTTACTCCAGGTCGCTGTCTTTTTCTAAATTCAAGGCGGTACTCAATGGCGTGCAGTAGTTGGGCTTGTCCGAAGGCACGTAGCCAGGCAGACACACACACTTGTAGGAGCCCTCGGTGTTGATGCACTTGGCATTCTTGCAGAGAGACATCCGGTTGTTCAACTCATCACATTCGTTTACATCTGCAACAAGCCAAACCATGCAGGTGAAGAAGTTCCAGTACCACCCCAAGAGGAAACGTGGCCTACGGCTTACCTGAGGCAGCAAAGCGTCTGGCCCGAACACAGCCAGGGTGTTCTCCGCTCTCCTCACCCCCGGACCCCCACCCCAGTAAACTGTGCAGTCTTTCTCATTATCGTCGGTTGCAAATACATGCAAGATAAGCAAGACTTTCTAGATCTGAAAAAGGTAGATGATCCGGAAGGCTCTAGAATTTCCTTCCCTGTATTTAACACAACAGGAACATTTTGTCAGCTTGACATCTTATAGTCAAAACTCAAGAAAGCTGGAGGAATTTTTCTACTTCTAAATTCCTTTCCACAGGTACAGAATAACAGTTAGATCTGTCTAGAGGAATACACTAAAGAAGCAAACAAGTGAGCAGAGAGCCTTCGGGGCAGCCCCTGTAAAGGCTCAAGTTACCTTCTCAGATTTCTTTCCACAGGAAAGAAATGCACTCCAAACACCTGCAATAACCCAGGTTACCTATTTTCCAGACCCACCACAGACAGAGACAAACAAAACTCAAGTGGGGAAGGGGGTTGCTACCGGAGGGAATGGAAGAGCCACAGAAATAGGAAAACCCTGTAAGTCAAGGGCCAGGCCCTGGAAGATGGCATTGGGCACATGAGGAAGAATTAGTGTATGCTTACCAGTCGTTCAAAAATAGAAGCAAAGGCAATGCGAGAGACAGAGAGGAAGAGGTAGTTGTGGGAGGAACATTCTCCAAAATGATTACCATAAAAGTTGTATTTTTTTTTCCCCAAACATCTACAGTCCCTTATGCTTGTGTCAGGTACCGGGCGAAAACACTATTTGCTGCAGAATCAAAAGCTAAAGTTAGAGGAGTCAAACATATTACCTAGAATGTTCTGTCCTCTCGAAGTACATTCATACTGTTGTGAAACCATCACTGCCATCTCCAGAATTTTTCTCCTCTTCCTAAACTGAAACTGCAAATCTATCTTACATGTACTCGATTATAGGAGATCTGGCCACAGGGCACCTGGGGGAAAGAATAACTTCTGAAAGGGCACACATCATCCTTACCAACACAGGTCATCTTGGCCATATCCAAGTGATACCCATCAAAACAGTCACAGGTATAACCTTCCTGCACCCTCACACAGCGGCCATTCTCACATCCGTTGAGGATGCCACATTCTTCAGCCTGCAACTCCTCGAAGCTATTTAAAAAACCTAGAAAGGAAAAGACAGGAGCCAGGTTAGAAATTTGCAACCTCTTTCCCTGGCTTTTAAAACTATAGGATTACTGGGGCGCCTGGATGGCTCAGTTGGTTAAGCATCCAGCTCTTGGTATGGCTCAGGTCATGGTCTCACAGTTCATGAGAGCGTGGAGCCTGCTTGGATTCCCTCCCTCCCTCCCTCTCTCTCTTTCTCTCTTTGCCCACCCCATGAAAAAAAATTAAATAAACTTTAAAAATTCTTATAAAAAAACTATACGATTATTAAGATTGTGGTTCATCATATATACATATTTTAGACACCTATTTCAGATGTCTTAAAGTTAGCAGTAAAATTTAACACTGAATGTATCTGTACACAGCATTATGCATAAGATAGAAGCTTTATATATCGTTTGTCCATTAGTAGCCCTACATCTTGAATTCTGATGTTCTAAATTAAAAGCATAAAAAGTGACTAAGTATGGTTTTTGGGTTTGCTCTTAATAAACACAAGTGTTTATCTAAAATTCCAAATTTCCTGAGTTCTCAGTAGGGCAAATGTCAGAACAACGTTCAGGATGGAAACAATGGAAGTGACTATCACAGTTCAGCAGACATTTGCTCAGAACATCCATGAGAATTTGAGGCGGTGGTTTTTCACTTGGAGTTCCCCAAAAAGCAGTGAAAAGCTGGGCTGGCCTTGCTGTGTAACCTGTGTTTGTTTGCTCTAGCTTTGGAATGAGCCTTACAAAAGGGCTCTCAGGAGATCAAAGGATAAAGACAGTAAAAGCGACTTGAAACATCCTGATAAATGAGAAAAGTACATCATACTTGTGGTTAGAAAGTCAAAATTATTTTTTTAAGGAAACAAAGAAGTTCTTGTTTGGCTTTTTTTATAGTTTAGGTATCTTTAAACTGATTCAGAACTAGCGTTTAGTAATATAAACATATGAAACAGACATCAAGAGTATCTAGCTCCCTTTCTAGAAAGAAGAGTTGTAAATATAAATCCACAGTGATACAAAAACACTGTTGATGTGGGCTCCCCCTTCAGAACCTCATCACGTTATCAGCTTTAAAAGGAAAAAAAAAAAATCAAAATATGACCATAACTCTGGCCTCTGAAGTAATTCTCCAGCGGAACTGCAGGGGGCAGCAAAATAACATTGTTTAGACAGGGCTGTAAGGTTTAACTCTGTGACTAAAAATTAATACATCCATGATAGGCACTTTTAAAAATTTTGAAGGGGAAAAAAAAATTACAGACCATTAAGAATATGTCATCAGGGCCCCAAAGCCATTTTGAGAAATACTTAAGAAAATAAAGTCTTAATCTATGATAATATTTTCAAATTCCAGGTACCATGGCAAAATCGTTTTGACTTTCTAACTGTTAAAAATTATTACAGAAATTAAAACATGGAATTAAATATTGAAAACTCTACACACATACATCAAGCAGACTCCGAAAAATACTTCTACACGAGTCAGCAAAGGACAGCCCCTTCTCGAAATGTGGTGGTCTCCTACTTTTGTAAATAAAGTTTTACTCGAACACAGATACCCCATTCGCTGACATGCTCTCTGTGGCTGTTTTCGTGATACCCTAGCAAGGCTGAGTAGCTGCCTCAAAGCCTAAAAAATTTATTCTCTAGTCCTTTACAAGAAAGAGCTGATTTCTGCTCTAGGAGATTCTACTTTTATAAAACTCTGCCTTAACTAAAAAACTGCCTCCGGCTACCAGTCCGATTTTCTTAAGTAACCAGAAGGCAGGAGATTAAGAAATCTCAGCTTTCTTTCTATGTTGCTTCAGCTTTCTTTCTATGTTGCTATCTACCCAATACAGTCATTTCTTTAGAAGGGCCGCAAAGTCCTGGTTCCTGGTCTGGGAAGGAGGAGCTATTTCTCATAAATTGCAGTAAGTTTAAAGGCCATTGATAGAGTCAGTGCTGGAGGTCTTAAAATTGCATCTCAGCTTCTTCTGTTACTAAATAGGAAATCGATGTGACACCAACATGTTTATTTCTTAACATTTGTAGTGAATTAAAAGAGTCCTGAAGCAACGTCAGCATTAAAAAAAGAAGGTACACGAGCCAGAACATTTCAACATGAAAATTCCTGGAATCTGGACTCTATCTAATGTGCTAGAGGCTGCACATAGAAGCTATGGGATTGGGTCACTGTTGCGTATAGACTTAACCTGTTATTTTGGATTTATGGGGCAGGCAAGCTGGGCTTTCTTTCAACCTTAATATTTCTTCTGCTTTTCTTCTTTTTAAAGGTAAATGTTTATTGACCTATAACACAGTCACAGGTAAGTGTCAAAATTGTAAGTGCCCAGTCTTATACCTGCCAGTGTATTTCGACACATTTCATGAAATAGTGCATGGTTGTATGTTGTTGATTAAAAGAAATAATCCAAGGTATTAGAAGTTATGATACTCTTGGGGCAGGGGGCCTGGCTGGGAAAGGGCTTCAGGGGCCTTCTGAATGCTGGGAATGTTCTACACCTGGGGCTGGGGGGTATACAGGGGCATGTTAATTAACTCAGCTGGACTGATACAATGCTGTTTTCACATCATTGTGCTGAACGATCAATGTATGCATCCATCAAAAACAAGAGGAAGGAAGGAGAAAGGAAGGAAGGAAACACTCTTTGACTCAGAACTGAAGCAGTGCCAAATGTAGCCACAAAGCTTGGGTTGCCCTCAGGAACCAGGTCACGGCTAGTGCGCTTCGTTCACAGGTAACAGGGCCCCAAGAAAGAAAAGGTGTCACTGTAGTCTGTCATTCAGCAGTGTCTCCAAAGTCCTAACTCCAACCCCCTGGCCTGCAGGGATTCTCCGTCTTGAAAATCTGGTGTAGTTTCACACACTGCAAGAAGGGCCCCTCTGTGAGATTTGGACAAGGCAGCTGGAAGCCGAATTTCCCCATTGCTAGTCCTGAAGGGGACACCACCTATCCTCTACCAATACTGTGTTGTGTATTTGAAAAGCTGTGGTTTCCCCCATAGAAACCTTTAGCTTGCACGGCTTCCTCGTCCAGGACACTCCCGGTTAAACACCTTCAGACATTTCTTCCTTTCTTTCTTTTTTAAAGCTTATTTATTTATTTTGAGAGAGAGACAGACAGACAGACAGCACAGACGCAAGCAGGGGAGGGGCAGAAAGAGAGAGAGAATCCCAAGCAGGCTCTGCACTGACATCGTGAAGCCCCGCACAGGGCTTGAACCCACAGGGCCCCTGAGATCATGACCTGAGCTGAAATCAAGAGTCGGACGCTTAACCGAACGAGACACCCAGGCGCCCCACAGACATTTTTTTCCTAAATGGGAACAGGGTTCACACAGGCACACTCCATCTCCCACAGAAAATCTCTGCCCACAAGACCAGGAGAAGCCACCATGCATCATTTCTTAATAAATCCCATCATGAGTGGATTCTAACAATTTCTGACCAGAAGAGCAATTTTTTTGACCTCCCACTTTAAAATACCTGTAAAGATCAACTTGTTACAGTTAACATGTCATTTCCTTATATGAAAAACGATGTCAATTATAATCAGGCTTCTAAGACAACCCCGACCCTTAAATTAGAACATCATGTAATGAGTAAAGAAATGATTTTGTTAAGGATCTTAGAAGATTATTTTTTTTTTTTTTACTTTAAAGAAAGTAAAAGTAACAGCAGACCCTCCAGCATGCCAATAATTTGATCCAATATTTCGGAACTTGAACATGTATAAGGAGTATGCAGAGGATGGACAAAACTGATTTTCCAATTCAGCAGGTCTTAGAGTGGGGCCTGAAAGCTTACATTTCTGACAAATTCCCAGGGGCTACCTTTTGAGAACCATTGACTAACCTTTAGTCAGTCACTTTAGTTTCAACATAACTGAAAAATTTTGCTTACGGTCCTGAATAAAATAGGGATCAGCTTCTGGAGCATACTGTTCGCTGAAGTCAACCAAGGCATCCCGTCCATATGGCCGCCGGCGTCCCGTGACAGGGATGTTACACAGCTGGGCATAGTCATCTAAGAAGGAAATGAAAAGCAATGTGAGACGTCATCACTGTTTGCTGGCCCCTAGACACACCCACTCGCAGCTCAGAGCAACAGAAACCGGCCAGGGCGCTGTCCACCATATGCTCCTGCCTCACACACATGTGCACCACTGATCTTAGACCTCGTCTCCATATTCTTTATGGGAGCTGTATCCACCCACGCACAATGAAAAGCTAAACAGCATAATTAAGATTCTACACTGAAGACCAAAAACAGTAGCTGAACAGTTGGTAGAACGTATCCCAGGAGAGGAAGGAACTGAAAAGTGAGCCAGCGCTCAGAAAGCTACAGGCCTTTTGGAAGAATGGTTTTACCTGAAACCAACAGGTGTTACCATTTTAAAGGACTGGTCATTCTCACAGACGGGTATGTTTTCACTCAAAAGAGACAGAAAAGTTGTATCTCTGGTGATCCAAAAAAGACGTAACCAAGTGAGGATGCCAGTAGGTACCATTTTATTTTAAGAGCAACTTTTAGAACTCTAAAATCAAGGCCTGGTCTGTATGAATGTAGTACTGCAGTAACAAGGACCCAGCCACCACATGGGACACTGGTTTTTCATTTGTTCCAGGGTTACTGAGTTTTCAAGGCGTTTCACCGTCCCAGGCCCTTGCCTGAATTGAGGGGCAGAGTTATTTGGCAGGTCTAGAGAAGAAAGCTTTAGAAGGAATGGCTTCATGTTCTCAATACATGTTGTATGGAAATATACTGTCCAAGGATTTATCTGGCATATGGAAGAAATCCTGGGGCTCCCCAGACTTCAGTAGCTCTTCCAAAACTGTGAGATCCTAGTCCGGTGGCCCCAGGACTGGATGGACATACTCAGGACAGTCACACAAGGCAACAACCACATCTGCCTGGACCACAGACTGGGGGGGTGGGGGAGGGCTTTACTCTCTTTTGTTTCCTCCTGTGACATATGAAAATAAAGAAATGCATTAGGGCTTTGGTGTGACCTCTCAAGGCTTTCTTTCACCCCCTACCCCCACTTAAAGGAGTCAGAGGTACATGTGTGTGTATGTGCACACACTCACACAATTCTCTCCTAGAATTGCACAAAGCAAGCACAAGGCCAGAAAAGACCCTGAACACTGAATGGGGGGGGGGGGGGGAGGGTGATGGTTGCTCCTTCCTCAATTTCTCCTTGTGGGGAAGCTTTCCAGAAACAACATACCCCAGACACCCCAACACTTTTGCCTGAAATCATTTCATAAGAAATATTAATTTCATTAAGGAAACAGGTGAACCTGAAAAAAAAAATCCTTGACTTGCACCCTTCCCTCCAAAAAAACCACACACAACTGGAAGCAAAGAGAACACAAACGGTTGTCAGTTCTCCTTCAAGTTTGAAAAAGAATTAGGGATCTCCCTGTGAGAGCAAGATTACTGAAATATTTACAAGTTTCAAGAGCTGAGGTCATTTTCTCTCATGGCTTTTTTAATATATATATTTGTTGCACATCTGAAAGGGAGACTGTTCAGTATTTTATATTCAAGCAACGGCTGTGATCAAGAGGAGATATTAAAAATAAGTTCATGCTCTTATTTTGTAAAACTAAATCCAGAGAAGGCTGAGCATGGTCCTATACACATCTGCATGTAGAGGAAACCTCGCCGAGACTCAAGGTCCGGAGCTGTTGACTGACACAGGGCTGTTGGGGGCTGTCTGGCCCTTAGGTCTGGGTCTTCCTCTTCCACCATGAAACGAGCTGGTCCCTAGCCTTCAAGCTCTCACCATCTAGCAGAGCAAAAGAAAGGGCCCAAATGTGAGAGTGAGGAGGAGGAAGAAGAGCCTCCTGGAAAAGGTGGCGCTTGACCTGAAATTCAGAAGACAAGTAGGATTTCCTTTGCTAGAAAAGGTATTTTGTATTCATTTTAAAGAGGTTACCCAGGGGCGCCTGGGTGGCTCAGTCGGTTAAGCGGCCGACTTCAGCTCAGGTCATGATCTCGCGGTTTGTGAGTTCGAGCCCCGCGTCGGGCTCAGTGCTGACAGCTCAGAGCCTGGAGCCTGTTTCTGATTCTGTGTCTCCCTCTCTCTCTGACCCTCCCCCGTTCATGCTCTGTCTCTCTCTGTCTCAAAAATAAATAAACGTTAAAAAAATTTTTTTTAAAATAAATAAATAAATAAATAAATAAAGAGGTTACCCAAAGGCATCAAGAAAGAAGCTGTAAGCTGTGTTTGGGGACTACCAAGGGGTTCCTAAGGAAGCCTTCTGACTGGATCCAGGCTGGTAAAGGGGAGCAGACGAACAGGGGTGAAACTTCAGGGACCGCCATATCTTCTTTCCCTTCCTTTCTTCCTCAGCCATGCATTTTTAAGATTCTAGAACTTACTGTCCTTTGCTGCTTTCCTTTCTCTAACACATTAAGCATTCCCAATTTCAAAAGAGTTTTGGTCAGTTTTCAAAACTGACTGATTTCTGCACGAAATGTACGCTCTTTTGTATTTGAAGATGTGCTACATTCCCATCATCACCAGGACATGCATTTTGAGTTATCTTTCTGGGAGCATGGATGGGTCTACCCTAATCCATCCATGCTGCCCCTCCTGCTGTGCACATGTGCTCTCATTCTTGGCCAGGGTCAAGGGCGAAGCGAGTGTGGGGTAATGGAAGGAAAATGGGCTCTGGAGGCAAGAAGCTGGGGCTCAAGTCCTGACTTACTTCCCAGCTTAGCAATTTGGGGCAGACCTCAGTTTCCACACCTGTCACATGGGGGTAATAATTCTTGTTCACCTACCTCTGTATTACTGATGTATGAAAATGAGATACTGTTACGGAACTGTTCATAAATTCTGAATCATCAAGAAAACGGAAATTCCGATTTCTCTCATAGGTAAAAATCTCTAAGTCTCTATTGAACACTGGAAATAAATGAGGATTTTCAAAGACAGCTAAAGAAGCAATTTCAGTATTAGCAAAACGTACAGGTAGTTGTCAGCAGGCAAAGAAGTGTGCAGTACATTAAGACCAATGAAGGTCACTCTCTAGATGTTTTAAATATTGTTTCAAGATTATTTGGAATTTTTAAATACATGGAGGGGGCACCTGGGTGGCTCAGCTGGTTAAGGTGACTTTGGCTCAGGTCATGATCTCACAGTTGGTGAGTTCAAGCCCTGCGTCAGGCTCTGCGCTGACACCTCGGAGTCTGGAACCCACTTCAAGTTCCGTGTCTCCCTCTCTCTCTGCCCCTCCCCCATTCATGCTCTGTCTCTCTCTCACAAGAATAAACATAAAAAAAATTTTTTTTAATACATGGAGAGAAACTCTTGCTCAGTAAACAGAGAAAGAGGTCTTCGTGGACTTTGTCTCAAACAACTGGGGACAAAATCATTTACTGCCTTGACAGATACAATTATTTGGTCAGGCAATGAGAGCAATAGCATATTGTTGACACCAGACCAACAGAACTCAGAGTAGAAGGCACAGTGATGTCCAACAATTCTTACTGTATGCCTGAATCCTTCAGAGATATCTCAAGGAGACAGGTTTCTCATCATCTTCCAGGGGAGCAACTGGAATATCACAGAATTTTCTGAGTCTTTGGCAAGGAATCCTCCTCAGGACCTGGGCACGTGTCTATTTCTAGAACGTGCTGGGCTTCTGTGCACCCCAAGCTACCACCAGAGCCCATTCTAGCCTTGGTGATCAGCTAGTCCCGTGGCATGGTTACACTCCAGCTGGGGGACACAGTGAATCGTGGTCGGCAGAGAGTACGGAACCCGCTTCCCACGAGAGCGCACGAGCCTCTACTGGTTCTCCGTTTCACCTAGCTCAACATGCGGGGATGGACACATACTCTCCCTAGGGTCTTTTTCCTTCTCCACAACACCCTTAGGCACATCAACAACTATTAATCGCCTAGCTGTCTGGGGACCGATACAAAGGAATAGTTTTGCTCACCAGAGCTTGTGCTCTGGGAGGCAAATACCATGTATGAGCCACAATTTACAATGTGTTCATCCAGGATCCGGCCAAATATGAATGTGAAATGAACAGGAAATGGAAATATTCACACCTCAAAGCCTCCCCCCCCTTATGCATTCTTCACCTCCCCAACGACAAATGCTAAGCTCTTGATCAAAGCTATGAAAAGACGGTGTGGGACACCGTCACTAAGTAGTCTCAACAAGATCCAGGCCATTGATCACAGTCCTTTCCCTGGCATGGCAGATTCTTATGACAGATGGTGCTGCTTTGATTTTAATTTTAAATTGAAAAAAAAAAAAAAGTTTAAAAATTACCCCCTGGAGCCACTGGGTCTGGGGCCTCTGCTGTCAGCAGCAATGGGAAGCACAGCATTATATCCTGGCAGGAAATCTCCCTTCCTGATGACAGACACATCTGCAGGGCTGGTCTGGACAGTCACATGTCACCATGCCACTCTGGCATGTGAGGACAATGGGAGGTGAAGTTTTAGTTCTGACTGAGGCAGATCAAATTCAGCTGCTTTTAGAAATGAAGACGAGACTGCATTTCATTCTCCACACATCAAGGCTAAAAACTCAGGGCTCCAACGTTTGAAGTGCATTATTTTCAAATACAGGAGAAACAAGGACCGATTCTTATGCATTAAGAAAAATGGGTCATGTTTTGCTCCAATGTCGAGACCAGGTGTTTTTCTTACAGACTTCCACACGTCTTATTGATTGATGATGGTGTTTGGAAAACACAGACACACAGCCAGGAAATGAAGGAAGAGGACAGGGAGAATGGAATTAGGATTTATCCTGGTGCTTGTGGAGCCAGCAGGACAATGGGCATTTGTCTTTGACTGAAAGTGGGAAAAGCTAGGAGATTAGAAAAATGGGAACCATTTACAGAAAATACCATCTAGCACTGATGATAAAGGAACCTGAAAGACAGCATGCCACTGGCAGTCCACACCCTGTGGGTCGGCCACCTGTTTGAGTGCCTCTCTACTTACGCTCTTTTCAGAAAAAAATGTTTACCTACAGTGTCCGATGAACAGACAGTAGCCTGCTTCCCAGATATTAAAACTTGCTGCGCTGTGAGAGGGAACAGGGTATACTAAAAAGAAAATGGACTCAGAGTCAAAGGCCTCGGGTCCTAGTGTTGTTTCTCTACTTTCTAGTTGCTTGGACTGGACGTATTTTTTTGAGTTTCATCCTCAACAGGATTAGGGTACCTGTCTTTGTGATATTAAAGGCAAGTCAATGTTTTATTCAGGGACTGACTCATTCATTCAACCAGACACAGAGAATATTATGGGGAGGGTGGGATTGGGGAGAGAGGAAGGTTATAATGACTCTATGACAAAGGTACATACACTGTGAGATGTACAGTAGTTTATCGGGACCACAGAGAAGGTCACCAGGAAGAGCTGGGGAAGGCTTCACCTTGGAGGTGGCATCTGTGGAGGCCAATAAGGTGAAGAGGAGGAGGGGATTAACTCAGAGTCATGGGCATATATAATGGATAAGAAAGCTTTAGGGAAACACAGTACCATGTAAACACTGGCTACTGTAGATCTCTGCCGAAGAAGAGGGGGAAAAAAAGGAAGTTAGTGAACATGCACTACGAAGTTCCCTCATGTCAGGTGCTGTGCGCTTTTGCGTACATTTTTTTTTCCTTGAAGTCTCCGAGCATCCTCTGAAATAATTGTAATTAGCTCCTTTTGTTTCTGACTTATAGTGTAACTTGTCCTAGTTTAGGCGAGAGATTCAAACCTGACTTAGTCTATCTGCAAAACCATGTTCGATTCCACAGCTGCCCTTCAGAAACCCTGCAAAGAAAATTATGAAATCCATTCCCTAGACCTTAAGCACCAGGTAAGTACTTAGTTCAGCAATAAGCATTTGTGACTCAAATTCCAGGGAGGGCAATAACCATGAATGCTGATGAGCTCAGCCCCACCAGGGTCAGCTCTATCATTAGCAGGATTTATGTTTATTGAATTTGCTCGATTTATTAGGTGAAAGAGATCAAATTGCTTAATGTTCAATTAAATTGTACTTGTCGAGGACAGGGAAGTAATGAAGTCTAAAGTCTTGGCAAGGTTTATGTTCTGCAGGACTCCTGTAAATGTTAATGCTCTAAGGAAACTCATGGGCCGCAGACCAACTGAGCTCTCCCACCCCAGCAGTCACCTAACACTGCCCTTCCAAACCCAGTCACTCACTACGTTTCCAACAGATTGCTGTTTATTTAGCCAGACTCTACTGGAGAGACAGATTTGTTGGGTATGAATGCCAAAAACTGGAGGTTCCCTTTGCCTTCTAAAACCTGGATTCAAAATTTATGCACTTGTAATGCCATTAAATCATGCCACACACGAAAACCCTAAAATAATGATTGATAACTTACGAACTTCTTATTAAGGATTGCGTGAAAAAGGTTTCTCCTTTTCTAAATACCCAGGGCTTTGGAAATAACGTCGTTAAGTCTTACATTCAGGCAATCTCTGGGGAAATTGGGAAGGAGGTAACCTCTAGTGTTTGATAAGAGAGACGAGTGAACAATACAATAAAAAGGCAAACAAGAGGAAAGTTCAGCGTGTTAGTTTTTCTAAACCCTTCTACATTATCATTTTCTAACTGCAAGGGCAGATATATCAATTTATTTTCTTCTTTCCTGTTCTCTAAATATCACCCTGAAGTGATGATCCGAGAAGTCAACAATTAGGAAAAGCAGGTTACTATTATATATCAGGAATACACTGGTTTCTGTCTTTATTTTTGCATTAACCAAGTAAGTATTATTTTAAAACAGGAACTAAGTACATCCTTAAGGGGGAGATTGTACAACATGGTGGATGTACTGAGGCCACTGAAGTGTTCACTTGAAAATGCTTAATTTTATGTTATTTAAATGTCACTTCAAAAAAAAAGTCAAAAGAGAAACAAAAATAATACAGGAGAAAAAAATGTTTCTATGTTAAGTCTAGAGTTCATGTAACCTTTCTATTTTTAACTGATAGAATGAGGAAACTAGAGTAGTTGATCTCTGAGATCCTTTCTAGCTTACATGTTTTATGATTCTGAAGACAAGTTTTACTATTAGGCTGAAGGATCTAGGGAAGACAATTTGTCATGGAACTTTGTGGTTGGGAATAGGAGGTAATCACCACTAGGTGCCGCTACTGAGCTCACCTGGGTGGTTTCAGAATGATGGACAATCATGCAATTTAACACATTGTAAGCAGTCTGTCTTATATCCGTGAGGTCAGTCTCTCATTCACTTTTCTGCTGAAGAAATGGAGGTCTAGAGAAGTTCTAAAGGCAAGCCAGGATTGACTCTCAAACCGTAACATTTACTAAAACAAATTATTAAAATGTAAGGGTAAATATAATTGGGTTTTGGTGTATATTATTTTGACCTTGTTTATTTAAGCTTAGAAGCAAAGAAAGCTATATTAACATTTGTTCAAAACTCTTGATTAATATTCTGAAGTATAGATCTCAAGGTCCGAGATAAACATACAGCTGAATCCATTATTACTTGAAGACCAGGTTCTAGGTAATAAGTAGAATACTAAATGAACACTAAACACAGTCAATATTATTATTCCACTCAATTATAGGAAATAAGACACTACAAAGGAACACTGAACTATTTTAAGATCCCTAATTCAGTTTTATGGTTTTCCCATACAATGCTATTTATCTTAATCTGAAATGACTTTTTTTACTTTCCCCTCTGGATCTATTCAGAATCAGATATAGTCTTGGTACCACTTCCTCCGGGAAGTGATTTCTTCAGCTATACTTTGTAGGTGCTCACAGATTACCATGTAAATGGTATCTTCTAGGGTTGAGCGGTGTACAACCAGCACAACTGTTCACAATAGCTCTGCTTGCCATGGAGACTTGAATCTCAGAAGGAAGCATCAAGAAGGCATGCTGTGTCCTAATCCTCCCCCCCCCAGTGAGTGAATCTTTCTTAGGATACTAGCTATAGATAGGGAGCAAAAACAATGGCATCCCCAGCTTCTGCTCCCTGCCGATTTGTGTCAACACAAAGACAAGAACGTGGTAGCTTTCTAAGCACTTTCTAGATGCTTTTCTCCCATTCATCAGAGGCACAATCTGTGTGCTGCATGAAGGGAGAGTAGATAAGCTTCCTCTAAATTTTGCCAAGCTTGCCTGCTCTGGCCATGAGGTCAGCATTTAAAAGGCACGGGAGCCAGCAGCTCTGTTCTAGCCACAGCTGTCTCAGAAGCTTAATTAAGAAAAGGTCAGAATAAGCACAGTATTATTTGAATTCATAACCTCAAACATACAACGGGGCTTTAAACAATTACGGGCAGTGATTTTTCTCACAGTCCCACTCACCACAGTTCATTCTTCTTAGAGTGCATTTCAATTGTTCTCGTCACCGAAGAGGGGAAAAAAAAAATCCTAACAGCAGCAAAGTTTATGTACAATATGTGAAAATAAAATGTCCACTAAAGAGCAAATCACCTAGTAAAATCACTGGAAAGGTGCTTCTAGAAAGTGAACGTCTATGCGTAAGCTCTGATTTCAAGGGAGAATGTGTCAACTGCTAAAACAATCTTATTTTTGAGATGAATTAAGTCGCTTGTTAATTAAAAATAAAAGTGTTGTTCTTTGTCATCAGATTGTTCATTTTACACATACGTTTTAATTTCTCTACTTAGGTTCTAAATGAGAAAGCGTCTAAGAGGACATCAGTGCGACTTTAGTCAATGAAATTTACTCTCCATTCAGCATAGGTTATGTAAGAATGTGGCCAAATCCTTGGGGCGCCTGGGTGGCTCAGTTGGATAAGTGTCTGACTTCAGCTCAGGTCATGATCTCACGGTCTGTGGGTTCGAGTCCCGCGTCAGGCTCTGTGCTGACAGCTCAGAGCCTGGAGCCTGCTTCTGATTCTATGGATCCCTCTCTTTCTCTCTCTGCCCCTCTCCTGCTTGTAATCTGTCTCTCAAAAATAAAACATAAAAAAAAAAAAAAAAAGAATGTGGCCAAATCCTTTCTTAGCACCTCGATACAGTACAGCTTTTAGGAGAAATAAGCACTGAGTACAAGTGACTCCCTGAAGTCCAAGCCATTCACAAACTAAAGTTTCAGAAGTGCTCAGGACACCAACTGGCAATCTCATCCTCAAACCGTGCTCGCGTTTAACTGTTCTCTAGTTGCTCTGGAGCCCTGGAGACCATGGCTTCCACCAGTTCTCGGTGTAGTTAATACTCTGGTTTGCAGTACAGCAATGTCTCTGCAGCTGGTGTTCCAAACCCTCATTGGCTGTGACCCCAGGGAAGTGGGTTTGGGAACTGCAGCTTGTTCCGGGACATGCCTCCAGAGTGCTGTCTCTGGCAATGTAGCAGGAAATGGGGTTTTCCCCCTCCTTTTAACTGTCCTTACTCTGAAAGCAAACCAGGTTTCTTTTGTAAAATGTTTTAAATCAGTGACTACAAAATATGATCCTAACCTGAAGGTGCCTGACTTGCCTGGGGCTCGCTTGTTGTCTAATGCACCTGCCAAAGGCAAAGTTGCTGTTTTGAAAGTTTATCTTTTTACTTTGAGAGAGAGAGAGTACGAGCAGGGGAGGGTTTGAGAGAGAGGGAGAAACAGAATCTCAAGCTTGAAAGAATCTCAGTCTCACGAGCCATGAGATCATGACCTGAGCAGAAATCAAGAGGCGGACACTTAACCCACTGAGCCATCCAGGAGCCCTGACAAGGTTGTTTTAAAAACTCACATTCCAGGGGCGCCTGGGTGGCGCAGTCGGTTAAGCGTCTGACTTCAGCCAGGTCACGATCTCGTGGTCCGTGAGTTCAAGCCCCGCGTCAGGCTCTGGGCTGATGGCTCAGAGCCTGGAGCCTGTTTCCGATTCTGTGTCTCCCTCTCTCTCTGCCCCTCCCCCGTTCATGCTCTGTCTCTCTCTGTCCCAAAAATAAATAAACGTTGAAAAAAAAAAAAAAAACCCTCACATTCCAGGGGGGTGCCTGGGTGGCTCAGTCAGTTAAGCGTCCAGCTTTGGTTCAGGTCACGATCTCACGGTCTGTGAGTTTGAGCCCCGCGTCGGGCTCTGTGCTGACAGCTCAGAGCCTGGAGCCTGTTTCAGATTCTGTGTCTCCCTCTCTCTCTGCCCCTCACCCACTCAGGCTCTGTCTCTGTCTCTCTCAAAAATAAATAAAAAACGTTAAAAAAAATTTTTTTAATTAAAAAGCACATTCTAGAAAGCTTCATTTCTAGTATTCTTCCTCTGATGCATTGCTATTTGTAGCAGGCTTCTCTGTCACTTATCCCTGCCTGCTTATTCCCTCTTTCAAGTCCTGTATCTTCTGCACAGCTTGGTTAAAGAGGCCCTGACCTGCTGTCATAGTCCTGTCCAGCTGGGGGCCCTGGCTAAGTGTTAAATATCCTACCTCCTCCCTGCCCTTCTCTAGCATGTACCAGGGGAGGAGAAAGAAATGAAAACCAATGTCCTTCCTTACAGTGCAGATGGCCCACAAACTGCAAATATTTAACTTTTTCACAATCTCACTTGTGATAGATAATTTCGTGCGCCAACCTGGCTAGGCCATGGGGTGCCCTGATATAGTTGGTCAAACCCTGAGTGTTTCTATGAGGGTGTTCTGGATGAGGGTAACATTTAAATTGGTGAAGCTGAGTTAAAGCAAATTGCCCTCCATAATGTGGGCCTCACTCACTCCTGAATTACTGATTCACTGGATCACTGAAGAGAACAGAGCACGACTTTCCTCTGAGAGAAAATTCTCCATCCCACTGTCCACTGTCTTCCGGCTTCTGCAACATCAGCTCTTCCTGCCTAAAGGCCTCTGACCTGGAGCCTTGGCTCCCCTCAAACCTTGCATGTCATCAGCCCACCCTGCAGATTTTGCATTTATCAGGTACTGTAATTATGTGAACCAATTCCTTATAATGGATGAATCAGTCAATAAATCGCTCTCTCTTTTATTGGGTCAGTTTTTCTAAAGAACCCTAACACTCCAGCCTGCCTTACAGGCACAAGGGAAGTTTATCATTGGTTCAAGCCATCAGGGTGTTAGGGAATCCTGATGGGGTGAGCACATCCCTTTGGGGAGACGGTATCTGATTCTTAAGGGGAGTCATGTGTACTTGGAGAAAAGCTTTAACATTTTTTTTTTAATGTTTCTTTATTTTTGAGAGAGAGAGAGAGAGAGAGAGAGAGAGAGAGAGAGAGAGAGAGAGACGAGTTGGAGTGGAAAAGGGGCAGACAGAGAGGGAGACACAGAATCTGAAGCAGGATCCAGGTTCCGAGCTGTCAGCACAAAGCCCGACGTGGGGCTCGAACTCACAAACCGTGAGATCATGACCTGAGCCAATGTTGGACGCTCAACCGACTGAGCCACCCAGGAGACCCAGAAAAGCTTTTATATATTAATTTTATCTGCCCTGTTACTCCCTTGAGTCCCTATAATGGAAGATACTGATTATAAAAGTAATAACACGAGGGTGACCCAGGCAGCTCAGTCGGTTAAGCATCCAACTTCGGCTCAGATCATGATCTCACAACTCGTGGGTTCGAGCCCATGGTGGGCTCTGTGCTGACAGCTTAGGGTCTGGAGCCTGGTTCAAATTCTGTGTCTCCCTCTCTTTCTGCCCACCGCCCCCCCCCCCCCCCACTCGCACTCTGTCTCTCAAAAATAAACAGACATTTAAAAAATTTTTTCAAATAAAAGTAATAACATGAGAAGCACTTGTGGTCCCCTGCTGACATGGGAGTGACGGGACATGCCCATCATCTCATGCATGGATGTTCAGACTCACACTTGAGCACACACATCCCTGGTCTTCATTCTCCAATAACTCACCATCACAGTCGTGAATTTTTCCACCCAGTGACCTCAGCTGGCCTGAGATGGAAACTCTGTTATTAATGATGTATATTAAGTCTAGAATAGTAACTTTACTATAAGGTTTTAGAATGAGGTTTTTGTTATTTCATATGTTTATGTTTGTAAGAACCATATCACAGGGAATTGGACAGACAGACCTTGGGATTTTACTTTGAAATAAAGCAGACTTTCGATTAGGATTTGTGTTGAATGAGTTATTAAGAGGACTTGATCAGGTTGGTAAACAGTATTTGAATTTATTAAAAATTCAATTTGCTGCATCTTAAGTCTGATTTATTAAGATTTAGAAGAGCTGCAGTGGCGCTTAAGAAGAAAATGCTGAGGCGCCTGGATGGCTCAGTCGGTTAAGTGATCAACTCTTTGATTTCAGCTCAGGTTGTGATCTCATGGTTTGTGAGATCGAGCCCCGTGTTGGGCTCTGCATTGAGTATGGTGCCTGCTTGGGATTCTCTCCTTCCCCTGACACAGGCATATGCATGCATGCCCTCTCTCTCTCAAAATAAATAAATAAACTTTAAAAAAAGAAGAAGAAAATACTTATTAGGACTGTGGGCTGCCCTTTC
>NW_024412419.1:27377687-27514409 GCF_014898765.1 Herpailurus yagouaroundi | reverse complement strand
GTGACCTGGCTGAAGTCGGACGCTTAACCGACTGCGCCACCCAGGCGCCCCCCGAATGTTCATTTAAAAGCCAACATTAAATGGTCCTTTCCAGCCATAAAGCCCCCCTTAGTGGACACTCGTGGCTCTGGAGTCCGGAGGGGCACAGAAGAGGCAGCTTCACTCAGGGTCCTGCAGAGCTGTCTGACTCTGCGTTAGTCCCTAAACACTCTTCCAATTCTTCATTGTCTTTAACTCATGCCTCCTTTCAAAAAAGACTTCTACCATGGAATAATCATTAGCTCAACTCATTTCCTGGAACAGGATTTGATTTGCTAACACCTACAAAGCATGTACTGTAATCCAAGCATCTCACATGCATTTATCACATTTAACCCTCAAATGACCTATTGTTGCTAACTGCCATCTTACAAGCGAGGAGACTAACGTAAGGACTAAATCACAAAGCTGCATGTGCATAATTCACTACTAAATTTTATTTTCCAGTTGTCCTTTTATAGTAACAAAAGTATTTTCACTCCTTTTTGGAGGGAGTAAGAGGAAGCTTTCTAAGTAAACCAATCCTTTTGATAAGAAACCACATAAATGGCTTACTTGCCATTCCGTACAGTATCCAATTCAATTTAGTTCCATGGATACGAAGAATTACGTCCCAAAGCACTGGACCACTTACCACTCTACATATACATGGTATACATTACGTGTACAGGCATGGTAGCCAGACAATCTAGGAGGCCTTTTATATCTTTCCAGTGTGATTTTAATGCTCCACTATAATTTATTAACAGCTACACTTCCTTTAATCATAATATTCAGGATCTATGATCAAAATGATAAATGCTTTTGTACTCAGAGAGTATTAATTACCCTAACCTCACACGAGTTCTCAACTTTGGATAAAGGAAACTGAAGTAACTTGTCCAGTGCAATCGACAGAAGCAGTGCCAGAAACAGAACAAGATCCCTGGACTGCCTCAACCGAAGGCAGTGACCACTCACTGTGCCTTGCATGTAGGATGTTCCAAAGTTATTATTAACATTCTTTGGAAACATATTTCTTGGAAAAGCCTTTAAACCATGGCTGCTGAAAGGCCTTTTGCAACCACTGCCCAGTTACAATATTTTTTCAAGTTCAGTCCATGACTCAAATCCCTGTCTTCCTTCACACCTCCAAGGGCATTATGAAACTTCTTATATGGAGATATTTGGGAACATGTAAGAGCTGTGCATGGATATGGAAGAAATCACTAGCTCAACTGTTCGAACACAGATTCCAAAGTCTGTCACTTTTGCAAAACCATATGAAAATATTGGGGGTAGATAAGCTATCGCGAAGTATCAAAACATTTGCTGTTGCAACAAATAGTGCACTTATTAAATAAGGGAATCAAGGGTATCGCGTGCATGTTTTAGATGCAACAAGTAGGGAAAAAAACAATTCTAATTTAGTAACACAACTGTATACTATGTTAGTTTTGCAGAATCAAAATTTACATTTCATGTAAATACAACCTGTACACCTGTTCCAAAATTTGTTGGACAGTGCATAGCAGGTGTGAAGTAAATAATGGAATGAAGGAAGGAATATGTAAGTAATTTAACTAAAGCTGAAAACAGGCAAACTATAAATAATTTAAGATTGCATTTCAAACATGGTTCTTTTTCCTAATTGCATCTTGCATGTAACAGTTAACAAATTCTCTAATGACAGAATTGATTTCATTTTTTCTTCAGCTGTAATGATTACAGTTTCCCCTTGGCACTCAAGTACAAGCATAATCCATATCCCCAGAATCAGAATTTCTGCATCAACTGTTTCTATGTATTTGTATCTTCCAACTCTTCTCTCAGCAAAACTGAGAGGACCATTCCTCTGAATTTTGATCAATATTAGCGTTTTACAATTTTTTTAACATGTGCCAATTTTTTTGTGGCACTAGTTTCCTTCGAGTTTTAACTACTCTCACCTTTGTACACCTGACTTTCATTAAGAGTAACTGTAGAGGGTCCAACACTGTGGTGCAGTACATCATACCACCAATAGGTGGCACTCTCCCAACACACTAAGGGTCCTGTTGAATTTCCTCTTACCTTCAAAGTTTTAGATCAAGACTTTAAGTCTTTATGTTCAATTTACTTACAGTAGGTCTAATTATTCCAATAATTTACTTAACAGAAGTCTAATTATTTGAACAAGATAGCCACAGACACTGGGAGCCCTGGGAATCTTAGATTCCAGTATTCAAGTGTGTCTACTTTTCTTTCCCATGTGGGTTAATGGGTTCTTATTTCCATGCGATAACGGCATCCTACATATCTTGTAATTCATAGGCACATTTTCCAGAAAATTGAAGCTTATGCTTTCAAGAGTAGCAATAAAAACATTAAAAATTCATTTTACTTAAGTGCAAGGTATCACTAAGTTCTATTTACCAAGAATAACTGCCCTACTTTAGTCCCTTAATTCATCAAATACATACTGTCAGTATGCCCGCCAGTGTGCTACACTGTGATGGACAGCTGATGAGACACCAACTCTCATTTTGCTGATCTTACCATCTCGCTCTAAAGCTGTAGTTTCTCTAAGTCTTGTTTATGACACGGATAAAATGACTTGTCTTGCCTGACTTGGTTTTCCAAACGCCTTTTTCTCCCAGAGTCTGGAATGATATAACATGATAAAGAGCTCAAATTCTAGGGTCCTCCCAAAGCAGTTCAGCCCCCCTCTCTCAAACCTTTGAAAAGCTGGAAGCAGCCAAGAGCACAGGAACGAGAACAGGAGGAGGAGGCCGGAACAGGAATATGGGAGCCGAGGCCTCCAGAGGATGAGGACGGGGAAGCTATCGGTGCACAATGGCTTCAGCAAATTGTCCAATGTCATGTTGCAGGGCCTCCCTCAATCATCTGGAACCTCTACGAATGCCTGGTGTCTGGCCTCCATGACGTTAGCAGAGGATTAACATGGGATCCTAAGCAGCCCCAGAAATGTACTGGATTGCACAACTATGCAGGTCTCCTCGTGTCAAGTTGTCCTGATATAATCTGTCCCCTCCACTTCCATCCCCTGCATGTGGTATCAATCCACAAGATGCCATCTAACTTTGGAGACACGACTGAACAAGCCACTCCTACCTCCTCCAACTACCAGTATTCTCAGATGTAGTTGCTGCCTTAGCAAGAATTAGTGCCCATGACCTATTGCACCAGAAGTGTGAAAGCCTGTTCCAGAGCCAAAGCTTTACTTTACACTGCACTTTAATGCTCAAAGCTGATGACAAGTGCTACGATTTATTCCTCAAATTCCTCCAGCACTGTTTCCATCAGTAACTAATTGTTCCCCAAAGCATCGCTGAGCAACTAGGGAAACTGGAAGGTTCAGTGCCCGACAGGCTGGGATTCATCCAGGGCATATATTAACCAACAGACAACGTGGTCCTTTTCAACTATCAAGATATCCATGAACGGCATATTTAAAAGGTTCAAGGACAGAAATTATGAGTAAACATGTTTTAAAATTCACACATTCTTTGTTTCCTCTTTGAAAAGTTTCTAACAGTATTAAAGTGAGTTTAACAAAATCAAGGTGGATGCTCTTAGGTGTCTTTAGAACCTTGCTGGTGTGGTCTGAGGACCAGTAGCATCCTTGCTAGGAATGCAGAATCCTGCCCCACCTTCTGCACTTAGAAACCAGAATCTGTTTTTTCATAAGATCTGGGGAGTACAGAGAACTGACATGCCCATTGATATTTACAAAGCAGTTGTCTAGAAAAGCAAGGCTTATATGAGAACAATTACTTCTGCATTTGTCTATCCTTAATTCATGCTCAGATGCTATTAGATAATTGTATGCTTTATAAGATCCTTGGATTTCAGCTACATTTGAAAATGCATTTGATCTGGGTCACTTAGCAGTAAGTAGCAATAGCTGTTGCTATCTTCCAAATGTGTCAAAGACTATTCTAGGTGTTCATGTATTAACTTATTCAAGTCTTAAAACAGCCCTGTAAGGCAGGTGAAATTACTTTCACATGAGGAAACAGAGGCACCAGGAGACAATGTAACAAGCTTGCCTAGATAGGAAGTTGTCAAACCAGTATTCAAACTCAGGCAACCTGCCTCCAGAGCCTACACGCTGACCTCTCTGCTCTGGCTCCCCTTAGTGACTGTACTCCAGCAGAAATGTTCCATGGAAGATGGTTTGGTGTGGGTAGAACTAGAATGTCAGGTGCTGATCAAGGCAATGGCAGTTGGTCAGAGGACCTCTGGAAAACCTTTGCTGTGGACCTTCTCTGTGGATGTATTCTGAACTCAGTATAGTTCTAGGCCCATAATTTTAGGGATATAACAGAAACACTCCTTCTGAGCTGCCTAACTTATTCCTACCCTCCGACTAAAACATTTAGAACAGTAGTTTTCAATATGTGTCCTCTGGAACCCTGGGGTCCCTGAGAGATACCTGCAGAGACTAAGTAGTTATTCTCCCAACCAGTTCCCCCAGCAACTTTGAGATTAACGAATTTCTATATTAGAGGTTAAAATAACAATTCAGTTGACAAACTACCATTGTTTAAAAAACAAAAGACGGAAAACCACTGATTTTGAAGATTTGGTTGACTATATGCTAGAGATTCTTTTTGGAGATTTTATCCTAAGTACTGTGCATATGTTAACTAAAAGATTGTTGCAATGCGAACTATTGTAATTTTATAGTGCTATCATAATTAGCAATGCTAATTATTTTTTTAGTTTGGCAATGGGTACCATATTTTTCCTGATACCGCATGCTCTACTAAAAATATCATGCAGTATGTATTTGTTCACATGTTTGTTCAAATTTATATTTTAAAATGTTATGAAGTCTCAGCTAAAGAAAATTGATACAATATTCTAAAATTCATTTCTAACAGCAACATACTTGACTATTCTTCCAAAAGCTATGTCAATTAAACTTGACTTTCAAAGCCATTGGCCCGTCAGACTTATATGCAGTAAATACTTAAAATCATACTATTAGAACAGGGACAGAATAAAATGAAAATATGTGCAGAACCTTTATAAAGGAGTTTCTGTAACAAAAAGCATACACCATAACCCAAATGTTGGGGGTGTGAACAGAATATATACAAAGCTCCTAAAAATTAATAAGACACCAAGTCCAACAAAACATGGGCGAAGGAGGTGATAAACAATTCACTGACCAAGAAATACACATCACCTATAAACAAAGAAGAGATACTCAAATTCCCTAGGAATAAGGGAGATGCATGTAAATATGCTTCTCACCCATCTGATAAAAATTTTAAAGACTGAGAATATCCAATGGTAGAAGGGTCTGAGGAAGGAGGCATTTCAAATGCTGCCACTGGGAGTGCAAATTTGCACAATATTTTCAGAGCAATATAGTAAGTTTAAAGTGCACATACCTGCCAACCCAGCATTTTCATTTGTAGGAATTTCTGTACTAAGGCACTCCCACAGGTGTATATAAGATACATACATGAAAATTCACTTGCAGCACTGTTTGTAGAAGGAAAGTCAAGATAGAAGCAAGCAGTGGGAGGGACAAACAACCCCAAAGTCCAGTGCTGCTGGCGACTAAATAAAAGTAGGTGTATCCATAAAACAGTCTATGCAACCACTTAAAAATTTATCATCTTTCCTCTATTCCAAGATACCATATTGTAAAATACATTCTGATAAAACAGACATTATTAAAATGTAAAAAAGTAGCTTGTGGCCATTGTTCAATGCCATCAATTATAAGATACCTCCCATTTCAGAGATGCCGAAGAGTGAAACAAAAAACGAAACGTGTCTTATCGACAATACGGAGTTCAGTTTTAAATAAGCTCTTTAATGTAAATATATGACAATAATATAAATATAGCTATATAACAATTAATGTGTAGGAAAAAGGTTTGCATGATTAAAAAAAAAAAAAGCCCAACTGTTAAGAATGAACATCTCTAAGGAGGAGCAGAGTTCAATTGTGATGGGGTAGGTGGAGAGGGACAGAACCCCTTTGATTAATTCTTTAGAAGGGGTCTATTTTTGGGAAAAAAAATCAACCATTAAAACCACTGGCTAAGTACAATAGATCTGACATATATAAGAGCACTGTGAGAACATGTCTCAAGGCCCTGTGTACTCCCTTCCTATGGATTTTGCTTCCCTCTCCTTGTGGCATCTGCCTCTGGGGACAGAGGCCATAGTAATGCTAATAATCATTAGCATTCACTCCCTGTGTCCCTGTTCTACCTACATCCTCCCCTTCCTCCACAACCAAACAGGATAGACATAAACACCTCTGTTGTACAAACGAGCTGTGCTGGGTGAAGTTATTGGGCAGTTCTTGATTCCAGATCCACCCTGTCTGGCCCCAGAACCCATCCTCTTTCCCTACCAGGCTACTATCGTCACCATCTATTTCTTTATGTATTTGCTCTTTATCCTTTGCGAGTCTTTTCTCTTTTAAGGCATATTCAAATCATTTTCTTTTTTATGCTACATTGGTTTTAAGTTATCGCCAATCTGAAAGGCTATAAAACAGCTCAAAAGTTGCATTCTCGTGAACTAAAAGTCAATGCATTTCCTCTTTTCAAGGATTTTTTCTACTCTTGCCCATTCTGAGAATTTGTTCATTATAAACTCCCTCACTTTATGCCCACACGGTGTCTTTCTAGCTTTAACAACTCGATTTCAGAGCTAAAGACAAATTGATATACCCAACACTTTCAAGGGCTTTCCTTTCAAGAGCAGTTAAGTGGCGGCAGAGGTAAGAAGTAAGCAGTCCGTGCACAGGCCAGGAGTCACCAAATAGCCCAGACACAGCACCTTTCAGTCTTCCCTCAACACAAGGAGAAGGGATAAACCAGGAGCCTAGCCTGCTGCATTTTCCATTTGAGCAAAGGTTTATCCTCGGAACTAAACTTGAAATGAAAGGACATTTGTTTGCATACATTTCAATTCCTTTCTACTCTCTTCCTCTATTGTTCTAACTCCTTTTTGGTCTCTCTCACAAAGAGGCTGTCATAAAAACCAGGACAGACTTTCTATAGCCTCTAATACTTTTTGCTCTAAGTAGAAACTGTTAGAAATGAGAAAGACTGTCGAGAAAAAGGAAGTATCAGGAAACAGAAATTCTAAAGATCTATGTCACCAATTGCTAAGTTGCATTATGTTTCTTTGGGTCATTTATCATTCTTTGGGGAAGGGAACGAAGGTTTCAAAAATTAATGGCAGGGTCTAGACTGGAGGTAAACCAGGAGCCATATGTTTATGCAACCCTGCTCTTACACACACACACACCCCCCTATCCCCACCTCTGATGAAAGTAAGGAATCAGGAGTGAAGATGAAGATACAGAAGTGAAAGAACAGTCAGGATCCAAAGGAGGGAGGTGAACCTGTTCCCAAAGGCCTCCGGCAGAAGGAACTGGGTGAGGGCTCACCTGAATCCTTCATGGGGCAGAGGGCACACTGCATACCCCAGGCCTCTCCATACAAACAGCAGCATTCAGTGTAAGTTGTCTGCTTGCCAACAAGAGGCCGGCTACACACATACTCATCACTCAGATGTTCCCAGCACAGATCTTGGTAGACATCAGTTTCTTCTATTTGTTCTGAAAGGGAAAACATGGTTCCATGACAATTGCACTGTTATTCCTACTTCATAAACACAGCGGTGGAAGCCAGCGAGTCTCAAAGTTTCCATCTCTATTTCTCAGACTGACTTCCAAGTAAAAGTCTGAAGCCAGCCTGGTCTTTCCATGGATCAAACCTCTGTCATCTCTAACAGGGTGTCATTCCATCAGCTGAAATTCAACCTGCCCGTCATGTTCCAATTAAATCCCTCCGTCTGCAGCTTCCCATCGTTGTAGAAAGCACTGCACGCTCTTCCTTCTATAGTCCATAATCCTAAAACACTGATCTCTGATTTCCCAATCTTTCCTTTTTTACCTTGACCCTTCTGTCATTTCCTACCATTTCTTTCTAAGTAACACTTTGCAGATTCTTGCTTTCTCACCCAATTCATTCACCAAAGCTCTGGTGACACTTCATGCTACAGTACTCAATTCCAAACTTTCTGCCCTTCAATTGACTTCATCCAAAGTGGTTACTGACAGGGATGATGGATAGATCAATTAAGCCAATTAGGAGTGGTGCATCATCTCACTGGCGACAGAGAGGGATTCCAATCAATGGAAGCCAGGGGTCCCCACCACCTTGTTGGATTCCATGGAGTGTTGGGCCCAGCCTCTTCTGTGTCCTTCAGTCCAGTCAAGCAAACCTGATTATCTTTTCCTGAACTCACATCTTCCTCAGTTGCTTTTGAGGGTGAAATGTGACGAACAGGCACAGAAGAGCTCTGCCATCGGCTCAGCCGATCTATATTCTCTTGTCGATTAAATATGTGTAGGGTACTGAATCTCCTACATACTGTTATGCATCTTATTATTTTTCTTCTTATTCTCTCTCATTTTTAAAAACTGTTCATCTATTTTTAAGAGAGAGCCAGAGAGAGAGAGAGAAGGGGAGGGGCAGAGAAAGAGGGAGACAGAGGATCCAAAGCAGGCTCTGCTCAGTCAGTGCAGAGCTCCATGAGGGGCTTGAACTCACCAACTGTGAGATTATGACCTGAGCTGAAGTCAGATGCTTAACTGACTAAGCCACCCAGGCACCCCTTCTCTCTTATTATTTTTAGTATCTCATTTTAATTACTCCAAAATACCCAAGGAGTCAATTTTTCTATTTCCCAGTAGCTCACAGTTCAGTCAAAAGGAAAACCTTGACATTTATTTGGACAGAGACTTGCATCTCACATCCAAACATACCATGTGATTCAGTTGGTCGTATACATCTTTTTTCTGAAGCATCCAGGACCATTGGATGGGTACAGAAGCAGTTATAAGAGCCTTCTGTATTAACACATTGGCCATCAATACAACTATTGGGGTCCTGACATTCATCCAGATCTTAAAAGAAAAAAAATTAAAGAAAATCAACAATCAGTTGTACCTCATACACTCACCAAACTTTATACACTGCTAAATTGAGTCTAGATTACAGAGGTTGCCACATTTTAATTAACTACACATCATCATCCAAAAGAGAACAGCTTTGACTATAAAAATATTAAGTTGTATTGATTGGAACAATAATGTTTCCCTGCTGCTGCTGACATTAAAGAAAGAAAGAAAACATTTAGGAACAGGATATGCTTAGAAATGTAAGATAAAATGCCTCTTTATGATAGTTTTAAAACTATTTCCTTTTGCTATGTTTTTCTGCCTAGTGTATATGGTTTTCTGCTTAAGCCTTAAAGTCTGGGTCAGTATTTAAAAATGACTTTCACTTGCATGGTATGAGTGATGAAACAGGAGGCTCCCCAGACCGAAAGAACACTTCAGTTAAACCAGTGACCTGAATTATAATTCCACATTGAATATTAACTCTTTGCTTGAAATCTGTTCCAAAAGTAGGAAGGAGGTTTTTTTTACTTTCTTAAATCTTGCTCAAAAAAAAGATCCATAAACCATTTACAGGTCTTTTCAACATGTGACTTAGATGCAAAGCAATTGTTTTGACTACACAGCATCACTTATTTTTTTCCATCTGTATATTTTCAGAGCACGCTGTATCCTCCTAATACTTACCAAAGCACTGCAATTTGACGGGATCATAGTATGTCCCCTGCTTACAGTAGCATTCATAACCAGGCTGAGTGTTCAGACAGAAGCCATTTTTGCAGATTTCTTGCCCAAAGAGCAGGCATTCATCTGCATCTAAGGGGGGCAAAATGGTGAAAGAGAAGACTGAGCTTTGGTCTTTGAGTTAAAAACAGTCTAACGAATACTGGGCTTCAGTTGACTTAGATATTATAATATTCATAGTCCAAAGAATCTTCAGATACAACAGGAGAAAATTCTTAAAGTTAGGCCTAACTCACAGATGTAGAAACAGAATCTGTGACATTTGGGGAACAATGTTCAAAACATTATTGGAGGAGGTCTTTTTGTAAATATAATTTCTGGGTCACTACCTCCTATCCAATGAAATAGTTTATGAACTTCACAATGCAGCCAACAGTATTTTCTCAAGAATATACCTTTTAAGAAATGTGCCTTTCTCTAAATGTGTATGTTGGCTCATGAACTAACTGGGATGAAGAAAAATCCCCACGAAGAGTTTGATGGAACTTGATGAGTCTGTCTCGGTGATAACGACCAGCTAATAGAAGCACAAGTTCTGAAGGTCTTGGGAGGCCCATTTCTCCACAGAACGTAAAGTGCTCACCGTCTGCAAACCTCAGTTTACTGTGGTAAGTTGGGGACAATAGGAACATCTGCCTGACAGGAATGAAGCAATTAAATGAGAAAATCCATGAAGAAGATTCCACAGACTCTCAAAAAGTGTTTATCCCTTGCTTTCATTGCTATTATTATTACCATCAGTTCTAGCATTTTAGAGCAAATGTCATGTCATAAAAAAAAAAATCATAGGCTTCATGGATGAATCACTCAAAGTTACACAGCTGGAAAATGAAAAGTCAAGTCCATAATACATAGCTGTTTGGATCTGCAACTAATATTCCAACCATTTACAGCACTGCTAAGACAGGGTGAGGAGGAACTTATTTTTATATGAAAGAGAGGGCGACTTTATGGTAAAATCAGGGCTCTGTTCCATAATATGAAGTGAGATTTAACTATATGCCTGCAAAAACAAAGTATGATATTTGTGAACTTGAAAACTATTAAACACATACTACAAATCAAGGCTTCTTGTTATTTAATTGGACTGAATCATAGATTTATTTAAAAAGCACATATGGAATTTCTTATCCAGCTACTGAGTATCATTAAAACGGTAGTTCTCAAAAACGGATGGACAATAAAAATGTTTAGTCTGTTTTCCAGCCACTTAGCAGTTTTCAGTATTAGACTATAAAGGGAAGAAAAAAACCCCATAGTGTATATAAGAGGTCATAATATCTCTATCATGGAAATGTCAAAAGTGAGTAGTTAACAAGGAAATACTCATAGATGTGGCTTAAATTTCACCTAAATAAAAAGATTGTGCATTTATTTCAGAATTATAGATTACCAGCATTAAATACACAAAACACATTTACTTTAGTTTTCTTCTTTTCCATTCCTTATGATGAATCTGTAGCCATTAGTCAAAGCATCTTAGCAAATAGTAGGATGAGTTCTAAAAAAAAGTCAAGAATCTTAGCTTTGCTGATGACCTCAAAGACCAATATAATGATGGTCAAAATTATATGGTCTTAGCTTGTATCATTTATAATATACCTCTGGAATAAAAGCATAAACTTATTAAAATTTATTAGGCACCTCCTAGGTACAGAGTTTTAAGTATTTCTAGTATATTATCTCATTTAATCCTCACGATAACCCTTGAGACATCATTCCTATCTCCGAGATGAAGAGATGGAAACTCAGGAGGGTCACATGACATCCCAGGGCTGCGTGGTCTTAAGTATTCTAACTCCCAAGACCAAACGCTGCCCAGAGTTGACAGGCGCCTTCCCCTAGAAGAATTAAAGGCTTTCTAATCAGTTTCTATGATGAGAAGAGCTATAACTCTGTGGAGCCCAAGCCATGCTTTCACCGGAATGCTGATACGCATACGTGTTACAAATTCATTTCTGTTTGATTCTGACCTTTATAGTTCTCATCACCAGCATCATAAGAGGATTCTCCAGTGGGGACAAAGCCTTTCCCTCTAGGACACATTTCAGCGAATTCAGCTGATTTCAGGAGAGACCAAAAAAAAAAAAAAAAAAAAAAAAAACAGTTAAAAAGAGAAAAAAATAAACGTTCTCCATTAATGTGTGTTTTAAATTTTGAAATTCAGTTTTTGGTTTTTATCCCCCAGACTCCATTAACTTTAAGGCAAGTCTTGTCATCTATTCTGGACAAATAAATTCAGTATAATTTCCAAAATTATGGATTAGGTGCAAATAAATCTAATGACTTTAAAATTTTTTACTTGTAATTAAAAAAAAAAAACCCTCCTAGTTCAGGCACTTCTCATTTACCAATGTTTTGACTGATGTTATGACTTATTTCTCCATTACTGTGGTTTCTAGCATTTTAAAGGTTGAATAAGATTCCAGTCAGGCAAGATCTTAGCCTAAATATGCAAGCTATAGCTACGGATAATGCGGGATCAGTTTTAGCCAAAAAAGACGGGTTTTAACTTAAAAATGGAATAAAACTGAATTGCCTTTCTGCCAAAATATCATATGGAACCTTACTGTGATAGTGTATTCTGCGATGGACTGATGTTAAGTTTAAGAATTCGTTTTGAGGTGGGATGAGGGGGATGGCTCCAGCTCTGAATGAAAACGTACTGTACGGTAATCTCATCTCGATGCCACTACAGCAGGTACCAGTCAATGTCATCCTTTCAAGGCTTCAATGCAGCAACCAAAATGAGAAGCTTCCAAGGCCCTGGACACCACGGGACCCAACCCAAGTGTGAACACACTGCTCAGCTGGTCCTTACCAGTCCCCACGACAGGGCAAGGGAAGATCTCACAGTTGTCTCCCCAGCCGGCACCGGAGGTACAGCAGCACTCTTGTTTGGTGACATTGGGGGCCAGCACATTATCGCAGAGACTGGCATCATTTAGATTATAGTAGCATTCTTTCTTTTCTTCTTTGGGTTGATCATCATCTAAGTCTAAAGAGAGTGGAGAGAGTGAAAAGGGGCCCTCTAGGACACACCAGATGGGTATCACAACAGAGCAGAAAACACAATAATAAAGAGATAGACGGGGGTGGGGGAGGGTGCCAGCAGCATTTCATTTACACAAAACGGCCTTCTGCTTCAGGTGTGGGTCCTTCCACTTCAAGATAAAAATGCACTGGAATCCGGAATTTTGATACATTTCTAACACACCCCAAGAGTGTAAATCTGTCAAAATCATTTTCTTTTACATTAAACCAATTGCTATACTCCTATAAATTTGGCCGTGAGAAGAGTTTCCATATCTGCTTTCTTGCCAAACATAGGCCCATTCTATGTGAGCTATAACACCTACTTAAATCAATGAAAATTTTCCCCAACATTTGACCAGAGATGTGGGGCCACACAAAATATTTAACTCTTAGGTGGTTATTTGAATCAACAATGCCCGAATCTTTTCTGAACAGTACAAGGCAGAGTATAATAACCAGGAAAACACTGCAATAACCCCAAATCTATAAAATAACCTTTTGTTACTGAAAGTCTACTTAAAATGCTGCAAATATAGGACTTTAAATGAAACAATGAGTGCCAGCTAAGCCTTGGGGAAGAATTTCAAGGCTCGGTTCTAGTCCTGGCTCATGTGTGTTCTAGAGGAATATATTTTCCAACAGACTCAGTTTAACCCTCTGTGATAAAAGACAAAGTAATATGAGAGAATACAAACAATGAGAACAAAATTCACTTACTTTCAGATAATACTATAAATGATTTAATCCCATCAGATTTATAGCCTATGAACAAGACTGTGCTTTTAAAAGCTTTTAGAAGTACTGTATTTGGGGGCGCCTGGGTGGCTCCGTTGCTTAAGTCTGACTCTTGATTTTGGCTCAGGTCATGATCTCACAGTTCATAGGTTTGAGCCCACATCTGGTTCTGTGGTGACAGTGCGGAGTCTGCTCAGGATTCTCTCTCTCTACCTCTCTCTCTGCTCCTCCCCCACCTTCTCTCTCAAAATAAATAAATAAAACTTTAAAAAAGGTCAGTATTTTGAGAGTAGGCTTGTAAAGTGGTCTAATCTCTTCTCCACCATATGCTGCAGAGTTCAGTTACTGTGTATGATCCAGTTAGGACTTATTAATAGTTTTTATTTTATGCTATATCAAATAAAAAGCTGACTACTGCTATGACAATTACTTAATTTCAATGAAATATTTTCATTAGAACGCTTCTTAGATATGAAGAAACTACAAGGACAAAGGGAAAACATTTGCCAGTGAGGATAAGACCTGAATGTCAACACCTACCTTTGTTTTGCAGTTGGTGCACAATTAATTAGGAAGGTTTAAGGAGTTATTTTCACAATAGTGCCCTATATACTTATTTTGGCAGGGTCAGATTGACTGTAAGGACTAGATTAATACGCCACTTAGCAAAAGTGTTCCTAAAATAGAATTCCACAAAATTCTATCAGAAAAGCGACTACCCTTTCTTTCCTCCTAGGGCAAGGAAAACAAGCAAAATGGCAAACAAAACTCCGATGTACATATTACTCTCAAAACACAGAACATCAATGAGAATGTAGAAGATCCCTTTCACACTTGATTGTGGCTGTTAGATTTCAGGCTGGATTCTAAGTCAGTGTCAATAGCTGATGGCAAATTCCAACCTTGAATACAGGTCCAGGAAAAAGAGGAAATGCTGATTTCTACAACAGATTATGAAGTGGTTTTAAGTCCATTTCCTTGGATGTGAAATCAGATAAAACTTGCCACAGCCCTCATCTCTTCTAGCTTTCAAGTGTGCAAAAGACAGAAATGTGTTGTGCCCACACGCAGAGAGCAGTCAACCACTGCTTCCTTCTCTTTACGAGGGGCTCCAAGCTCTTATAAACAGAATTCTTTGGGAAAAGGGCATTTGAAGTTATTATTAAAATCCACCATGAGTCTTGCAGAAAAATTTATAACTTTCCCCAACACTTGTAAATTAATTGGCAGCCCATTACTCATGATTTTGCTCATTTTATTCAGTTGACCTAAAAGTACAGCTATTAACGTATGCATTTGGAAATACAAATCAAATCAGCAGCGTAATTAGCTTGTCAATCAAGTTTACAGTCTGTGCAAAGAGAGGGCTGAATAATTGTTTTCTTCTTGCGTTCCAAGTTGTAAGTATGTCATTGCATTTCTTACAACATGGAATACTATACAGTAGGGCATCATGAAAACTGCTAAGTAATCAGACACCAGAGGCTTAGGTAGGAGACAAAAACTTATATATATATACACGTGTATATACATACGTATATATACATATATACGTATATATATACACGTGTATATATATATACACACCTAGGCCTGTTTTCTACAATGTTTGTTATATTCATAGCACATAAACTAAGAAATAAAATTATCTTTTTCTTTTTCTTTTTTGGAAGGAAACTCACAAGTTTTTGCATAAGGGAGACAACCAGTAATATCATCCTGTTATTCAGGTTTTACATCGGTTGTTACAAGTTTTGTTTTTTATCCCAGCAGTTTGAAAGCTCAATGTTTATACAGCTGAAATTGGGGGTTAGTCAGGCCCTCATCTGTGTTTGGAAAGAGATGCAAATTCTTTTCAAAAAAACCAGTCCACAAAGGTCATTTGTGAAACAACAGCAATTTCCCTATCTTTCTAACCTTTAAATAATTAACTTCCTAGAGCATTTTTCCACTGGGGGGGGAAAACTCATCAGTAAACACAATGCAGTGTGATTTCTTTAAAGAATCTCTATGAGTTTAGGTCACTTGCTGCCACAGGAAGAATGGTTAAGTTGCCAAGCAATTTTAAAAGATCTAATCAATGGATAGTAAAGTGCCAGGCATTAAAAAGAATAAATTTTATTTTTATTAAAGAGTTTATGAGTAACATGAGCCATACTACATACCTCATGCCACAGACTTCTAAGAAATATACTACCTCTCCTCTGGTATCTTCGGATTTGATTTTTCAATTTTATTAAGAGGTTGGAATCACATCTATGTATAAACAGCAATTTGCATAGTCTAATCCTAGGGTATGGAAGATGGTAAGAAGTGAGTTTTTTGAACTTTTACACATGTTTCTGAAACAATTTTTACAGAGGCCCTTTCTTGTGATCCACAGAGCAACTCCATGAAACAGTATGTGCAGGTTACAAAGCATCCTTACTTTCCAGAAGAGACAATTTAGGTTGGGTCCAATGTCTCATGCCTGTTGCCTTCCCAAAACCTCTTCTATGGGGCTCAGCTTCTTAGCATCTCAACTAGCATGAATTTGTTTTATTTATTTATTTTTTCACTTCTTTGAGACAAATGGGGAGGGGACAGCAGATAATCCTTGCTGGTATAGAGTTTAGCCACCAGGTCATATAGAGTATAATCATGTTCCCTGGCTCTGAAGAGATAGTCATGGATTGAGTCATATGGTGCCACTTATGAAGAGCACTTTCTAGAAACATCTTCTCTCTTGGTTCCTCAGAAAGAAGAAGATGTGGTGTTCATTTAGAGGATAGTTTCCTTCGGTCTAATCTTAGCCTTGCTGTCAGGTTGAGGAAATCTGCAACATTTTTCTAATTAAGGGAGACACGAGCATTCTAAATGGGCCCCTGTGTTTCAATTTCCATTTGCAAAGTATTCTGAAGGCTTTTGTGAGCTAATCTTCTTCATACCTTTCTGGGACAGTCAGGTTTACGACAATGACCAAAGACCCATGAGCAAATACCTATGAGCAAACAATGCCTCCAAGTAAAACACCTGCTAGAGTCCTAAAAAGGCATCAATTTATATAACTCTAACCCTGGTGATGTTCAGTAAATTACTTTCAACTCAATCATTCGCAAAGCTTTATTCCATTTTTTATTTTAAAATCACCATAGGCACTAATGTTTCACACCAACTCATGTTTTTTATTGTTTTTCATTATTTTTTTAATGTTTATTTATTTTTGAGAGGGAGAGAGACAGAGCACAAGCAGGGGAGGGGCAGAGAGAGAGGGAGACCAAGGGCGACCCAGAATTCGAAGCAGGTTCCAGGCCCTGAGCTGTGAGTACAGAGCCTGATACCTGAGCTGAAATCAGACGCTTAACCCACTGAGCCACCTAGGCACCCCAACTCCTGTTTTTTATGGGAAAAGAATTTTTAGCATAATATTCTAAGAAGGAATAAAAGAGAACTTGAAAATTCATATATTTCCTTTTTTTCCTAGTTTTCTCCAAGACTTGAAAAATAAAAAGCGTGTGTGTTTTCAAGTTTATTTATTTTGAGAGAAAGTGAGAATGCAAGAACGAATTTGAGAACAAGTGAAAGAGGGAGGGAGAGACAGAATCCCAAGCGGGCTCTGCACTGTCAGCACAGAGCCCCATTTGAGACTTGACCCCACGAGCCATGAGACCATCACCTGAGCCGAAATCAAGAGTCAGATGCTTAACCAACTGAGCCCTCCAGATGTCCTGAAAGTGTGTGTCTTTTAGGTGGAATTCAGGAGACAGCCATTGTTGAGTTTCAGAAAACAAGCACGGACAATAGGAGTGGGCTGAGCAGGAATGAATGCAAGGAAAAAGGGAGAATGGGAACAGATGGTAAAGATATGGACCAAGTCAAAAGATTAGAAAGCCAAGCATAAGAGAAAAAGCACTTGGAAGAGGACTCCTCCACCCCGTTCCTGTCCTTAAGTCAAGCAGATGGGGGAGTCAGGCTGTGACAATGCTCAGGGAGCAAGAGTAAAGCGCCTAAGCCACACTCCACAGGGATAGGGTGGGCAGGGCTACCACAGAAGGCCGCCTGGAGAGCTGACATGTGAACCAACTTCTTCAAAAATAACTTTAGAGAAACTGGACAGGAGATAAGGTGGACAGGGGTGAGGAGGAATAAAAAGGACGACTGTACTCAGGTCTGGGCAGAGCGGGGTGAGGGGAGTGGTGGTCTGCGAAGGAAGTCACTGAAGGTGACAGAGAGCCCAGGAGGCGCTGTCATGCAACAAGCGACAGCCGTGTTCCTGATTTAGGCACTGGGTAGAGGACGATGCCACTCTCTGAGACTCACCTCATGGCCTCAACTTAAAAGGCAGGCAATAAATACCAGCCAGGTTGAATGAAGGTTCTTTGTTTTTGTTTCTTTTTCCAGCAAAGGAACAGAAGAGAACAAGGGAAGCGAGCCTGAGATAACAACAGGCTGAGGCTGGTGGGGGGAGAGAAAGCCTGTGATTCATGGAGACAGTACTGGACACCGGGAATGTCAGAACAAGACCGGGGTGAAAGAGGAGGCTCCTGAAAGAAGAAGGACGTTCCATGGAGAAAGAAGAACGGATGTGACACGCAGAGACATGTGAGCAGGTGGCGCCCGTGGAGACAGAGAAGAGGCCGGATGTCACAGCAGCAAGCGTCGTGGCAAAACGCTGTCCCAGGTGCATTGTGAGGGCCTGTGAAGATGACTGGGACAGTAACGCCACATCTGAGGTGACAGGTAAAATATCAGGAAATGTTTAAAGGAAATGTACCAACCCCTCCTCGTTGGGCCATATTTATAGCAAATGCCAGGGCCCCAAATGACTGCTGCCGCACCAGTGTGGGCATCTCCTGTCTCAAGAACATGCAATGGCTCATATCCAGTTGGAGTCTGTCACTTAGATCAACTGCCATCAGTTCATTCAAACACGGACATCTCCTCACTTAAAAACTCAGATGTTATTTTACATCTTATATATAGAAAGTAAAAAATTTCATAAAAGTAAAAGCACAGTTTGGTAATTAGTAAATTCTTCTATGCTCTTTGAACATGGGAAGAAACCTGATTCAACTCCCCCCCCCCCAACAAATGAGTATGTTCTCCCTAGCCTTACCTACATTTATAGTATAGATCCATTACAAATACACAGTAAGACCTCAGGAGTTTTATGGCATTTTACAATGTTTGCATTTTAAATACTATGCTCTGTCTTTCATTTTTTTTTTCTATCGAAGGTCTTTTTTTCTAATCAGAAATTATTTTTAAAAAACTGTCTCAATGTTAATTTATTTTACAGGTTAACTAAACACATAAAAAAAAACCCTACTCCGCCAAATGTAACAGTTCAATGATATTATATGTGGTTTCCTGCCTTTAAAAAAAATATGTACGTACATAAAACCTGTAGCGGACCTCTCTAGAAGGAGAACAAGGATGCTCTTTGAGTTCAATTGTCAGAATCAGGAGGATGATTTACACGTGTCCCTTGACAGCAGGGAAACGCTTTCATTCTTCTGTTCTACTTGTTATTTAACCGAAACACATGAAGGAACCATCCGCCCTACAAGGAAGTATAAATAGATCATTCCTCATTCAAGTGTGGCCTCCAATCTATCTCTGATAAAACGAATCAGTACTTAATTCTACAGAACTAGCTGGGAATGACACTATAAATACAGAGGGGATACACTCTTGAATGTCGAGACGCAGTTTGATTCAAGAGGTAGTGAGTGTCTGCCATAGGTGAGGCAGTGAGCAAGGTTACAGGGGACGCAAAGATGAGTAAGGCAGAGTATAAGGGTCCTGCCGCCCTGCCAGTGGCTTTGGACTTCACGCTGTAGGCAGCGATAAGCAGCTAAAACTTGTGATGAGCACTAGGTGTTGTAGGTGGTGATCAATCACTACATCCTACACCTGACACTAGTGTTGCACTGAATGTTAACGAACCGGAATTTAAATAAAATCTTGAATAAAAATAAATATAAAACCAGATTCATGTTTTGAAAACATCAATGGTGGCAACAGCGAGGAAGAGGAATCGGTGGGAGGGGATGGAGGGAAGTCAGGAAGCTACCGCCATGGTCCAGGTAAGAGTTGCTGAAGGACTGGCCCAGGGCAGTGGTAACACAGGAGCCGGGAGAGCTGAAGGACACTGTTGAGATAGAATTGGCAGAATGTTCTGGAGGCTTGGATGAATGGGGAGAAAAACTAAGGTGTGATGTCAGGATTTCCAGGACTGATGTTTGGCAATTAATGAGTGAACACAGGTTGGAGAAGGGATGGTAATGAATTTGGTTTGGGGAAAATTTCAGGCAGATACACTGACAAGACACCCTGGGAGAAAGGGCCAATAATAGACAGCTGGAAATAGGAGTGTGGCTCTGAGGACAGAGGCGGAGGCAGAAGATACTTGGCAGGCTGTATCACGTAAGTAAGAGTTGACTCAGAGAAGACGATTAAATATCCCAAGAGAAGAACAGAGAGTAAAAAAGAGGCCTAAACATGCAACTCCCCGGGACATTATTATTTAAGGAATGGGCTGAGGAAAAAGAGTCTGGAAACGAGAAAGAAAAAGACCAGAGCAAGAGGGAGGAGGATGGGGGAAGGAATGTCCTAAATCAATCAGAAGGAAAGCAGGAGGAGGGAAGACGGGAAACCACGGTCAGTTGTTTCATGAGAAGGAATGAGCAGCGAGACGAATGGCTTTCGCTGTAGGTGCTTCTCCACTGGCCCAAGGGAAAGGCGCTCTGTGCAGACAAGCCTGGGGGCCCGGGATCAAATGGGGGACAGTTCTGTGGAGGTAGGTGGAGCCTGGAGGTCCCCATCAAAGAATCTGAAGGCCAGCACGGTGACAGAGATTATTCCTGGGTGGTGCCGCTGTGGGGGATTTTCATTTTTGATATATTTTCGTATAAGCCAATTTTCTGTGAAGAATATGCATTGTTTTAAATAAAATCACATGCATTATTTTTTTTCAAAAAGAAAGCCAGTTTAAAAAAAAAAATGTTTATTTATTTATTTTGAGGGAGAGACAGAGAGTGTGAGCAGGGGAGGGGTAGAGAGAGAGGGGGAGAGAGAATCCCAAGCAGGCTTTGCACTCCTGATACAGAGCCCCGCATGGGGCCCGATCCTCTGAACCCAGATATCACGACCTGAGCCAAAACTAACGGCCGGACCAACTGAGCCACCCAGATGCCCCAGGAAGCCAATTTTTAGAGGTTGGAGTCATGGGGTCCTCGGCCTCTAGAAGGGGACTGGCAAAGTGGAAAAGATCCCAGGGTTAGGTTCCTGCACAGCCCTAGCTGTGGGACCCTAAGAAGAGCATTCAGAGTTCCTCCTTGGGCCTTGGCTTCCTGACAGGTAAATACAGGAGCCGGGCTAGAAAACCATGAAGGTGCTTCCTAGTTGTAGAAGCCTAGGCTCTACCTTGTGATGTGAGAATAAGCTCTCAAATACATTAGAGAAAAATGGATATTTAAGAAAACGCTGCAATAAACTGCATAAAGAACAATTCTTCTATAATGCAAATAATCACTCCAGTTGATGTTGTATAATTTCTGATCTCGTTTATTTGCTTTTCTTCAAGTGAGGAACACCTGCCTCGATTATAACATATATCTTTTTTGTGTTCTTTTCCTTATACCTTCTGTTTTAAAAATAAGCTCGGTTCCTACCCCAGAGTCTCCTCTGTGCACCAATCAAGACAGAGAGCAGCATTTTGTGGGTAAGGCTTGAAGGCTGCCAAGGTTGCCAAGACCACATATTTACTGCTTCTTCTAGAGTGCCCGAGGACATAAAGTTTTTATGGAGCAATTATCACAGGCACTGAGAAAATAAAAGCATCAGGCTATATTTCATATCCATACCCTCTTACACGTGATGAGTGGCATGGACATTTTTTAGTTCTTTCTGTTGCAGGTGCTTTTAGGCAATGTACAACAATGTAAATCAGTGGCCAAAGGCCCAGGCAGTGAAAACCATTAGACCAGACCTAAAAAATATTAGGTGGGAGCCAAGAAGTAGTTTAGAAACAAAAACCCTAGGACATTAAAATTCAAAAGTACCATAAAGGCTACCTGGTACAATACCCTGCTGGGAAGGGGGTACCCTTCGACCAGTGGGTATCCCACTTGTTTTGGGACACGTCTAGGGAAACACCCATAATTTCATGACCATTACCTATCCCTAGTTATTGGAAAATTCTGTGCACTGATCTGCAATCTGCCTTCCTGACATCACCCCTTGGCTCCTGTTCTGTCCTTAGTACGATACCACTGTGGATTGTGCTACTGCTCATTGGTGGGATCCCCTCCGACCTGGGGAAATTTAGCAGCTTAGTAAAATTCATCTTTCTTGTAAATTCATCTTTCCTTTCCAAATTACTTTTCAGGAAGGATGAGATCGGAGCTGTTGGTCTAGAATGTATATAGTGAAATTATTCTGAATCTTTGTTAAAAACCCTCACTTAAATTTGGTATAAAAAGTTTTGTTCTGTGTAACGGCAGATCCTTTGATTGGAGGATACAAACTCTTCTAGATGGCCCCCATTTAACCAACTTGTTGCGTTAACCAATGTTCTCTTGCCCTCTGAAAGGCACCCAGGCCTGTGCCCACAGCAGGTGGAATGCTCACAGCCAGGAAGCTGCTCTTGGGCAGAAGCACACATTTCCTGCTCTCACATGCTGAGCTGTATGCTGACCAAGACTCATCTGTGATTATTCTCAAACATTCTGTGCCAGTGTATTAATTACTGTAATTACATAATTAAACAGTATATACACCAATAAAGTATGAATTGCGAGGAGTTGTTTATAGAACAAGTTAAAGACTAAAGTTGATTCAGTAAATGGAACGCTATCAAATTAGGTGTGGATAAGACAACTGTAGGGGCGCCTGGGTGGATCAGTCAGTTAAGCATCCAACTTTGGCTCAGGTCATGATCTTCCAGTTTGTGAGTTCGAGCCCTGCATCAGGCTCTGTGCTCACAGCTCAGAGCCTGGAGCCTGCTTCAGATTCTGTGTCTCCCTCTCTCTCTGCCCCTCCCCTGCTCATGCTCTGTCTCTGTCTCTGCCTCTCTCTCTCAAAAATAAACGTTAAAAAAGACAACTACACAAAAATTGAGAAAAACGATAAAAATATAGAGGAATTTTACACTCACGTACTTGGCAAAGGCCTTTAAATTCTTTCTCCCTTTAAAGTAGGTGGTGGAGATCATGCGTAATGTAGTTTATGCAAGACAAGCCATGCAGGACTCTTAAGAGTGGACTTGTACTCAAAACAAGTTCTCGGCCCTCCTTCAAAGATTGGCAAATGAATGTACACTGATACGCCTTTAAGTGAAAATTTAAATATTTAGAAACTATATTATCTTTTCCAGGATTCCTAGCTTCAAATGCCTTTTCAAACGGCAGGTCAATTAAACAGCCCTGCTCAAGTCGGGCAGAGAAGTCTCCTCCTGCAGTTGACAGCTGGTCTGCCTCTCAGGACCCTGACAGAGAATTGCTCAGATGAAGATATCATCGTAGACAATCTGAAGGCTGCATATAATCAGTTACAGTTCGCCAGGAACTCTGCAGATTGAGGTATGGTAGAGCTGCCAGAAACAAGATAAATTAGTCAGATTATACTGACATGGACCAATAAAAACAACTGGGTATGTATAATATTTAGCAGAAGCCAGAGAACTATGGGGAAAATATGTAAGAAACCATAAAAGAAAAGATTAGATACAAAGAGGAAGGAGAAACTATGTATCTATTGGCAGCTTTATGAAGCTGAGTATTCAAAACCAAGTTCTTTAAAAACGCAGGACAGTACTTAGTGAAATCTGACTGGAAGAACTTTCCAGAAAGAGTCAGTCAGTCGATGAGAGCAAGGACTCTAAGGGAGGAAAAAAGGCAAAGCAAATGTTAGGGACTTAATTAAAGAAAAGCTTAAAAACAGGAGATGAGGAACAAAGCTTACAAAATGAATCACTGTACAGTTTTAAGCAGCAGTTAAAAAAATTTTTTTTCAAGTTTATTTATTTGAGATCTTGAAAGAGAGAGGGTAGAGAGAAAGGGAGTGAGAAAGAACCCCAAGAAAGCTCCACACCATCAGTGCAGAGCCTGATGGCAGGGCTTGAACCCATAAACCGTGAAATCATGACCTGAGCCAAAATCACGAGTCAGATGTTGAACCAACTACACCACGCAGGCGTCCCTAAGAAGCCATTTATGATGAACTACTCCAGTTCACCAAATATGATTCAGATGGTCTCACGATCCTATTAAGGTACTATTAATCTCCAAAAAAAGAAATGAACAAACTTTAGGATCCCAGACATTTACCTAAACTGAATCTACGTGAAGTGAATGAACCATTCCTTGATATTTACGTAAACTGAATGTACGTGAAGTGAATGAACCATTCCCTGATGTTGCTGAAACATTCCAGCAAAAAAATACCTATCTAGGAAAAAACATAGTTAAAAAGGTCCACCATTTCAGAAAAGATCGTAAAAGGATGAGAAATAGATATCCCTTAAGTATTTGGATCATAGCTTACTATTTTAATACTTCATATAGTACTCTGCCATTAACAAATGCCTTTTACATATAGGATATTTTTTTTTAAATCATAAAATTCTGTGAGGTAAATAAAACCTTTCTATTTTACAAGTGAGAAAACTAAACCTCATAAATGTGGAATGATATGCCCAAGCTTACACAGCTGGAAAATCGCAGACCACCATGGTTATTCCAATTTGAGGTAGTATAAGAAAATAAAATAAAAGGCTAAAATTTCCATTAATTCCAATAATTATCTATTTTATGTGTCCTCCTCTTCCCTCCTGCCACAGACTGTAATCACTGGAACAGTCCATTTTGTGACTTAACATTGTACTATATGCATTTATCTGGACTACGTAACGTTCGTAGGAATCATTTAATGAGTGTACAATATGATGATATGTGAATTATTTCAGTCAAATACTATAATACTATAATATAGTACACTATACTCTACTATAATAATGATGCTATAATACTATAATCTTTCAGTCAAATACTATAAATTCACCATCATACCATGGGCGAGGCACTCCTCTACGGAACTAAAGACAAATAGGAAAAGGCAGTTACTTAACCAATCGCATTATGGGCCAGCCAGGTTTTTAACTGTGTGTTTGTTTTTGCTATTTTAGGAACAACTAAGATGAAAAGTGTTCTCTCTACAGCTCATGTGTCACAGAGGTGGTCACTAGAACGAGGAATAACCCCTCCCTCCAGCAATACATCACCTGTTCCCCCTCACAGACAGTGTTTTTGAATTACACATTGTATTGTCTTTTTGTGTAATTCTGTAATTCTGTACCCTTCCCCTCTATATCTAACAAGAAGAATAGGTGTACGTGAAGATATTTTTAAATTTCATTTCCTTTTACTTGCAAAGATGGTTATTTCATACAGAACAAGTGTGCCCTGTTGAGAAGTAGTGAGAGCACTCTTAGACACATGGATAAAAACAACCGAGATTGAGCAAGAAAGTCAAATGGCCAATGTTTCATTTTATTTGGCTCTCAATTGATCATTTGGTCTTTTGCCTTCGTTAAAATATAACCAGGCTATAGCTACATGGCACAAACTAAGAGAGTGATCTGGAAGTTGATTAATTTATCTGGAAAACCATCAGTTCTCCATTTCAATTCGTGCCCTGACGACACAGACTAAATCAAATTTTAAATGAACGCAAACACAGCCACTCTCTGGGCCAATTTCTGAAAAAACACCTTAAGTATTCCAAGTGGAAGTCTTTGTAGATCCTGAGAGGCCTATATGTTGCTTTTAATTTAGAGAAGTGTCAAGACACGTTTCTCCAAGGGCCAAGAAAGAAAGATTATGCAACCTAATGAGATGATGCCATATTAAACCCTGAGCTGATGGCTCTCTCCGAGTTTTAAGCAATTCCCAGTGAATGTTCTCATCATTTTGGATCCTTTACCCTACACATGGCGTCTCTGGGTTGGAAAGCACAAGAGAGGCCATCTAGCTCAGAGTTGTCACTGACCACATCCTAATTCACTGATAAGGCAGGCTCGGAAAAAGCATGGAAGCTTCCAGAGACAGCAGTGTGCCAGAACATTCGGTTATTTCTTACCTCACTCCCAGAGTGTTTGGCCCAAACCAGTGTAGGTACAAGTCCCCAGGAGGAGCCACTGTGACTTACCTCCCGAGGCCCGGGAGCGACACTCCCCGGTCATGGGGCTGTATTCCTGGTTTTCATCAGCACACACACAAAGGAAGGACCCTTCCACATTTTCACAGAAGGCTTCACCACATACCCCACTGAGCAGCTCGCATTCGTTCACATCTGGAAAAGGGAGCACAGATCAAGTCAGATGTGTGCCTCACCCCTGACAGCTCTCTGTTTTACCAGCTGCGCCAGGGCTCATGGTGGCCACTGGTCACAAATGGTCCCCAGGGAGCAATCAAACCCTTCTAGTATTCTGGGGAAGGGGCTCCTAAAGGCCAGGCTGCACAGTTTGGTTTGTGTAAAAGGACCGTGAAAACACAAAGCAACCTTTCCAAATTCCAATTCCTCTTTAAAGGAATCAAGCATTGCATGTATACTCTGACCATGTAACTTTCTCTTCCTCGACTTTTTGACATAATGAGGTCTTAAATGAAATGACAATGTACTCTCAGTTTTAAATTCAAGGAATATTAGCAAAACTGGCACTTCAGAAATAACATTTCATACATTCATTAAAAAAATTGCTTTAAATCTACTCATATAACTAAAAATACAGTTCTCTAGCCGCCAAGATGTCCATAATTCTACAACCAGAATTCAGGTTGTGTATCCCTTTGGGGAATAAAGGAAAGACCCCTGTAAATATTCGCCAGCATACATTAATCATTCGCATGAAACAAAGTGTTTCAATAACTTATCACTGACCGTGCCTCTAAAAATTCTGTGGGTGTTCCACAGTGTAATTTCTATTTTGCTAAGTGTTTTTCATCTGGACTTTATACTTAATTAAAACACAGTCCAGGAATCTACTAATGAGTACATTTTATTCGATATTATACAAACACATAGCCCTAAAAAAAGGCTAATCCTAATGTCTGACCTTGCCCAATACTACCTTTTACCTGGTATCTTTCAAAGAAATTTTATTAATGAATGTCCAATTCAACAAAGTACCTGACTTGACATCTGAAATGCTCATGTATTTTATGCATTAAACATGTACAAACATCAGCTTTCATGAGCGTGCTCTGAGATGGTTTATACAAAGTTAAATATTTGAGCAATTACCCAAATCATTCAGGGGAAAAGATCTTATTTTCACCTGCTATACCCAGTTAATTGGACAAAAAGTTTATGTATCTTGACTTATTTGGATAATTACCTCAGTTTTCCATTTCACTTTGTATATAAACAGATATAAACCTAATAAGCTGGGTTTTGCTTATGAAAAGGTATTATAACATGAAGGAAAGCAGAGAGTTGGCATATTTAATCAACCCAGACAGTCATAATTTAGACCAGAAAAATTGACTTTAGAAATGTGCCAGTTCATACTTATCAATTTGGTAAATGTCAAGTGGAACTTTCTACTTTCTAGCATGTATCATTTACACGACTATTGAGATCTCCCCCACCAGAATGAATTTACTCAATCCAAAAATATTTTCTAGTTTATGTCGCTGGGCCAGGCACTGGGGAAATGATGGCCTGACTCCTGTCTTCACGGAGCTTACAGTCAAGTCAGGGAAGTCAACCAGATCATCTCACAGGCCACAACAGATGGAGCAGTGGACCTATAGTGAAGGGGTGGGTTAGGGAAAGGATATTGGAGCCAAGTTCCAAATGAAGGATGAGTGGGTAATAAGCAGAGCTGGTGGGGATTTGGGGGAAGTGAGGGTGCAGGAAGGATCCAAGAAGAGGAAACAGCATGGCCAAATTTTGGTCTCAGGGCTGATTCAACTCTTAAATTCTACAGAACACCCAGCATGAAGTACATATATTAGGTGCTCAGTTAATATTCTTGACAGTGAATGAGCAAATGACACCTCTGAAGCCCAATAAAATGATACCAAATATTCCTTCTCTAACGGTGGTGTTTTGTAGGCTGAAATGACATGTCAAGATGGGTTTGGTGCACTCATCTGACTGGTTAGAAGTGAACATTAATCGAGGGCTCAGGAGCTGTGTGATGTCAGTGGCCCGACACCTAATATATCTCATCATGCAACAGTTAAAATTTACTGCGCACACACAATAGGCCAAACATTAGTCCCGGGCAGGGGAGACAGACAAGGCTCTCAACCACAGGATCTTGAGGCCTTGGGGAAGGTGGCTGAGGCAGGACACACAGACAGACAATTCCCCCTAAAGTGTGTAAGTACTATGATTGCACCTGCTGAAGGTATGCTGGAAGCAGAAGGAGGGGTCAGAGCTGAGCTTGAGAGAGATGATGGAGCAGGGACAGTGTCTGGGAGAAGAGTGAAAATATCTTCAGGAGTAAGTGGGATGAGCCCAGGCAAGCAAGGGGAGGTCGGGAGGCTCTTCCCTTCCCGGCAAAAGGAGCAAACAACAGCCCCAGTGACTTCACAGTTGCATGGGCAACCACAAGCAGTTTTAAAAGGTGCAGAAGGAGGCGGTGATTCTGAGAAGTGGGAGCCAGATCACAGGACCTGTTTAGTCAAAATATTTACACAATTTTTATTGCCTGTATTTTAGCGCAAAGGAGATTAAAGTCGGAGTTGGAACTAGCAATTATGACAGTGCTGGTTTAAATTTTTTTTCAACGTTTATTTATTTTGGGACAGAGAGAGACAGAGCATGAACGGGGGAGGGGCAGAGAGAGAGGGAGACACAGAATCACAGAATCGGAAACAGGCTCCAGGCTCTGAGCCATCAGCCCAGAGCCCGACGCGGGGCTCGAACTCACGGACCGCGAGATCGTGACCTGGCTGAAGTCGGACGCTTAACCGACTGCGCCACCCAGGCACCCCAGACAGTGCTGGTTTAAAAGCCGTGACTACTCAAGTGAGCGATTTCATCACTAAACCTCCAAATCAACTTTGCTTTCCCTGTTTCATCTGCACAGGAAATGAATTAATGCTTTTAATTGCAGATGTTCAAACTAAGAAGTTGCTGACTCCTCCTCAGACATTATCTGCTATGAAAATGAACAGAGTAAGGGTAAAGAAAAAGTCTGATTGTGATGTTCTGAATTTAACCTATCTTCTTTCTCATTTAATGGTTCTAATTGCAAATGTTTCCCAATGAACGCTATTTAAGGAACTCAGAGCTGGGGCGGCTGGGTGGCTCACTCAGTTAAGTGTCTGACTTTGGCTCAGCCCATGATCTCACGGTTCGTGGGTTTGAGCCCTGTGTCGGGCTCTGTGCTGGCAGCTCGCAGCCTGGAGCCTGTTTCAGATTCTGTGTCTCCTCTCTCTGTCCCTCCCCTGCTCATGCTCTGTCTCACTGTCTCTCAAAAATAAATAAATCTAAAAAAAAATTTTTTTTTAATTAAAAAAATCAGAGGTGATCAGAAAATGAAATATGAAATATGTTGTCTATCTGAGCATGATAGCTGGACCCTGTTCTAGGACATCTGATGATATTCAAGATTCCTTCCAGCTCCATCAATCCCAGACAGACCAAAGAAATATAGTTGCACAATCCGAAGCATCATTTTACGGGTGTCATTCCTGGAAAATGAAACTCTTGCCAACACTTTTCCTTAAATACACCGCCTAAGGAGGTACATCTTGAAGACAGACAAGCGACACCACACACCAGACTATTTCCTGTGCAGGAGGGACTCTTCCAGAAGGGCTCCGAACCCGCAGCTGAGTTTCAACAGATGTTCTTTTTTAATATATGTGAAATTCCAAGCCCTACTTCTCCAGTTCTTAATGTCCTGAACAATTTCAGAAGCCATCCTTCTGTGCATCCCCAAAATTGTGTGACAAAATCAAATGATGATGAATTCTGCCCAAATTACCTTGCTTATTACAACCTCTCCTGGTGTTGATTACATTTAAGTGGGGGAGAGGGGATGTGAAACACGTTGGGGAAAGAAATCTAAAAACTCACCCACACACCCTTGCCCATCCTGTGGGGCCTGAAAGCCCTGATAACAGAGGCAGCGGAAGGAGCCAGCCGTATTGTCACAAAACCCGTGACTGTCACAAACAGTGTTGTTTACACATTCATCAATATCTGCAAAAAAGACATCTGACATCAGACACAAAGCACAGACTGACAAACACCAGATATTAATGGATAGACAGAGGTGCTCAGCACACCCCGGTTAGCATGAGATGATCACGTTTACACAGAATGAACTTTTAAAACATTTTACATATCAATAAAATGTTTTGATGAAAATGTCTTCATAGACAAATGTTGGGCTCTGTGAGAAAACATTTACTTTGCCTCAGGAAATGTTTTCAAACGGAAATGACTGCTGTAATTGCCATGGTCATATTTTCTACATGTTTTCTACCCTTTATTTCCAAGGACAGTATACTACCCTACAAGGGAAATACGTGAAAGTGTGGTCACCTTTTTGGATTGTGGCCCATGCTCACAGTTCTATCTGAGGAGGTGGGGCCGACAGAAGCCCTGACCTGCCTGGCTGTTTCTCACTCAACCCTACAGATGACCTTGGTCAAGTCTCAACAGCATTCCCAGGAAGGGAGGAGAGAAGGAGTGGGAGGAGGGGGAGGAAGACAGAGAATCTGATGAGTTCAGCAGCGTAACCAGCCGGTCTTGACTTATTCACAAGAGCATATCTGCTGTCACCAAGTTAGAGTCACTTAAGGTCCTAAGCATCAATCTGCTCCAACTAACTAGCAGTGGCCGACTTGTAAATTCACTGTGTTCTCTATAAACATGATGGTAGTGGTCCTGAGCCTTTTTTCCCCAATAAAAATGTTCTCATAAAAGTGATGTCTCAATTATAAACTTATAAACAGACTTTGAGATACACTTTTTTATCGTTACAGTGACTAATTTACTTCTCCCTTTTGTTCTTATCTCCCTTCTCCCTGTTACAGCCACACTCCACATTTCCATCTGTTGGGTTCTGTCCTTTCTGCCTCTGGATTACATGGTCCCCAAATATAGGCTCTTGGAGAAACAATTAAGAAAATGCAATTACTGCATCCAAATACATGGGAAGATGGCAAATGGTTAAAAAAAAAATGATACGCAGCCCTTGACAGAATTTAGTTTGGAGGAGTTAAAAACACTGAACTTTCCTCTTCTTCACTTTTCTTTAAAGTTTTAATTTAAGTAATCTCTGCACCCAACATGGGGCTTGAATTCACGACCCTGAGATCAAGAGTTGAGCAATTTTTCCAATGAGCCAGCCAGGCACTCCTGCTCTTTCTAAATTTGTTAACTCCGAGTCAAGAAATGTTCTAGAAGAAAGAGATGAATGCAATAATTATTTGGTGGCTGTCTCACCTCCTTCCCTCATTTTCTAACATAATCAAGAGTAAGTTCAGAGACTGTATCACTTTTGAATTGTAAAAAATAAGTGACTACCCACTTTTCTTAATTTTCTCTACACAAACAAAGCTGTCCCTTCTCCTTTCAAGGCCAAAGCTCTTTCTCCCCTCCTTACCAGTCTCTCCTCCCTCTAGTCCTACCTGAAGCATCCTCAGTTACTTCTACCCTCACTGACTTCAAAAATGTTAAAATTTCAGGGGCGCCTGGGTGGCTCAGTCGGTTGAGCGTCCGACTTCGGCTCAGGTCATGATCTCACAGCTTGTGGGTTCAAGCCCCATATCAGGCTCTGTCCTGACAGCTCAGAGCCCTGGAGCCTGCTTCGGATTCTGTCTCCGTCTCTCTCTGCCCCTCCCCCGCTATGCTCGTTCTCTCTCTCAAAAATAAACAAACATTAAAAAAATGTTAAAATTAAAGAAAAACATATTAAAAGCTCTTGGAAAAGCATTAACTTATTGATGATGTCACCTACTGTGCTTTTCCATTCATTCTATTGCTGCAAAATGTCTCAAAAGAACTATCTACATGCACTGCCTTTGCTCCTCACTTATCTCATCAGTAAAAACAAGTGGTAACCATACTACTACCAGTGATATTGGTATAGTCCTAAAATTACTGTGAGGACTCAACAAAATAACATGTATAAAGTGCTTATAACATAGCCTGGCATGTGACGGGAAGCATAAAATATAGGCCAACCATTATTATCACTATTATTTCTCCTCCTCTTCCTTCATGACCTACAAACTCACTTTCTCCCTCTTTATTCAAAGAAGCTCCTCTGAGAAAGGCCACCAAAGGCTGACCTGTCAGTAAAGTTGATGGTCATTTTCCAGTCGGTCATCACCATCATCCTTGACCTCCAAGGCTGGCCAGCTGCCACCTTCAACTCTCTCTTTCATATCCCACAGTGAAATATTATTCTTGTTTGACTTTTAAAATTTTTTAATGTTTATTTTTGAGAGAGAGACAGAGAATGCACGGGGGAGGTGCAGAAAGAGAGGGAGACACAGAAGCCGAAGCAGGCTCCAGGCTCTGAGCTGTCAGCACAGAGTCTGACACAGAGCTCGAACTCATGAACTGCGAGATCATGATCTGAACGAAGTTGGATGCTTAACTGACTGCGCCACCTGGATGCTCCAATTCTTGTTTTGACTTTTAACTGCTTTGGCTGGACCTGACCCTTTTGCAGCCTGAAGGTGGGTCTGCCAGGGCTTGGGCCTCCCTAGGACCTGCTGCTTCCTCAGTGTTGCTTTGTTCCACCCTTTCCAGACAATCTGGACTTCAATTACCATCGTCCCTGGAAGCAATTCCGAAGCTTCATCTCTAGCCAGAAGATCTTTCCTATTCTTAATCATTCCCATTTCATCTTCTGGTATAATCTCAAACTCATCAAGCCTAAAACCAAATTCACTGTATTCCTCCTAAGCCACACTTCCTGAGCTTACTGACAAATCTCTCTGATTTCTATCCTTGTTTTTTTACCTCCATCTCTTACTTCAACTTAAACCAAAAACTCAGTGACGTTATTTCACATCTAAAAAAATGAATCTCTCCTGCAAGATCTAATACAAAGATGATATGCAGTAAGTCTGTTCTGATGGCTTTCCAATGTCAGCATAAGGCTACAATTTATTTACTGATCACAACAGTAAGAGTAACTACACAGTATCATCAAATTACTTAACACAGATCACTGTTAATTTTAGACTTACAGAAATGTTATTTGCCTAAGAGATTATTTGCTGAGCCACAGAATTTAAGGGCTGGAAAGAAACTCAGAAATCCTTCACGTTACCAATTATATGCTGGTGATTCCCCAGTCTTTCTCAAAGGTTGACCTCTGTCCTTTGAAACCATTTATTTGGTACTACGGGACATTTTCATGATAAATGAACTTATTATCACTCTTCTCCTCATCTTCAGTTCTCCTACATTCTCTTTATCAGAGACTCCAACCAGTCACCCCAGCCAGAAATCTTAGGGGCATGCCTCCCTCTCTCCTCAGCCCTGTCCCTCCCCTATCATACCCTCTTATCTATCCTCCCCATACTTCTTATCCCCAGCTTTGCCTTCCCTCTCATCCATTCTCCACAACTGCAAACCTGTCAGTGAGACTCCCTTGCTCAGAATATTCAGTTATCTCTTCTTAGCTAGAGGACACCAACCACTCTCCATGACTGAGTACAGAGGACCCTTCCTCTTTGGGCTCCTGGCTAAATATCTGGCCAGAGTTCTTAGCCCAACACTTCCTTCCCAATTTATGCTCCAGCCTTCTCAGCATACCAGAGTTTCTTGAAACCCCGTGGTCTTTCATTTCTCAGTGACATGGGACCACCCCCCCCCATGCCCCGCCTCTACTAGAAAGTCTCCCCATTATCCGCTTTGGTCAGAAACTCCTCCAGGCTGATCAGGAATCACCCCAAGGGACACCTCCCACACAGTAGACTCCATGGTCCCTCCTCTCTGCTCCCAGAGCATTTTGTGCAATTGCTGCGCTGATCAGGGCCACTTTTTGGGGTGGAGAACCTTCGACAGGCTCTCACCAACAACCTAGTGCTCTACTTCAATGAGACTGTAGATAGTAAAGAGGGAGGAAAGAAAACCAGTGCCTAAAAATCTGGTGGCTTTTCAGTCCAGATTCTTGAAGTAAAATCTCTTGCTTTCCTTTTTACTAATCCTGTGCAGTTACAGGAGATGATGACTTCGTGTTAATGACCACCAGCTCGGGAACTGAATAAGTGACCTTAAGGTGAACAAGTCCTGAGATGGTTGTGAATTACTGGGCGCCTTGCAGTCTCAGACTTAATGTACCAGTGATTAACACACAGAAAGTTTAGATGAGCAATATTTTGGATTTGAATGAATAGGAAAAAATAACGTGGAATGCCTGCTGGAGAAGAGCTCTTCAGCAACTAATATTTTATGAATATGATACACTCTAACTCTCCACAGTTTCATGTTTTCAACAAAGAGGTGAGGTAATAGCTTAATAAGAGGACAACATTTGTTTTACTTCTCTGATGACCTGTATAAAACAACATTATTTCATTAGAACTCTCTTTGATGATGTGAGCGCTGAGATATTTTTCCATTGTTAGCCCTGTCTGTGAACAGGAATGGCTATAATTAAGATCAACTCTATAAAAATAAAAATATGTTAGAAGAAAAGCCCTACCAAGATGCAAGTTTCATGAAATGGACAAGTGAAAGCCGTCTTGTTTTGTTGAAGTTGATTTTTGAACATGAAACTCAATTTTGAAAGATGCTAATAAGACAGGTTTTCTCTTTGCTTAATGAATGGCCATTCTATTAAATTACTGAAACCAATTTTGCTTAGACATCTGGAAAAGCCATACATGGCATTATCACCACTCATACTGTCTACCAGAGGAGTGACAAAGAAATGACTGTCCAGAAACCTCTTGACTGGCAACCCTGATGAATTAGTTATGCCCCCTGTAAGAACTGTTAATTTCTTGTGCGAGCTTTTGCTATTAATATTTTAAAGAGCAAGGCAGATATAAATATTATGGATATGGATTCATGGAAGAATGACACAGACCAAGGAGAGCAGATCGCTGACATGAATCCTCTAATAACAACATTAATATAAATGCCAGAAAGAGAAAAAGAGCATCATTCTGGATGACTGGAACTACCAGTGGCTTGTTTTTCAAGTAGCAATACTGTCAATGACTGGACAGGCCCACACTGTGAAGATCTTAACCTCTGACCCATTTGGTAGATCCGTTTTCCTTGTCCATATGCTTTTTACTTGGTACATTTTATCAAAAGATTGAAGTTTTTCAAAACCTACTAATTATTATCGGGGATTTTATATGTAAGAGAACTCCAACCATATTCCTCAAATTCCCAAATAAAGGTATAAATGGTGTCACCTTCCCACTTAGGTAAAGTGAACTATGAAATAAGGTCAAATAACGGAAAAGAGGCATGATTTTCTAAAAGGTAAACCTTATCTACCCACCAGAAAATTACAACTACATTCAGACTTCAACAATGAAATTCCTAATAAAACGTCAAGGATTCCATTAGACTTTCTGTACTATATCCCTCCAAGTATGGGTGTGGGGAGAAAGGAGTATTTGTGGATATTTTGTCAATGAAATGATTTGGTTTTCTTTCTCTCAAACACAGTTGTCAGCTTGTTGTGCTGCTTCTTCTTTCTTAACATGTCCTATCTTTGTTTTATTGATTTTCTCTTTCTTTATTCTGAGTAAGACACAACTACCTGTTGGAAGAAAGAGCTCACTAATGAGCCTTTTGCTGCCAGGACACTCTAGAAAGACAGATGACAGGAACAGGTCCCAGTTCTGATCATTCACTGGAAAATCTCCACAACTGCATGGTTGAGAAGAAAAAGGCTTCCTGTCATCAAACCTTTTGTATATGAATGATGGGGTTCATCTCAACTTGAAGGGACTTTGAAGATTATTCAGTTCAACCCCTTCATTTAAAGAACTAGAAAGCTGAGGCCTAGGGAGGCAAAGTAGCTTGCCTCAAAGTTACCCAGTCAGAGCTGGCAAAGGAACAGAGTCTAGTGTAGGAACAACCTTCTGAATCTACTTTTGTGGCTCTACTCACCACAGCCTCTTGTGTGGTTCTACTCATCAGAGCCTCTTGCGTCCCATCACGGTGATGGCTATAAAAGGCCAGGACAAGAGGACAAACAGAACCAAACTGTGAGTCCAACAAGCATACTGGAGTTTTTTCACTACAAAGATGGAAGTCAGGACACACACTTTTTAACTTGGCCCTCACTGACCCAGTATCCTCTCCTCTTGCCCTTCAACAAGGCCTGAACACCAATTACCATCATACTTGAAACCTAAATATCCAAGGTACTGTAGGTCCTAAAGAGGTGATTTTTCTGGGAACCCTTGCAAAGAAGGCCCATCAAGCACCTAAGTTGTTCCAGCCACAGGAAATCCCACGGCCATGTCTAGCATTGCTGCTCTCTCAATTTCTTTGTAAAAAGAAATGACACACCATTTCAGTCTAGGGCTTCCTGACCAACTGCAAGTGGTTAAATATTTGGTGCCAGAATCTTAGGAAAATAAAGCCCAAAGATTTGGGAGTGGGGGGTGGCGTTCACACTGGAAAGGATGGAGGGTTCCTGCTTCAGGGGAAATGCAGACTTCATACTTCTTACTGAGAGGAACGGAAGCCGACCAGGAGACAGTAAATCCCAGCCAAGAAGTAGGATTGAACAATGTTAAACCAGCTGAATAGCTGCCCAAAGGAATTTTAAAATGGCATGGCTGCTGGCCCAAAAGAGATTAAGGTCTCTCTCACAGCAGAGGAGAGAAGCCAGGATTAAACAGGAGAGGGGTGCAAGGCCTGAAGAAAAAAATAAAATTTAGCCAATAGGAAATTAAAAACTGGATTTGGATATGGTCCAGACAATACAATAGGATATGGAAAGAGCCTTATAAAAAAAGGTCCACTGAGGTCTGGCAGCTTTGACAAGGATGAAGAATATGGGCCTTACGTGTTATGGAAAATAACTTTGTTCTAGGAAATGGGGATGAGCCAGAAAGCAGCAAATCGATGCCCTTGTGCAGAGAGTGACTACCATGCCATTGCTCGACAGCAAAGGGCGGGCAAAAAACATGGGGCCTTGATGGTCACAAGTATGTCTTGAAAGCTAGTAGCCTAAATTAAGCAGCAAGAAATGACAGAAGTAGCAAATTATAATTCAATTCAACTTTCTAGTACATAAATTCTAGAAAACGAGACTAGCCCATGAGAGATCATTTTCTTCCTTCACTTGAAACCCACTACTTGAAAAAAAGATTTACTTAAATTATGCTTTAAAAATTACCCAGAGCAGCCTCCCATTTGATTTCTGGAAACAGCTAGAAGTTCCAGAGAAAGTAAACCAAAATTGTGTTCTGATTTTAATCACTCATTATGTGGACAATGGATATTCACCATGCACAGTTAAAGACACCAGGAAAACCACCCTAAAATCACGAACATCAACCCAGTCCAAAAACATGGGACTCATCCTCAATTACCTCCCCACATCCAATCATCACACTCTTCTGATTTTCTCTCTTGGTTCTATCTCCATGCTCTCTACTCCTCTCAACTTTATCCAGAGGTTCCCTGCCTCTAACCTCAATTCCCACAGTGGCATTCTAATGGATTTTGTGCTTTCAGCCTCTCCAAATCCATCCTCCATAATAAGAGAATAATTAACCTATTGAAACAGTCCAATCAAACAATCCTCTGCTTAAACCTCTTCAGTTTTTCTCCATGAAAAACAGCATAAAGGCCCTTGACACATGCCCTCTGGAGCTCATCCACAGTTGGCTTCTCAAGACATATGCTTTTCTAGCTGACCCTCTGCCCCTCTATCTGCTATTCCTTCCCTCTTTCCCTCTCTATTGGGTCATTCCATCAGGACCAAACATTTCCAGTTATCGTCTTAAAAGCAACCAAGAGCCTCCTTGCACATAAGCCCTTTAGTTACAATCATATTTTTCGGTCTTTTTAATAGTCAAGGTTCCAGACCTTTCTACACATGCTGTGTCTATCTACTCCATTAGTTCTCATACATTCTTAGGTAGCTCTCATTTACACTAATCCACTGAAATGGCTGTTCATAAGCTCCCCATTTTGTAAAATCCAAAGGATTCTTCTTGACTGGTACCTTCACGGATTGCTCAGTGGTATTTAATACAGGTGACTACTGTCTTCTTCAAGTACTCTCTTTCTTCCCTTGGATTCCATGGTCCTACATGCTCCCGGGTTTCCTATTAATCCTGAGGCCACTCCCACACAATCTCTGTCTTTTACCTTATTCCTAAATGTTGGTGTTTCTCAGGGCTTAGTCCTGAATGCTCTTTTCTTCTTATTCTATGCTCTCTCTTGATGGCCTCATCCATTCTAACAGCTTGAAATACCATCTATATCTTATGACTCCCAGTTTATATCATCAGCCTAGACTTCTCTACTAAGCACTAGATCTAAATTGATCCAATTGCTTGTCTGATATACCCACATGGATATTTCATGGGTAGCTCTAATAAACCCCAATCATAACTGTGATCTTTAAAAAATATCTTTAAAAAAAACTGCTTTATTTTTACCCCTGTCAGCAAATAGCACCAGCAAATACCTACTTGCTAAATCCAGAACCAGAAATGTATCCTCAATACTCCCTCTCCTTCTTATCCTACATCCAACCCAACACTATGTTCTAACCCAATACCAGGTTCATTTCCAAAAGATTTCCTGAGTCATTCATTTCGCTCCATCATGCTGTTACTGCTCTAGACTGAGTACCAACATGTCTGGCCTGAACAACATCCAGCAAGAAACCCCCTGATTTTTCTCATGCTCCTCTAATCCCACTTCCAAACAGCACCTTGGGTGATGTGCACTTGAAATACAGTAAAACCTTGGATTGCGAGTAAGTTGTTCTGAGTGTGTCCTGAAAGACGAGTAGTACATGATGCCAAATGTCTCATGATCACAACTAAGTCAATGGTTCTTCTCTCACTCTTTCTCTCTCTCTCTCTGAGGGATGGTGGGTGATCATCTCCCATGCTTGGATGTTCAGTCTCAGGCCGTGGTGTTTGGCAGAAATCAGTGACTTTTCAGAACATGGCAAAGAGCCCACATCTGGCACTCGTAGTGTATTTTTTGTCACTTCAAAGCACCCACAGGCAGGCCTTTGCTTTTCCACACAAGAATAAGATTAGGAATGCTTTGCTTCATTCTTGGTCAGGCTGCCTGCAGATACAGACTCTTTCTTTCCTCTGGTGCCTTAGTGCCAGTTACATTAAATTCAGTATGTGACAAGAGTTTATTTATACTGTACTGCAGTCAACGTCCATTAGTGATAGTGAAAGTCATCCTACACAATAGCCCTCTTCTCTCTTGTCTCCCTCACACCAGCCATGAAGGTTTTCAAAGGTAAGTGCAGGTTAATTTGTTTACTTTTCTTTATATTTTGTATTTTATTATTTTGTATTATACTACAGTACTGTAATCATTTTCACATGAATATTTTTAGGTTGTGGAATGAATCATCTGAGTTGCCATAATTTCTTATGGGGAAATTCATTCGGATATACAAATGCTTTGGATTACTAGCATGTTTCCAGAACAAATTATGCTCACAAACCAAGGTCTTAATGTATATAAATTAGAGTACTGAGTAAACTCAAATGTGTGTAAGTAAAGAGGACACACATTGAAAAGGACACAATTATTTTATATACCTCTAGCTAATGGGGAAAAGAATTTGTCAAACTATGTTGCACTGCCTTAAAAAAAAATCACACACCTAGGGGCGCCTGGGTGGCTTAGTCGAGTGAGCATCTGACTTTGGCTCAGGTCATGAGCTCATGGTTCGTGAGTTCGAGCCCCGCACCAGGCTCTGTGCTGACAGCTCAGAGCCTGGAGCCTGCTTCGGATTCTGTGTGTGTCTCTCTCTCTGCCTTCGTCAGGTAGTGCTCTGTCTCTCTCAAAAATAAATAATCATTTAAAACAAAATTTTAAAAAATCACACCTATAAGAAGCATTCCAATATTACAGTGTTAAAAAAAATACGCACCTTTGAAATGATGAAATCTAGTGTATCACTGTCCTTAAAATTAACCAGTCTGTTTCTTTTACACCTAGAATGATATCCAAACCCAAGTTTCCTGGGGGGCTTTGTATACTCTGCCCCTTACTCTCCAGCCTATGAGTCACCGTGCCTCCTTCCCTCTCAGCACCTGACACCAGTCTTTTCCACTTCCCTGAATGTATCCATTACTTCCCTGCCTCAGTGTCCTTCCCTTCACCACAACTCCACCTGGCATGCTGCCCACCACCTGGCATCCCCACCCCACTCTTCCAGCAGGTAACTCACTCTTTAGAGCTCAGCTAAAATGCCATTTCGTAAGAGATCCTTTAGATGAAATAAATTAGCTTCCCCCCTCCTCCTGGTCACCGACTCTTTCCTTGCCTTTATAGCAGCCATAACGGTTTCTGGTCACATGCTGTCTGGAAACCTTATTTGTGTATTTACTGCTTGCCCTGTGCACATGCACATCCTAGAAGTTAGAGACCATATCTGGCTTGCTCACCACCACATGCCCATAGCATGCAACCAAGTCTGGCACATAATAGGGGTGCAATGGCAATATGCAACATATTACTTGTTTAATACAAAAGCAAGCAAGGCTTCCACAATCCAGCCTGTGCCTACCTGCTTAGCTATATCTTATTCACCACTGTTCTCTTTCACATGTTCAACTGAAACTAATTTACTTAGTGTTCCTCAACCTGTTCAGTATTTTATGTCTCCAAATCTTAGCTTGTGGTATTTATTCCACCAGGACCCACTCCCGCCGCAGCTCCTAGGCCACATTGTTTACCTAGGGAACCTTTGTCTGCCCTCCAAGCCCTTCAAGGCTCAGCTGGAGTCTCTTGGAAGCTCGTGACCCAACCTTGTGTTGAAAAATGCCCATAGCCTTCTCCTGCCCCTCACTAGACACTTAGGAAGACCCTAAAAAGATGGCACATGACATTAGCAACAAAGCCCAAAGAAAGCTGAGCCACTCACAGTGGGACAAAGAACCAATGAAGCAAACTGCCTTCAAAAGCAACAGTCACGTTAAAGCTACGCCAAGTTTAAAAAGTTAGATTTATAATGTAGAACCTTGTATCTGAAATTTTCAGAGGCGAACATGAAAAGCTATTCTAGGATGAAGATAAAAGAACTGAATGGTAAGAAAATGTTCATTTTCATATCCAGGAGCATGAAGGAGTTAAATATAAAAATAGCGCCACAAAGATAAAATACTCTGAAAAACAGGAGGATACGATTGATCACAATACGGAATATGGCAAAGTAAAAAGCTGGTAAGGACATAACAGCATCATAAAATTAAAAAGGCACACTGAAGAATTGGGGAACTATCTATCAAGCATTGATAAATCAGTATTATCCTTAATACACATAAGAAAAACACAAACTCCACCTCATACAGGCAAAAAATATTTCACAGAAAAGATAAATATAAAAGAAGGTAACCTCACTAAGAGAAAATGTATTATAATGAGATATTACTGGGGCGCCTGGGTGGCCCAATCAGTTGAGTGTCTGACTTCGACTCAGGTCATGATCTCAAAGTTGGTGGGTTTAAGCCCTGCATCAGGTTCTCTGCTGATAGATAGATAGATAGATAGATAGGTAGATAAATAACTTTATACTTGTTAGCATTTTCTAAATTTTCTACAGTGAGCACGTTACTCTCAAAATCAGAACAATTATATAGTTGAAAACAACTATTTGAAGATACCAAAAGTAGAAAATCCGGATCCTCTGTTCCCCTCTTTCTCACTGCCCCTCCTCCATTCATGCATGCACACATCCTCTCTGTTTCAAAAATAAACATTAAAAAAATGAGATATTACTTTCTCCTTATCAAATTAACAGAAAAATAGGAACAGGAGTTTCTTCAGAGTGTCAAGAGCCAAGACTCACTGCATGGGGGTGGAAACAGAAGCCAGCAGAACATTTCTGGAAAGCAAGGTGGTCCCACGTATTGTTAAGACACACAAGATTGCCAATATCCTTTGATCTTGTATCAAGTGTCTTACAAGCTAGTCTAAGGACATGATCATTGACGAAAATAAATGTTTATATACAAGTGTATTCACAGAGCATTAAATAGCAACAACAAAGGAAACAGTCTAGATCTCCACCATTAGGAAGATACTTTTACAAGTATATGGTATACTCATGTTATGAAATTATGTGGTCATCACAAATTTATTTTCAAAGGGATATAACTATCAAAAAATATAAATACTGTAATGCTAAGTGAAAACATAAAGGTAAAGACAGCCACCAGGGTGGCTCAGTTGGTTAAGCATCCGACTCTTGATTTTGGCTCAGGTCGTACCTAGCCATTCATGGGTTAGAGCCTCAAGTAAGGCTCCACAGGGCCTGCTTGGGATTCTCTCTCTCCCTCTCCCCCTTGCATGCATGCTCTCTCTCAAATAAGTAAACTTTAAAAACTAAAGATAAAAAGTAGAAGATCTTACTTTAATACTTAAGCACTGAAAACTCTAAAAAAGAAATAGGCCAAATATTAACTGGTTGGTAGATAAATCACTTTATACTTGTTAGCATTTTCTAAATTTTCTACAGTGAGCACATTACTCTCAAAATCAGAACAATTATATAGTTGAAAACAACTATTTGAAGATACCAAAAGTGGAAAATTCTTTTACGAGTGTATACCCAAGTATATATTGCACTCTAACCAGAAAAGCAAATGAGTATAATAAAACTATATACACAAAAATTGAATATTCATAACTATTCTAAAAAGAATTATAAAACTGAAAACATTAAACATGTCTTCCAATTGAGAAAAAAGAGAATGTCTTATTTTACAATAAAGTATTTTGCTTGAAATGATAAAAATAACATGAGAAAAATGCTGCTAATTATTAACAATAGTATATGCACATTTTGTTAAAAAAGCCACAGCAAATCTCAATAATTGCAACTGCAATTGAAATCAAGCAAACAAAAAAAAAAAATTTAATGCTTTTTAATCTAGCCAAGTTTTGTTTCTTGCACACAAGGCTGTATTTGTTTAGTTTTCAAAAACTCTGGAGACTGCCCAAAAGTACAAATTTCTGAACATTAATTCAGACATTCTGTTGAATGAAAAGTAAAAACACTTTAGACCTAATCCCTTCCTTCAATACAAATGGTAAACTCCCAGCTGTAAATGTTTTCTACTGGAGACTGACTTTTCTATGGTATATAGTTAAGTATTGTATACAGTTTTACTTTTTATTATGTGAAAATAGATCTTGGACCAGTATGTTTCATATCCCAAACTTATTTTCTTTTCCTTTCATCAACTGTTGAGTTAAAAATCATAGGGAAACATTCTCCAAAAAATATGTATAAAAAAAGCAGGGGAGGAAGGGATTGATATAATAATAAATACTCCAAAAGGCAGCCAAAAACAAAAACAAAGGAAAAAGAGATGAGACAAACAGAAGACAAAGAGAAAGGTATAGATTTGAACCCTCCGATACCAATAATTATGGTAAATGTATGTAAACTAAATTCTCCAATTAGAAGACAAAAATGGTCAATCTGGCTTAGAAAAAAAAAAAACTATTCTGCTTACAAGAAAAAGGCCCTTTCAAGATAAGAACATGAAAAATTGGGGAAAGACAAACCATACAAAATCTTATTGAAAGAGGCATATGTAGCTGTACTGATAAAGTAGATTCAAAGACTAGATGCACAGGTGGAGACAAACATGGACCAAGGGTCAATACACCAGGAAGACACAAAAAATTCTGTATTTAATTCCATGGTCAGATACTATATAAAACAAAACCTGGGAAACTAAAATTGTAAACAGATAAATCCCCATAATAATGGGAGATTATAAAAGACCCCTTCAGTAAATTATGTAATAAGCAGACAAAAACACAGGAGGGATACACATGATTTAAACAATTTACAAACTGAGCACTAATTAACATATATAGATCCAACTGAAAAACAGACATTGTATTCAAGTACACAAGGAATATTACCAAAACTGACCATATTCTGCCCCACAACAAATTCCAAGGATTGAAATCACTGAAAGTATGTTTTGTGGCTAGAGAGGTATTAAGACATAAAAAACAATGTGGCGCCTAGGTGGCTCAGTCAGTTGAGCGTCCACCTTGGGCTCAGGTCATGATCTCAAGGTTCCTGACTTTCAGCCCTACAACTGGGCTCACTGCTGTCACCACAGAGTCTGCTTTGGATCCTCTGTCTCCCTCTCTCTGTGCCTCCCTCGCTTGCACTTTCTCAAAAAAAAAAAAAAAGAAAAGAAAGAAAGAAAGAAAGACAACATTAAAAAATGTATATAAATAACAAAAGATTATTAAAAATTCCCCAAATGTCGGGTTATTAAGCAAAACATGTCTAAATAATTCACTGGCTGAAGAAAAAAGAAATGACAATGGATTTGTAATACTTTTGTCTGAATAGCAAAAAATATATCAAAAGTTGAGGATAAAGTCATCCTTAGAAAGAAGTACATAGCCATAAATGTATATTAGAAAAAAATATATATATATTAGAGAAAAGAATGTTGAAAACCCAATGATCTAAGGATCTATCTCAAGAAGATATAAAGACAAATGAAGCCCAAAGAAAGAATAAACATAAAAGCAGAAATTAACATAAGAGAAAACAGAAAAATCAACACAAGTTATTTTTTGCCAAGACTAATGCCTGTAGAAAGACCGAGAACAAAGCAGGGGCGCCTGGGTGGCTCAGTCCATTAAGCATCAGATTCTTGATCATGGCTGAGGTCAAGACCTCACAGTATGTGAGTTAGAGACTGCACTGGCAGCGTGGAGCCTGCATGAGATTCTGTCTCTCCCTCTCTCTGCCCCTCCCCTGCTGCTCACTTTCTCTTTTCTTCTATCTTGAAATAAATAAATATACTTAAAAAAAAGAACAAAACAAAGAAAGCACAAATTAGTAAATAAAAAATGAAAGGCATCACTAACACATTCTACAGACATTAAAAAGAGATACAAAAAAGATATTAGGAACTACTTGGTGACAATGAATTGGAAATTTTACCTAAAATGGATAAATTCCTTAAAAAACAAAGTTAACCAAAATTCTCATGAAAAGTCAAGAAACCGAATGTTACTTTATCTTTTAAAGATTTCTTAACTGTAATTTTAAGAATTTCATAATACCACCCTGCCCCCCCCCCCACCCCCACACACACACAAAAGATAATCAAAAACTTCCAGGCCCTAATGACTTTCCTCATGAATTCGTCAAGGAATCTGAGAAAGAACTCACATCAATCGTATACATAACTTTTCCAAAAAAAAAAAACCCAAAGGAGGCACTTTGGAACTTATTTTACGAAACCATAACCACCTTGATTCTATAACTTCAAAGAATATCAGAAGTACATTCGAGGTCAATCTCTATAATGATGCACATATTCTCCACAAAATGTTAGCAATTTGGCTCTAGGGATATACTGTATAAGAAGGATACTATATCATGACTGTTGGATCTATTCTAAGAACACAAAAGTCTTTTTCCCTAAAAAGGAAAATCAATATGGCTTCAATGTGTATGTGATGGTAGGCAGTGGAAATACCATCTTCAACTATGATTTCCAATCACATGTCAAAGACAGCAGAACAAGATAGATGTTGCCTGGGTTCCAGCACGGTAGATCTGAATCCTCAGCCCGAGATTACTTACGCTTGAACTGTTACACAGAGAAAAATAGGCTTTTATCTTGTTTAAAACAAATAAGCAAAAACAAAAACAAAAATAAAAACAACCAGTCCATGTAATTCACATTAATATAAAAAAGGAGAAAATATAATAAAAAAAAAGAATACAATTATTTCAATAGATGCAGGAAAAGCATCTCTGATAATTCAAAACCATTCATAATAAAGACTCTCATCAAACCATAACTAAAAGGGAATTTCCAGAGAGCACATATTAAAAAAGCCTATGGCAAACATCAAAGTTAAAGAAATATTCAGTGCTTTTTCTGCTGAGATGAGGAAGGAGACAGGTAAGCTAGCTATCACCACTTTCATTGTAGTAGAAGGTCCTAGACAGTATAATTAAAAAAGGCATAATTAGGGGCGCCTGGGTGGCTCAGTCAGTTAAGCGTCCGACTTCAGCTCAGGTCACGATCTCACGGTCCGTGAGTTCGAGCCCCGCATTGGGCTCTGGGCTGATGGCTCAGAGCCTGGAGCCTGCTTCCTATTCTGTGTCTCCCTCTCTCTCTGACCCTCCCCCGTTCATGCTCTGTCTCTCTCTGTCTCAAAAATAAATAAACATTAAAAAAATTAAAAAAAATAAAAATAAAAATAAAAAAAATAAAAAAGGCATAATTACTGAAAGAAAATAAATAACACTAGCACTACATTATCAGTAGACAACATAGCTGTTAAGTACAAAAGCCAAAGGAATCTGCAGATAAACTAATAAAAATAACAAGTAAATTTAGCAAGCTCATAGGTCCAAGGTCAATGCACAAAAATCAAATTGTTATAAAGGTATAATACACCTTTTAAAGTTTATGTATTTATTTTGAGGGGGTGGGGGAGAGGGGCAGAAAGAAGGAGAGAGAATCCCAAGCAGGCTCCACACTGTCAGCACAGAGCCCAATGTGGGGCTCGAACTCACGAACCTTGAGATGATGATCTGAGCTGAAATCAAGAACTGACTGAGCCTCCCAGGCACCCCAAGGTAAAATACATTGTAAATACCCTTCACAACAATATAAAAATACTGAAAACCTAGCAACAGCAACAACTCTGTCCAATACTACACAAAAGACGACCACAAAACACCAAAACAAATGACAGAAAACCTAAACAGAAGGATATGTCATGTTTATGTATTAAAAGAGTCAATACTGTAAAATATCAAATCTTCCAAAATTGATCTATTGATTCAATGCAATTCCAATCAAAATCTCAGATTTTTTTTTATGAAAAGTGATAAGCTGACTATAAAACTTATATTGAAATGCAAAAGGCCATGAAAAAGTCTGACAATTTTGATTAAGAACAAAACTGCACAACTTAGAATTTACAGTACATACATTAGTGTCCATTATGAAGCTACTATAATTAAGACCATATGCTACTGGTACAAGGATAAACCAATCTAGGGATGGAATGAAGAAGAAAAAAGAGTCCTGTATATTTACACGTGGTTCATGACAAAGTTCCCAGTGCAAATCAGCGGGAAAAGGGTACTCTTCTCAATAAAGGGTGATGATCCAATTAGAATCCATTTAGGAAATAATTAAATCTTGACCTCTATTTCACACCATACACAAAAAAAAACACTTTTAGTGCTATTGCAGATTCCAAATTTGAAATATAAAACAATAAAGCTTTTAGAAGACAGTATGAAAGAGTATCATAATGACTTTAGGGTTTGCAAAGATCATGGACACAGAATGTACTGATCTCAAATGAAATAACTAAAACACTGGCCTTCATTAAAATTAAGAACTTCGGTTCATTTCAACTTACCATTAACACAGTTGTTGTATGGAGTACCTCATTTTGAAGAGGTCTGCTATGCAGAATTAGAGAGCTGAAATAATGCTCAAAAAGCCAACACGGTAGAAAATTTGAACATCAACCCTCACAAAGGAAATGCAAATTGACAGGGTAGGAGAATACACTACTAAGTATGGCTAACCTTTAAAATAACTGACAATACCAATGACTGACAAGGATGTAGGACTAAAACATGTATTAGAAGTCGGGGCAGCGGAAACTGGTACTCCAAAAACTAGCTGTATCTATGAAAGGGAGACATACACGTATTTTAGGACCTAGAGATTATACTCCTGAGTAATATTCCACAAGAAATTAGTGACTATATCCACTAAAAGCATGTTCAAGAATATTCATAAAAGCTTTATTCATAATAGTCCCAAACTGCAACAAACCAAGTGCCCATCAACAAAGTATATACAGTATATTTACACAACAAAATACTATATAGCAATGAAGGTAACTGATATATTGCTACATGTAACACAGGCGAAGCATACGAACAGAATGCTGAAGGTAAGAAGTCAGACACAAATGAATAACTCCTATATGATTCCACTGATAAACTGTTCAATACCAGGTAAAACAAAGCCACAGTAATGAAGACAAAATAGTGGTTACTGCTCTAAGTGGGTAATGGGGAAGGGAATGGGGTAAAAATTAGGAAGAAGCTACATCAGGAGAGAGCAAGAGAGTGAGAAGCAGGGATAAAGGGAGAGAATCCCAAGCAGGCTCCACAATGCCAGGGCAGAGCGCAACGAACTGTGAGAGCACCCATGACCTGAGCCGAAATTAAGAGTCAGACACTTAACTGACTGAGCCACCCAGGCACCAGAAACCTTTTTTCTTTTTTATTTATTCATTTTGAGAAGGGGGGGGGAGCAGATGATCTGATCCCAGCTCTGCGCTGACAGCAGGGAGCTCGATGGCCCGCGCCGCGGGCGCGCTCAAACTGAAGAACCATGAGATCACGACCTGAGCAGAAGTCAGACACTTAACCGACTGAGCCACCCAGGTGCCCCACGAACCAAATCATTTTAGATTAACTGCTTTAAAACAAAATTCAAGAAGAGTCTTTCAGCTTTTATATTTCAAATTTCCCTGCTCATGGAGGGAAAGACTGACAGAATGGGGCAAATGCGCTATGTCTCAGTGACTGAGGAAACTCACGAGGCTCAGGTTCTGTACCTGGAGAGGACATTTGTCATTAAACAGCTTCGAAAGCTTGCAGTTTGCACTGGGCACACATCTTCCCACTCACAGAGGGAGAGCCCGGGGTGAGGCAGAGGCAATGGGTGGGGAAGCCACTGCATGAGCCAGATGTTGGTTTGATTACAGTAACAATCTCATTATTATGGGTTAAAATCCAAAACTAAGTGTCTGTGATACTTAAAGGAAAAATTCTAAATCAAGTTGAAAAACGGTACATTTTTAATGAGACATAAACCAGTCTTTTTGACAAAAGCGAAACCTGGACACACAAGCCAACTACGCTTCTTTTAAGAAAAAGAGTATCACGGTGTATTTCTGAATTTAAAAAGCCATTTCTTCCTAGTTCCTCCACTATATGTACTGACAATGTTACAGAAAATCGGGAAAAGTGAATGAGAAGGACTTAAATTTGCTACAGAAAAGAAACATCTCTAAGACTTTCAAGGAAAGAAATGAGAAGAAAGCTTGGAAAAAAAAAAACAAAAAAACTTCTCTGCCCCTGAAGATAAAGAATGAGCCTAATTTACTATTATATAACAGACTATCACAAAAAGTGAAGTATTCGAATGAATTCTCCATGGTGAATACATTCCATGCCATTCAGAAAAGTTTCTTTAGATACAGGAAAGAGTCTGAACTCCAACCACATATTTCTAACCCAATTACTTACAGACACTAATGTGTGAAATGCATTTTGTGTTTCTACACTACATAAAGTTTTTTAAATGCACTATTACTTTGCACATATTTATTTATAACCAGTGGACTGTCTTTGCGTTAATAGTTGTACATTTTTACAACCAAGACTTTCTAACAAATAAACATCTTCTAACTTCAGAGTCATGGTGTACATTTTCTCTTTTCATATAGCCTTTCTTAGGCTAAGACGTGTTGCCAGCAGAGCTGGGAGAAAGCCCTAAGCACAGGCCAAACATATCAAACCCCAGATTCATCTTTTTGACACGTAGGCCCCAAAAGCAACATAAGATCAGCCAAAAAAATTCTCATTTTTTTTCACTATTCTAATTTTTCTCTTTCTATATTCAAATAGGAGGCCAAGAAAGATCAGTTATGAAACCACAGAAAATAGACAGCGTATCTCTAGAAATAACAACTCCAATATTTAAATGCAAATAGGCATCAGCATTAGCCATCGGTTTATTGGCAACTGACTCATGAAACATTTTGAAACTCGAAATACTTAGGGGGTGCCTGGAGAAAGTCGTTATGTGGCACTCCTAGGGAAAACAAAGGGTGAAGAACTAAACTATGTATAAATGAGTTACCCTGCTATGCTTCATATGGCTTATGTATTAATTTACATAATTAATAATAAATAAGTTATAATAAATACATTTGGGGGTTAAAAGCACATAAAATATAACATAGTACCTTCTTTAGACTCAGACCTGATGACTCAGAACTATCAATTTAAATCACAAATACTTAAGTAATCTGTGTATTGTATATTTTGTGAGCACTGATCACTTAAAAACAAATAGATGTTAAATGCTTTAGATGTCCACATATTTAAAAAAATGGCAACAGATGGCCAAGTAACGAGGGTACCAATGTAAAAAGTGCTAAAATACTAAGACTAATTCACATTCACGGAGCATGTTCCATGGGACCCGGCTCCATTCTAGGTAGATACTTGCCAGCACACAACAACATATTTAATTCTTACAATGGCTCCATGTAGGTAGCAGCATCATTTTCACTATGCACACGGGAAACCAAAGCACAGGAGCTGTGGTAACTTACTCAAGTTCGCACAGCTTGGAAGCAGAGTAAGAGTCCAAGCCCACATACTCAGAACCCACAGCCTAACTGCTTAACCACTGCTGTACCCAATAATTATGCAGGGTGTGCTTTAGAGAATTAAGTCTTGAAAAACTAGGAAAGATTTCACAAAAACACACAATACACTCGATCTGGAGTAATCTTATTGTATCTATTTCCTGATATTCCAGGAGGAGTTACAGACTTCAGCCTTTCACTTAGTCACCATTTACCATGCTCTGATCATTCTCAATGCCATACAGGTGTGAACAAGACCCACTGCGAAGTCCCATCAGTCTTAGAGTCTAGGAGTGGGGTCTGACAATAAATAAATAAGAGAAATTAGAGTAAGGTGGTTTAAAAAAAGCAAAAGGGGAATGGGAAGTTCTGGAGGTGAATGTGAGAAAGGGCGATCAGAAAAGGTTTCCTTGAGAAAGATACATTTGAATAAAGACCTCTAATAGAGAGGAGGTGACCATCTCTACACTTCTTAGTACGATAAGTCTCTTTGTCTTAAGCCGTTCACTGCAGCCAAAAGCATTCTGATTAATACTAATCCTACCCATGGGTTTGTCATGCAGATTAAATGAGAAAATTGGTATTATGCACTTAGCACAGTGCCTGGCTCACAAAAACAATTCCGTAAACGCTAGCTATTATTATTTTTGCTATTGTTTTAATAAAGTCATGAAATCAACTGTAGGAAGAATCTCCAGTCCACTCATGTTGGGACTCGGAGACAACCACACAATATTCCATCAGCTGGATGCCTAGACAAATAACCGGTTCTGGAATCAATACATTAAGTGTTACAATTCAAGCCTAAAGTCTAGAAATACCTACCATTCACAACAACCTTCCATGACCCATAAAGAACTCTGGTTGCAGACGACATCAAAAGACTCACCGAAATAGATGCAGGAAGCCTGACGCCCTGGATGTGAGCTGGGTGGCAGGAAAAGGTGTTGAAGGGGCAGCTGACTATCTACAGACTTCACTTTCTGGCAGTTTCGTGTCGATTTTTTTGGCTGCAAGGAAAGTGTTTACTTCTCTGTCTATGCACGGATGATTTTCCATAGCTCTGGGGTTTTAAAAGGTCAGCAGTGATAAAAGGCTTAGGAAGAGCTCTTGAATTTCTGTGCTACTATTATGAATTTCTTTATAAAAATGTTGATATACGGAAGACAATCAAGCAATGCATGGAAAATATGTATTCCAGATCCAAAAGCAGCTTATTCCAGCAAAATTTCCTCAGCTCTCTCCCTAATGATTTAAACATCCATTTTCACTCACTTCTGCAGAAGTACATTCACAGGAGGAGTGAGCGTGAGGAACAGGAGCCTTTACAGCAGGAAGCCACTTCCCTTCTTCACCTGGAATGTTGTATGATCCCTTTCCTTTTTTTATATATGGGAGAAAAAGGATCGTATTGTTAACCTAAATTCCCTTTGTTTAGAAAAGAAACACTCAGGTTGTATTCTCACTAGATTTTTCAGTTTCTGACCATAAAGCTACTAAAAAAACAAAAAACAAAAAACAAACAAAACAAAAAAAAACCCCAACAACCCTAAAAATCTTTGGGCCAAGTGGCCAGATGTAATATATTATTGTGATAGGGCACTTCAACGTCTTACTTGGCTAAATCATTTAAAAAATATAGTTTCTCCTTGGTGACAGATACAAAGTTCTATCTCCATGCCACAAAGTCACCAATTGCGTGGCATAGTGTCAACAATGATTTTATACTTTCCTTCTATACTGTTCATAGAAAATGTACCTAAAAGTCTACAAACAAAACCATGCTTGCTCCTGATTACCTTTTATTGCTTTGATTTGGCAAGCCTTTACTATATTTTCTGGCTCCAATGAACACAAAATTAGCCTAAAATTTGAACCTAACTTCTTTCAGGCTTTCTTTCTCACTTTAAAAAAAATTTTTTTTTAGTAACTTCTATACCCAGCGTGGGACTCAAACTCATGACGACAAGATCAAGAGAAACATGCTCTTCCAACTGAAGCACTTTTTCTTTTAGTTTTTCTGATACCACCAGTCTCAGTAAAGTTCAAGAAGCTAGCCATCCCCACCACTTGCCTTTGGTTACGTCTTCCTTTCAAATGAGTGAATTAGCAAGAAGTGGTTTGTAGAAGATACTCTAGAAACTTACAGGATTAGAAACTCTGGAGCTGCTGAACAACAGGACTGGATTCTTTGAATACTCTGGGATTCAGAGCTCAGGCTCCATGTTTTAAGAAGTCCCTTTCCAATCCTTAGAGTTCTCGAATTTGGATCAGTTTTAGAATTATTTTGAAAGTGGGAGAGAAGCTTCTGATTACATATTCTGTCTGAGGTATTATTTTGAAAAGCAATAACTATCCAGGGGAGGAAAATATGGGAGAATACAGAATTCATATTAAGGGTTTTGATTTTTTCCTTTCTGATGAAAAACAGGCCATTCTAGAAATGGCTTGACTTTCAAGATCAGAGGTTATTTTCGCTTAAATATTTTTTAATGTTTATTTAATTTTTGACAGAGAGAGAGAGAGAGAGAGAGAGAGACAGAGGGTGAGTGGGGGAGGGGCAGAGAGAGGGAGACACAGCCTGTGAGGGAGACACAGGCTCCAGGCTCTGAGCTGTCAGCACAAAGTCCGACGCGGGGCTCGAACTCGCAAACTGCGAGATCATGACCTGAGCCAAAGTTGGACACAACCGACTGAGACACCCAGGCGCCCCCAGAGGTTATTTTCAAGAGCAGCTTTAGATACACAATTAAATTGCACACAAAGTTCCCATATTCCCCCTTACCCCCTCCACCCCCTGTCCTCTCACCCAGGTGCCCTCACTATCAACATCCCTGAACATTTGTTATGGTTGATGAACACACAATGACACATCATTATCAATCCAAGTCCACAGTTTACATTAGGGTTTGCTCTTGGTGATGTTCGCTGATTTCTACTCCCCAGTCTACACACAGAATTGATGTTGGCAATAGAATAAAGGCCCTCAGCAGACAATCCCATGCCCTTTTATTTACTGATAGGCTATTATTAGCAGGTAGATGGGCAGTGTGAAAAAGGGACTTAATATGGTTTTATTTGTTACTCAGACACAATATTTTATTATTTCTCTAAGGCAAAATGGTCAAGTCAGACCTCCCCAGTTAGTATGGTTCCAGCTTTCCATTCCTTGCTCCAGGCCTCAGATCTCTCATACCCTGTTCTACTTGGTTTTCTCACAGGGTTTGTCTCCTTCTAGCCTATTATGTAATTTACTTATTAGTTAACTACCTGCAAGCAAGTAGGAATTTTTGTTGTTCACCGATGTGGCCCCAGTACCCAGAACACTGGCTGGCATGTAGTATTCACTGAATATTTGTCTAATGAATGAATGATTGGGGATACCTTCTAAAAGACAGGGAGTGATTTTGGTTGTGGTTTGGAGGCCTAATTAGCCATGACTAACCAGGTTCTGTAAGCCACTGGTGCTGTATTCCTGGGATCCTTCAAGGTCCCCGCTAGGGCAGTGTGACCATTCTAAGGTGTGATCAGGCTGGAAAGCACAGTGAGGTCTAGACATGTCTGATGTCCCCAACTCTACTTGTTGTATAAACTCTCATTCAACCTGGAAGCCCAATGGGGATAGCACTGTGGCCCCTGGCCAAGAGCAGCGTGGAAAGAGAGCCTTGAATGCTGTGATGCAAAGAAGCCAAGGGACGCTTCTCCACAGGGGTCAGGGGACAGGTGTGTGACACTTAGGAATCTGACCATCCCAAGGGTCCCAATTTGCCCACTCACATACATTCTGGTGAAAATAATGAAACCAAACTCTGGGTCAGTTTACAAATGGGATGGGAAATATTTTTCATGAGTTAGAACTCTACGACGACAACAACAAAAGGAAAAAAAAAACTAAAGGAGCAAAAGAAGTGTGATTAAAAAAAAAAAAACATGAATAGGATAAATTGGGATACAGAACAGTGTACTCAGTGAAAGAGGCAAAAAGTTTTCTTTGCTTTCCTACACAAGATAAACACTCGGGCCAGAGGATGTAAAGGTGGTGGCAGGAGGAGATGAACCACAGTTCCAAGAAGAAAGCAAAGGAAAGAGGAGGAAATCTGAACTTCTCTGACATCCATGCACGGGAAAGGAGAAAAACGACCCTTATGATATTTACAGCATGTGGCAACCTGTACTTATTTATATCCACAAAGCCTAACTATGCTATATTGTTTAAAGACAAAAACATAATTTTCTGGTACGTGTTATTTACTTACTTATCCCAGATTCTCCTCCTGGAACCTAGGCTCCAAGTGGACAAGAGCTATGTGTTTTGCCCTCAGAACAGTTACAGTGGTAACAGTAACAGTGCCTGGCACAAGACAGGCTCTCTAACTCTGAGCAAATGACTACATGAATTAACAGCTCACCACATACTTCCCACTCCACTCCAGTTGAATTTCAAAAAACACTGTTGTTCTTCATGCCATGTAGGAGAATCAAGGTGTTCCTCCTTCCTCTATCAGGTACATGTTCCCAGAACACCAAGTACACAAGGGAATGGAAGGATCCAGTGATGATGTTTTTATTTCTATACTATCTGCCATGCTAATTGATAACTTGAGACAGTTTATGCTGACAGAGTATGCCTCTTCACTGTGGTTCAGTAACTGTGACCAGACGCCAACATCTCTCCTAAGCCACAGGAAATCGAGGAAGGGCCCTCCTTCCCTCAGTTCGCGGGGTTCAGTCAGCCCAGTTCAGAACAGGGGACGCCAGCCCTGTGTCCCCAAGGCTTCAGCTGCTTAAACCAGAAGCTCAGAAATGAGTTGGTGGATGGGCATGAAGAGAACCAGCCACCTCTCACTGTTCGCTCAAGTCCTATGTACATCAGTTCCACAGCTAAACCCTTGATCACATGGGCTGGCTTCACCCTACACCACAGCCAGGGGTAGAATCAGGACAGACTGCCACCGCCACAAGTTTCAGGCGAAGTCCAACAAAAGAAAATCTGGACTAGTTTAATGTAGTGGAGTAAGCCCATAAAAAATGAAAGCTTTGCAAAGCTTCTTCTAGAAAGAGAATAACATGCCTACTAATTAGGTAGATTTTTAGTTACACTGCCATATATCAGCACCGTATTCTAAATTACCTGTTTTATTACTTATAAAATTGTCCAGCTTCTGGAGTAAAAAAATATGGACCAAGGGTCAAAGAAAGTATACTAAAGTATAGTAATTTACAAAGTACTAGAGGTTTTCTAAAAACACATTTTACAATTCAAGTCTTTGCCAAGTAAATGCCTAACAAAATTAGAATTGCAAGCACATTAGAGTGATTATATAACTCTTGAGTTGCAGAAATCAGTATTTAAAAAGACACAGAATTAAAAGGAAATCACCAACTACAAAAGACAGAGTGGATGTGAACGTATTTGCTTTGGTATATTCTTCTGGAACAATAACTTTGACTAGCGAGCATGCGAAGTGACCTGCGCTGTTCTCTGAGTGTAGTTTTTGCAGGGCACAATCATCGGCGGTTATAACTTGGACACTGTTCAGCGAGGGTAGCATCGGAAGCATCAAGCCTGCACCTTTCTGGAATGCAGGAAAACATGCGTCGGGTGTCATCAGTGATTCAGATGGGCTAGCACCCTGGACCCTCAGCCAGGGAACGCTGCGGTCTCTGCAGAACAATTATGTGTTCATGTGGTATATTTCTTAAGAACTCTCGTCCTCAGGTCGAAATATAAAATTAATATAAAGCTCAAATCACTCCAGCATGGATTTCCTTGCAAACCTCTCATGGCCACCTTTAATGATGTTTTTCTCCATTTCCCAACTTTTGATGGCTTCCAAACCCCTCAAAATCTGCTCGCTCAAACCGCACCCCGCACTATCTCTCTTTTGCTTGAAGCCAAATCTGGCATCAGTGTTTTGTCTACTCAGCAGGAGAGCAATTTCAACAATCTCCTGCTTTTTATAAGATCAGTTTATTCTTCCCAATATAATAATTAGTTTCAGATGACCCTGGTCGCTGTTCCTCGGCATGACTCCACTGTGGTACCAGCAAGAAGAGCAGGCACTTCCTGTTACGCTGTTTTTTTTTTTTTTTAGGGCAAAGAATTTCGGTACTACCATGAGCCCAGCACAGAACCTTTGTAATTTACTTCTTTAAAACTTCAGCTGGGTTTTGATTACCTAGATGCTCAAAGAGACAGACTGAAATTACGATTATGGGAATCTCCTGTGCTTACTTTGAAAAAGGTTCAGATGAATTATTCCTCAATGTATCAAACTATAATAAATCATGAAGAACACACATCTTACGAATAAGAACAGTGCTGGATCCCTGCAAACACACAGAGGTGGCAAATAGGGAGCCAATATGGTTATCTCAATGTCTTATACTGCAACTAACTTTAAAGGCGATAATAAATACCCATGGGAAAGAAAATTGCCTGAGAGCTAAGGATGTTAGAGAAATACCTGGAAAATCTCTGTTAACAGTGGTAGAAAAATCACGCAAGACATGTTTACAACGATGAGGATGATCGATATGACCCCTAATCAAAACTGGCAGAGGACGGATTTCCATCAGGGAAGTTGCTCAATGTCTCCTCCAGGTGTACCTAAAATCATCATGTCCTGCACATTTCAACCAATTAATTCAGTACCAGAAAGGAATCATCTGTGAGTATTTTCACCAGCATGACCTTAGGTTATCCTACTTGTGAACCCTAGCAATCCCCAAGCCATGACTGCAGACAGGAGTCACCTTTATGCATACATACTTTGAGGCCTTCAATTATGAGTATCTCTTGGTGCCCTCCAGTCTTTGCCTGCTTAAATAGAAAGCAATCTCCTCTCTGCTTTAACATGAATTAATTGCATGACCCCTTATGGTTTATCTTACCTTCACATGTACGGCCATCTGCTGAAATGGAGAAACCCTGTTCGCAGACACAGTGAAAAGAACCATCTGTGTTTAGACACTCTCCATGAGGATCACAGAGTCCAGGCTGTTCACATTCATTAATATCTGGAATTGAAAAGAGTTCCAAATACGTGAAAAAAATTTTTCCTTTGGTTTCATATGATAGCAGACATATAGTAAGCAAATCTGTCACAAAAGGGTCAGACACTTATTTTGTGGCACAACTATCCTGTCTGTATATATACCAGACCACAAATTGGATTGTTTTAAGAGAGAAACTATTTAGGTCAAATCATATGAATAAGCCAATGTTCAACTATTTTTAATCTACACAAAGAGTATTTTCGCTTTCATAGGTTCAACCTGGAGGCCCCCCCCCATGTTCCCCCCCGCCCCCATTTAATTTTAAGACCTGTTGGAGGCTTACAAACATTCTAACAAAAAATTTCTCTGAGAAATAGTCTTTATCAGTGAGCATGCTGTGTTCCCCTCGCCCTCCTCCATTTCCATGCACACAAATCTGTTCTAACACCAAGCATGCCACACCGCCACCCCATCCTCTCCTACGATGTGAACTTTTTTTTTAAGTTTTTATTTTTGAGAGAGAATGTGCACGTGCGAGTGGGGGAGGGGCAGAGAGGAGAGACAGAGGATCCCAAGTGGGCTCCATGCTGACAGCAGAGAACCTGATCATGATCCAAGCCAAGCTGGATGCTTAACCAGCTGAGCCACCCAGGTGCCCCGATGTGAACTTGAGGGCACAGATGGACACATCTTATTGACAGTGTTTGGCTCCAAGTGGCACTTTACATATGTCTGCCGAATATATAAATGAAATAGACTCCAGTCTATATTTGGTTGAAAATGGATAAAAGAAATAAAAGTACAAGAAAAAGAAGACCTTTCAGACCACGGAAGTGTTCATTACCTGCACAGCTTTGTGATGATGCAATTAGGGAATGAGGATCAAATGCCTAGTGCAGAGCCTAACATACAGCTAAGGGCCAAAAAGTGGTAGCTATGATTATTTTTTTATAATGTTTATTTATTTTGAGAGAGAGAGAGAGAGAGAGCGAGCAAGCATGACCAGGGAAGGGACAGAGAGTAAAAGACAGAAAATCCCTGATGTGGGGCTCCATCTCACGAACTACAAGATCATGACCTTAGTTGAAATCAAGAGTCAGACACTTAGCCGGATGAGTCACCCAGGTGCCCCACTAGCTATGATTATTAAGACTCATGAACAAATAATGCTGTAAACTTGTGTCGGCCATCTTATACTCTGCTTGTCCTGAATGAAGAATGATTATGCTCCTCATGGCCAGGGTCATGATTCACTCCTAAACACTGATAGTACATGAAAGTGAAATGTTCATCAAACTAGTCCTAATCATTTTGGATAGCAGTGCTCACACTGACCACATCAGCAATCCTGGAGAATGGTTCACCTAATCACACTGGTACCGATACAGGCAACTACCTATTTGCACTTGTTTTAATCGTTGTTTTACTCAGCTGTGTCTCTTATTACAACGATTGCCCCTTGAAGAGAACTGCATAGTTGAATGGAGTCCCTAACTCCTACTACAGCACATTCATAATGTATTACGAATATTTGCCCACCACAAAATTTCAGTGATGTTCATTCTCTAATTAAACCATGATTGGTTGAGGAATTCTTAGTTAACTGGGGCCATGAAAACTATCACAGGTTCTTGGCACCTTGCAGGCAGGAACCCTAGTAAGGCTTTTGCCCTACCTTCCTGGAGTCTCCTAAACCCTCCTTTACCTCTTGGTAAAGAGGCCCTTGATACATCTTTCTAGAAGTCCATCTCTAATTCAATTAAAAACACTTACTGAATGCGTTAAAAAAAAAAAGAGTAAAAAACACTTACTGAATGCTTTTTTTAAAAACAAATTTAATGTTTATTTATCTTTGAGGAAGAGATTGAGAGAGACAGAGCAAGAATGGGGGAGGGGCAGAGAGAGAGACACACACAGAATCCAAAGCAGGCTCCAGGCTCTGAGCTGTCAGCCCAAAGCCCGACACGGGGCTTGAACCCATGAATCTCAAGATCACGACCTGAGCCGAAGTCGGACACTTAACCAACTGAGCCACCCAGGCGCCCCTCACTTACTGAATGCTTTCTATGAGAAGGCTGAACAGGCTGGGGCACTGGCCATTTTGAAGCTCACCATGTAACGGGGGGCAGGAGCCAACACGAATAACTGCCAAGCTTAATGGGCACATGGGAAAGGTATGGATTATAAGCCCTTCCTAGTGACTTCTAGAACATGCCGAACCATCAACCCTACAGTTCTCCTCCAGAAAGTCATCCCTTTCTCTGCACCCAGAATGCAGGTGGTCTTCCTTTTACCTGCTCATCTCATTGTGTGATGGAAATGCTGGCAGTATCACTGATTTATTCACTTTTCTGAATTAATCCTTAACTCTTCACCATTCCATCCACCATGTAATTCGCACTAGCTGGCCTAACCACCACTGAATCAAAATAAGAAACCAAGCAGGAATTACTCATGTTTTCTTAACAATACTCCCCCATTTTTGTTATTGGCACTAATTTAAAAATATTTCAAGGAAGAGCAATGAATCATTTTCTATTCGACTATTTCTCAATGTGACTTCACTCTGTGAAATTCTTCACTTCTTTTATAAAATCTCTGATACCTTCTATGATTGGTCTCTACTTACTGGTAATACCTTACATTGGTCACCTCTTTTTAACTCTGACCTTCTCTGGGCTTTTAGTTGCATTCTTTCTTCCGAATCTGCTGCCCTGAGTTACTTCTATCTGGGCAACAAGGTTCAATAAAGTTCCACTGGCCTAGGGGTCAAGCCCAAGGTCCATATCCATCTGGTGAAACCCAAAAGGTTATCCATAGGCTTATTTTATCCTGTGCCTCAATGTTGGCCCTTTAAATGCTGCCAGCTTGCAACTCTTCACAGGGAATAATGTGCATAAATTTCTTGCTTCAAGAGAAGTCACTGATTAACAAATAATTGTCTAAAAAGTTTGATGACAGGAACTGAAGACGAATTCCCAGACTTTTTTCCAGGAAACCGCTAAAAAAGAACAACATGAGTATCTGGAACTAGAGAAACATATGCATTCAATTTGGGTTGTACTTATTGAGGCATTTCTAAACTATGCTGCTAGTAACTCAGCTGAAAGCCAGACTATATTTAAGTTGGGTTTCTTTCATGGGTCCGAGATTCCACAGAAATTCACAGTTTGGCATGTGTAAATCAAAACGCGAAACTGAAGTGTGTTCTGAATCTCAAATGTACGCTGTCACATTCCTACACAGACTATTAACATGGAATTTCCATGCTGTCTGTATCTCAGCATTAATTTTGCTGGGGGAAGAGACTATTACACTTCCAACTGAAAATGCCTTACTGAACATGGAACTATCTTCAGATTGTTAGGTAAAGTTTAAAGCTTACGTCTATCGCACATGGTCATTCAAATATGTTCTATGGTTATTAGCACTGGCATCAATTACATTGTCAGCATTAAAACAAACTCTGAAATCTACGCCCATGTACAGAATGTGACTAGCCATGAGACTAGACAGAAGTAGACCAGTGACTTCAGGCAGAGTGAAAGATCACCAGGCTGTCTCCACTGACACAGCCAAAGGAGAGGATTTAAGACATGCCATTTAGTACATGTCATTGTAAACAGCCTCTAATCAGAGAAGGTGGGTGATGTAGCAAATTCATAGATAATATTCTTTAAACATTACTAAAACCCCCTTTCAGGAATATTTTTCATTTGTTTGGATTTAAGTTTTTCAAGCACACATTGTAATTTATTCTGGAAAACAAGAATCACCCATGTGACAGAGCATGAAGTCAATTTAATAATGATTTAGAGTTCATAAAACATGTTTGGAGGAGTGACATATTTGAGTTGATATCAAATCACAAATTTAATGTACTGAGAGAAGACAGTAGTGCAATTAATAAATCATATGACTAAATTACTTCCTTATGATTTGACTCTAGAAGTTTATGAAATCTGCAATATGAAATCACTATCCACTTACACAAGGCTTGGTTTGCCTCTAGCAGGTCAAAACATTGTGGGGGAAAGGAATTAGAAAAGAACGAGGAGTTAGAAAAGAAAGCATCACTTTTAAACCCAAATGTCTATAATAAAAGCAGGTTACAGTTGTTTTTTAGGGGGCATCTCTTGGCATTTTTATATAAGCCAAGATCCATTTTAAGATGCAAAAGTTGCAAAATGGAAATATTCACACATAATTTTATAATTCAAATATTTCTTCTCTATTGTATTAAATCCAAGCACATTTAATTTCTGCATTGGAAATACTAAACACTTTAAATTCACCTTACTACATCAAGATGGCAAACAAATAGAGGGTATCACAGTATAGTTAAATCTTGGGATCAGTAAGTAAATTAATTTTAAAAGATCTTGAGGCCAGGGCTCATGTCTTTTGTATTTCAGTGACACACAGCTGGGTGTGTGGGTAATGGTACGGACATAGGGTAGAGTAATATTTCAGTACCACATCGTAGAGAGTACAGACCATCTACCCTGTCAAGTACTATACATCTGGGGCATGTGAAAGGAGACACAATTGATGACCATCTACAATAAGAAAGTCACTCATGTCCAGTAGCAGTAGATAAAGAGGAACTCTAACAATCCTTTACTTATATGTACTTTGGGATAGTAATGGAGGAGAGATAATGATGAAAAAAAAATTTATCCAAGTAGCAGAAATGAATCCGTATAAAGGTAAATATAAATGAGAGCCTTCAAAGGAAACAACAGGCATGGATTTATGAAGACTAATGTAAAGGAAAACTTGGGGGGGGGGTGGTGTTTAGATAATCTGATTTTTTAGTCGCAGCATTACTGGTAACTCAGTGTGCTATACTGGGGGGAAAACACTGAATCTCACAGTCTTCTTTATTTTGGCTATAAATGAAGTAATAATCGGTAGGGCAATGTAGAGCAAAACAGCAGAAAAAGATCTTGGATTCGAATCTCAGTTCCACTACTTATTAGGGAGGAGCATGCTAATTAACTTCTCTGATCCTCAGTTACTCATGCACCAAATGGATATTTAAAAAAGCTGCCTGTCGGGGCGCCTGGGTGGCGCAGTCGGTTAAGCGTCCGACTTCAGCCAGGTCAAGATCTCACGGTCCGTGAGTTCGAGCCCCGCATTGGGCTCTGGGCTGATGGCTCAGAGCCTGGAGCCTATTTCAGATTCTGTGTCTCCCTCTCTCTCTGCCCCTCCCCCATTCATGCTCTGTCTCTCTCTGTCCCAAAAATAAATAAACGTTGAAAAATAAATAAATAAATAAATAAAAAAGCTGCCTGTTCAATTCTCTAAAAATCCCTGAGGTACCTATAGTAATCGGCACACAGTAGGTGTTTGATTAAAGCTCTTGTGATTGGTGCTGTGTTCTTATTAGTACCTTGTTTCCTCTACACCTTTGTTTGGGAGATGAACTGTGATAGCCCTTTGAAGAAATAGGAAATCCTATCTTCTATACCTTTATACTTTTGACCAAATTATTAATGAGGTTTTTTAGGAAGAGGAAAAGCTGGATACAGGATAAAACAGGGATCAAGACAAGGAAAGATAAATACCAGCAATGAGACAAAATGAAATACACCCACGAAGGACACAAAAAAGCCAGACTTTATAATATAGCACCAAGATTGGCCCGTGGAAGGAACAGCAAAGTACAGGTGACCTCAGTTGCCACGATAGTTTGCAAAGCTGGCACACAGTTCCAAAAGGCAGGAGTTTCGGTTACCATGGTGCAGTGCAAAGTGAGAACTTCTCATACTTGATGCAGACCCAAGAAAGATATTTTAATACCATTAACTGGCACAGCTCATTTATATACAAATGGGTAAAGCCACAGACTATATTCAGAAAGCATCACAGAACTGAACAACTATGTAAATTAGGACTTAAAAAACAGAGAAATACCTTGACATCCTTTATTGTCATTTAGCTGGAATCCATCTGGACACGTACAATCATAGGACCCTTCGGTGTTAATGCAGTCTCCTCCTTGGCAAACACTCTTGTCCTCCAAGCATTCATTGATATCTATAAGTCAATTAAAATAATTTTAAAGGTGGAATAAACTATATTTAAAAAAACTAAACATTACCCTTACACATAAAAGAACATTGTTTTACATCTCACACAATACATGATTTTTAATGGAGGACAGATTTCTAACTATTAGAGTTTTTTGAAATGAAGTATTTTGAAAAGATTTTGGCTTTGAACAATACGTAAATTAAAGTTTCAACATCAAATGAAATTTGCAAGAGGAAAAGTCAAAACTCTGTACTAAACAATTTACTTGTTTACATTCTTGGTGATAATAGGGAATAAAAAAGATTCTTCAAATATGTATTAAGAATATCTTGAGCATCTATTTATACAAGATCCTGTACTATGCATTACAAGAAAAATTTGAAAGTATTTGGCATGATTCATGCTCACAAAGAGAAATGACTGTTCAAAGAAACCCAAATTATATTAATCAAAATGAACACGAAATATCACATTGTTTTATAAGTTCAAAAAAATTTAAGCTAAGAGTTGTCAAAATATATAATCACTTGTCAAAAGAATGGTACCAACTTCACGTGTCACATGGATTTAGAGAAGAGGTATCATAAAAAAACAAAGGTGGCTTTGCCTAACAGAAGGGATTTACTTGAGGCCTGGACAGCAGGGTGGAAAGTGGAGGAGGGGAAGAAGAGGAAATTTTGGAGGGAAAGGGAATCAGCAAGATCAAAAGCTTCACTGAAGCCACTTACTCAGCAGCTATCACCAATAGGTTTGAGGTTGACTGGATTCTTTAAATGTATGTATTTATAGCATATGTGCAACTAAACATGGTTTACGTTACCAATAATGAGTTCTGACTGTGAGCGTGTGAGACAATTAATGACCCCCCTCATGGCATGAATGCTGGGCAGATCTTTCAAGAGGGCTGTTTATTACCACATTTACTTCCAGTCAGAGCTCATTATCCCTAACACAGTCCATGACTCCCTCTTCTGTTGTCTGTGCAGGATTTCAATTATTAGCACTGCAGAAAGCTGAGGAACAAAAACGTCTTTGTTTTCTCAGAATTCTGGCATAGGATGGCATTTCTTGCAAATAATTATGATTGCTGTGAAAATGCATGAGAAGTTCCAGGAAGAAGTGAACATGGAGACCGCTATAGTCTCAACCTCCCTCGCTGTCTCGTTCAAAATGCTGGCACACCAGCTTAAATTTTCCTCATAGAACCCAATCCACTTAACTAACTGGCTCCTGTACCATTCATGAGTCAAATAAAAGAGAAATAAGAAAGCAGCTTATAATTTTATTCCACCAAAAGAAAAACAAGTTATACTTGTTTTATGCTTCCCCTAGATCAAAATGTTTCTGAATCCTGATCCTAAAAATAAAACCCAGCCGATGTGACTTTGTCAAAACTGAAGTGGGTTATCACTTTTTCCGACTTCACTGACGTATAACTTATATACAATACGTGCATCTAATTTTAAGAATCCAGTTCGATGACTTTTGACAAATGTAGATACATTCTTGTGACCACGGTCGGAATCAAGGTACAGGCATTTCTGTATCGGTTTACATCTGCTGGGATCACTGTTGGATTCTTCTATCATTGCAAAATGCAATCATTTTTTAAGGAACTGTGAGAGATCTCTGTAAGAATGCTATTCTGTAGTTACAGACCTAAGGCTTGTGACATTTCCCTTTGACTCTTTTGCCAGTCTGACCTTAAAATTTCCATTCATAATTCATCTAATGACTTGGGTGTTACAACTGCCATGGAAGAGACACTAAAAGAAAATTATGCACGAGACAGGTAAGAGCATATGCAGGCATAAGTGTCCCCATGAAATGTGAATACGCCACAGAATATTTTGTGCACCAGCGAACTGACCCTTGCTAAATCAAGATGTCTAAAAGATTTCTAATTGAGAATAGGCTTTTAGATATAAATTCTATGAAAATAATTTATAAGCCCCAAATCTCTGATTTATTTTCAATAATGACTGTGCCAAATGGGAATAAATGCTAGTCTACTATGAATCTTTGCCTTAAAATATGCATTAAATGAATCAACTGGACCAGCCATAGGAAAAAAAAAAAAGGTGTAGGCATTTCCATCACCCTAAAAATTTCCTTGTGCCCTTTTTCTGTGTGGCTTCCTCTGATCAGCACAGTGTCTTTGAGATTGATCTAAGTTACTGTGTGTACCAACAGCTCTCTCTTCTTTATTGCTTAGTACTGTGCCATATGAAGGTGCCGCAATTCGTTGACCCATTTACTTAGGATGAGTAGCTGAACTGTTTACAGTGTGGCTATTATGCATAAAGTTTTGATAAACATTCATGTGTACATCTACGTGTAACCAGAAGCTTTCATTTTTCCTTGAGTAAATTCCTAGGGGTAGAGTAGCTGGGTCACAGAGTAAGTTTACTTGTGATAAAACAGCCTCCTAAGGTGGCTACACCACTTTACATTCCCAAGGCAGGCGTAAGAGCTCCAGGTTTCCATATTTATCCTAACAGCTCTACAGCTATTCTAATGAGTGCTGAGTAGATGGTTGGTTTTGTGATTTACCTTTCTGTGTTCTGTAGGAAACTGAGATAACCAAGGAAAGGCATATTTGATTATCAGCATTATGTGAAAAAATCCCAATTCAAAAAAGATAAAGGAGAGTCCTGAGAACATGCATTTCATCAACAAGAGAAATACTCCATTACCTAGATGTTTGCCTTAGCATAATGGAAGCATATCAGCTTTGTTCACACTACTTTAAAATAATTTCATGTTCATGCATTTTTCAAAATCTAAGAGAAATGACATGTGAGAAAAAGAAACAATACCTCGTGTTTATAAATAACTGTGTAGATTGGAAAACTCAGTGCACTAGAGTCTGATTTAATCTAAATTTTTTTCAGACCTGAATTCAGATCTTCAAAGAGAAAAAAAAAAAAGTAGTTGAATGTTAAAAGAGCCCAACAGGGGACTGTCCTGCAACACCACCTAGGGTGGCACGAAAGACAGACAGAGCCCTTCTAGGATTGGAGCAACAGGCTTTAAGGAAACAAGAGTTAATCTTGGTTACTCCTTCACTGCTAAATCCTAAGTCCTTTGCATTGGTCAAAATCGCCAGGACTCTCTACCCTGTTAAATCCCATGGTCAGTCCTGGCCTACATCTTCCCCAGCAGCAATATGTGTCAAACATTCATGTCAAAGTTCATGACTCCCTAATCTCTGAAGTGTTTTCTTCTCTTAGATTTTGATTTTCCTCTTTCCTCTCCTGCCACATGTTCTCAATCCCCTTTGCTAATTCCTATTCTCCTCCTCACTTATAAATGAAAGGCCAGGACTCCATCTTTGGACCCCTTCTCTCTTCTAGCCATACTCACTCCCTTGGTGATGTCTTCCAATTTTATGGCTTAAACACTATCTCTATACATGTTAATGATTCCAAACCCAGGACTCACCCCTGAATTCCACATGCACAGTTCCAACTGCCTTTCAGAGATCTTCATTCAGATACTCATTATAGACATCCCAAACTTAAAGTGCGCAAGTTAAACTCCTAGTCTCTTCTACAAAGCCTATTTCTCAGTGCCTTTGCATCTGCTAGTCCTTTGAACGGAATGGTCTTCCTATAAATAATCAAATGCCATTATCTCAAAGAAACTTCTGCTTGCCTCTTTAAGATCACCCCCCTCCCTCCACACTCTCTGTATATCCTCCTTTATTTTCCTCCATAGTGTTTACTGCCACTTAATGAACTATATGTTTTACTTGTTTATCATGTGCATCGTTAACTCCCTCACTAGAATGTTACCTCCACAAAGGCAGAAATTGCCTGTTTGCTTTATTGCTGTATATCCTGTACCCAGATCAGTACCTGGCACAAACTGGCACTCAGGTATTTGTTGAATGAATGCATACATGAAAACATGAGTGATTCTGACTTGGAATGAAGTGTCATAGGAAACAAATACTAGCACTTCTTCTCACCTTTTTGGATTGGTCCACAAAGAGAAGACCGAGAGAGACGGGCCACAGAAAGAGTGAATCCTGTATCGTTCTGAGGTTTTGCAAGGGACTAGCATGGAGCAAACACTGTGACAGGGTAAGGAAGATGCTAAGGGAGGTATGGAAGGAGAGACTGTATCTAGAAGGGGAACATGTCCAAGGCAGAGCCTTTGATGGCTGCGATGCCAAGGCCTCTAACGACCGGGACAGCTGAGGCCACCCTTCACAGACTGAGTGGCTACCGAGCATGCTGGAGTAAGTAACACACAGAAATTAGCACAATCCTTGGGATTCTGACTCTGCGAGAAGGCCAGCAGAATTGTAGGGTAACACTGCAAGAAAACAAGGCCCTTGCCAGAGTTATTAGAGGAAAGTTACACATGTAAATACAAAAGCCAACAAGAAAGACGGTTCTTCCTCCCACGGCTGTGAGAGGGGTGTGAACAGTAACAGCTCAGTTAATTACAGCTACATAACACTGGGGAGGGTCAGAAACACCACTAGTTGAGAATTAGCAGGCTGAAGTGCTATTATAGTTTCAAAGGGAGCACTGAATTAGTTGAATGGACTCCAGTCCTATTTATAACCTAGAACACTAGGGAAATGAGCCCTGACTTTAAGAGAAAAAGGACTGATTATATACTCCAAAAGAAACTTTCTTATTGAATATATATTAACAATGATGAGCAAATTGGCTAAAAAGCTTTTGTTTGGCTTTTCACACAACTGATGTTGATAGAATAAAAATTCCGGACTTCTGATGAGACGGTTACACATGAAAACAGCCAAAAAAAAGGAGCATGCCTTCTACTGAGGACCAATCAATGGCCTGGTTACCCTCTTGGCCAGGTCAGAGATTTGGGCAGGAGAGATGCTGGGGGTCAATTTAGGTTTTCAATGCCTTAGCATGTGTCTTGTCACATACTTACTTCTGAAATAGGTTGTTCATGACTAGCTCCCAGCTACACGCCCTCTTCTCCCACCTTGGAAAGCCACCATGTTGAACCACCCATATGTGCTGGAGTTCCCAATACCTGATTTCTCAAGCAAATTTCATTACTTTGGTTTATCACTTGTTTGCCTATTTATCAAGAGGTATGTTAATTATAACTTTTCACTGGAGTTATCAGCCCTTTAAAGAACACCATTATCTTAAGATCAAATCCTAGATGATTTGCTGAATCAGCAGTAACAACATCTTAGGGCCTCTGCAACTGCCCCCAACTGCCCTCCAGAAAGGTTGTCCATGCTGGCACAAAGTTCTTTCGTTAATAAAACAGGAGGCTATAAAGTATAACAATCTTTCCCAACCAACAGGGACTGACAAATGAGAAAGCTATCATAGCCATTTTTCAATGTATGACACACTGTGCCACAAAGATGTCACATTTGTGTCACAAACCACTCACTAAAAACCTCATGTGCTTCTCTCCAGAGTGGGGTTCAGACCCTCACTCACAACTCTAACTCTCCATGTGAGACACAACCCTGCCAAGCTCACATTCCTGGTTTCACAACTGACAGGGCTTACTTGCAGTACAACAGAGGGTAAATTGGGAAAAAATGGTTAGTTGGGTAGACAGTGAGCAGAGACAATTCACATGTCAACAGGCTGGTGACAGACCAGCCCTGCAGCCCAGACCACCCCAGGGGTTCTGAGGCATGGCCAGGCAGTGGTGTAGTAGGTAGTTAATATTTACACCATGCTGTATACCTGGCGTATCTTTTAGACCTATTTAGGCAAAACGCTCAAAACTGAATTAAACTTTAGCTCTTAAAAACTTTTCAGGAATCTAGAAAATTACTTTGTGTTTACTTGTTTGGATGCTGGACCTACATACACAAGGTGTTACCGTTCAGAACTATATACCTAGGAGAAACCATCTAAAGCTGAGAGAAGCTAGGGCTAATTCAATTATTTACTCCTTTAGTTGGCATAATTCTTCTAGAAAACAGTTCTAAGCAGTGCAAGGAAAGCCTGCATTCTACCAGCTTCTTTTCATTATTTGTGTGACCATGAGGCAAATGTTTTTCCAGGGACCTAATGTCCTCAACTGTGAAGTCCAAAGGTTGGATTCAAGAAGAGAAGCCAGGATGATGTCCAGATCTCTCTAGGACTCTGCAAACAAGAGCAGTTCTCACCTTCACAGTGGTCTCCAAGGGTGGATGCTCTGTAACCCTGGTCACAAACACAGAGGAAGGAGCCCTCTGTGTTCCTGCACTGTCCATTACTGCAGAGATGATGATGCTGACATTCATCAATATCTAGGAACCAGAGGGTAAAAAGAAACTGTAGAAGTGGTGCTTTAAAAATATTTTTAATCATGCATGTAAAAAAAGGTCTATAAACTATCTAGTTTATAATTAATTTAGCCTCTTCATTAAACTGATCTCTAATAAAAGGTCATGAATCCTCCAGTAGGAAAAATCCAGATGAACTTAAAATCTTAACCTGTGAGCTAAGAATCTGCACATATTCATCCCAATATTTACTGATGGGTGGCAAATGCTTTGCTGTTATCTATAAACCTGAATGAAGCTTCCTGAGTCTCTTGTACAGGTTCAAATAGAACACTCTTGAGTTTAAAAGCATTTATGCCTATAATAAAGCAGAGGTCAGCAAACTACAGCCCACTTCCTACTGCTGTAAACAAAGTTTTCCTGGAAAACAGCATCACATATTCATGTACTGTATGTGTACATATACATGTGTACATATTCATGTACTGTATGTGTACATATACATGTACACATATTCATGTCCACATATTCATGGTCTCCTGTACAGGAGAAGTTTGCCGAAGTGTCAAGTCAATGAATGTCTTCATTTCTTTTTCACGGATATACCTGTCAGCCCCCTAACAATTAGACTTCCCTAGTTTTTCTTTCCTTTCCCTCTCTCCCTCTCTCTCTCTGAATGATTTGCTGGCCAAATCTAATGGCCCTTCCCTCCTCTCAGCCAATCTGATATCTACATTGCCACTGAATCTCTCTCTTCCTTAACCCACATATCCTCAGCTTAGAGATGATTTGTTTTGTAACCTCAACCCTGAGCTCAGGCTAAAGCACACTCGTGTCCTATCCACACAATAGAACACACAATGATACAATACACGTATTCAGCTATTTTACCCTTAGATTTTAAGTTTCTTGAGGGCAGGGACTATGTCTACCACATCCTTTATTACTTAAGTGATCTAGTGTTTTACAGTGAACAGGCATTAATTCATGTTGCTGTTGACAGACTTTGTTCCTCACATCTGAGCACACTTATCTACTGCTGGCAATGTGATTCTAGAAGAGTCAACAAAAACATCAGTTTCACAGCGACCCCTCACAACTCTGCTCTCCTCACTCTGCTTACAGCATCAATTTGATTATCATGGCATTTTAGCACCTAAAATCGGTTTTCCCCGATGGATAATCTGGTGGGTGGTTTTGCATGTGTCTGACTTATTTTTGGTACTGACATCACAGGCTCTTCAAAATAAGGGATGCTGAACAGGATAGCCTGATTATCTTATCTGTAGGTTTCTCTTATTATACATACATTTGTAGTATTTTATGCATGATGGGCATTTGATAAATGCTTGGCTAATTAACAATTAAGGTCAAAAGTCACAAAGTAAAGTATAAATACTTTGAGACAGACTTGCAGAATCCAGAACAAGTTACTTAATTTATCTGTGTACATGGATATGCTTGTGTGTGTTCTTCTCTTCTAGACTGGCTATTGTAATGTCTTTCCATGTTCAAGAAGGGGAAAATTGGGGACTGTTCTGATAATACTGGTAGATCTCGTTATAGGACCATCACATATTGTCTTTTATAATAGCATCCCAAGAGATATTGGTACTCACTATTCAAAGTTTACATATAGACATGGATAGGATTTGTTTCCTTATAATAAACAAATTGGCCTTGTAGAGTGTGTATTCTGTTCTTAAATGAAATTCAAATGATCTTTCTTTTCAAAAACTCGAGACACTTGATACTTGTCACAGGTGAAACCATAAATATCTTCAATCTCAGGAAGCATGTACTTATTGAGAAGTAAAGTGATTCTGCATGAGGTTCAATGAAATACATATACTTTTACTCTAAGGTCAACCACAGTAAGGTCCAAAATACTATCACTGGTGGGAACAGGATTTATTTCACAAACCTTATCAGTGATATGAGGGGGATGCTACTTATTGCAATCTTGCTGAAAATTCTTGTTCGGTAAAATTTTTTTAAAAAGGAAAAATGGTGAAAAGCTGACTACACACAAAAACTAAGGTCATTAACATTCCACAGCCTAATACTGGGCTGATATAGTAACATTCTAATTGCTGAAATCCTAGTAGGTAAAACTTACAAATGAATTTAATGGAACTGATTTTCTGCAGTAAGGAATTACACAGAGAGCAATAATTTTCCTTCCTAATATTAATGCTCAGCCACTGCTCACAAATACCTTTTTTTCAAATTTAGCCCTTTTCCATCCTGTGCTATTGACTTTTCTGACTTAAGCTGAGGTCCCTTGCTTTCTTGCACCATTAAGCAATCATCCAGGTTGTTTCTGAAAGACACACTCACTTCACGGAGGACACTTTTTTCAGGGCAGGTGCCTCTAACTAAAATCACAGTAGGTCACGTAACCACACTCCTACCTTCACACTGGTCTTTTGCTGCTGACAGCTGGTAGCCCTGCCCACAGGTACACCGGAAGGAGCCCTCAGTGTTCTTGCACTGCCCATTTATGCACAGATTCCCCTGCTGACACTCGTCAGTATCTGTAAATATAAACAAGGACAAGTTTTTTAAATTAGGTCTCTATCTTATCGAAACTCTGAGACTACAAATCAAGCTATAAGACCACGTCCTAAAGATCAATGTCTAACTACTGTTTTCTTCTAAAAATATATTATTTTTTTTAATTTTTTAAACGTTTACTTATTTATTTTTGAGAGAGGGCGAGCGAGTGAGTGCGCGTCAGAGTGCGCACAGTGGGAGAGGGGCAGAGAGGGAGGGAGACACAAAATCCAAAGCAGGCTCCAGGCTCTGAGCGGTCAGCACAGAGCCCAACACAGGGCTGGAACCCATGAACTGTGAGATCATGACTTGAGCCAAAGTCGGACACTTAACCGATTGAGCCACCCAAGCGCCCCTAAAAATATCTTATTATTTAAAATGCATCTGAAAGTTTTTGCCAGGAGAATTCCATTTGTTGCAATCCTTCCCCTCAAGTAGTACTAACAATTATCTGTTTCCTGATCGAAGTTGTATTTCTTATCCTGTCATGCGGCATTAATCTTTTGAATTATATCCTGATAGAAGCAAGGTGTCAGATTATCCCATGTTTCCTGAAATAGCTCCCAACACTATTACTGTAATAGGACCTCATGAATTCATTTTTAATTTTTTAAGAAAAATTAGCTTTACTAGCAATTTTTGTTTCACTTATTTATAAATAAAAGGCATCACAACACAGTAAGTCCTGACTGCCAACAGAGAAATGAAATAAGCGAGCTGAATTTCATTTGAAGAATTATTTTCTACCTTTCCAAATGCTCTAAGTCTATTAGCTTTAGGAGGGGTCGACAGCAAAGAACAGCCTACACCGTATTTTCTTTCAGCACATTCAATTAAATACTTGAGATGTCAGCTTAAGATCTTAAGACCAACAACAGCTCGTGTAGCCTGTTGGATCTCATGTAACGTCTGACAACATTTTTAGTGCCTTGGACTCTTTCTGACTTTCTCAAAGAAGATGACAAATTAAGCATTCCCATGTGAAGATGTCTGCAGCGAAAATATACCGTCCATTCTAAGCACTGTCCAAGCAGACATCTTACATAAGTTACTCATTTATGTTGGGAATACTGTCAGAAGTAATTCATTTTAAGTAATGACACACACATTTGGAACAACTTGAGGTAATCCAGTTATCTTGAATAAGGTGATCTTTGGGTCTTTAAGATGACCAAGGGGGAACCCCTTTTTCTTTTCTGATGAGGCACAAAATTCCTATGACAAAAGAACACTTTCTAATAAAATAGGCATGCAGGACAAAAGTCTTCTCTCTCTTGTGCCAAAAGATAAATAGAAAGTATCATTTTCACCAAGCATGATTTCTTTAAGGGGCTTTTTAAACATATTATTATGACAAATCCAGCCCAGAGTTAAAACAGAGATTATCCCTAGGTATTTATAAATTTAGGACATACAGTGCTTAAATGTACAAAGAGATAACAAAGACACAGATACACAAAAGATACAAAGAAACAAATACTGATTTAATATACTAGATGATATGCTTACAACCTGAAAAAAAGTTTTCAGGACCTTTAGTGACATGAAAACAAAGTTAATATTTAGCACTAAGGTGAAATTGGCAGTTGTTGCAATATTGGAAAAGGGACAGATTTTTAATTTTTTTAATATTTATTTATTTTGAGAGACAGAGTGAAAGAGAGAGAGAGAGAGCAAGAGAGCACAAGCGGGGGAGGGGCAGAGAGAGGCAGTGACACAGAATCCGAAGCAGGCTCCAGGCTCTGAGCTGTCAGCACAGAGCCCGATGTGGGGCTCGAACCCACAAACCATGAGATCATGACCTGAGCCGAAGTCAGACACTTAACCAACTGAGCCACCCAGGCGCCCCGGAAAAAGGATAGATTTAAGATCTGGGAAGAATTTACATCTTTGAGCTGATGTAGTTTGGGAAAGACTATGAAATTATTAGAGGAAAAAGGATGTTATGCGATTTATTATTATAAAAAGGGTAGGCTTTGACTGGGAGTAAGGAAAATAATTAGTCCATATGCAGGTTTCCAGAGCAGAAGATGGGGATCTTGCCTGATCCTATCCCAGACCATAATGCAAAGGAAAACTGGAATAGGGGCCAAGGTTAAATGCCACGTGGAGACAATAGCCCTTTCACACCTCCAACCTTTGATTATGTGTTGCTTTCTCTTCCTCCTAAGTTCTTCTCCCCTCCATATTCAAAATTTTCAGACCAAGGTTGAACAGCAGCACCTCCGTGAAGCTTTCTCAGAAGTGTGCACACAGGATTAGCCACAGACTTCTTGGCTTTAACAGAGCCTTGTACACACCTTTAATGTGGTGCATAACAACGTCAACTACATGCCACTCTCTGTCCCGACATAATCTCCTTCTCCCCATATAAGCTCTGTTTCTGTATTATCACACGCAATCCTCACATCACCTGAGTAAGTACCATTATTGTTGCCTTTTGCAGATGAGTAAGGAAGGCTTAGCAAATTAAGAAAACTTATCCAAGCCCACACAGCTTCTGAGTGACTGAATGAGGGTTTGATACACTACAATCCTCCTTTTTAAACTAAGCTCCAGACTTCATTTGGATTTCACAGGGTTTTTTTTTTATAATACATCACTGATAATGTTAACTTCATCATGTGGTCCTCTATCTATTATAGTAGTAGGTTTGCGTCTTTTCCAGCCAATAAAAGTGCTTTGAGAGATTAAAACCTCTCAGCATCTGCATTTGAACACAGTGCCTGGAACATGCGGGTTCCTTGATATACCCGGAAGGAAAGAAGGGAAGGATGAAGAGAAGCTTTTGCAGCAGCCCAGGAGCGCGCCACACAGAGCGGAAAATGAGTGTTTCTATGGCTGCCATCAGCTGATGGTGGGAATTCTGGGGCGCTGGGAAGCCTTGCCAGAGCGGGGCAGGATCATCTGGGATGACAGCAGCCAAGCATAAGAAAGTGGTAACGAGCCATTCACCCAACATGTGTCTCCTTGGAGCGTTATCCCTCTAAAAAACCCAATCCCCGAATTTTAGAGATGATATGAGATCTGGTAATCCAAGTTTAATGTATCCAAGGCTGCAGAGCAAATCACCAGAAGAACTTGGTAGGAAGACTGTGGACGTGGGCCAGCAGGAAAAGGACCTGGAGGGAAGGGAAATGAGGCCCCCCTAGTGCTCCACTGGGGGTGACTGGTGTTCCCCTGCATGTAAGGGGTCAGCCACCCAATCCAGAGGTCTGGGAATCTGCTCCTGCCAGCGGGAGAGGCTACAATTCTTACAAGAGAGTAAGATACCTGTTTACTACTAGCTACCATAGTGAGAAGTTAATCCCCACCCCACATCCTTCACTCTCAGTGAGACACTTCAGAAAGAAGAAAAACTTCACAAATTTCTTCCTTTCCTCCCCTTGAAAGAGCATGCTTGTAGGTATAAAGCAGTAGAAGCAGAAGGAAACCATCCACAGATTTGACCACAGAAAAAAATTAAACTTAAAAAAAGAATTATGCAGAGGAAATTAGAGAAACTTTGGACAAATTACAACAACATGCCATAAAAAAGTGTATTTGTAATACAAAGACACAGGTACATAGGTTTATACACGTGCTTTATATAAAGTGTTCATATATGGTGATTTAAAAACCTGATAAATAGGAACAGATAGTAACATAAATTTACACAAGAAAAAAATGTGCAAAATACATGTTGCAATATGAAATAAATGTTCTAATAATTAGAAGTCTCCAGGAAATTAATAGAAATAAGCATATGTAATAAATATTCAATCTTTTAGAATTAAAAAATATATTTTTAAAATTAGAAATTAGCATTCTATCAAAATAATAAAAAACATTAAAGATGTTTTATCCAGTTATTCCACATTTATAAATAAAGAAATGATCCTTTTTTTTTTTTTTTACATAATGAGAAGGTGGAAAAAAATTATGGTTGTTCAACACATAAGCAGCAAGAAAATGCTGAAATAGTAATACACTGCACTATTAAGCAGCTTTTAAAAATAATGTCTGTAAAGTTATTTTAAAAATAATGTCTGTAAAGATATATAAAATGCTCATGATGTATATACTATTAAGTGACAAAACTTACAAAATTGCACATTAAAAATAAAGTGATAGAAAATATTTGTGAGATAGGACTATGCATGAATGAGACTGAGAAAATTTTTTTTTACTTTTCTCTTTGCTAGATTTTCTACAATGAAGGTTTTCAATAGCAATTTTATTGAGATATAATTCACCACCACATAATTCATCTAAAGTGTACAATTCAATGGTTTTTAGTATACTCACAGAAATGTGCAACTGTAGTTTTTATAACCACAAGAAATGAAAAATTGACCTGTGGTTTATAGATGCTGTCTAAAACTATGCTGTTTTCCTTTATCTAAGTACGTATGGTCTGTATGTAACCACAGTGAGGAGTCACTTTCAAAGATACCAACAAAAATGCGCTCCAAGTAGCTCACTTAAAATACATGACAGGCAGCATAATTCCTTTTTTTTTTTTGGTTCCCTTTTCTCAGCTAGTTACTCGAACAGATTCTTAAATGCAGTTCAAATAAAAGTAAGAAATTCGATCAGAGTATTTACCTTTACAGTGCTTGTGGTCTGGGGTTGGGCTGTAGCCCTTGTGGCATGAACACATATAGGAGCCTTCGAGGTTCGAGCAAGTACCATTTGTGCAGATCTGTGGGTCCAGACACTCATCCACATCTGAAGAATGGTGCATAAGGGGGGGAAAAAACCACAAAGAGAGAAAAAAAGAAATAAAACATAAATAAAGTTGAATTTGGCTAAAAATAGAAATAGTCCATCTTCAAAGAAAGGACAGATTCTTTAAGAAAAGCTTTCAAATTAGCCCAAAGGAGGAAAGGCAGCTCCGGTGTGAACAACATGTGGGATAGTTCTACGCCTTAATTTACTTTCTGCAAAGTAACTCAAAAAAGGAACTGAAGATGTCTATGAATGAATTCAGCGAAAGCTTGCTGTACAGGGGAGGGAAGAAGAGAGGGAGGTTCTAGAGCAGCACCCTCTACAAAATGAAATATTCCAAAGAATCAAAGATGTATCAAGGTCTAGTAAGGGAACTGATGAGTTCTGCAGGAAGGTAGGGTTCACTGAAGAAAGGATAGGACTCATGACCTAGAGAAACCACAGGAGCTGTTAACAGAAAGGAGGAAAAAACCTCTGATACAATTTTCAAAGATGGCATTGAATCAGTATTATAAAAATCAATCTAGAGGACCCAAAAGCCTACTGGGCAATTTGAAGGTAGGGTACAGACTGCAGAGGCAGATAAAATAATGGCTAATCTTTACCAAACACTTACTGCACAAAAGCACTAAAGGCTTTATGCTTATTTAATCCTCACAAAAGCCATCCAAGCTAACCATTTCACTGACAAAAGAACCAAGTCTCAGAGAAATTCAAACAGACTGTCCAAGGCCACATGGTTAGAAACTGGGGGCTCATATTTGAATCCAGTTAGCCTGACTCCAAAGACCATCCTTTTAACCTGTTTCTAAAGTTTATTTTTTTTTTTATTTTGAGAGAGCGAGCAAGCGAGCGTGTGCACGTGAGCCACCAAGTGGGGGGTGGGGCAGAGGAAAAAGGAAGAGAGAGAAAATCCCAAGCAGGCTCTGCACCATCAGTGCAGGGCCTGACGTGGGGCTCAAACTCACAAACCATGAGATCATGACTCAAGCCAAAGTTGGACGCTTATCCGACTGAGCCACTCAGGTGTCCCTTAACCTGTTTCTATTAACACAAGTTAAGTGTAGTGCTAGAAACCGCTGAAGAATTAGGAGTATGTTTGTTTTTATTGTTTGCTAACATAGCATTTATATAGAAAACAATCATCTAAGTGTTCATTGATTTCATTCAGCATTCATTAATCTCCTACTAGAATATTGTTATTTCATAAAGAAAAACTTGAGTTCTATGTCGCATTTGAGCACCTCTGGTAAGTCCACCGTAAGTCCCAGTAAGAAGACACACAGTGTAGCATGGACAACCAAAACCTTAAGGGGAACAATTTAAACTATTTAAGTGCTAAAATTACACACCACATCATGATTTAGGCTTAATTTTACAGCGGTCAATAATGCACAGCATCTTAATCTAAGGCAGACAAACAATAAGAAGGAAAATGCTCTTGATTCCATCCATTGCATTTTGCAATGCTCACCCTGAGAGCAGTAAAGCTTTCCACCCTCTTAAAAGGCAAAGAGTCACAAACACATTAACACAGATCTCGTTCTAATTCAGCATTTCACAGTTCAGACTGCATTTGTTCGCATGACATTCCATTGAAACTGGGTTACGGCTTTCCGACAATGATATCGAGAAACAGAGTACAGTGAAACCTTGGATTGCAAGTAACTCGTTCTGTGAGCGTTCTGCAAGACAAGCAAACATTTCTAGCACAACTTAACTCGATAAAATGAGTGAGGTCTTGCAATATGAGTAGGACGTGATGCTGAATGTTACATGATCATGACTGAGCTACTGTTTCTTGAAATTTGCTTTGATATACTTTGGTATGCTTTGGATTACAAGCATGTTTCTGGAATGAATCGTGCGCGCAAATCAAGGTTTTACTGTATTATCAAAATAAGGCAAAAGCGTGTGAGCAACCAAGCACACAGGCATACGTCTCGCATGCAAACAGAGAACAGCCGGTGAATTAGCACTGCGTGAGTACTCTACCTGGCCTTCACAAAATCACTTACTACTACTGAACTGACCCTACTCTATGACAACAAAAATAGCACTTCCAAACTGTCTCATTGTTCATCTTTTCCTTGGTTGTTGGAGTCCACTTTTATGAACACTGAATACAAACAACTTGAAAGAAGAAGCCAAACATTGGAGCCAAAGTAAATAATGGGACAGAAGGAGCCTAGACAGTAGGCATGTAAATTCCAGACAGTAACGTTAAAATGTCCCATCGAGGATCTGGATTGGCTTCAAAAATGTTAACAAGTTGAAAAATGTATGGACTGTTCTCTTTAATTATTCATGCATCAGGAAATGTGACTTACAGGACTGCAGAATATAACAACAAAATCAGTTTCTAAGACCATTATTTTCTCTAGTCAAAGCAAATTAAGAGTGCAGATTATCGTTGATGAAATACTTATAAAATACTTGCAACTTATAAGATACTTGAATCAGTAGTACTGCACTGCATAGTTAAGAGTTAAGACAGTTGAACTTAAAAGTCCTCATCACAAGAAAAACAATGTTTTAATGTCATAACTATAAATGGTGATGGACTTTCACTAGAATTATGATCATTTTGTTATATACACAAATACTAAATCCTTATGCTGTACACCTGAAATGAATCTAATGTTATAGATTATACCTCAATTTAAAAAAAAGAATCTCCATAGAGTAGGAAGGTGTGGCCTCACTTGATGGATATAAAAGGAGTGAAATAAAGTCACCATTTTATCTTTTGCCCACACCCCTCTTAAACTGCAGACCCCCACAACCTTGTTGGTCAGTCTCCTGACACTTCCACTTGATATGTCACAGGCACCTCTGAGTGTTCAGAGCCAAACCTGACCTTCCCCATGTTTTCCTTATGCTGCCTTCCACGTCAATACATTATGCTACTATCCAAATGCCCAAGTCAAAAACTGGAAGTCATCCTATCTAGATTCCTTATTCTCCCTCTTTCCCCACATTCAATTTATTACCAGTCTTATCAATTCTACCTTCCAAATATCTCTCAAATACCCCTGCTTTATTTCTCTCTTACTACCAACATTTTCTCTCACATGGGTTACCATCACAGTCTGTTTCTCTACTTGGAGTCTTGCCCTCTCTAATCCACTATCCAGCAGGTAGCCAGAGTGACCTAAAATACAAATATGATCAATGGTGTTGCTCCTGGGACACCTGGGTGGCTCATTCGGTTAAACATCTGACTCTTGATTTTGGCTCAGGTCATGATCTCATAGTTCACTGTCAGCGCAGAGCCTCCTTGGGATTCTCTCTCTCCCTCTCACTGCCCCTCTCCTGCTCATGCTATCTCTCTGCCTCTCTCAAAATAAACCTTTTTAAAAAATGGTGTTGCTCCTTTAAAAACTGTCAATGGTTTCCAGTGTTCTTCCATTCAGTCAAGGACACAAACTTGTGGAGCCCTGAGTGTTATTGACAGAAAGCCTGCCACCTGCCCCCCCAGTTCTTACCTTGAACCTTCTAGAAGATCAATGCTATGAGAAACAAGGTAGTCCCTATTCAGTCCACCATCCAAGATCCACACCCCCTAATCCCTGCTACAGAGAGATGGTTAGGCCTTTGGTTTCTAAATTAGAGTTCAAGGGGCACTTGGGGGGCTCAGTCGGTTAAGTGTATGACTTTGGCTCAGGTCATCATCTCACAGCTTGTGAGTTCAAGCGCCACATCAGGCTCTGTGCTAACAGCTCAGAGCCTGGAGCCTGCTTCGGATTCTGTGTCTCCCTCTCTCTCTGCCCCTCCCCTGCTCACACTCTATGTCTCTCAATAATAAATAAACATTAAAAAAATTTTTTTTTAATTAGAGTTCGAAACTCATTTTACTCTGAGTAAATACTCTGAGATTAGGATTATGGTTTTGTAGAAGTCACATTACCAAATTCTTATGAGGCATATACATAATGAGCTTAAAAGGGAAACATCATGAAAGTATGGTGTCTGTAGAAAAATGTCTTCTGATCTCCCCAAGTACAATTTACCAATGGGCTTTTGGGACATAATTTGACATTTTCTATTCAATGAATTAATTAAAACTCCCATAGTAAGGGAATTACCAGGGGTTTATGCGGTCAGCACTTCATGGATATGATCATTCAAAAGTTTATGAATCCATCCCAGTATACTATCACCCAATCCAAATTCATCATTCTCACCTACAATACCCTGAGAGACTGTAACAGAGGTCTGTTGAAAACTAAATATGCCGTGCCTATAGGATTTCATGACCTGCTCCTCTGAGAAGCCCATCAGAAGAGGCAGTCAGAATAGCCACCATGATTTGTCCTTAGTGAGCCCTGGCTGATTCTTACGATCATCTTTTTCTTTTAAAATGTTTCACCTTATCATTTGCATCCTGCAGCCTACAGTTCTTTGTCAAGGTTAAGATGAAGTTCAGTGGTCATTAGTTCCTGAACTGCACCTTCTTTCTTCTTTGGGGGGGAAGTGAGGACATTAATCTCTTTCCAGATCTCTGGCAACTTTCCATTCTCCACAATTTGACAAAGACAACTTTCCACTGGCCAGCAAACCCACCTGCAAAGCCTCTCATTGCCTTTGGATATAATTCCTCTGGGTCAGGAACCCTTTTGAAATTTCCCTTCCTCATGTCCTGGGAACACACCAGGCAGCCTGAAGCCCCTCTCTGGGAAGCCTAACCTCTGGAGGTATAGAGGGTATTCAGTGGCTGACCTCACACAAGTCAGTCCAAGGCTGTGGTGCCACTTTCTACTTCACCTATCAGCTCCTTGAGGCTGGTCAGAGTTGATTCCAGAGCAAGAGTGCACCTGCATTACTTCCTGTATTTTCCAGGAAATGAATCTCTCAACACTGCAAGCCAGTCATTTTTCAGAGGCCATTCAGTCTCGTTTAATTCCTTAGTGGTCAACACAAACTTCAATGAATGAGCATCATTTGATAAGGGAAGTAAACATATTCCATCACTATGGCTACCTGAAAGTATGAGATTATTCCCTACCCCACCATATTAATTCGGTTATCCCTCAACTATTCATTATACACAGTCTTTTATAGTAAAGACAATGGCAGAGCATATTTGACAGAAAAGCAAGCATGGCAAAGTAAGATACAGAAGCCAGTTAGGCGAGTGTTTTGAACAACCTGCACTCGAGGTACAGTAAATCCTCAGGATCTCAGACGCCCTCTGTCAAGTCTGACCAAGACATGCAGTAGCACTGCAGCCTACAAAAATATGTTACACACCCCCCAAAGACTCATCACTGCTGTTTAGGACTGGAAAAGAGCCAATGCTATATACATCCCAGATAAAGAGACAAAGATGATCTCAGAAAACCAATCCATTAATCGTACCGAATCACTGCTTTCCTACTTCACCTTTCCAAAAGAATATTTTGTCTTTCAGCAAAACTCAATTGGGGCTATCCGTGGTGCAGGCTGCCATCTTAGAGTCAAGAATCCCTGAGCCATTATTATTGCTGCTTGCAAGGGAGGACTCACACCCACATGGATCTCTCCTTTCTATGAACTTTTTTGTCTTCCTCGTTACCTTCATATTGTTTTGTTCTCTAATTTTCCTGGGTAAACAAGGAGAGAGATATGAGGTAGTGTATAGAATAGAACACTAGTTTGGGAAATAAAAGACCTGGGATCATGTTCTAGATCTGCCATTTATTACCTATAACCTTAGGCAAGCCCATTACCCTCTCTGGGAATCAATTTCTATATGTGTACTACAGGGAAGACTACCCTGAGGACCAAAAAAAAAACCCCCCCAAAAAAAAACAAAAAAAGAAACACAACGAAGTCAAAGCCCTTTGTAACAATGTAAGAGAAGTTTGTTGTTATTATAATAATTAGTCTCCCCACACAGGCATGTTTCCTGCCTTCAAAAGGAGTTTCTTGTTTGCTTTCTCTTTTCTTTTTAAATGAGAAAGAGAGACAAAGTGTGAGTAGGGGAGGAACAGGGAGAGGGAGACCAAGAATCTGAAGCAGGCTCCAGGCTCTGAGCTGTCAGCACAGAGCCCAATGTTGGGCTCAACCTCTCAAGCTGTCAGATCATGACCTGAGCTGAAGTTGGACGCTTAACCCACTGAGCCACCCAGGCGCCTCTCTTGTTTGCATTTTTAATTTAGGTATAATTGACATAACATTGTGTAAGTTTAAGTGATGATTTGATATATATTGCAAGATACTAACAATGTTAGCTAAGACCTCTATTATGTCCCATAATTATTTCCTTTTTTTGTGAACATAATCATGATCTAACCTCTTAGCAGCTTTGAAGTTTATAACACAGCATTGTTGACTATAATCACTGTAACACAGCACTGTTGTAATCATCAGTAACCTATGCAATAGATCCCCAGGGCTTACCTACCTGCCAGTTCCAAGCGTCCATCCTTAAACAACATCTCCCCAATTCTACTAGCTCCCATCCCCTGAGAAGCACCGTTCTATTCTGTATTTTTTTTTTTTTTTGCTCGTTTACAACTCCAAATCTTCCTTGGAATTAAGCACATAATTAGGTGTTCGATAATAACGTAGTGACTAATTAGAAGACTTCTTTAGCATACAGTGGGATTAGGGATTAGGCTGGTGTTTGCACATTTAATAATATCTGCAAAAGGTGGATGTTCAGTTCTGTTGCCATCTTATACAAAATAAATAAATGTAGGATGAAAGTCTCCAATTTCATATAAGTCTATGAATATTCATGTATTCCATAAAGGTTAACGATCCCTCAAAATCTGAAAATAAATCCTAGTGTGAAAAGAACTCCTAGAACAAGGAGCTTTCCACGTTTACCGTGTAAGTTCTCTGCACCTGGTTTTCGTTAAGACTAAGGCTAACCCGTTGTCAAGTGGATCAAATAACACGGAGTTCTTCAAATGCCTAGGACCCATTACGTTTAGAAAACGTAAATCGGAGTCACAGAGTCACCATTAACTTAATTACGGTTTGACAGAGAAGGATTACTATGATAAAAATCTCAGAAATTTGTGTTTCACATGGTTTTTCACAGACTCAATTCTAAAGTAAGATAATAAAGTAAACTCAGCGCTGCCTGCATACAACCACCAGGTGATAGATACCATATCTTATGAAGGTGAGCAAAGAAAGTGAAGTAGAAGGATGGAAATGGCAGTATTGCAGAAGCCGAAACATTTGTTAGGGATGATCAGTGATCCTACAGAAAAGCATGAGGATTCTTAAGCAATATATCCCAGCTAAACAAAAATGTCCAGAAGTTGAAAGGAAACTCTAAGATTAAGATTACTTAGATTCATAAACAAAGGCTCTGATGACACAGGGAGAGGGAAGAACTACAGGAAATGAGCTTATGAAAAGCCAAGGATAGTTACACACAGAAACTTGACATAGAATTTATTGGATAGCTATCAGTTATTACTGCCCTTCTTATATTTCAGGATTAAGGAGGTAAACGGGAGGATAACAGAGTTGGGGGAAGAAGGGTTATAACATTTATTGGGTTCTACATTGTGTCACATGCCTTTCTACATGCTTTATATTGCTTATTTAATTCTGACAGTAAATCCAATGAAGAAGAGTATCTCAATACCCATTTTAAAGCTATTGAAACCAAGCTTCAGAGAGGTCATATAGCTCAAAATCTGTCTAAGTTCAAGGAAATATGATCTTTACAGAAGAGTTGCCGTATGTACCTTTACACAATTAAATATCAGAGAATCTCCTTTGAAGGATGGCTCTAGTAGGGTTTGAATCAGGCCTGTTCTTCATGAGTGAAGAGAAACCTGTTAATTGACTACCTGACAGGCTGGCTTCCCTCAAGAAAGGTCCTGGTTGAAGCAGCCAGTTGGAACTCGCCAGAACCCAGGGTGAAGAAATAATCATTAGAGGCGGGGATCAAGTGGGCAACAACTCCAGGCTGAACGTGAGGTCCAAGGAATACAGTGTTGAATGATGAAAGTGGCTTTCAAGAGAGGACTGAAATCCACAACTTGAAAGAAGAAGCTGCATTAACAGAGGAGCCAGCAAGAGTTGCCAAAAAGCACCAAGGGATAGATATTTTGAAAGTGGACAATAAACGACTGAGAACGAAGGATCATACGCCCTGAACTCAACACTAGGAAACAGCATGGTCTTCCAGACAACACCTGCTAACATCTGACCTGTTTCGGCCCCAGATGATTTCTGCTCTAATTCATAAATCAAGGAGAAGCATCAATCAGTGAGCCAGCTTACATGGCAGGAATACAAGGCCATTAATGGTTTCAGCAAGTTCATTGTTAAGTCAGGAAAAGAAGGAGAAAGTCTAACTGGCATCAAATCCCTGCAGAATATGAGTCAAAATAGCAATTCTCAATTCCTAATGAATCCATTTAACAGGAAAAAGAGCCAAATCAATATACAGATCAACAGGCTTTAGAAAAAACCATAAGCATAATGCCACACGATAGTAGTATTACATATGACCCTGTACAACTTTAATTGTAATAATTTAAAAACATTCAGTCAGCAGGAGCAGAGTGGTAGAAAAAGGAGGACATGAAGACTTACGGAACAGAGAACCCTGTGACGTAGGGATTATCTTCTCTACAGATGGCAACTAACAAATACCAAGTGTAAGACTTTCCTTCAAATGGTGAGATTTGGAATACTTTTAAGTCTTTAATGTTCTCATACATTTAAAATTGGGGGAAAACAGGGGCGCCTGGGTGGCGCAGTCGGTTAAGCGTCCGACTTCAGCCAGGTCACGATCTCGCGGTCCGTGAGTTCGAGCCCCGCGTCGGGCTCTGGGCTGATGGCTCAGAGCCTGGAGCCTGTTTCCGATTCTGTGCCTCCCTCTCTCTCTGCCCCTCCCCCGTTCATGCTCTGTCTCTCTCTGTCCCAAAAATAAATAAACATTGAAAAAAAAAATTAAAAAAAATAAAATAAAATAAAATAAAATTGGGGGAAAACAGTCTCACCAATGCACCCTCAATTATCTGGACTAAAATGATATTAAAAAGCCACACACCCATCACTAATAACCAACAGAGAAAAAAACAAATAGTTAGAAAGGAACACTGTATAAATAACTTATCATTTGATGTCTTCTCTGACCACCATAGAATCTGACACTCTCTGTATCCCTTAGGCAGTTTTATTTTAGTTTTTTCTCCTTCATGGCACTGAAAACACATCTGACATACCATATACTTTACTTGTTTATCTGCAAACACAACGTAAGCTCTAGAGTACACAGGCAAAGAGGGGAAGGCATTTTTTTATTTTCCCTTAATCTCCGGGGTCTTGAAAACTGCCTGGCTCTTGGTAGGCACACAACTGTTAAAGTGAAAATAAATATATACTCAAATTGTTGTTGACTAGCTCAACTCAATGATCAGCTTAAGTAATGACTGCACCTTTGAAAAGTATTTTAGAGTACCAGAAGTATAAAGGTGAGAACTAAAATGTAGGAGCCATCGCTGGGTATTCATTAGCATTGTCAGAGCTGAGCGCAGAAGAATCTCATTCATTCATTGGTTCAGTAAGAATAGAAAGGCATGTTGCGACATCGACTTTTTGTCACACTCAACTTTTTAACGTGTGAAAGCTCTACTGCCATAAAAAATTAACACGGATCCGTTTTGGTATAATCTGCAAAAGCCCTCCTGAGAATCTAAGAAGAGCTCTAAGTCTAGCTCTGAACAACAAATGGAACTGAAACATCATCATGGAGGAGAAGCCTGATCTGTAGCTAAAGGCAGAAGGAAACAAAGTACACAGTCTACTTGTCATAGGAATTGCATGACCTTAGCAACGCAAAACCGAAAAGTAGTGCTTGGAACAAGTGGCTAAGTGTATGACTTTGGGTGACTGACATGGTGACCTAGGATTTCTGCCTAGGATTCCACTAAGTCTGGTTGGCAAAGTCAAGTTACTTTTAAATGAGATGCTGTGTTTCTGTCATTAAACCGGAGCAAAGTGGTCATGATTAGATTGACTGCACATATCCAGGTATGAGAACTCATTTCTTATGATTGCCCAATCTAGATAAACGCATTTGTATTGAAGAACGATCACTTGCCAATTTGGTCAGTCATATTTCATTAGCAAGTTCATGCATCAGGGCTGTGTTTATACCACTATGATGAATTTTAGTTATTGAAGGTAAAATTCAGGCTCTGCTCTTGGATTATAATATGCCTCAGTATGTGAAAATGAGAACACAAATGGAATCCTGACAGGCAAGTATGAAATTTATGCCAAACGGGAAAATTAAAACCAAACATAATGTTCTGACCAGCACCGATCACATCAACAAATGCAGATCAAATAAGCAATTAATGAACCCAAATCTTCCCTTCTTCCAAAGATCAACATCTCAATTCCAACGACAGAAGGAGACGGCCATGTACAGAGGCGTAGCTTATGCAACCTGGTGATGAGTCCAAAGCTTTGAAATTGGGACTCTTTCTGCCGAGCCTACTCATCCTGTCTGCTCTGCAACACCTAAACATCTTCCCAGAGGTGTACAAGTAAAGATGAGCATCTTAAGTAAGACTGAGAGAGTCCATCTAGCGTGTTCTGTCTCCTCATCATCCTGCGGCCAATCTTCCCTTGTTCTCTGTCTAGCCTTTCAGCTAGTGACTGAAAGGTGAACCTAACTGCTTCCTCCATCCACAAGCGCCCTGCACAGGCTGTTTCCTCTGTCCAAACTTATCTCCTTCCCCTCCCCTTCCTCAGTGTAACCTTGATCAGGAATTTTCCCACAGGCAACTCGTTCTATCGCACACTCTTAGAGCAGCAGAGAACCCTACTTCCCAGCACTGTCTTATTGGTGCCTTTGCATTTACTTATGAGATACTTATGAGTCTTCCTCGCCAGACAGTTCCACGAGGAAGGCACTTTTTTTGTCCCTCAACGTATCCCAGCACACAGCACAACCCTGGGTTACTTATATACAGTAAGCTCTTCAGCCTTTGTGGAAGAAGGAAGGAAGGTATGAAGAAATGAGAAGTTTAACACATATGGTCAGAGTCTGGCATTGAGTGTAAAAGAGCTCAGCTTCTAAGGAAATTATTAGAGATAGAGACAGAAACACAGAGGAAAACCATTAAGGGGGAAAGCTAAGTGGAACACAGCTAAAGAGACTGAAAGCAAATTTGATGCTTCTCTTCCTCAGTGCCTAATGTTGGTATGAAGTATTTAGTAAAGACTTCAGTGAATACACGTCAGAGACTCGGCAAGCCATCAAGATTTCTCTTCTGCTTCTGCTCTATGTTTGTGCTGTATGCTTCCAAATTCTATTAGTGTGTGGTAAGCGTTCTCTTCTTAGACCTTTTCTCTCTTTTAGCCTTTTGCCTCCACCTCTCCCTCCCTGTGATGATTACTGTTTTATTTGGTCCTGGTTATTTATCACATCAAAGACCATAATTTGCTTCACTCAGAATTATTTCTCCCAGGTAAAATCTCCCATTCTTCCTACCAACTTGTTTTCCCATTTTCTCCATGGTTAAAAGTGACTTTGAACTTTTCTCAGAAGTTTTCTCAGAATGACACAACTTTGTCATATTCCATTTTTTCTCTTTTTTTCCATTTTGAACGAGGGGTCAGTTGGCATTACATCACTCTGTCAGAAAATGCACTAGGCAGAAAAAAACAAGACTTTGATAAGAACACTCTAGTACCTACCAAGACATTGCCCATTCCAGCCTCGGAACCCTTCTGTGCAGGGAACACACTGGTAAGATCCAGGAGAATTCACGCACTGCTCATCTGGACAAGTGCTTGGAGTTAAACATTCATCAATATCTGAAAAATTGGAAAAGTAGGTCACAAGCATTTATCAGAATATGGAAGCAAACATTCACTTTTCTGATGAAGCCGGGGGGAAAAAAGGTATGTTGTAACTACATTTTGGTGGAGAAAACCATAACTAGGTAAGTCAAACACTGTGCCTACACTTAACCACCACAACAATAATGCAAGGCCAGGTAGACCTTGAGTAAAATATTTACACACATCCAAAGGAAAAACTTGGCCCCAGTTTTCCAACTGGCAGGGTTAGACCTCTCCATTGCTGGGAGCTGGCAGCTTCTTGGGGGCCATTTTCTGAACACCAAACCTTTGAAGGAATACTGCAGCTTGCCAGAAAGAAATATAATAAACAGGCATGAGAGTGACAAAGCCACATATCCACCTGGCCAGAGGTTCTCTCTGCAGACAATGGATGCTCTAGGGAAATCCTTGCTTTGGCTTCATGGGCCTAAGAACACCCAAGGTTTGAATAATTTAAAACCTTTCACAGGCTGTGAACTCCTTGGAGGTGGAAACAGAACATTAGGAGAAAATGAACTCATCAAATATTTGCCAGACTTTCCAAAAAACATGGTGATATGATCATATGCTAATATTTTCTAATAAAAATATACCTTATTATTCACATTCACAGCTAACTGGAGTTATTCATCACTGTTCTTTTCAATGTGAGGAGAAAAACAACACCTTAAATATGCTTGGGGCTGTGGCGGACGTAACTACTACAGAGACTCTAGGCATTTTGAAGAATGGTATAACAACAGAAGGGGGAAGCAGGATACAGGAAATGGTTCAGGAGTTTAACAAGAGTGGGAACACCTTGGATACCAGCCCCACTTGAAATGATCATTTTTTTCTGGGATTGGAGTCTGAATTCAAATGAGTGTATTTACTGTCTAAGTGTTCCAATATAAGATACATATAGGACCTCCAATCATATGCAAAATATAAAGACAATTTTCAGGACATAAGCAAAAAGTGAAAGAAATATATAATGGATACATTCATCCATTCTGGGAAATTCTCAAAAATTATCTCTCATTATCACCAGACAAGTGTGAAAATACGCTTCAAGTAAAAAAGATGCTCAAAGGAAAAATGTTGAAGATGTTATTAATAGAATAAGCACCAAGTCAGTGTGGTAATTTTTTTTTCCTATCAGCAAAAAATCCTTGCCAACAGACAATGACACATAGTGTTGTGTGTGTGTGTGTGTGTGTGTGTGTGTGTGTGTGTGTGTGTTTTAGGTCAGATGTTCTGGGACTTCTTGTTCTACAGAAAGATGACGCCTGCCAGTTTCATTTTCCAAACAGCATTACATTCTTCTCTGGAAGGATTTTTTTTTTTTTTAAATAGAACTACAACTGTTAAGTCAGAGAAGGTTTTAAGGAAGGCTGGCCCAATAAATAAGATGCAACGCGAAGCAAGACAAGACAACATCCCTGCATTTCCGGCCACTCTCACCTCTGTCTGCTCGTTCCCTCATCTATAAATTAGGGACTACCTGCCTGGTAATACCTCAGCAGGACAAAGTAAGGACGCATGAGATAATGTCTGTGAACTACAATAGACTCCTTGGAGACTGGGGCTGTTTGAAAGCAACTTTGTTAGTGGCAGCTGAGAAAATCTTTGGTGAGCCAGGAGCCTGGGGACCTTTGGTTCTGGTCCATGACGAAATTAGAAAACAGCCATGTTATTTGGCTCCTTCTTCTTTTCAAGCCATTTCATGGGGATAGAATTATGTATTATTTACTCAGGGAACCCTGGTAGTATTTCTGTGAAATAATTTCCATACACCAAATATTACTGAACAGTCTCCATCGGTTTCCTGTTTACGTACAGAATTTTCAAATTTCTACTCCTTCCCACTTTCCATCCTTGCACCATAGTTACTACTTAAATGCCTCAACTCCCCATCCTGAAACTGTAAGTATGACTTAAGAATCAGCATGTGACTTCAATCAGTTAAGTATCTGACTTCAGCTCAGGTCATGATCTCATGGCTCATGGGTTCAAGATCCACGTGGGGCTCTGTGCTGACAGCTCAGAGCCTGGAGCCTGCTTTGGATTCTGTGTCTCCCTCTCTCTCTGCTCCTCCCCCACTTGGTCACATGTGCATTCTCTCTCTCTCAAAAATAAATAAACATTGAAAAAAATTTTAGAATCAGCATTTGACTTTTTCGGGGAGTGTTGTTTTACACATAAAGGCTTGTCAGGTAAACCACGCCATTTCTTTAAAAGCATTTCCAAAGCTATAGATGTACCAAGAAGGCCCATGCAAAAACAAAGTCATCAGGAAAGGGGGGAGGTTTCTAGAGAATGGTTCTTGAGAACTAATAAGGTGAAAGGCACCACACAAGATACCACAACACGCATTTATTCTCAGGACAGCCCTGAAAGTTAACTTTGTGGCTCCCAAGTTAACAATCCAAAGGGGCCAAGTCGCTGGCTCCAAGCCATAAAGTGACTAAGCGCAGAAGTCAGGAGCTGATGCCACAGTCCTGCCCCCTCCCAAGGGGGCATGCTGCCTCTCCAGGGCAGAGTGAGGGTCCCCTATAAAAGGAGAGTGGGCACACTTCACCCCTGTTGTCTCATGGCCCTCAGCTGCCAGGGAAGACACCTTATGGTTCTGTTGTGATCTTAGTTGATCAGAGATTCAGGAATGTAAAATGTTCCCGCGTCTCTCCAGATCAGAATGCAAGGGGCCAGGGGGAGAGGCAGGGACAGACTGCCAAGACACCGAATTAGCTCTCCCTCCAGGACCAGATCATTAGATCCATGTAGAAAACCAATGCAGAGGAGGCAGGGACAGCTGAGGGCAGCCTGCCCCAACTTGTCTGTCCCTCCCTTGGTCTGGAAGTCGAGCCATATTAGAAAATGGGCTGATCTTCAGGCGGCCACAGGCAAAGAACCCCCGTGGAACCAGGACCATCCACACGGCCTGGCCCCTCAGAAAAGTGTTCAGAGACCCCTCTTCCCTTCCCCGGCACATATCATGGCAGCATTGAAGCAGAAGTGCAACATATTTCTTCATGAAAATAATTATTTAAAAAGCACCATGGTGGTTTCAAAAAGAACCTGTATAACTGGGATACAAACATGAGCAGAAATATTAAATGGTTAAGCATTCTGGCCATACTCTAAAAGCTTCCCAGAACTTTTTTTTTTAATATAATACTAGCAAACTCATTGCCGCAATCAATAATAAAGAAATTTTATCTAGTGTGGCTAGAATGCAACCTGGAGTTAGTCAGAGGGAGCTTTGGTACAGAAGGGTTTGTAACCAAGTCCCAGAACACACGTAAGACAAGCTGCAAGAAAGAAATGTAATAGGGCAAGAAGGGTGGAAACTAAAAATCAACAGCGGGTAAATCTGCACCATGTTCCCAGATGAATGATCCAGACGCTGTAATTAAGTATGGGCTTACGCTATGATGCTCCACAATCAATTGTTCTACAGCGATTCACTCAAACTACCAGGGAAGGCAGATGCTGAGGTGGACAAGGGGAGAGCGAAGATGGAAGACAACGGAAAACAATCCAAAGTCCCTGAAGCGAGGCCAAGAGGCTGTGACTGCAGAAGGCAGGAAGAGCTTCGATGAGCTGATATCACGCACAGGCTGGTGGAGGAAAGTCTCAGGTGTGGACCCAGCCCTACATTTCACCATCACGTGTGCTCCACACTTCAAGGTGGCACCGACTCACCCTCACAACGGCCGCCCCGGGTCATGCGGTACCCGCTGTCGCAGTATTCACACCGGAAGGCCCCCACGGTATTGATGCAGTGTCCTTCCCCACACATATCTGGCCTCAGGCACTCGTCAACATCTGTACGAAGCAGAAAACACGGTCGAGTTTTATTTCTCCAAACAGAATTTCAAACCTCTCCCATCTCCCAGGTCAGTTTGAAGTCCAGAATCAAACAACCGATTCCCACTACCATCCCTTTGATTTGTTTGACGTGTTTCAAAATTGAGTGGTTTTGATTTATGTGGGACCCAACACATTTAACATCCTGGGTCTCTGCACACACTTGACACTCTTCGTTCCGTAGCGTTGGAGAAAAAACTTCCATATTTATATCCTCCAGTATCTAGCAGATGACTATGCCATAAAAGGTGCTCAGTAATAAATTCTGGGTTGCCAGAATGAGCAGTTAAGATTGATGGGATCTTAGGGGAGCGAACAACCCAGATCTGGGAATTTATGCATCAGGAAGAGCACAGCCATTACCTATGCAGTTAGGACCCTCCTCACTGGCCATAAATCCTGCTGGGCAAATACACAAGAAACTTCCCTCGGTGTTTTCACAACGTCCCTGGGAACAGAGCTGTTGGACCTGAGCGCATTCATCAATATCTGTTAACAAAAATACAGATAAAAGTATCAGTGTCGTGTAGCATGAAATTCTCAGTCTCCCTGTTCATAAAATACCAGCACACTATTCCCTGAGCACCACATCCTTATAACCGAGGAGACTAGGAAAGGGAGACATGATCATACGCCTCAAATACTTGAAGGATGGTTACTGGGAACAGGGAATACACTTATGGTATATTGTTTGAAAAGCTAAAACTACAACCTTCACATTGGTGTTTGTGAGAGACAGATTTAGGTCAACACAGAAGGACCCCTCTGGTACATGGAATCATCTAAGCACTGAAATTCATGTGCAACTCCCAGGCCAGCTCAGCAGAGAGTGCCAGAAATACTGTAAAAGGGACTCTCCCACTGTGCACGTGGGCAAAGCTAGACTAGATCATCTCAAACGCCCTGTTATATTCTACGATTCCAAACAGAATACATACAATGTATGCAAATTCAAGAGAAATAGCCATGGTACAGAGCAGGTGGATACTCCCCTCATCCCACTCCACATATATATATACAAAACAAAATAACATTAAGTCACACATCTTATGGACACTTAGCATATCAAAGTCATATTAACTGGGTATATGCCTTGTTGCTTTATATTTGCCTTCTAACTCTTAGTGCTGAATTTCCTTTTTCTAAAAAAGAGAGCAATTAAATTTAGTGTTAATGCACTGAAATGATTTCCATAATGCCATCATACGTCTTTCTGAGATACATTTTTTTACAAAGAACCACGTATGAGAGGCTGGATTTGTAAATTCATTAATAGCTTTGTGTTAGTCTACTGATTTTCAGTTTAGAAATTGCTTTTAGAAATCAGATTTTAAGCAATTACATGAATATAATTCTTTATTGCAGTATATAGTATTATTATTTTGGTTTTGCTAAATACATGCTTATAGGTAGTTATTTCTATTACTTCATATATTATATATTTTATTATATTATTATACCTAGAAATCTTTGGAAATTATTTTACCTTTTTCCCCCTTTTATCTAATTGTATTACATTTGGAAAGGTAGGTAGCACTGAAACAGGAGGTAAGAGCAACCCAGGAGATGAACAAACCTCTTTTTGAGCTCTTTTAGTGCAGGGACAGAAATTTTTAAAAATTAAACACAATAACATTTCCCATGATAATTACAGGGAAAATGTTCTTAATGTGGAAATGTTTTATCTTCAATAATTTCATCCATGAAAAAGTGTCTCTTACCAACACATTTCCTCTGCTGCTCACTGAACTTGTAGCCCTCATAGCATATACACGTATACCTCACAGGCAGGTTAATGCAGTGTCCTGCTCCACAGATGTCAGGGTTCACAGTACATTCATTGATTTCTTAATAAATAAGAGAGAAAAAAGACATCAACAAAGATTTCACTGTCGCTTGCAAACCATTCCTGTGTATTTCCTGATTAGCTTATCGTCAGGTATGCAATTAGAAGACACAGGTCACTTCTCATTTATCTAAAGAAAATAAAAACACTCATTCAAAAAGATACAGGAACCCATATGTTTCCTGCAGCATTGTTTACAATATCCAAGATATGGAAGCAACCCAAGTGTCCACTGATAGATGAGTAGATAAGGAGGACGTGGTATATATACACAGTGGACTATTACTCAGCCATAAACAAGAGTGAGATCTTGCTATTTGTGACAGTGTGGATGTACCTAGAGGGTATAATGCTGAGTATCTGAAATAAGTCAGAGAAAGACATATACCACATGATTTCACTTACATATGGAATCTAAAAAAAAAAAAAATGAGCAAAGAAATAAAAAAAAACAGAAACAGACCTATAAATACACAGAACAAACTGATGGTTGCCAGAATGGGGGGAGGATGAGCAAATGGGTCAAGTGGAATGTGAGGTATAGGCTTTCCTTATGGAATGCTGCTGCCACTGGGATGAAAGGCACAGCACAGGGCACCTAGTCCATGGTACTGGAAGAGTGTTGTGTGGGGACAGATCGTAGCTACACTTGTGGTAAGCACAGCATAACAAACAGACCTGCCGAAAGACTAACCTATACACCTGAATCTAATGCAACATTGTGTCAACTTGAGTTCAATAAAAAAAAGTATGGTGACTTCTAAAATCAAGTGTAAATTCATTTGATTACTTCATAATTGCTCAGTTAGTCACACCCAAGATCATCAATAATTCCTAATGAATCAACTTCTAACATGAACTGGAGTGGGTAGCAAGTCAGAAAAAGGCCACCTTGAGGGGCGCCTGGGTGGCTCAGTCGGTTAAGCGTCCAGCTTCAGCTCAGGTCATTATCTCACAGTTCTCATGGGTTCGAGCCGTGTGTCGGGCTCTGTGCTGACAGCTCAGAGCCTGGAGCCTGCTTTGGATTCTGTGTCTCCCTCTCTCCCTGCCCTTCCCCCGCTTGCACTCTGTCTCTGTCTCCTTCAAAAATATGTAAACATTAAATAATAATAATAAAAGAGGCCACCTTGGAAATTTTAAGACAATCAAATCTTTCCAACTTCTAAAATGGCCCACAAGGAGTTTCTATCCATTCCAGTTCATTTGACATGATGGACTTTGAACCAACATGTGGGTTCTACTGATAAAATATATAGTAACTTTTTATTCATTAGCAGGCCAAATTCAGTTTCTAACAACTATGTCCACCCTCCTCCAAAATCTGTCATTAGTTCCCAAGAAAGATCTACCACTCCTAATCAAAGCAAAACTTCTGGGTGTAACTTACTCTTAATTTGCCAATTTCAACATCATTATATTTATAGTGATAAAGTAGAATCTTCTTCCCAATCTTCTCTGCTAAATTCCCCCTTGTGCTCCTACTGACTGGTGCTTGAGATCTGCTTCTTCTATAAGGCCTGAGCAGACTGGCCTCATTCCATGTGGGTACACACTGTGGTAGAGACAGGGTCTCGGGAGTCTATGTTGGGTAAAGGCCATCAAAATGTGCTTACTTACCAAAAGGACATAAAATGGCCTTAATTACCTGAGGACTCAAAAGTGGCCTTCTGAAAGGAATTACATCCCTTATATGATCTATTCTCAGTGAACTTTGTAATAAGGTATCATGGCATTGTCAGGCAGGGACAGTCTAGTTGGTAGAAGCCCAGGCTTCTAGACAGTGAAAACACAAATCTGGCTACTCTTTCTAAGCTCTGTAACACAGGGGCAAGTTACTCAAGCATCCTAGCCCTCACTTTTCTGCAGGTGAAATAAATGGGAATAATCAGAGCATGAACTTGAGTACCAGGTTCAAAGAAGATAAATAACGCACATGGCCCAATGCCTGGCATATTATACGTGTTCAATAAAAGCCATTAAAGAACTGAAAGTGAGACCTGAAACCATAAAAATCATACAAGAGAGCACAAACAGTAATTGCTCTGACATTGGCCATAGCAACAGTTTTCTAGATATGTTCCCCGAGTCAAGGGAAATAAAAGCAAAAATAAACCATTGGGACCATGTCCTTCTACACAGCAAAGGAAACAATCAATAAAACTAAAAGACAACTAACTGAATGGGAGAAAACATTTGTAAATCATATATCCTGATAAGGGGTTAGTATCCAAAATATATAAAGCTTTTATACACCTCAACACCAAAAACAACCCAAATGATCCAATTAAAAGTAAGTAGATGACATGAACAAACATTTCTTCAAAGACCTACAGATGACTGTTGGCCATGAAAAGATGTTCAGCACCACTCATCATCAGGGAAATGCAAATCAAAACCACAATGAGATATCACCTCACACCTGTCAGAATGGCTAAAATCAACAACACAAGAAATGACAAGTGTTGGAGAGGGTGTTTTTGTTCCTCAAAAAGTTAAAAACAGAAATACAATATGATCTAATAATTCCATTATTGTGTATTTACCCAAAGAATATGAAAATACTAATTCAAAGGGATACATGCACCCCTATGTTTATTGCAGCATTATTTACAACAACCAAACTATGGAGGCAGCCCAAGTGTCCATCAATAGATGAATGGATAAAGATGATTTGGTATTTCTACAATGGCATATTATTCAGCTGTAAAAAAGAATGAAACCTTGCCATCTGCAATGGCATGGATGGATCTACAGGATATAATGCTAAGCGAAATAAATCAGTCAGAGAAAGACAAATACAGTATGATTTCACTAATATGTGTAACTGAGGAAACAAAACAAATGAACAAAGTGGGAAAAAAAGACAAACCAAGACACAGACTCTTAGCTATAGAGAACAAGTTTATGGTTACCAGAGGGGAGGTGGGTGGGGGCATGGGTGAAATAGATGGGGATTAAGGATACACTTGTCATGAGGAGCACTGAGTAATGTATAGAATTCATGAATCACTATATTGTATACCTAATGTAACACTGTACATTAATTATACTGATTTTAAAATTAAAAAATAATTTTGGGGCGCCTGGGTGGCTCAGTTGGTTCAGTGTCCAACTTTGGCTCAGGTCACGATCTCATGGTTTGTGAGTTTGAGCCCCGATTTGGGCTCTGTACTGTCAGTTCAGAGCCTGGAGCCCGCTTCGGATTCTGTGTCTCCCTCTCTCTCTTTGCTCCTCCCCCACTCATGCTCTGTCTCTCTCTGTCTCTCAAAAAATGAATATACGTTAAAAATAATTTTTAAAAAATTAAATTAAAAAATAATTTTACAAATAAGCAAAAATTTAAAAAAGAAATAAGGGGGAAGAATTCTTGTAAGTAATCCATATACCTGAATTTTTTTAATTTGTAGATTTAAAAGTGAATTGTAAACAAATTAACAAAATACCTATTTGTATTAAAAAAAAAGCTAGCCATTATATTATTAACAGCATTGTAAATGTTGTTCCTTTGGAAATCATTTAAGAATATGTAACAAAAAGGTGCACATTAAAATAACGTTGTCCTGGGCTATTATCTCATTGTCAACACAAAGTCAACAAGGCTTAAAATGCATGCTGCCAGGATCCCATGCAGTCCAGTGTGAGAAGACGGTGGTCTCAAGCAGCGTAAGCTACATCAACCGCCTTGTTGGAAGCGTCTTTGGTTTGAGATGAGAAACAGGTGTGCTACCATTACCAATAACCTACCATGCATTCTGCAAGAGGATGTGACCATCAGAGCTTTAACAAACACTATGGAAATGACCTAAACGAGGGCTGCGGTAGCTTTCCAAAACCCAAACCACATTCTTCATTTTTCATCAAGTGTTAGTCACTATGCTGTGACTTTGAGACAATTGGTGCAAATCATTTGGAAAGTCCCTGGACTTTACAAGGAAGCATATGAATACAGACCTGCGGTATCTACTTGGATGGCACACATCGCATTTACAAACTACTTATACCTTTTGTGAGCCCACATGTGCTAATTAATTCACTATCAGAAAAATAGAGTGCTTTAGTCCGTATAATGTAAAATTATGAAAAAAATAAAGTACCCCAGAAGGCTAAGAACATTAGTAATTAACATGATGGCTTAAACTTAAGTGGCAGTATACAAAAAATGAATTATAAAACATATATAGCATAATTATATCATCACTGGCATGATAGGAAAGTGTTTATTCGTTAACAGATATAATTGGTTACAAATATAGAATATGATCTAAATTATAAACTACACAAAAGACAAGAAAATAAATCTCAGGTTATGATTATGGGGATTGGTATTTTCTTTAGATTTTTCTGCATTTTTCAAAATTTCTACAATGAGCATTTGAATTACTTTTATAATCCGAAGTCTTCCTTAACAAAAATTATCCTTTCTTGGGGCACCTGGATGGCCCAGTCAGTTAAGCGACTGACTTCAGCTCAGGTCATGATCTCATGGTTCATGAATTTGAGCCCCGCATTGGGCTCTGTGCTGACAGCTCACAGCCTGGAGCCTGCTTCAGATTCTGTGTCTCCCTCTCTCTCTGCCCCTCTCCAACTCATGCTCTGTCTCTCTCTCTCTCTCTCTCTCTCTCTCTCTCTCAAAAATGAAAAACATTTAAATATTTTTTTTAATTATCCTTTCTATGCCACAAAAATCTGAAAGGAAAAGGTCACCTTCTCCTGATTATAATCCTAGATACTCAGGTAAGATTTTTTTTTTCTCTATGATAGGAATTCTTTAGAAGAACAGTGTGAAAATCACATCTCTAACCCTCTATTTCATACTGTAGGTAGATGCCTGCTCTGAAAATTACTGGTATTTACTTCTCTCAATTTTCTTTGTAATGACTAATCTTCCTTTCGAGTCTACTTTGCCATTTTCTTAAAACAAGAGACATATTGATCAGTTTGCAAAAAGTTAGAAGATGAGTTAATATATTAGGGACAAGGATTCAGAACAAGTTCAAAGGCTATAAATCTGGGGTTTTCATATAATGCTTGAGCAGAACTCAGTGTCCCAAAGCCCACACACACCAGTTTGTTGATAACCGAATATTTGTAACTTTTCAAGCACAGCTTTAGAATGGAATTTTTATAAGTGCGACCAAAAACCATCAAAAGTATGTGATGTTTAATTCAAATACGATACATTCCTATGCCACAGTGTGCCAACATATTTAAACTGTTTCTTCTGACAGCTCTAAAACAGGAGAAATACTTAAGAATTATACTCTTTAGTCTTAGGAAACGAAACCTTAGGAAATGGCCTTTCTTCCACTGTAGAATCTAAAATAGAGGCTCTGAGGATATTTATGAGGCATGTTTGAGAATCTTTAGCTGATTACCTCATAGATAAACTATACAGAGACACAGCTTGATAGTGTTGATCCCAGCTGGCAGGACACTAACATATATAAGAAAATGTTACTCTGACACCACTAGAGGGTACTAAGACATACATCAAAGGAGTGGAGGGATATTTACTAAAATGTATTTGATTTCTACCCTGTTTATCCCATTTTTTAATACAAGCAATTAATTAATGCAACTTTCATCAGTGCGGCCTCAGAGCTCCCTTCCGCCCATGTGCTAAGCAGGACTCCACCCTTCCAAACACAGTCAGAACACCTCCAAAACACGTTAGAACTTTTAACACAAGTCTCCTAACTACCTCTTCCCATGCTTTCCCCTCTTAGGAGATTTTGATTCTCTAGCAAGTACTGTTATACCAAAAGGCCGTCTTGAAAAAGAACTGGCAAGTTCTTCTAATTTTTCCATTTTTCTGAAGACAAAAGACAGGTCTTTTTACTTTTCCAAGAGGTCACTCACACTTAGATATGTGACCCTCTTCCCACAGAATGAAGCAGTTTCTGTTGAAACATACAGTTCTTTGAGCAGATTGTGTCGACCTAAGCGTAAGAATTACGGCAAAGCCTCACACAGGCAGCACTAATTATTGGTCTCTGGGGTACTCTAGGCTAATGAAAAGGTCTTGCCTTCTTTAGCATGTTTGGCTTCCCAGAGAGATCATCAAGAGATTCTTCCCAGGGGACTCTTCCCTAACGCCCATCACATGCCCCCTGGCCCTCAGGACCACCTGATCCTTCTCTCCTATAAGTACCTCTGAAACAACTTCACTTTCTCCGAGTCAAGAACCATATTCTGCTTCTTTCACTAGAATTCCATTTAGAATCTTGGAAAAAGAGCTATGACCAAAAAAGCCAAGGGAAAACCAAATACTCTATTTATCCCACCGCCAAGGCCAACAGTGGATTTAGGAGTTTGGTGTCTTTATTATGTTTTTTTAATTAAACGAAAAATAAAGTTTTTTTGGCAAAATATGAAAATGAGTATGTTGATCTTGCATGTTTTTCCTCATCATATGATTACTCAAGTAAGTAAGTAAATAAATAAATAAATAAATCCTGGAGATATTAAAGCATGATGATTTTACATGAAAAAAAAAAAGGAGTTCATTTTCCAACAGCATACATAGTTTATAGAAGCTGTAATGACACCAGTAATATGCTTTAGGGACAAACGTTTTTTTTTTTTGTTTCTTTTTTTGTTTTTTTTTTGTTTTTTTTTTAAATTTATTTTCAACGTTTTTTATTTATTTTTGGGACAGAGAGAGACAGAGCATGAACGAGGGAGGGGCAGAGAGAGAGGGAGACACAGAATCGGAAACAGGCTCCAGGCTCTGAGCCATCAGCCCAGAGCCCGACGCAGGGCTCGAACTCACGGACCGCAAGATCGTGACCTGGCTGAAGTCGGAGCTTATTAACCGACTGCGCCACCCAGGCGCCCCGACAAACTTTTTTTAAAGGGGTCAGTTCTGAGTTCTGGAAAAGATCTGATGAGCCAATAGTTTTTATAATGTTTGGGCCATGATAATTACAAAGGTCTCCACAAAGCAGTCATGGAAGTCAAAAGAATAATTTCTGGCTGGTATGCAAGGGCTACGGAGGAAGTTTGGGAAGAGTAGGAGGAAGACATCAAATGTTAGCTCATGGAAAGGTTTACAAAAATGCCCTGGCTTCCTAACTGCCCCACAATGAGCATAAACTGTCCCACAACAATTGCAACAGATGTTTCCACTTTGTAAATATTTGCCAGAGGTTTGATTTTCTAACCTATCCTTGAGCTATTAAGACACTATGTTAAATCAACAATTTATATGCTGAAATGTATAATTTATTTGGAAACAGTATACCAGTAATGTTGCAAGCCACCAAATCAGCTGTTAAGAGTGGAAAATATCACACTTATTTCTTGCAAGTATGTGGCTCACTTTATTACATGTCAAAGTGTGTCTGAAGAAATCCGAAAAGGCTATTTCTAATTTCACAATCACAAATGTATCATCACTAAGCCATATGAAGCTGATTTTATTTATTTTAGACTCCTACGTATTATTCTATTCCTTTCTTCAACTTATGAGACAAACTAATAAATAGTGACAAACATGAGTTACCTCCTCTGTGTTTTAGGGGAAAGAGCCATTGTATAATACTCCTGACAGAACTGATCAGATTGCTCCCTCAATCAATGTGTCTGGCTCTCACATAAAGCCAATGGGAACATCTATAGTTTGATTTAAATTAAAATTGATACAAAACAGTCTTCTTGTTCTAGTGTAGATTACAGATTACAGTGTAGCTCTAAAGTTGCAAGCCATTTTAATTCAAATGCTCTAATATTCTCCCCATGGGCTGTTTCAGAAAGATTCTTCTACTATAGGAAGTAGGAACACCTACAAATGTTGCATAAAATTTTAACATCACTTTTTTCCTGGAAGGAAATATTCATGCTTCAAACATGTGATAGCAGATGTCGGGACTGTATCTCTGCCAAACTCAAATTAAGCTGTCTTCTAACAACTTCATAAAGCACAGCTACTTTCATTTTTTTTTAAACCAGCTCTGTAGTTCAGTTGAAGCTAAGTAACTTCAATTTGTTATTCCTCACACAGCTGCATTTAAATGACGAAACTACATTTATCTAGCCAGACTTAATTAACCCCCCCTCAGAGCTAGTTTGCAAGAAGTCTATCCATTGAAGTCAGCCATTGTTAAAAAGGCACAAAGCTGTATGTTCACATGGGAAAATACAAATATAGAAACACAGTATTTGGACCTAGTGAATTGTCCATGTATTGTCACACTGCAATTTTCCTTTTTAATAATGAGATCAACAGTGAAAAGATCCTTGTTGACCAAGATGTGCCAAGGTGCAGTTTCTTATAGGTGTGTTTAATAAAGTGAGCAGACACATAAATGACTTCAGAATAGAGAGTAACTGTTTTAGCCACGGCCATTAAAAAAAAAAAAAAAACACTATCACTTCATTTTATCATTCTAGAAGTGATTAGAAGAGCTGTTATTTCTCTACAACTTAACTCAGTATTAAGAGGAAAGGCGGGGCACCTGGGTGGCGCAGTCGGTTAAGCGTGCGACTTCAGCCAGGTCACGATCTCACGGTCCGTGAGTTCGAGCCCCGCGTCAGGCTCTGGGCGGATGGCTCAGAGCCTGGAGCCTGTTTCCAATTCTGTGTCTCCCTCTCTCTCTGCCCCTCCCTTGTTCATGCTTTGTCTCTCTCTGTCCCAAAAATAAATAAACGTTGAAAAAAAAAATTAAAAAAAAAAAAAGATAAGAGGAAAGGCAAAAAGGAGTTGGCGTCCAATAAGTGGACAAGGCTGTGGCTCCAGGTGCAGGTGCCTTGAACGACAGAAAAATGCACTGCAGACCCTGATGTGACTGCACATCTCTGTGAAGTGCATTTCATCCTTGGACACAAAGATGCTTTTTTTTTTTTTTTTTTTTTTTTACTTTTTTAAAAAAATATTTTAATGTCTATTTTTGAGATACAGAGACAGAGAGAGAGAGAGGGAGGAAGAGAGAGAGAGAGAGAGAATGAGCACGAGCAAGTCGCGAGAGGCAGAGAGACAGGCAGACAGAAGATCCGAAGAGGGCTCCACACTGATAGCGGGGCTTGAACTCATGAACAGCGAGACTGTGACCCGAACTGCAGTCAGACGCTTAACCTAAGGAGCCACGCAGGCGCCCCCAAAGGTGCTTTTTAAAAACACTTTCCAGTCTGATGTCTGAATTCAAATATCTAAGAGAACTCACATCCACATTTTTGAGAAAATGGACCAAAGTTTTTAATATAAAAATTATATATATTTTATATAATTTATATAATTGTACCATCGTTTTTAACATAAAACCCATATATATAGAGGATTATAACTTGATGCTTTGATATATGCAGGCACTGTGAAATGATCACTATAATTCATCTAATTAACACACCAAGTACAATTTTTACTTGCAAATTCATTCATGTCATGTTTCTGAGGAAGGATTATCTTAAGGGAGGCTGCACACTCCTTCCTCTATTAGCTTCTCTTGTTATACTGCCAGCCTCATCCTGACCTTACTCTGGCATGATGCATTTTAGCAATCTTTTTCTGACTATATAAAAATATTTGTCCACTATAGAGTATATGGAAAACGGAAAATATTCTACAACACCCCAAACCTCTTGGATCCTACTATAAAAATAATCACTGCTAACATCTGGCATATTTTCTTCCAGTATGTTCTCAATATGTAAGTCTTTTTTATATAATTGGCAAATTATATAAATATTCCATACTTCATTTTTATATAATTGGCAAATTGTATAAATATTCCATACTTCATTTTGTGTTTAACAGTATTGTGACCATTTTCTGCTAGATTTTAATAAAAATACTTCCAAAATACTGTATGTGATGGCAGCATAACGTTCCAATGTATAGATGTAACATAATTATCTATTTCCCTATAGTTAAATGTTTAGATTATTTCCACTTTTTCTCTATTATACCTGATGCTGTGGTAAGTATCTATTCATATAAATCATTGTCTCAGTCTTTGGGGACATTATTTCCTCACACTAGATATTTTAACATAAGATTATTGGGTCAAAAGTTCTGAACTTTTTAAAAATTCTTTTTTTTCTTAATTTTATTTAAATCCGAGCTAGTTAACATATAGTGCAGTAATCGTTTCAAGAATAGAAGTTAGTGATTCATCACTTACATGTAACACCCAGTGCTCATCCCAGTAAGTGCCCTCCTTAATGCCCATCCCCCATTTAACCCATTCCCCCTCACCCACCTCCCCACCAGCAACCCTGTTTGTTCTCTGTATTTAAGAGTCTCTTATACATTTTGCCAGTTTGTGCTTTCTAGAAGAGTTAAACCAGTTTACATTTCTTTCAGCCATGTGTTTTACCTCAATTTTTAAAAATATATATATTTTAAATTTTTAATGTTTATTTTTGAGAGACAGAGTGTGAGCAGGGGAGGGGCAGAGAGACAGAGAGACCCAGAATCTGAAGCAGGCTCCATGCTCTGAGCTGTCAGCACAGAACCCGATGCGGGGCTCAAGCTCACAAACCGCGAGATCGTGACCTGAGCCAAAGTCGGACGCTTAATCGACTGAGCCACCCAGGCGCCCCTGACCTCAATTTTACTCTAGTAAAAATTAAATGCTACTTTGATAATTATTTTAATTTGCATTTATTTGATTACTAGTTGACATTCCCTATTATATGTTTCTTGGTTACTTTTTTTTCTATAAATTATCTGATTATATTATTTCCCCACTTTTCTATTATTTTTTATTGCTGATTTGTAAGAGCTCACTTTACATTTAAGGGTATTAACATATATGCTGTTGATCTGTTTCACATTATAAATTTTTATAATGTTTACTAGTGATACAAGTTATTATAAAGAATTTTGAAAATACATAAAAATATACGGAAGAACAGATGATCCACGATCCCAGTAACTGGTGATGGTTGAGCACTTTGATGTGCTTTTTGTCTCTTTTTCTGTGTTTGTAAACATTTAAAAAATAAAGCCGGAATCATACTGTGTTCTGTATTTCTTATTATGCCACAGGCATCTCTTTAGAACATTAAATATTCTTTTAAAACATTAATAGCCGGGGCACCCAGGTGGCTCAGTCGGTTGAGCGTTTGACTCTTAATTTTGGCTCAGGTCATGATCTGGTGGTTTGTGAGTTCAAGCCCCACATCGGGCTCTGCAATGACAGTGTGGACCTGCTCAGGATTCTCTCTCCCTCTCTCTCTGCCCCTCTCCCACTTTCCAAATAAATAAGCTGAAAAAAATAATAAAAAAAAAAAAACATTAATAGCTATGGGATATTTCACTGTTTATGTGTACCACAATTTATTTAAAGATTCCTCCTTTTTAACAGTATTTAGATTATTTCCAAATATTTGCTATGATGACTAACACTGCCATGAGTAACTTCATACATTTGACATAATTTTGATACCCCATTTAAAAGGAGGCTCAGACCCACATCTCCTGCACAGGCTATGTAACATAAGGAACACCACACCTACCCGTTACTTGAGTAGGTGCAATCACTTGGCTGGCACTTGATGTAGAAGCCTCAGGAGCTACTTCCACAGGCACAGGAGGTGATGTTTTTTCAATCACCACTGTATGAGGAAGGAGGGATGAAAAAATTAAAGCCTGTTAGGTGCACCGAGATCCTATTTCAAAACGCAAGCATAATTTAGTCTCATAACATACCACAGTAGTGCTTGGATAATTAAGAACTGATATCGATCCCTAAAGCTCATGGTATTAATACATAGCCCCGCTTTCAACATGTAGCAAGAACATATGAGAACAATTCAAAAGCCAAGAAAAATGACCCATCAAATGATGACCCTCAATAACGTTCCACATATAAACCTACTCTTGGCCACAGAAAATACTGGAAAAACTTATCTTCCTCTTACCATTATAAAACTTACAAGACCATCCTCACACTAATATTATGAGTATATTAACATACTTAAGTATATGTCTCACACTGCACATCATTTATGAGTTCTAATGATTTATTAAAGTTTAAAATCAAAGACAAAAGAATTCTTATCTCACTTTTTATCCCAAGTACTCTTACAAATTGCACAGATCAACAGAGGTTACCTGGAAACTGTGGATGCAGGTGAATCGTTGAGATGCCTGGAGAGAGCTGGGGTTGACCAGGCTCAAGTTTGGTTTTCTCTTGATCCAATGAAGGTATTTCCTGGGTGGATGTATTAAAAAGAAAAAAAAAAAAAAGAAAGAAAGAAAGAAAAGAACTAAGAATTATTTTTATTTTTCACATATTACTATCTTTATTTAGTTCTACTCTTAGGCAACAAATATCACAGGACATTGGACAAAAAAAGTGTGCAATTATGTGAAAAAAATACATGTATGAACTGTAGCTATGCCCGCTACTCTAGCAAGTCTTTGGTTTCCCCAGCAATGCTGACCCATCCATACATCCTCACCCACTTCCCAGGGCCCAAAGCAAAAGTTCCCCTCAGGCATCTTACATGCCTTGGCTCGGGGAACCACATCTGGTCTCACACAAGCCACAATAAACCTCAACAGACAACTAAACCGTCATCTCACTGACATGTGGCTCTGCCTTGGGAAGATGGCCAGCCACGCTTTGCAGATTGCATAATGGGTCCAGCACTCGTGTCATTAACCCGCAGCTAGTAACTCTGCATCTCCAGCTCTCAGCACAGTGATAGGCGGGCAGAGCATCAGAAAAACAGGGACCTGGAGGAGCACCTGGGACTTCCATATGCGGCCTGTTGCCCACTGCTGTCCTCCGGACCGGAGGTGAAGAAACAGACTGACGCCTGTGGCTCAGCTTCCAGTTACAGCTGCTCGGGCTACTGCAGACAGACCCATCAGGCCAGTAGGGACAGCGGTGCGGGGTTGGTGGGCCCACGCCTTCACTTCCTTATAAGTATTCATCAGGTGACTTGGTCACAGCTGCCCTGTGCATCCCTTCCCTCGCTCCCTCCCTCTGCCATCTTCCAGAGAGCTCACTCCCCCAGTCTGTTTCCCTTTTAACAGCTCTCTTAACTTCAGTTATCTCCTCTGCTTTTTATAACCCAGATATCCTGCCTGAGTAGCTCATCAAAGATCTTATTTTGTTGGCATGAGTGTTTATCTAACTCCGTTTAGATATCCCACCAGTACCTCAAATCCATCCCCTCCAAAACCATTCAGGCTCTCAATCCAAGGTGTCTCTTTCTATGCTATGTCACAGCCATTAAACCATCCAGGTTTAAAGTCACTTTGCAATCCTCGCTGTCTGTCTCATTCCTCCTTCCAAGCCCTGCCCATCTGCACTGCCTATTATATTTGTTCATCTTTCCATACCCACTGTGCCCACTGCTGCAGTCCAGACTCTCTCATCATGCTTACTGTAGTAATCTAATTGGTCCCTTAAGCTCCCTGTCTCCCTGTCTCAGTTAATCCTGGGGCAATTCATCTTCTAGAAATAACAAACACTGAACTACCTTTTCCCACATTTTCTCTTCTGCTTAAGAATACAGACTAATTTAGGGGCGCCTGGGTGGCGCAGTCGGTTAAGCGTCCGACTTCAGCCAGGTCACGATCTCGCGGTCCGTGAGTTCGAGCCCCGCGTCAGGCTCGCATCAGGCTCTGGGCTGATGGCTCAGAGCCTGGAGCCTGTTTCTGATTCTGTGTCTCCCTCTCTCTCTGCCCCTCCCCCATTCATGCTCTGTCTCTCTCTGTCCCAAAAATAAATAAACGTTGAAAAAAAAATTTTTTTAAAAATAAAAAAAAGAATACAGACTAATTTTATATTACCTATTAAACGTGACCTCGATCAGTCTCCATAGTTCCCCATTCCCTGCAGCTCATGGCCTATGCCAATAAGAAGCAGACCACAGTCAGCTGTTTATGCACTCCTGCAACTTGCAGACAGAATTTCCCCCAGTGGCACAGGGCAGCAGACTTTCTAACCAATGCCAGTTCTCCTCTTGACAAGGAGAGTGTGAGAGAGGAGAGCAAGGTAATCCACCATGGATTACAACTACGGTTTGGATTCCAAGCTTTCCAAAGCAGCCCCAAGTACTCTTCCTAACATGCCTCTCAGGCTCCCCTAACTGACCTCCTGCCGTCCCCTCCCCTGCACCTTTGTGCATATCATTTCCCAACCCTGGGCGACCCCGCTTTCTCTTCATCAATCTTCAACATCATGGGACCTCTGCAAGAAGCCAAGACCACAAAGACTAGGACTGCATGTTTCCCACTGGCGCGTCTCCAAAAAAATTACAGTGTACGTATACAAGAAAACATTGAGGCCCTCTTTAAGACCCTTCAGGAGAGTTACCATACACTCAATTATCAACAGCACAGAAAACAGCGATTATTCAATAAGATGAGGTTATCAGGGAGCTGGCTCCTCTGCTCACGCAGCGAATGATTCCTTCCGCGTATCTACCAGAACTGAATTCAAAATCAACAACATGCAAATGACTGTACACTGACCTTTAGAGACCCTATCCGGGAGTTGCAAATGTGCGTATCAAATATGCCTATGTGTTGTCCCTCTTCTCGGGTCAATATAACAACATTCTTCTTTCTTGGGTGCTATCACTCCAAAATCCTACTTCCTCCTTGTCTGGATTCTTTCAGCACTTATGTTAGAGCATTTAAAGTTATTCTGTCCCATGTTTATAAGCTAAAGGTTTTTAAAATTATTTATAATAATTTATATATGTGTTCACGCTCTCTAAATTCTAATACTGCATTCTTGTCAACTGAGTGATATATAAATGTATGAACATTTAATAATGATCGAATTTTCATGTTATTAAAGAATCACAGCTAGATTCAGATGGGGAACAATATTATATAGATAGGACTTAGATCCAGCAATTATTTTTTTAGTTCATTTATTTATTTTGAGAGAGAGAGAGTAGGGGAGGGACAGAGAGATAGGGAGAAAGAGAGACAATTCCAAGCAGGATCCACAGTGTCAGTGGAGAGTCTGATGCGGGACTTGAAGTCACGAACCATGGGATTGTGACCTGAGCTGAAGTCAGACGCTTAACTGACTGAGCCACCCAGGTGCCAACCCCCCACACGTGCCCCGCAGCAAATTTCCATATTTTCTATTAATAAATTTCACAGTTAATAGTCCCATTTTATGCCAAAAAAAAAAAAAACCCAGCAAGTTGATTAAATATTTCCCTGAAATTCCTAGGAACCAATATTCTAATATTGGATTGAAATTTCTAAGAACCAATACTCTAGTATTGGATTGGATTATTACCTAACAAGGGTAAGTTCTGTTCTTATTCTAATTTAATCAAACATGCATGTTAAATTTTAGTTGAATTAAGAAGTACTTCACTTAGCATATATGTGCTCTGAGAAAACACACTTGCATAAACATGTCAGAACACTTTCTTTCCATCCATAGTCCAGGCCATGAGTTGATCTGAATTCTGTGTAATCCTCTGATTCCATTAGTCGCACCTTCTTCTCTTACTAGAATTTAAGTTCCATGAGAACAAGGAGTTTTGTCTGATTTGTTCTCTATTGTTTTCCTAACACTCAGGATAGTGCCAGTTATATAGTCGGTGTTCAATAAATATTTCATGAATGAATGCTAGATTTCCTCAAACCAAATAATGAATAATGGACATGTTATTACATTTAAGTGTAAAAAGAATCCATACATATTCTAAAAGAAAATCATTTTGATGGTAAAAAAAGACTTGCAAACAATGAATAAATTACCTTCTCAGGGGGTGCAGTTGCCACTAAAACCAGAAAAGAAAGAAGGACATTAGTACAATTTAAGTCAATCCACCACATTAACAGTTATATTTTTAAAAAGCAATAGAAGTCCACTATCACCCCAAAAGATTAAGAATCAAACTCAATAAAATGCAGAATTATGGTCATTGTGGAGAATTTTACACACAACCAACAGAAAAGCTATCCATGTTATATCATTCCTTAACTACAGGAGTTCAGGTAGATGCTATGAAATTCTTTCCAACTCCCTCATTAACTGAAAAAGTTAAAGGAAACAACACTTTCTGGCACATTATTTTATGCCTAATCTGACTTTTATGGAATATCCCATATGAAAAAAACAAACCAAAACAAACATTTTCATTAATTGGCCACATACTTATCCTTAATGTAATAAATCATGTTTAAAATACTTTCTGATGTTTATGTTAAAAAAGAAAGCCACTTATTTCAATAAGAGATCTAAGAATGGGTACTGTCCTCCTAATCTTTATTGAAGAGAATTTCCAGTAAGATAAGCTAACTAAATTAGGAAGAAAGAAATCACAGGCCAATTAAATCTAATTAGAGATTAACATTAATATGTTGAACAAATTCCACATAAAACAATCATGACACTGTTGTGAGGTAGTAGTTGTGTCTTTGTATTTAGAAAACTTACATTCCATTAATCAGTCCTTAGTATTACTCCTCAAGCCTGTGATCAACGATTACTGGGGTTTTTCCTCACTGATCAGTGTCTCCATAAACATAAGTGTACAATTTCGGTAGATGCTTAACTCCCCAAAGCAATCAGGGTACCTGATAGCTTATCGCTGCTGCTTTATTCTTGTGGTTGGAAAAGTCAACTAACTGTCCATCCCGCCTAACCCACCAAGAAAGTCATGAGGCAGCATCTGGGACCAGAGGCCATTTCCTCCTGCCTGTGCAAAGGATGAGTAGTTGCAAACATGTGGCCAGGAGACCCCAACTGTGTAGAAGCAAATGGGTCAATACTGTCAAATCTAGGTGAGGTCCTACCTGTTCTGCCTAGCCAAAGAAGTACAACAGAGTGAAAGAGTGAAATGAAACAGACCTAGAACACAGAAAGACTCAGAGCCCTGAAGAAAGCTCTCTCTAGAACCTAGGTACCTTCTCTCCTCACAAAATCCATTCCTAAATTCTGACCTAACAAACTGTGAAAAGCCAACAGAAGCTTCATTAGAGACAATGTACATGTCATACAAATCTAAAATTTTTATTCCTTCTATCTGGGGTGAGAATTTTTATAATACAGATACTCAAGGTATTGAACATACTGGCTTTTATAAAGAGATACAATCAAAGTTAATTGTCTCTAGACTCCTCCTAAAATATAAAGCCTTACCTGCCTTCTTGGAAAACTGTGCTCATTGGCCCTGTTATATACTTGTCACATGACATCTGCCAAGCCATGTCCCTCCCCTCTATAGGTCTCAGTTTTCTCACAAGGCCAATGGAAGGACTGTATGAGGCAATTTCCAAGATCCTTTCAATGGACTTTCCTGTCTTCCTTCACTTGCCTCCCATTATCCCTGATTGCCTGCTGCCCTCTATTTCCTGGAAGCTCAGTCAATGCTTTAACTTCTTTACATCTGTGGATTCCACTTTGCAAAGTAAATAAATATTTATTAAATGGCCTTCTAGACAAAGAAATGAATTATGACTATTCCCTCAAAGATCTAAATTACCCTTCAGGAATAAACACCAAGAAAAAGTGGCCCCAGCAGGTCCTGAGATCACCCTAGAAAATTGTTACCTGCTATGAACATATTACCCTATGGCCGTGGTCCTCAGTCACAGGTCATTTTGGCCTGCAGGGACGTTTGGCTGGGCTGGACAGTTTCTGGCTCTAACAACCGGAGGGGAGGGTGCTAGTAGCATATCTAAAAGTTAGAGGCCAAGGAGTTTACTCACTGAAAATTATCCTGAAGTACCAATAGTACTGAGGTTAAAAACCCTGTTCGAGAAGAGTGTTAACAGGGAAACCAAACACACACAAGACAGACGGTTGGGTCCATGATCTATTTCCACTCTCACCTTCTGGCTCCGCCACTCCTGGCCCGTGTTCCCGGGAGAAGGTCAGGGCCTCCACTGGCTCTTCCTTGGCTGGGAGAGGTGGAGGATGAGTACTTTTAGCAACAGGTTGAGTGTTCTTTGGCTTGACAAATACAGGTCCTTTACCTACATGGTGATGGATTGGCCTGCGTCTATGAACGCCAGAAACCGTATAACCCATTCCACCAGGACAGATTTCCTTAAAAGCAGCTAGATTTGGGATGGGAAAATATTCCTTTTAAAAATCTAAAAGTGCAAACTTATACAGAGGAAAATATCATGATGAGTATTTTTTAAATAAACCATCATTAATATAGTTACATTCAAAAACTTCAAAAACAGATGCATAATGCTTGAATTTGTTAAACTTGCATATTTACAGAAAAAACCCAACCCTTTGTTTTACTCAGTATTTCTCCATCTGTTAATTCCTTATCAGTTATATGTATATATATATTTATGGCATATACAGCATATAGGAAGCATATATTTATATATATTATATAGATCAGCGACTAATTAGGAGATATCATATATGCATATTATATATGTAATTTTCTGTATCATATATCACATATATATGTGATATATCAGGAGATTTTTATGTATCAAAGATTTTAATATATATTATATATATATATATATATATCATGGAGTGTGTGTGTAAGATCAGCAAAAACCAGGCTTTCTTCTTTTCCTCCTGCTTTGATGTAATTTCATTAGTTATTAACAAGGAACTCAGTAATGTCTAAGCTAGATGATTAGCAAAAAGGTTAAAAAAGAAAAATATATCACTAGTCAGGGAAATGAGGCGCTGGAATCTTTCATAATTTGTTTCCAAATTACAGACTCAGCCAGAATGGAGCATATCAGCTGATATGGTGAGGTTGGTTAAGAAGGACTGAAAAGGGGAAGTGGTTTTGAACAGTGAGTCTCAGGATAGTGAGAAGGAATCCAGCAAAGTTAAAACACACTAAAGAGATGATGGACAGAAGTCAAGAACAACAGAACATGCCAAGTCAGAAAATGGAGTTATTTTCAAAAAAAGAGACGAGTGGGCAACAGCCTGACTTTGACCAGCTGGCGTAATTATCCAGAGGACAAGGCGATGTTCTGTGCTCTGGGACTGCTATCCTTGCCAGGAAAGTGGTCTTGTCTACTCAGAAAAGAAAAAAAAAAAAAAAAAAAAAAAAAAAAAAAAGGTAGACTGGGCACATAGGATTTGCTAACCTCCACTGCATCACCTCCAGGAATAAGTAAAAGAGAAAGATGGGGGTGGCAAGGCAGTGTGTGGCCTGAGGAGGAAAATCCACCTAATCCCTTTGGTGTTGGTGTTGGAGGCAAGTTACCAAACCCAGACACTAAGGAGCTTATGGTCAACTTTTATATTTCTACTTTTCAAATTGAAAGTAAAGTCAGTCATTTCTCACTTCTACTAAACAAGAGATCTCCTATTGAATGTTCTGGACCTAAAATTAGTTCTCAATAAAAAGGAAACTCTAAAATACTCCTTGAAGTCTGCTAAAACATTGTTTTTCTAAGGATCACACATTAAATGGCAGAACTTCATTCTTAAATTTAACTATGAAATACAATTCTTACTTGAAAGAACAGATGTTTCCAGAAGAAGACATGTTTTCTGATCAAATATTTTCAGTATTAATGAACTAAATGTTGTGAAAATCACCAAATTAACCAAAAATTGGTTAAGTACAAAAAGTTTGTCTTTAATGCTATTTTCAAATTTAGTTGCTGGATGTTTGGAAGAGTCTCCCTGTGTTCTATTCACCATCTTGATTTACGCTTCATGTAAGAGTCACAAAGCTATTAAAACCGAACTTGAAGAGAAATGGGTCTATAAATTACAAAGATAGTTTATTTCATGGATTATTATTTTATAATAATCAGTAGTTCAAATCCCAAAGGGAGAATACTAGGCTATTTTGTGGGTGTCTAAAATTATACAGGCTATCAAAATATGATCAACATTATACTATCCTCTGCCTTACCAATTCTTTCCGATCCTAATCACCAACAAAGGTGGACCATGAGATTTAAATTTATATTTAAACCCTGTCTGCTGCTGTATAAGCAACAGCTTTGAGACATAGTCCTGTGAGAGTTTCTCCACTTCCCTAGGTGGGAAGCATCTTGCCAAATAAGCACTTGACTAGACTTTTTTTATGGTCACCATGTGCCAATGAACTAGGTGCCACTTCCCCCTTGATAATACCATGCCCGGATTTGCAGGGTGTGTTTCTTTCTCTTCCATTTAATCCTCCTTGATCTTGCTTGAGAAGGTGAGGATTCCTTGGCATAAGCAAGACACTGAGAGAAATATACTTACTCTTTCAGGATATTGGGCAAATATGTACCGAACTAAAGTATAAAGAATTAATCAATTTCTATTAATATTCTGACTCAGAAATTCCTAGGTGCACTGGCAGGATCTGCCCTTGACTTATTAATCCTCAGAGCACAAATTCAATCATGGTTATAATTCCCTCCATTTCCAACTGGAGAAACTGACAAGCACATGTTCAATAAATGAGCAAGTGAGTCAACCCGTACAAGGTCTCGTTTCCATGCATGTGACATGCAGTCAGGCATTACAACAGTGCATGGCCCAGCAGGGCCTCTGGTCTCTTTGTACTTTTGAACAGCAGACTTTGGGTCCGAGAAGATGAGGATAGAAAGTAATGGCTTTTCTTAACATTCAAAAGGAAGTCTAATGTTACAAAGAAACAGGAAAATCACTTTGCATGTCATTTTTTCCCACTGATTCAACCTTCTATGGTCATGGTTTGTACAAAACTGATAAAAACCCATCGTATTATTAAAAAGTAAATTAAAAGTCAGAAACCAAAAATAAAGCAAGTTGCCAAAGTCCTCCTGTGTCCTTGCGTGGCTGGGAAGGAATATGAGCGTACAGATGGACATGACTTACCTGTGCCTGGAAGGGGACATTTCTCACAGTGTGGGCCCCAGGCTTTGCCCACACTACAACAGCAGAGCTGCTTGGTGAGGTGAACAGACAGAGGGTGCATACACTGCCTTCCGGAACTGACAAGTCGGTAACAGGGCCCTTTCTCTTCAGAGATCACAGGGGTATCCGCTGAAGCAGAGAGATAAGGCCTGATGTCACCCAAGAAACGACAAAGACTAGATTGACTTTTCTTGACACAGTAAATGGAACCTTAAGTTCTGGATTAGAAACCATATTTCAGAATAAATTTGTGTAGATTTAGGGCATCACCTTTCCTGATTTAGAGTCAGCTTACCAAACAAGTTTTAGAATCAGGGCCCCGAGTGTCCCTCTTCCTATCTGGTCCCTTTTTCCAATTTAGCAAACATTAGATCAGGTATGTGTGCATGAAGTAGAAAGAAACCACTTTGGCCAAAACCAGCTGCCCAACTAAATCTAAGTAACTATTATCAAAATCACTTGTTTTCCTGTATTTAGCCATAACAGAGGTAGTTCTAGGTCAGAATCTGGCAAACAGCCAGGCATTGTGAAAATCAGGAACTGAACATAGTTGATGCTGAAAAAGACAGCTGTTGCCCTTCTCACTTTGAGGGCAGGGAGAGCTTGTGAGGCCTCATCAGGTGTCACTGTAAGCCAGTCAACAGCATATAAGAGGCAGGGAGCAGCGTCTGACCTGCCATACTACACAAGACAGCACACCAGAGAAGGCAACGATGGGTGCAGTCCCTTAGAAAACACTGCAAAAGCACACCGGCCCATAATCATCCAATACCTGAATCTTATTCCTGAATCTTCTACTCTCAGTTTATTGGTCAAACTCCATTAATCCAAATCCAACAGCTAGACACTCAAGTGAGCAAAGAAGGCAAAGATGAGGATAAGATACAATCTTGCCTTTGAGAAGTTCATTTTCTAATGTAAATGTGGATGGAGTATGTTCTTCAGAGTCAGCTCCAGGCCAAGTCAATGGACTGAACAGACCAAGCTTGATTGTCCTCCCTTTGATCCCTCCCTCATCCCAACCGAAGTTCTTCTCTACTGTATCCCTGTCCAGATGAGGTTTTTCCCATGTACCTTTCCTTTAACTAACTCCTCTAGCACCTGGAGCTTCCAGATCACCTTCCTCTCCTGCTCAGATCTCAATTTTCAATCATTCCAAAAGGACTGGCATCTCTGTTAAGATGCCGTAAGAAACAACCTGATCAAATTAAGGTACTACAGCACAGTGAAAAGAGCAAAGGTTTTTAGAGCCAGACAGACCTGGATTCTCATGGCATCTCTTGCCAGGAATACAACCTATAGAAGTCACTGGGGTTGTGATGGTTAATCGGATCTTTTGGCTCAGCTAGGCCACAGCAGGCAGGTATTCGGTCAAAACACAGGTCTGAAAGTTTCTGGGAAGGTATGTTTTACATGAGACTAACAGTTATGTCGGTAGACTTTGAGTAAAACAGATTATCTCCAGAATGTGGTTGGCCTCATCCTAACAGGTGAAGGTCTTAAGAGGAAAAAGACTGAACTCTCCAGACGAAGGAATTTTGCCAGCGACTATCTTCAGAATCAAGCTATAACACTAACTCTTCCCTTGGTCTCCAGTCTACCAGCCTACCCTGAAGATTTTGGACTTGCTGGTCTCCAAAATCATGTGAAACAATTCCTCTGAAATCGCTCTCTTTATACACACACATGCATACACACACACACACACACACACACACAGCCCTATTGGTTCTGTTTCTCTGGAAAGAACCCTAATCCACTGGTGAGCTTCAATAACCCTCACTTATAGATGATAGGCTCAGTGTGCAGATTAGAAATATCACATGCTAATAAACCTTTAGTACAGAGTAGACACAAGGCACATGTCAGCCACTCTTTTGAAAATAAAAGTAGGTATCTCCATTCTCTCAAGGGCATTTGTACATTGCTTAGTGGTAGAATATGAACAAAGTAAAGATACTTAAAAATAGCAATACTGGAGAATTGGAATATGGGAACAGGTGACTGAGGGGAGCAGAGGAGACCTTCCTGAAGCTTCAGAACTTAACACAGTAATTTAGTCTAGTAAGGCCAGTTTTGTCCAGGTTACTAAAAAAGTGCTGGGGCGCCTGGGTGGCGCAGTCGGTTAAGCGTCCGACTTCAGCCAGGTCACGATCTCGCGGTCCGTGAGTTCGAGCCCCGCGTCGGGCTCTGGGCTGATGGCTCGGAGCCTGGAGCCTGTTTCCGATTCTGTGTCTCCCTCTCTCTCTGCCCCTCCCCCGTTCATGCTCTGTCTCTCTCTGTCCCAAAAATAAATAAACGTTGAAAAAAAAAATTTTTAAAAAGTGCTAAGAGGGAGAACTATGAGTCTTTTACTCTCCCTTCTCCTACTTACTTTCTGGAGTCTGTGAAAGACTGATAAAAGATCACAGAGCAAAATAAAAGGCAATTTAAGTATGGTTATCATCCCCAAAAGGATAATAAATCCCTAGAATGACTGAACATCACCAATGTATCGTGTGTGTGTGTGTGTATGTATACACCTATAGGTCATAGTTCTACTATAATCAGTTCCTAAGAGATGCTACTAAAAAAATTCCTCTCCAAATTATTTCAAAGTTACAACACATGTTTTCAGAGAAACAATGTCAGGCCGTCTCACAGGAGCCTAGTTTACACATGGTAGGGCTTACTTATAATACTAATTGCGTTAATGTTAGTTCTAGATCCTGGGAACAAGGGCCATTCAGAACACGGCAGAGAGTTTCCTCAAATCCATGACGCTGGCTAATGGTGACATGGACTCCCTTCCACTTACTTCTCCACACTCACTTCTTTGTATCCACCTCACCCGCACCTCTGGGGTAGTTAATACCAGATTAGGTGCCGTCCTTGTTACCCTCAAAGGGTCTCCCCTAAAGTCTCCAAGGACTTTACTTTTTTTTAATGTTTATTTGTTTTCCTTTTTAATATGAAATTTTATTGTCAAATTGGTTTCCATACAACACCCAGTGCTCATCCCAACAGGTGCCCTCCTCAATGCCCATCACCCACTTTCCCCTCCCTCCCACCCTCCATCAACCCTCAGTTTAGTCTGCTTTTTAAGCCTCTTATGGTTTGCCTCCTTCCCTCTAACTTTTTTTACCCCTCCCCCCCTCCCATGGTCTTCTGTTAAGTTTTCTCAGGATCCACATAAGAGTGAAAACATATGGTATCTTTCTCTGTATGACTTATTTCACTTAGCATCACGCTCTCCAGTTCCATCCACACTGCAACAAAAGGCCATATTTCATTCTTTCTCATTGCCAAGTAGTATTCTATTGTGTATATAAACCACAATTTCTTTATCCATTTGGCAGTTGATGGACATTTAGGCTCTTCGCACAATTTGGCTATTGTTGAAAGTGCGGCTATAAACATTGGGGTACAAGTGCCCCTATGCATCAGCACTCCTGTATCCCTTGGGTAAATTCCTAGCAGTGCTATTGCTGGGTTCAGAGTAGATGTATTTTTAATTTTTTGAGAACCTCCACACTGTTTTCCAGAGAGGCTGCACCAGTTTGCATTCCCACCAACAGTGCAAGAGGGTTCCGGTTTCTCCACATCCTCTCCACCATCTATAGTCTCCTAATTTGTTCTTTTTAGCCACTCTAACTGGCGTGAGGTGATATCTCAGGCTGGTTTTGATATGTATTTCCTGATGAGGAGTGACACTGAGCAACTTTTCATGTGCCTGTTGGCCATCTGGATGTCTTTTTTAGAGAAATTTATTTTCAGAGAGAGTGGGGGAGGCGAGGCAGAGGGAGAGAGAGAATCCCAAGCAGGCTCCACTATCAGCATGGAGCCTGACGTGGGACTTGATCTCACAACCATGAGATCATGACCTGAGCTGAAATCAAAAGTGAGATGTTTAACCGACTAAGCCCCCCAGGTGTCCCCCAGGGACTCTACTCTGAAGGAACCTACTACCATGCCTGTCCGCCAAATTAAAGTAAAACTCCACATCAACAATTTAGTTTTTTAGAGATTATTAGGTGTGCATGACTATGAATTGTAAGACATTGTTAAGCAAAGTGAGTTGATAGTTGTTGAGGTCTCTTGTACTTCACACACACACACACACACACACACACACACACACACACACACCACAAACTTTAGGCATTTTATCATCTCGAGTATAAAGACAGAAGTCCAGTGAACTAATTCTTTCTAAACATTTCACACTAAAAATCATCCATAGACTTTTGTCCTCCCATCAGACAGCTTCCAAAGCATTTCAAGTGGGGGTTGTTAGGGAAGTAAGAGAAATCACTGGCTTATGGTCATCGCAGCAATTGTCAGTGAGCATGGGTGTGCAGACCATGTTCTAACTAGACATTCTGGCTCATCCCAACTACATATAAGAATAAGAAACTAATGAAAAAAAATTACTCCTTCAGAGCTGGAAGAAAACCAAGAAACGGCCCAGCTTCCATACATCAATTTTACTGAGGCTCCCATGATTCAAATTTTCTTTGATCTTCAACTATATGGACCAAAAAGTGTTCATTTATGCCTCAGATTTCTAACAGAGTATGCCTTTTCAAACCACTCCTATTTTAACACCTAGATTACCTGTCATTCTTTTATCATTTCCAATCTCTCATATGGCAATTCCACTTATTTTGTTAGATCGCTAGCATTTTCACATTCTAGTCTACGTGACAGCATTAATCCATAGACAGTGTGCTCTGAATTACGAAGCTGAGTCCCTTTCATTACAGATTGGAAGACTAATCATAAAGGAGAATTCATTACATACCACATTTATTTTAATATATGGTACACGTGATCATATACTCTCGAGTCATAAAGTTTTAGGCTACACTAAAATAAATCGGTAATGCCCAAAGATTTCTTTTTTTTTTTTTTTTAATTTTTTTTTTCAACGTTTATTTATTTTTGGGACAGAGAGAGACAGAGCATGAACGGGGGAGGGGCAGAGAGAGGGAGACACAGAATCGGAAGCAGGCTCCAGGCTCTGAGCCATCAGCCCAGAGCCTGACGCGGGGCTCGAACTCACGGACCGCGAGATCATGACCTGGCTGAAGTCGGACGCTTAACCGACTGCGCCACCCAGTCGCCCCTAAAGATTTCTAAAGAATAAGTGGAAACGGGTATGGGAACGGGTATGGAGTAGCAGTAACCAACATGCCGACAGGTTCCAAAATGCAGACACGCTCCAACAGTGGTTTTTGCAGGTTATATTTTTCCAAGATGGGTTGCTAAGATAAAGGTGGAAAAACTCAGGTACTCCAAATAGATGGAAACCCTTCAGGCATGTAAAACCTACTGGAAATGCCACATCAATCAGTCAGGAAGATGTATCTTTTTTTTCTTAGCTAGAGATCTAGAAATCTTCAAAAGTAATATACACATACAGCCCCATACCTTAGTCACCAACCATCACCAAACAGCCAGTGCTGATGGTGAAAGTCACACAACACACTATGACAGAAAGATGGTACGGTTCTCTCACTTGGATTCCCCAGTGGCATACCAAGCAACTTAATTACAGGGCTATACGATAAATTCTGATCCTACTTTCAAAGACATGCTTCCACAGATGAATGGTAAGTATCCTAAAGCAGATATAAACTAATCTGCCACTTAGAGGAAGCTGAAAAATATAAAAGACTCGGAAAGATGGCATGTATATTGGTTGTCCCCCTCTCCCCCAACACCACTGATATCCTCATTCGTCTCTTGGATGAAATTTCACGTTAGAGTTTCATCCCGTTAAAGCTTAAAACCCTACAGAGGACGAGGGCTGAGAGGCAGGTAAAGTGTCATGAGGAGTCTGAGAGATGAATTTGCTGAAATAAGAACCACTGGGCACCCTTGTGGGAAAATGTGCTATTAAATTCTGGGAGAACCAAAATAAAAGAAACCATGATTCCAGAGACAAGGCAGAGTTACAGCATCTATTCTACAGTGTGGCAAGTTCGACTAAATAACAGCTCTCCTTAAATAAAGGACTTGCTCCTGTCAATTCAGACTGGTTTCTTCTGCCTGATTAGAGGCTCGGCCTGTGGAGTAAGATCCAGTTTCCAGTGTGGGCTCTACCACTTAAAGGTTGTGTGACTTTTCTCAAGATCCTTAACCCCTCCGAGCCTCCATTTCTTTATTTCTAAAATAGAATAGCGACACAAACCTCACGGACGTCTGGTAAGTATTTTATCTATCATAGTATTATAATCCGTATCAAGTGTTCATCACAGTGCCTGGCACTTATTAAGTGCACAATAAAGATGCTGACGTTACTGCTCTGGTTTTTGGTTTTTGTTGTTACTGTTATCATGTGGGGGCAAACACTTTGCACAGACATGTTTGTCTAACCCCCAGGACACAGTGGTATGAGATCACTAAGTGAGGACAGGGACAGACCTGAGCTAGGACGGCCACAGAAGAGATGGAAAGAAAAGACAGGGGCACCTGGGTGGCTCAGTTGAAGTGTCCGACTCTTGTTTTTGGCTCAGGTCATGATCTCACAGATCACAGGGTTGAGCCCTCCATTGGGCTCTGCACTGACAGCACGGAGCCTGTATAAGAATTTTCTTTTTCCCTTTCTCTCTGTCCCTTCCCTGCGTGCTCTCTCTCTCCCTTACTCTCTCTCTCTCAAAATAAATAAATAAACTTAAAAAAAGAAAAGACAGATTACAAAGATTAACAACTTTCTTAGAGACCAAAGGAGAGGACAGAGTCAACACTGGCAGAGAAGCTCCCAGCCCGACTGCCTGGAAAACAATGGCACATGGCCAAAACCACTAAGTCAGGAAGGAGAGGACATTTCAGGGGGAAAGGAGGGGATCTAGCAGTCATTTACTCAATCAGCTGTGTAAAACAATGATCTAGAACTATGCAGTCTGAGACATTAATGCCTCACTACTTCAATAAAATGTAAATGAATTATAATTTAAAATTTAATTCTTCGGTCACACTGGCCACGTGTGACTAGCATCTGCTATACCAGACGGCACAGATACAGAACATTCCCCATCATCACAGAAAGTTCTCTTAGACAGTGTTGATGCAGCCCAAGAATAAGCAAACTCCTTGTGTAAAAGGCAAAATAATAAACACTTTCGACCCTGTGGGCCCTACTGGCTCTGCTCCAACTTCCCAACTCTGCCATCACCACATGAAAGCAACATTAGACAGGACGTAAATGAATGGGCATGGCTGTGTTCCAATAAAACTTTAATTACCAAAACAGTGGAACACATTTGGCCCATGGGCTATGGCTTGCGCACCCCTGATCTAGAACTAGGTTTGGGTGCTTAGAGGCCCAAAACCCAGTGTTAAATCTCAAGAGTCCCTTACTAGCTGTAGGATCTTCAGAAGTTACATAAACTCTCGTGGCTTCAATTACCTAATATGTAAAATGAGAATAATACATCCCTCATTAAGATGTTGGGGAAGTAAAAAGATATCATGGGCATAAACATGACCGGCTTTTAGAAGGAATGTGGCTTCATCTGAGCATCTCTCTCCAACCCTCCGTTTCTGTGTACTGGTATCAAGGCCATGGGGCAGAAATACTATCAAACAGCAAATATCCGGGCTCAGAGTTCTTTCATCTGGGCATTTTTCTATTAAACCTATGGGGCATACCCACCACAGCTCTCATTCCGCAACTCCTGAATTCCCAAGAAAAGTGCAGCTGAGCAAGTCAGGAAGCTTATTATACTGCAAAGGTTATTATACTTTTCTTGGATTTGCTCTGACAAATCCTGAAATTTCACCTTTCCCCATCCCTAGAGAGGAGGAGGTCCGAAGAATACTGCTGTAGCAGCCTAAGGCACAGACACAGAGGTCTGAGGCAGCAGAAGCCAGGCCCGCTGGCTCTCCTCCTGTGAGCTTTGCTAAGGCGAGGACAGAGAGAGGGCAAGGAGGAAAAGCGAGACAGTTGCAACCTTAGGCCAGAATCAAGGATATCTGAGGGTGTTCACTTCAGTGTATTGGAGAACAGGGGGGGGCAAACCCTGGCCATGGCCAAGTGCCTTCCTTTGCGCTCACAGAGTCAGCCACAGCTTTGACAGCCTGGATAGGCCCAAAGTTCACGCTGCCTGAGCAAATGTGGTCAATCTCTTCCTTGTGCTTGGCCTGCTCTATCCACAGCTGTTTTTATAATACCTCTCAAAAACATACATTCCAAACATTAAGCAACGGCTTTGCTCGGTGCCTTTGTGTGTCTGGTGTGTGCGTGTATATGTGTGTGTGCGTGTAAACATACGTGTGAGCCCCAGTCTCTTCCTGCTATCTCCCCATTACTATTAAGGGCACCACCATCTCCTCAATATTTTTCCCCTTACACTGTAAACATCACCTTCTTTCCTGATTCTTTTCAACGGTCTTCAGACTTCCCCCACCGATTTCTTCAAAATATAGTTCACAAACCAATCAGGCTGGACTGACCCAAGTCACAAATCCTGAGGAACCCCACACATCTGTGAGGTTACATGTGGTAAATCCAGAGAATAGGGAAATAAATCTGCCCGTTCAATGCTGGTGTAGAGCCCAGGTTTTAACTTCAAACTCTAAACTGGAGCATTTAACCAGCAACAAACCTCTCTTAATACTTATCATTTCAGCTGTTGTAGCTGAACCATAAAATTGAATTATTTATTTTTCAAATAAGAATGGATGGTTGTTTAATAAGTTCAGTATTATTGGGGCAATGACAGGGAAAATAAATGCTAAGGAAATGTGTAAGTGTTTCAAAAATCTCATTGGCAGATTTCTACAATCTTATTAAAACCTGGACATCTGCCCTTAACTCTAGACATCAGATCTAGTCAAAATTTAATAAAACACTTTGCGACCAGTTTTCCAACTTCACCTAATCTTCAATCTTCAGTCTGGTAATTTTAACCAGACTACAAGTTAAATTAAGAGGAAAAAAAACAAACATTCAAAGCAAATTCTATATCCAAACTCTGTAAAATCTTTTACACTTAAAATTATGAAACTATTTAAAATATTTACTCATGTAATTGAAATCAGCCAGAAATGATCCCTAAATTATCTGGATATTGTCAACAATGTGAGTTTTGGCCTGAAATTTCCAGATCCCTGCATTAGTTTTCAAATGTACCTTGTATGAAACATCATCTTACAGTCTAATTTTACCACTCACCAAAAAAGCCCTGTAATTAAGTGTCTGCTTCGTGATCAGAACTGTCTGTGAAAGAATACAGAAGAAGGAACTTACGTGTGAAATTTCCTAATCTGCATTTGACACTTTTTAAAAGAAAATAGTAGTGACTAGTAACAATTATCCAGAAGACTCAATGAACTCTCAGAATTCTGAAAGTAATGAATGAGACTGTCATTTTTACTTTACTACATTTGCCCATATTTCATCATATCTATGTGTCTCAGGGAGAGGTGCACAATTAAAAAGAACAGATGATACTGTCCATCAAGAACATTGACCAAATTCCAAGTTAACAGTGGAGGTCAGAAGGATGCAGCTTAACATATACAAAAGCCACATTAAAAAACAGGTAATAACAACAAAAACCTAGCAGGACAGAAATACAGAATGCTCTTAAAATTATCCTATTTTCTGCCATGCAGTAATTTAAAATGTATAAACTTCGGGGACACTTGGGTGGCTCAGTCAGTTGAGTGTCTGACTCTTGATTTCAGCTCAGGTCATGACCCAGGGTCATGGGATTAAGCCCCGGCTCAGTGCAGAGCCTGCTTGGGATTTTCCTTCTTCTTCCTTTCTTCTTTCCTTCCTTCCTTTCTTTTTTGCTTTCTCTTTCTCTCTTTCTTTCTTTCTCCCTCCCTCTCTCTCTTTCTCTCTCTCCTTCTGCACCTGTCCCCCACCCATAGTGTCTTGCTCATAACTAAATAAACAAATAAAATGCTTAAACTTTAGTTGGATACAGCTTTTAAAAAATCTGCAGTATTCACCTACTTTTTAATAAGGGACATTAGTTCTTTAAAAAGTAAGGTTACCTTAAAAACAAAAAAGTAAGATAACCTTAAAAAATTTGCACTTGAGAACTTCATATGTAAATGCATCCATCCTAAATGCATAAGGTGATCTGTAGTGATTACATTGGATTAGGTTTTGTGGTAAGAGAGTTTCTTTGGAAAAACTATATTTTCTCTATCAATATTGGAACATGTGGTTTAATGAGTAACTTTTATCCTTGCCAGGCACAAGAGAGAAGCTTAGAGACAACATTTGGAAGGCAAACAGTCTAACTCTGGGGACACATTTTGGTGGTTTTTGAGGACAACAGAGAAGAATCTTTGAAATAGGAACTGAATAGAAAATCTGAAATGCAGGGCCTTCATAACTATTTCCCAGACTCTTCCAATGAAGCAAATACGGTGAAACCTCATTAAATCCAACACCAGTGACTCAGAATTTGGATTAATTAAAGACAGCAGCTGGGACAAAGTTTAACACAGTCTAAATAATGCTGAAAATGCTCATGAAGGACAAAACTGTTTTCATCTTTCAGGTATGAAAATTTTAAATAACTGGTTCATCAAAGTTTGTTTTCTCAGTGTGCTTGTCCTCTACATTGATTTTTAGCTGTTATATTTTCCCGATTGCAATAAAAATTTATTTTGGAGAAAGTTCTAAAACATAGATGTTAGCATATCAGATCCGCCTCCTCCTCACTGTCATTTTTAATGAGATTTTCCTGCATGTTTACACTATTCAGCTGACAACTGAGTATATTTATCTTCTTCTGGATAGCCCCCCTCCTTAAAAAAAAAAAAAAGATCCAAAATAGGAATAAAAAGTGATCATTACTTACGAACACAACTTGAAAAGGTAGGATCCGGGCCAAATCCCATTTTGCAGGTACATCTATAGCTGCCCATGGTATTCAAACACTCACCATTAGGGCACACGCCCTGTAGCTGGCATTCATTAATATCTGCAGGAAAACACAAGCCTTTTAGAAGGAGTCGTCAAGCCCAGTTGAACAGATCCTGGCTGTAAAGAGCATGCACTTTATTTTCACTACAATTGTCTCTTCAAGTAAATAGATGTTAGCTTTCAACACAACTGGTGCGAGTAACCTAAAATCAAATCAAACATTCACTGAACACCTCCAACTTATCTAACAACTATTTAGTATGCACCTACCCTTCCCCTGGTTCTTTTCTCAATATTAGACATTGGTCAGTGGGCAAAACTGACGAGATTCCTGCCTTCACAGAGTCTGCACTTGAGTAGGTATTAGGTCTTAGACATCATACAGGTAAGGCAAAGACTCTTACCCTGTAGACACCTGCAGTCTAGCTGGACATACAACTACCTACAAATTAAAGAAAGGGAAAGCAGTTGAACTTATCACAATTAGAAGAAAGGTCATCAACTTGAAGAAGTCAAATTATGAAAGTGCCTATGTAGACAGCAAGTCCCAGTGGAGTTAATTGGAGGAAGGGGAGATTAGAGCCCTGGGGCGGGGCGGGGGGAGGGGGGGGGATGGTCAAGACTTCATCAGGCATCAAAGGTGGGGATAGGTAGATGGATGGAGAGGAAGGGATGAGGGACCTACAAGAGTGACCCCAGAGCGTGGGCACAGAGACTGCAGAAGGGAAGGGGAATCAGGAAACCCTTAGTCAAACTGTTGGCTAGAAAAGTAGTTTCAGTAGGTAAACAGTTGGAAAGGGAGCTTGTTAAAGCCAGGCTAAGTTTGGATTCACTTTTACTGAGAACAGGGAGCAATCCTGAAGGTTTCTGAGCATGAGGAAGATATAACCAAAGCCAGGCTCCAGGGAAATTCATCTGGCCAACACATGGCTTGATGAGAGGAGACCAGAAGCTGAGGACTGAAGGAGTAACCAAGTATGAGATGTGACAAGCCAGGTTGGGGACGGTGAGAATAATCAGGAAGGAAGGAATGTCTCTTTTGAAAAGAACAATGGGCAGTGCATAGAGTTTGGCCAGCACAACACTGGAAAGGAACAGAAAGGAGTCAAAAATGCCTGGGAGGCATCTAATCTGAGAGAAGAGAAAAAGACATTGTTGGTTTTGTAGAAAGTTCTGAGGAAAAAAGAGGCAGATGAAGAGATTAGTTTTATATTTGAAGGTCACATGAGGATACTCAAACATAAAATTCAGCAGCAGTGGCATATTCAGGAATAAACTAAAAAGACGCCATGGCTAGAAACAGACTTGAGGTCAGCCACATATGGTGATTTCTATGGTCTGAATGTTTGCGTCTCCTCCAAATTCAGGTGCTGAAATCCTAACCTCCAAAGGTAATGGTATGGCGGGGGTGGCGGGAGGTGGGGATTTGCTTAAATCATGAGGAAGATCCTTAGCCCCTTCCATCATTTGAGGACACAACAGAGAAGTGTGAAACCAGAAGAGGGCCCTCAGCGAAGGTGATCATGCTGGCACCTTGATCTTGGACTTCCCAGGAGTCTCCAGACCTGTGGCTTATGAGCTACCCAGGTGGTGGTATTGTTAAGGCAGCCTAAACAGGCTATGACAGTGATCCAAAGGGAAATCCAAAGAATTTGCAAGAGGAGAAATAAAAACGTGGTGCTTTAAAAAAAAAAAAAAAAAAAGATTATAGTGTCATTTGCAAAGGTAATTAATTAAAAATAAAAAACAGAATAGGACAAGTTAAAAGTGAAGAATGAGTAGTCATTTATATTTTTATTCAGGATGGCTTACGAAGCTTAACATTAATGGATATGGTTATTAGCATTTCTATTTCCAATCATGTTAGTTTCCTTCAATCATCAGTTCTAATAAAACTTTTATTAACAACTATACAATTAATTTTCTAAATTAAAATTACACGATTGGCAGAAAAATATTACTAGCAGAATTGCCACATAAAAAGGAAAGTAGAGACCTCAGTAAATGATTATTTGCTTATATTTCATATTCTAAGTAGCCATTGATATCTATAATGGACTTATTTTATCAGACACCTGCAGTTTTTCATCTCAGTGATAAAATACATTTTCAATGACACCCAAATGACAAGTTACCATTCTATCTGTTGTAGAAACTCTACAGCATTCTAACTTGGGTCCAGCTGAAAACTGGCACAGCTAGATTACACCTGGCACAACAGATGGTCTAGCACCTGATCATCTGATTCTTTGCCAGAGTGTACATTGTGCTGTAACACACAGTTATGCACAGCATGTAACTGAAAAGATTTCCAGGATCACTCATTCTCCTTAAGAAAACCACCATGAAGGACCAGGAAGAATGCCAAGTCCAGTTGGGGCTACATGGTACAACTAAAGCCCTTATCACATGTCCCAACTTAAACCTCAAACTTGAAGAATCAGCCAATTGTGGTCAAAAAGGCTAAGACACAATCTGTACTCTTCTGTTTTCCTTCATGTCCCCACTAGGGAGTGATTTATTAGCCTTCCTCTTTCCCTGAATGGCCTGCACTTCTATTCACTGGATGTACCACTACACATTCCCTGTTCACCTCCTGGAATGCCAAACCTCCCTGCGACTGGAGTTTTCTAAGAAGTGGTGTACCAGCCTCACTGCTGGCTGCCAGATTAAGGTGGAGGTTTTGTCTTTCAATGGAAAAATACCTGATGTCCAATAACTTCCTTGTGCCCACTTCCAATGTCCTCTCTTCGACTCTCCACAACATTGCCCACTGCCCTCAACAATGATGCCATGGGGATGGAGGTCAGGAATTAAGACTTCAAAAAACCCACTATGGCTACAGACAGGAATAGGAAAATGTCATAAAGAAGGGGAATCATGCATTTCCTACTGTCTTGATCCTTATCAGCTCATGCCAAAAGCACCAGAAACACCACCTCCTCTAAGTTTGGCCCCCCCAGAAGCATGCAACTTTCTTCATGACACACTCTCTTAGCTTCCGAAGAAACTCCTGCTTCCATTAACTGCCTCAATTTATTTTTTAACCTATTCTCCAAAATACCATAAAATATAGATTAAAGCCCCAGGTTCTTTTTTAATTTACACACAGCAAAATATACCTTAAATATACAGCTACATGAACTTTTACATATACGTATGCATACATATATTCACATGTGCACACGTACATACTGAATAACCACCATACAGACTGTGATTTAGAACATTTCCATCACCTCAGAAAGCTCCTTCACTGCCTCTTCCCAGTTAACATCTCTGCCCCCACAGGTAAGTACTATTATCCATTAGTGTGGCCTGTTCTTCTACTGCATATAAGGGAATCCTATTGTGTATGTTCTTTTGCTTGACTTTTATTCATTTTAATGCCTGTGAGAATTCATTCTTTTTTTTTTTAATGTTTATTTATTTTTGAGACAGAGAGAGACAGAGCATGAACGGGGGAGGGTCAGAGAGAGAGGGAGACACAGAATCCAAAGCAGGCTCCAGGCTCTGAGCTGTCAGCACAAAACCCGACACGGGGCTCGAACTCACAGACCGTGAGATCATGACCTGAGCTGAAGTCGGACGTTTTAACGATGGAGCCACCCAGGCGCCCCGAGAATTCATTCTTTTACTGATGTTATATTTTTATTGTGTGAGGGTATCAAAATTAATTTTTCCATTCAACTATTGATTGACATTTGGGTTATTTCCAATTTTTGGCTATCAGTAACAATGCTCCTGTGAACATTCTGTGTGTGTGTGTGTGTGTGTGTGTGTGTGTGTGTGTGCAGTTTTATATAATAGATGTCTTTTGGTAGGCCAAGGTACTCATTACTCTCAGATTTATTTCTAGGAGTTTCTGGTTCATTAGAGAAGACTCATGTTTACTTTAATAAATAATCATGGTGTTGTCCAAAGTGGTTATGCCCATGTCCAGCCCAGAACCCACTGCTCCACATCCTCACCGAATTACTGCCAGTCTTTTTCATTTTAGTTATTCTGGTGGGAGTGTAGTGTTGTTTCACTGTGGTTTTAATTTGTACTTGCAATATATTTATTGGTCATTTGGATATAAAAACATTCTCCTCTAAAATGCAAATATCTATGGGGGTGCCTGGGTGGCTCAGTCAGTCAAGCACCCGACTTCAATTCAGGTCATGATCTCACAGTTTATGGGTTCGAGCCCCACTTCAGGCTCTGTGCTGACAGCTCAGAGCCTGGAGCCTGCTTCAGATTCTGTGCCTCTTTCTCTGTCCCTTTCCCACTCATGCTCTGTCTCTGACTCAAAAATAAATTAAAAAAAAAAACATTAAAAAGCAATTATCTATGGAATGTTGTAGGTAAGACTACTTCCTTCTTAGTAGTCAGGGAGAGGGGCTGGTGATTCCCAAGTGGGAAGGGTGTGTGCTCACCTGCAGGACATTCTGGGTTGTTACAAGAACTGGAGAACACACGGTGGGTAGGTACTAGGGAGCTCAGCATTCTAAAAGCGTGGTCAGTCCCCTTGACGAAGAATTGTTCAGTCAAAAAGGTCCACAATGCCCTCGCTGAGAAATTCACACAGAGATGGTGAAAATCTTAGTTTGTAAGTACAGAAGGGACCATTTTCAAGGGAGGCTGAGGAATGAGGGAGTGAAAGTAGGTGCTGGCTACACAGAAGACCTGAAAGCTTTCATTCACTTGACTCAGTATCCGTATCTTCCCCGTCTGACAATCTCCCACTGTCGTGGAGACTGCTATAGTCTTAGCTAAAAGCACAAGAGACAGGGTCCCCCAAATCCCTGAGCTGGGGACTGTGTGGTTTGTGACCTAGAAGGCTACCATTCTAGCACTACTGGGTCTGACCAGGTCTCTGACAAGATTCATGAGACTTCACTGTCATCTGCTGAGCTGGTCCCAGAGCCCTGGGTACCTGGTACACCTGTTTTAAGCAAGGCAGTTGTCTTTCATTTGCTTCAAGTACTGAGCTTCTATAATAAGAGGATGCTTGCCGAGAAAATGTTTTAAAGTTTTGAATCCTGACCTTTTATTTCTGTGACAAATCATATTGCAGGTTTCAACAACTTACTCACAAATGAAACCTTCAAAAGCATTCCATTCATAAAGTGTTAATTCCTAATATACAAAATTTTACACCTAAACTTAGATCAAAAAATTTTTTTTGCTACTTCCTTCTTCCGTCCCCTGCTTTGCTCCCGAGAAGACTTACTAGGTGCTAGTTTATATTCTCTGTACTTAAAAAAACAAAAACAAAAAGGTAAAAAATCAAAACTCCCATACTTTTTAATTTAGAACCTCAGAAATGAATATGAAATATGAACAATTAATGATCCAATTGACTTTCTCAGGTAGCCAAGCTCTTTAAGATCTTTCTAAATAAACTGATAAAAATTACAAATGCTTTAAGAATGTATTTAACTGAACATGTTATATCTGGACATGAGAAGTTTAAGGAGTACACTAAGAGAAGATATTATCAGGCAAAAGTTTAACAATTATATGAAACATGATGGGCAAATTATGAATTTTAATTCTATTTAGACTTCAATTCCTATGGCTATTTTTTAAATCAAAGTTTCTAACTTGATTATCATTTTCATAAATAACTTATATCTGACAAACATAACTGTTTCAGATCAGAAGTATCATATTTTATAAGGGTCAGCCAATTTCCCTTAATGCATTTTGATTAAATTGAAAGTATTTTAGTTTTTAAACAAACAGATCAACAAATGAATTTGTTCATTGTTCTCCCTCTGTACAGCACTGATTTTTTTCTGGCCAACTATGGAAATCTATCCTTTCAAGGAATGGTATAACCACTGGAAACCTCACAGTTTTCAGAGTTAAAGAGTAAAGATCCAAGGGAATGGCTGAAGGGAGTTGGTCCTCTTATACAGCCCATCTTCATACCTCCCAATCTGAGCTGCTTGGTTAAGTCTAAGAAGTTGACAGAGGCAGAAACAAGAGGAGAAACTCATACAGCCTCATGAGCAACTTTCCAGTAGGCAAAAATCCATAGGGATACAGGTAACACAGAGGAAACTAGCTTGAAACATTTATAGAGGGTCTCTGCCCACAATAGCCTACCATGGCTTCTAGCCATAACAAATTCAGTAATACAAAACTGGTCTTCTTGTAAGTCTAAAATGGTTGAATATTAGCAATGTCACATGGTTCAACCCAATACAACTGAAATTGAAGGCATCTATTACCCAGAGAGCAGAAAAATACAGAGTAGTTGGAAAATATGCTTAATGAGAGACCCTTTAAACAACCTCATATAACACAGTTTTTGTATTTGAGTAGTAGGCAACGATACAATCTTCTAGTACCATGACACAAGGATCCTCACGTGCCTTTACATTTGTATTACTCACCTCCTCTCATGGGAACTTCATGACAATTCTGGATGGTGAGCAACACAACAGTCATTCGCATTTTATAAGCATAATTTTGTCCAAGATCTTATTTTTTTAAAGGGTTAATTAAAATACATGAAGGGTTAACAATCTAATCAGAGGCATATCCCATTAATACCTAGTTTTACTGTAATGAGGATGCTAAATTATGTTACCTAGAGCAAGCCATTTTGTTTCTCTTGATCTCACGTTCCTTTCCTATAACACAAAAGGGCTGAGCCAGATAATTCCCAAGGTTACTTTTAGCTTAAATATTCAGACTTTAAAACAATCTGCCAGGACTGAAAATACCAAGGAATAAATAATGACAGTTAATGCATAATATATTATGAATAGCATAAGTGTCCTTATGGGAAATAAACACACTTTTACGTATCCATTCTCCTAAAGGAAAGTATGTATGTTTAACAAAGTAATAATTTACTGCCTTTTTAGTGACGCAAGTTTATACAGGAAATGAGGCATGTCTAATAACCGAAAGGAATTAAGTCCAAGGTGAGAAAAGGGCATGAAGATCTTCACATTGTGTGAAAATATGAAGCCTTCTACAGATTCTGCTGTGTATATTCAGGTTTTGCTGATGGAAAGAAATTCCAGCATATAAATTGGCAATATAACTTCCAATTGAAAGCAGAAAAAAAATCCTCTCAAGGTAAATAAATACTTCCCTTGCCACACAGACCATTTGGCTATTTTGCATGCGTTAGATACAGAATGCATCCTCTAAGAGGACATATGTATCCTTAAACTCCCACAGAAGCAGGTTCACTGGGGGTACACATATCCCTAAAGGCATGTGACAATATATCACAGGTACACACAGGCTTGGATCCTTTTATTTAAAGGAATCGGTTTCTAGATCTTGAGCCTTCATACATTTTCTTCTCTCAAAGTGATCTAAGAACACACATGCCCAGTCTCTTTTCCTATCCTTCCTTCACTCAGTGCCTTTGTCTTCTTTACAAAGTCAAGGCGTATCTCTTGCTCATCTGGAATCTTTCTATGCTTTCTAAGTACACTGCCCTACACGATGGAAAATTCTCAGACACCAAACATTTGAACATTTCACAAATATATCCCTCCTGAGGGCGAGTCACAGGAAAAGCGATAAAGTATGGTTTGCTCAAGAGGGCCCAACTTTCACCAATTAGGTTAGACGGCAACATTATTCATAAGTTGAATGAGTCAACTCTGAAGCTCCAAAGTTTTAAAAAAGAAATTTTTTTTAAGTTTACTCATTTTTGAGAAAGAGACAGAGTATGAGCAGGGGAGGGGCAGAGAGAGAGAGAAAGAGAGGGAGACAAAGAATCTGAGGCAGGCTCCAGGCCCTTAGCTGTCAGCATAGAGCCCAACACGGGGCTTGAACTCATGAACCGTGAGGTCATGACCTGAGCCGAAGTGGGATGCTTAACCAACTGAGCCACCAGGCACCTCTGAAGCTCCAAAATTTTGATAACACTATGTTCAGGGGCGCCTGGGTGGTTCAGTCGGTTAAGCGTCCGACTTCAGCTCAGGTCATGATCTCACGGTTCATGAGCTGTCAGCACAGAGCCTGGAACCTGCTTCAGATTCTGTGTATCCCCCTCTCTCTGCCACTCCCCTGCTTGCACTCGGTCTCTCTCTCTCCGTCTCTCTCAAAAAATAAACAAACATTAAAAAAATATGTTTAAACCACATATCTAAAACAAATGCCCAAGAAATCATTCTACTGCATCCACTTAGTTTTAATGGGAAAAAATGTAGATGTAAGCTTGAAAATGTGTGACCACATAACTTTTTCCAAATTATTTTAGGAGATAAGTGAACCAAAAAAATGTGTGAAGGTCAATGTTCCAGAGCAATTTTATCCAAGGTACGTTATGTAAAACAAGCTTTATGAGCCTATAAAAGGGTCCTGTGGCCAAAGATGTTTGAGAAACACTGCACGTTGTACAGGCACAAGCACATTACAAACCCCAAGAAGTCCTTTGGAAAAAACTCTGGGTTTTCTTTAACTTGGTGGGTTTTTTTTACACCTTCGGCCATGGAGCCTTTTTGCACACCCCCGTCTATTTACATCCCTCCGAACTGGCGGTCCGTGAAGCACATTTTGTGAAATGTTGCTGTCTGCGGCTAGTCTGTTTCAACCCAGGCCTCACCGCCGCCATACCCTTCCCTCCTGACCTGCAACTGTCCCCCGCTTTGTAAATGATAATCCAGCACAAGATAGATTTGATCACTAGACTCACTGAGAGGAGGTAAACCACTGGGAGGGCACTCCCTTCCTTCCAATTCTTCTGTCTTCAGGGTAACATGATAAAAGAATTATCAGAGCCCAGAGAACAGCTTGTATTTATTTCTTGATACATGTGTGCTACACATGCAAGATGCTAATCACATACACATCTCTGTGGGTCTTGGATCTCTGACTCTAGTCTACAGACACTACATTAATTTCTCCTTGAAACATTCACAGTAACATGAATCCATCATGGGCTTTCCTCATCGCTCGTGATGCAACAGGCATCTTCCCATTGATTTTACAGCCCCAGAGATTAAGGTCAAAGAGCTATTGGAAAATACAATGTGCTAATGACTCACTTCACCACTGTCTTTCCTGAAGAAAAGTGAATAAAATAAACAGACATTTCCTTTTTGAATCCTATCCCAGTGATATAAGCACGGTAAGAAGACACATTAGGGAAAGACTCTCAAATGGAGACGAATGGGTCCCAAATTGACTTTTAAATGCTGAAATAGGATGCTCAGGACCAGACCGAAATGGTTTCAATTCTTCCTAAAAACTCTGTGCCTATTTAAAATATAAACTGTGGCAGGAGTTCCAGGAAAATGCCTAGGACGGCAGAATAACCCCGTCCAATCAGTAACACATCTATCAATTCCCTCCTAGTCGGTGACTATCATAAAACTTGATTCAGAATCACATTAAGTACCCCACAATTTCTGGGATTAAATCACTAAATACAGCCGAGTGTTGTGATGAATTTCCGGCAGGCTAAATAAAAAGAACTTTAGGGGCGCCTGGGTGGCTCATTCGGTTGAGCATCAGGTTCTTGATTTCAGCTCAGGTCAAGATCTCATAGTCATGAGATCACACCCCACGTCAGGCTCTGCACTGGGTGTGGAGCCTGCTTAAGATTCTTTCTCCCTCTCCCTCTGTCCCTCCCGCATGTGCATGTGCACATGCGCTCTCTCACTCTCTTTTTCTCTCTCCAAAGAAAAAAAAAAAAGAATTTTAAAACTTTGTGAGTATTTTGAAGAACTTATTTATCAGGTCTGGTGGGCTCTAGCCTTAACTTCTAACTACTGATTTTCTACTATAACTTCCCAAACATATAGCAAGAACAAGGGATTCTAAGTTTCATACTTATACATACATTATTCTCATATCCCTATTTCCCATTTCTTCCTACTAAGAAACAAACATCACAATAATCAAGTCCTTTCTGATAGTGGAACTGAAAGCAACTTTAGAGACCATGCTAACTGTAGGAAATACTACGTAGACAGAAAAGTCCAAGAAGAACATGTTGAAGGTAGGGGAGAAAGTATTTTCAAGATTTTAAATGAAAGCATCAATGGGTATTATCACTTCACTAGCCAGAATTTCTAATATTAGGAAATGGTACTGGCCACATGCTGTTGAATGGAAGAAGCCAGACACAAAAGAACACATACTGGATCATTTGAAAGTTCATAAAAAAACCAAAACTGATCTATTCTTGTAAGAGTAAGCTACTGATTATTCTGGAAGAAAAATACATTGTTCTACACATAGGCTATATACAGATACAAAGTTTTTCAAAAAATATAACGAACATTGGGGTGCCCGGGTGGCTCAGTTTGCTGAATATCCGGCTTTGGCTCAGGTCATGATCTCATGGTTAACGAGTTCAGGCCCCAGATTGGGCTCCATACTGACAGCTCAGAGCCTGCAGCTCAGAGCTGTGTCTGTGTCTCCCTCTCTCTCTGCCCCTCTCTTGTGCTCTGTCTCCCTCTCTCTCACTCAAAACTAAACATTAACAAAAATTTTTAAATAAATAAATTGTATATATATACATATATATTGTATATGTATATATGTATAATGTATGTATAGACATATATTATGTACATATATATACATGTATGTATGTATGTGTGTATATGTATATATATACATATATATATGTATATGTATATGTATATGTATATGTATATGTATATGTATATGTATATGTATATGTATATGTATATATATACACACATACATATGGGGGGATGCCTGGGTGGCTTAGTCAGTTGAGTGTCGACTTCAGCTCAGCTCATGATCTCATGGTTCATGAGGTGGAGCCCCATGTTGGGCTCTTTGTTGACAGCTCAGAGCTTAGGGCCTGGAGCCTACTTGGGATCCTGTGTTTCCCTTTCTCTCTGCCCCATCCCACTCATGCTCTGTGTGTGTGTGTGTGTGTGTGTGTGTGTGTGTGTGTGTGTGTGT
>NW_024412419.1:27363689-27377587 GCF_014898765.1 Herpailurus yagouaroundi | reverse complement strand
AAAAAAATCTTAATTTCCTTTTTTCCCAGAAAAAACACACTTCTACTTGCTGAGTCAGGGTAATCCATCAGGGTGTTATAGACTGACTTTCAAAATGACCCCAATTCTCCACCTCTCCATGTATCCATACCTCTTGCTATGTCCTCACGTGAATGTGGCCTGCCCTTATTACTTTAGTCTTTCAACCACAGGACAAAGTTGAAGTGACAATGTGTCAGTTCTAAGCCTAAGACTGTAAAGCTTTGTGTGCTTTCACTCTCTCTTGAACCCTGCCACCAGCCTGCGAACAGCCCGTGTTAGCTGCCCAGAAGATGAGTGACTGTGTGTAAGACAGCAGATTCATCCTAGCCGAGACCATCCTGGACCATCTAGCCCCAGGCACCCAGCAGCAGATCACAGATGCAAGAATGAGCCTGGCTGAGATCATCCGCCCCTGGCCTGGGTCAGCAAACCTGCCCAGTTGCACCTAGAAGTGTGGCAACTACATGATTATTTTATTTAATTGTTACCGGACAGGGGAAAGGAGAAGAGACAATCCTGGAAAAGGAATGCCTCAGAATCTAAATGAACTATAGCCTAAATAACAGTACAGAAGCATCAACGCAAAATAAAAGCACACAAATAAAAACAAGAGTATTTAGAGGCATATTCTGCTTCTGGGGCGCCTGGGTGGCGCAGGTGGTTAAGCATCCAACTTCAGCCAGGTCACGATCTCGCGGTCCGTGAGTTCGAGCCCCGCGTCAGGCTCTGGGCTGATGGCTCGGAGCCTGGAGCCTGTTTCCGATTCTGTGTCTCCCTCTCTCTCTGCCCCTCCCCCGTTCATGCTCTGTCTCTCTCTGTCCTAAAAATAAATAAACGTTGAAAAAAAAATTTAAAAAAAAAATTAAAATAAAAAAAATAAAAAAAAAATATTCTGCTTCTTAAAAACTTCCCACTAAAACTGAAGAGATACAGAGAAGCCTGGGTGGCTCAGTTCGTTAAGCGTCCAACTTCGGCTCAGGTCATGATCTCATTGGTTCGTGGGTTCGAGCCCCATGTTGGGCTCTGTACTGACAGCTCAGAGTCGCGAGCTGCTTCAGATTCTGTGTCTCCCTCTCTCTCTGCCCCATCCCTGCTCATGCTCTGACTCTCTCTCTCTCTCTCTCTGTCTCTCTTTCTCAAAAATAAATATATATTAACAAAAATTTAAAACTGAGGGGGTACGACTTACATGATGTGATAAATAATGTGATAAAAAAACTTTACACACCAGATACATTTACAAGGCAACTTGCTATAAAATTAGACGATGAAGTTTGGACAACTCTATGATTTCTAAACCAATTTCAAACCAGTAAAGAGCTTAAGAGCTAAACATAGAATGTGAAAGTATCAGCGGGCATCCACTATTATTCTCAGCTCTACCATTTGCTGAGCAAGGCTTTAGGTCATGGTTTCCCCACCTGCAACAAGTAGGTGTGGTCACTGTCAAGACCTTAGAGATGAGAAAACACATTAAAAGTACTTTCATAGGGGCGCCTGGGTGGCGCAGTCGGTTAAGCGTCCGACTTCAGCCAGGTCACGATCTCGCGGTCCGTGAGTTCGAGCCCCGCGTCGGGCTCTGGGCTGATGGCTCAGAGCCTGGAGCCTGTTTCCGATTCTGTGTCTCCCTCTCTCTCTGCCCCTTCCCTGTTCATGCTCTGTCTCTCTCTGTCCCAAAAATAAAAATAAAACGTTGAAAAAAAAAATAAAAGTACTTTCATAAACTGCACACTGCTATATAAATGTTAAGAGCACAGGGAGGAGTACTCAGCTGCAGAGGTAAATTCTCCCACTCTCCAGCTACATGACCTTCCATCGCTTAATTTTTTGGAGTCATAAGACTCAGTTTCATTACCAGTTTAAAAGAAAAAAAAAAAAGGTAACACTACTTATCTCCCAGGGTTGTTCAATTATGACACACCTAAGCATCCGACACAATGGCTCCACCAAATAGGCACTGACTAAATGCTAGCAAAATATATAAATGGGCAGATACAAAATATGCAAGCAATGATGACCAGAAAGGAAATCTATTTTATGAGAAAAAAGAAAACTATCAAGTTATTCTCGTGTAAGTAATATCATAAGGAGACAAGCCTCATGTTAACAAAATCAACAGTAATGACAAATGGAGCAGTAGCTGGTCTAGCTAGTTCCAAAAAGTTGGGTAAGAACTAAAGAGTATTAGAGGAAGCACTTAGGTTATATACAAAAGGCTTATTAAACTGGGCCTGAGGAGCGCCTGGGTGGCTCAGTCGGTTGAGTTTCCAACTTCAGCTCAGGTCATGATCTTACAGTCTGTGAGTTCGAGCCCTGCATCGGGCTCTGTGCTGACAGCTCAGAGCCTGGAGGCTGCTTCAGATTCTGTGTCTCCCTCTCTCTCTGCCCCTCCCCGACTCATGCTCTGTCTCAAAAATAAAATAAAAAACATTAAAAAAAAATTTAAACTGGGCCTCAGTGCTAGTGAACTTAGGATCACAGACCATGAAGTCACCTGCTGTCAGGATCACCATCACTAAAAACATCTTTATGCCTGTACATGGTCATTGTCTCCCTTGTACCTTGTTCCAAACGCCACAAGAAGGCAGCCCTGAACAGGCTGGGTGGGCGGACCTTGAGTGAGAGGGAGTAAGGACGCAAGAGAGGGAGAGCACAAAACTCTCACTACTAAGTTAAAGCCATTTATTTTCACTCTATGCAAATTCTCACCAAAACCTTTGAAAGAAACCACAAATGTCAAGGACATAATATATATAACAAACTATATCAATGTTCCTCTATTTAAATATAAACTTAAAAGAAGCTTACAGTCACTAGCCACTATATCAAACAAATTTTGCATTCAGCCTGCCCCCTCCCCATACCGTAATAAGTAATTCATCCACCTTCACCAACACCTGTGGGATTCAGCAGGCACAGCATAGCACATACTCTCCCATGCCCATGTCTTAATCTCTTCTGGTCCCAATGACTTTCCCAACTCCGATTTCATCTTTCCCAAACTGCAATTATTTTAAGGTAAAATTATTCCTACGTAGAAAACTCAGATGAAATTATTAAAACCAACAAGAGTTATTTCCAATAAAACAGTGAATATTAAATTACAGTCTTGCTCACAGCCATATTCAATATAAAGTGCTTGGGCAGAGCCTAAACAGGGAGGCAAGGGAGGAGAGGAGGGACCTATGGTCAGTGGGCTCTCTACTGCTAGTGAGAAGGGAAATGCACATCCTCTCCAAAAGTCATGTGTACAGGATAAATCACAGCTTGGAACCAGTCATTTCTCTTGTAAAAAGAGCCATGGATTCACTGAAGCTTTACGTTCAAGTACGCTCATGACAGTATATGTATTAAGAAAAAATAGAAACTAATCTGAAAATAGCACTTTAGAATAATTAAATGAATTCTCCAGTATCCATTAACTAGGATACTACATCTGCATTAAAATAATTCTTAATAGATTTAATAACATGAGAAAGTATTATCTATTAAGTAAAAACAGTTTTCACACTTATCTGTGAAATATGATGTAAATATCTATCTATAGATATCTATAGATATATAGCAGGAACTACAGCAAAATGCACCAATGTTTGAAGGTGATAAAGGTAATTTCTTTTCTTTTTCACATTTTTTTACCATTTATTCATTTTTGAGGGAGAGACAGAGCGTAAGTGGGGGAGGGGCAGAGAGAGGGAGACACAGAATCAGAAGCAGGCTTCAGGCTCTGAGCTGTCAGCACACAGCCCGACACGGGGCTCAAACTCACGAGCTATGAGATCATGTCCTGAACTGCAGTCGGACCCTTAACTAACTGAGCCACTCAGGCACCCCAGGTAATTTCTACTTTTTATACATTTCTCTAGTTTCTAAGTTTTAAACACTAGGTATGAATTATTTTATAAATAAAAAAGACAATGTGTTTGTTTTAAAGATTAGGTTTTTAAGTGCTATCCAATTTGCTACCTAAATGGGAACTTTCTCTCTGAAATTGCAGTGTTCGGTTCATTCCTTAAGCACTTACCACCTGCCGCCTTGATATTTGAGTTGTAAGTAAGAACAGGGATCTTCATGAGGGCGGGAATTGAGTCTTATTATATTCTAATATTTCTCAGAGTATCCCCATTTAAATCATCATTAAATGTCTATAAAGCAAGTGAGCTAATGAATGGCAGATACTGATGCAGATGGGCTGCTTAATTCAAAAGGGAAAAAAGACTACCTGTGGATAACAATTATATAACTTGGAGCTTTGTTTTCTCAAAGCCTTTTCCACATCCTCAAAGAAAATTTATAATACATACATACATTAAATATCACACTCCAATACTGATATCTTGGATTTTAAAAAGCTCAATTCTGATATGGATATATGTTAAAGAAATGTAACACAGTAAACTCGCGCTTTGGCAGTCTCCCAGGCTCCAAACGCTTAGCAACTGAAAACGAACTATTAAAAGAAGATTAAAAAACAAGAGAAACATCTTAGTAAATCTGAAATGGCATAGAAATACATGGTAGTGGGTGGAGCTACTGAATTTCTGTGTCTACCGCCCAGAAGGAAACAGGGGCAGCCAGGATTTAGCAACGGAAGGTAAGAATCCGAAAGAACCTGTGCAGAAGCATTCTTCCTCAGCAACTGAAATCTAGCAAAACTTGTCAGCATGCTTAAAAAGTTAGACGAATGAATATATTTAAACGGAAAGAAACAAGACCAGGCAGCTATGAAAAATTATTAGAAACCTCAGAAATGGAAAACAATCTTAAAACTACAAGTCTAATGGATCGGACAGAGTCCAGATAGGCTTAAGAAAACAAGACTGAAAAAACTGTAAGATGGAACTGAGATATTCATTCAAAATGCAACCAAAAAAAAAAAAAAAAGACGAAAGGATAGAAGCACAAAAGACTTGCTCAGAGACATGAAAATTAAAGACGTCTCCATCACTAGTCAATAGGAGTTTCAGCTGAGAAACATGGTAGAAAAACAATACTTGAAGAGATAAGAGTTTATCATTTTTCAAATGTGAAGACAGACATGACTGTTCAGATGGACAATGCACTCTGTCCACTGAGCAAAATCAAAATAAATGCAAATATTGACACATCATGATAAAACTACAGAAAACAAAGAATTCAAAGATCTCAAAAGAGAGAAAGAGAGATTACCTACAAAGGAAGAAAGTATCAAAAAGAAGTCAGAAGACATTAGCACAACGTGGTCAAATGTATTGCTGGCAAACAACCTGGAACTGAACACCTGACCAGTGTCCTTACAGAATGAGCTCCAAACAAAGATATTCTCAGACATATAAAGTATGTACTTCTCAGTGACCCTCACTTAAAGAACTGTCAAAGAATATAATCTTAAAATACAGACTGGCAAATAAAAATACAGGACACATGGGGCGCCTGGGTGGCTCAGTCGGTTGGGCGGCCGACTTCGGCTCAGGTCATGATCTTGCGGTCTGTGAGTTCAAACCCCGCGTCGGGCTCTGTGCTGACAGCTCAGAGCCTGGAGCCTGTTTCAGATTCTGTGTCTCCCTCTCTCTGACCCTCCCCCGTTCATGCTCTGTCTCTCTCTGTCTCAAAAATCAATAAACGTTAAAAAAAATTAAAAAAAAATACAGGACACACAATTAAATTTGGACTTTAGACAAACAAGTACTTGTTAGTATGTATGTTCCAACCAAATTATTTGCTATTTATCTGAGATTCAAATTTAACTGGCTATCCTGTATCTTATCTGGCAAACCTACCTCAAAAACAAAAACAAAACAAAACAAAAAACTCATGAGCCCACAAAACAAGCACAGGATACAAGAAACAATGCTGAATGAAAAACCTGATAAAATGCCAGTACATTCATTTAACTATTAACTGGATTTAAAAAAAAAACTTCGACGTCCGTTAACTATACCTTTGAAAATAACTATAAAACGGTGACTCATTCTGTTACCCAGCACTATGCCAGAGACCACGTTTTCTACAACCAAATACGTTTTCTTGAGGGTCTCACCTGCACTTTCTAGTTTTGCCAAAGTACTCAAAGACCAGCTTTCTTCTATATCCTTACCATAATACAGTCACAGTATTTTGTATTCATTAAGGTGTCTGAAATAGATGCTATTGCCCAGCCAAGCTCTTCATAACCCCAAATCCCCCAAGTATGGCTTACTGATACACAGTATTAAGATTGTGAGTTTCATTTAATCACAGAGATATGCCCCTGAAGAAAAAAAAAAAAAAAGTCCATTATCTTTTCTATGTTCCAAACAAACTGTGGTTTCAAATGCACTTTGGGGCACCACCTTAAAGGAATCCCACACTTGGGACTGTCCATGCTAATGGATACAATGATGCCCTATCGTATCTGTTTTGTAAATCTATTTTATTGAAGCAGAATAACTGGTGTAAAAAAAACTGAGGTGGAAGTTACGTGGACAGCTCTGTCATAGCTGCTGTAATGGGCTCATCTCGAGTCAGCTAAAATTTAGCTAGCTGGGAGAGTGAACAAAGCAAACTGTGTCCTGCTGATTTCCAACTGACTTAATTACCCTGAGTCCAAGGTCCAGAGGGATGCCTTATTCACCAGGCCTCTCCTCAGTCTGTAGCTTAGGGGAACCCTGCCAATTAATGTTTGTGGATCACTGAATATTCGTTAATGTTTGAGATTATCTATGAAAAAGGAATATACATACACTGGATTATGAAAGTGCAGACATCTCTCACTTACATATTGTGGCGTTGCCCACAGCACCTCTCAGCACATGCTAAAACAAAATGTATAGAATACTAGGTTGATTTCATACCTACAGCTCATGAAATGAATGATTTCTGTGTATCCAAAGAGGTATTTGCTTTTAACAAAAGACTTCACTAAATAGATTGGTCCCCAAGTGATTTCAGAACCAAATTGCATTTTATTGGATTTACGCCTAATTTTTAAGAGCTCATTTATCTCATGACAAAGTTATGGGCAAGTGAGAATACTCAAAATGCAGGGAAGAAGTGAGCTCCAGAGTCAAGGAGTATGAAAGCAGGCGCTCCTATTACCATATTCATGGGGTATTATTCCATTTAATTCTAGCTCTACATCAAACCTTAGCATAATAATCAAATGACAAATGTTGTTCTAGATCTACCAGGAAATATGCTTGTATTGTTTGTTATGATAAATGAAGCAAATTATAACAATTCCATAATGTTAAGGGTAGTGAGGGCAGGTTTGAGAGCTCCATGTGTGTGTGTGCAATAAATCATTCCTTTGAAAAGATAATCGCAGCACCGCTAGAGAGGAGAAAAAAACCCAACTTGGAGGGCAATTATTTGAAAGCTCCTCAAATTAACTTGTGCACAGTTGGTTCTTTGTTACTGAGCCCACATTACTAAACGTTGTTTCAGGACATTAGTTCGCCTAGGTGAAGGAAATAATGTAATTCTAGTTATTAATCACTTTAATTTTAAATGTGCTTTGTAAACTGAGAAGACATTAAACTCTAAGAACAATGTGGAATGCACAAGTAATTAGCGGTTAATGGGCTCCTTTTGAAAAACTCTGGGATAACAAAATCTAAAGCTTCGAGCTCTAGGAAAAAGGAGTGTACATATGTAATGTGAGAAAGTTCTATTTCATTTTACTGACCAATAGTGTCACAAAGGGAGTGAAATTAAGCCCTTCTCTCAAAAGTAATTTTAATAGATTATGATGAATGAAATCATATTATTTTATGAGTCAATCTTCTCTGCAGTATAATTTAGCGGTGCCTTTTTGAGGCACCATGAAATAGAATTTTCTGTGATACTTCACTCCAGATTCCCTGCCAAAAAGTCTGACACTGTTTTGCAAATATCCTCCTGAGACAAACGTAAGCCAGGATTTGGTGTTACTGACTGTCAGGGCAAAGAACGAGATGGAACCATTTCCTGTGCTCAGTGTGAACAAAACTTGCAAAAGGTCACTCCATACCATTCATACCAGAAGAGATAAATACAAAAATAACAACAAAAATCAAGCAATTATTTAAAGGATCCTTCATTCTCTTTTGCTAAGATATGTGGCCGATGTTTACTTCTACTTCCATCGTGGTATTTTTACAAACACTGTCAGAACCTTGAACCAGCTAGAAGAAGGAATATGTTGGATAACCATCCTTTCTTATTACAATAAATCTTATTAATATTGGTTGCATTACCTTCTAATACTCCGCACAACAGATGGCATACCTTCTAACAGCACGGCTAGTTCTAAAGAGCTGGTATCTACATTAGTTATACCTTAGATACATATAAAATGAGTAAAGGAGGCCATGTTGCACACAGAAACAGAGGTGGTTTGGGAGTTTAATCCTGGCTGAGCCTCTCATTCTCTGTGCGATCTTGGTAAAGTGACTTACTCTGTGTCTTGGTTTCAATTGGGATTAATAATGTCTAAAGCCCACCCCACCCCTTCTTACCCCACAAAAACATGCACATTCTTCATAATTTGACATCAGGAAATTAGGAGCACCCGACATTCTGGAGCATCTCTGATAATTAGTTATAGCAGGTTTGCAACATGGAAGGATAAACAAGGATCCGCCTCCTTCTGAGAGGAGGCAGACACACCTCATCACAGGGCACACTTCAGGAAACTTCCTATTGAGGCGCTAAAATGTGTATGACAGACCCAGCTGTCATTTCTTTCTTCTCATCCATAGCGTCTATCCCAGGCAACAGAGTAATGATAGCCATCAGACACCTGGAATGTACCTACAAAGTCTCCCAACCTCATGGACTGTGCAGGACAGAAATTCCCTGGAGCACCCCGTGGCCAGTTGTTTTTAAGGGTCTACTGAATTATGCCCAATGCAGGAAGCTCACTACTTCCAAAGGCATTTCAGTACAGTGTTGGGGAATGCTGTTCCACAGAAAAAGTTTGCTCTGAGTTGTCAATATGCCTCCTTTTAACTCCATTCTATTATTGACTGGTTTTTGAAGCAACTCATAAAGACTTATTTTGCGATGCCTGGGTGGCTGAGTTGGTCAAGCATCCAACTCTTGATTTTGGCTCAGGTCATGATCTCACAGTTCATGAGTTCAAGCCCCGCATCAGGCTCTGCACGGACAGTGCAGAGCCTGCTTGGGATTCTCCTTCCCTCCCTCTCTCTCTGCTCCTCCCCCACTCACATTCTCTCACTCTCTCTCAAAATAAATAAACTTAAAAAAAAATAAAAATCAAAGACTTGTTTTGTAGGACAGTGGATCCAACATTTAAAGGCATGTTTATAAGGCAGCCATTCTATTTCTCTGTAATCTGCTCTTCTCCAGGGCTAAACACCCTCAGGATTCCAGGCCCCTCATAAGCTCTGTTGACTTTATTAGCCAAAAGACAATGAATACCAAACACCCAAACCCCATATTCGGTCTGACTAGCAGAGGACAAGATTGTTACTTCCAAAGCCCTGCTCATTCTGCTTCTACTAATGCATTCTAAAAATGGGCTAGGGCTTGTCATATAGATTTTCATCCAAATCTGTGAAGCAATCACTTCATTTATGCTGTAGAATATATATTTAGCCATCTGTTCATTCAACATCTTCATTCTTCCATCCATTTCAATCTTCCATCCATTTAATACAATCTCTTAAGGATATCTTAAATTCTACTGATTCCTACGTAATATTGATTAATCCATTACTCCCACGTTACTAAGATGTTTCTTACACAGGGTCTTGGGTGCCCTCTCCCTGAGCAGTTAAATCTAACTTTCAGGAGGATTACCATATTTTAAGGCAACACTTTTTTAAAATGCATGGTACACCTATGTACGTTTCAAAAGAAAATTCTTTTCTTGCTAGAGCTCTACAGATCATAAAAGTTAGATAGACGCAATATGGAACAACCTGAGAAAATTCTCAGGTAATTAAGACAGTCCACTGACATAACCCTTTTAATAGGAATTAATCTAGACTTTGTAACATTACCTTAATCTACCCTGTCCTATATAAACACATACTGGTCAAGGATACAGAGCCCCAGACAACAAGTTGGAAAACATGTGCTGTGTTCTTAATGTGGATTTTGGTTCACTAATGGAGGCTCTTTCTCCATTTTAAATACACACATTTCCAAGTTACTAATAACTCCTTTACCCAGACATTTAAGGGGAAATTAGGAGCATTAATTGGACAAACCACAGAGTAAATGAAACAAAATTTGAAATCATATGTGGGTACTAAACTAGGTACTCGTAAACCTGAGTTACAACCCCAGCTCTATTTAGCCTCAGGAAAGTCACTACACCAGTCTGGGCTTGAATGCCCTGGTCTGTAAACTACAGACACTGGGCTACGGGATCTCTGAGGTTCCCCCTGCTTGTTCAAATCTGCTATAAGGTGCAAAATAAACTGAGCAAAAGCACTCAGGACATTTCACATTTAGCTACAGAGCTTTACCTATTGCCTAGGAAATGTGTATGCACCCTGACATTTAATACTTAAATACTTTGAGGTGGCTAGCAATATTCTGATGAGAGGGAAATAAAGGAAATCTACTACCCAATCCTGTGTCAGCAAGGAAGGCACACTGCTAGGTACACATGCATACTCATATGCATGCACATGCACCCACGCATGGAAAGGGAGTGACCAGCATGGAGACCATACGGTGCTCTGTAATATAATCCAATCGCCTGTGGATTTCATCACGAATTAACATAGGGGGAAAAAAGTTCCACGACGTTTAAATGCTATTAATTCTAGCAACCATACACTATAACTCTTTGCTTCCTTATAGATAAATTGAGTGAGCAAGAGGTAGTTCATTGTTGTGACTTTCTCATATGGGGCTAATGAGAAAACTGTGGTCAAATAACTTAAGATCCCTAAAAAGCCAAAGCAACGGAAATCCACACCAATGAACTCAGTTAAACTTACCTTGACAAAAGGTGTTGTTGACCCGCTTATAACCTTGCAGACATTCCATCATTTGGTTATATCCATGATATGCTGTAAGGAAGAAAGAATGCGTTGTTACACGCTTAAATTCTTACAGTCCTAAACTGCCTGTTGTGATAACCTAATCCACGGAAGTCATCAGTGGTCTGTATTATTCATTTCTAAGATACCCAATTCAATGTATATCAGTTTCTTTTACATTATACTCACTTATAAATATACCACTTATTTTGCAATGTATATAGTCCCAAGTAGTTGTCAGCAAACCTTGATAACGTTAATCAAAAGAATCATAAGAGGAGAGCCTGGGTGGCTCAGTCGGTTGGGCGTCCGACTTCGGCTCAGGTCATGATCTCGTGGTCCGTGAGTTCGAGCCCCGCATCGGGCTCTGTGCTGACAGCTCAGAGCCTGGAGCCTGTTTCAGATTCTTTGTCTCCCTCTCTTTCTGACCCTCCCCCGTTCATGCTGTCTCTCCCTGTCTCAAAATAAATACATGTTAAAAAAAAAAAATTTAAAAAAAAAAAGAATCATAAGAAGGTTTAATATGTTCTACCAGTTAGTGATCATTTATATTACAAAGACTCTCTCCCTGCCCAGTAATTTGCTCCAGGCATTTGAATTTTCTTATAAGTAGGGTAAACATACATCCTAGTCTGTCTGGAACAGTCCTGGCTTATGCCAGTTGTACTAGCAAAGTGCATTAATAACAGCACTCCACTCCCAAAAGTGTCCCAGTTTCAACAATAAATAATATGCTCGCCTAAATACTGGCTCACATATCTTGGTAATGAGTGATTCTTCCTACTATGAACCTGAGAAGAACAGGAAATGATGAGAGGAAGCTAGGAGATGAGAAAGGCCTCTGCGATCAGTGGTATGGTTCATCGCCCAGAAATTTCACCAGCAATATAATGTTGCAATTACCAAATTATCAACAAACCCTAGTCACTGAAACTGATGCTCTTAAGTGAGGCCAAAATGATTTCCTGGCATATGGATACAGCATAAGCTCAGGGACCAAGCAGACCTAAGTTCAAATCATGGCTCTGGCTATCCATAGCTCTGCAACTTTGGGAGACAAGCTTTCTGGGATTCAAATGGTGATTCTGTACAATGGGAGTATTCCCATCTACTGAGCAGGTCTGGGTCGCTGTGGATTTTAGACATAATTTATACAGATGCCTACCACAGTGCCTGACAAAAACCACTCACAAGATGACAGATGCCATTATTTCCTGCCATAAGGTAGTCTTTCATTACGATCATGAACAACAGATAAAGGGCAATAATCAAAACAGGATGGATGGTTAGAACACTATAAAGACCTGAACAAAGAGTAAAGAGGGAAAATTCAAAATAAAACGGAAATTTTCTTTTGGAAAATAAAATTATTTTGCCCCTAACACATGCTGTTTATTCTCACCACTAATGGAACAGGGTGAATATGTACGAGTGGTGTTCCTCTCTCCTCCTTCACTTCCTTTCTTTGTCATATGTCCCATCTCTTCAGATCTTTCTAAAAGCTAGGAAAAGGTTACAGTGAGCAGTCTTGGAATAGCGAGTTATAGGAGGGCAGAAATTGGCATGTGGGGAGTCACCCCAATTCAAGCTCCTTGGCCACACAGCTAGTCTTGCCCCACAGAATGAAGACCCTGGCTGCCTACACAGATTCTGGGATCTCTGTCTGTGAACTATTCAAAGGCAAAAGAGATGGTATCTTGTTTTAAAAGTTTCCACAGTCATCAACCTCAAGGCAGAGAGCCAGACCAGATGATCTCTTCAGGTCTCCCTCAGCTTAGGATTCGATGTTTCGAATTCTAAATTTTCTTCTAAAAACTTCTAAAGGACAAGTGACTTGTTCATGATAAGTACATTTTTAATAGATTACAGGGTATTTAATGAAATCGTTTACAGATTTAAAATTAAGTTTTTGCAGTAAAAACTAAACAACAATGAAAGGTCTTTCTGTATGCAGCTAAATAAAAACTTCAAACATTAAACAAAAGTCATTTGAACACTGAAGTTTGAACTACTTTAAAGTGAAAAAAAAAGGTGGGGGGAAGGCATGGAACACAAAACCATAGCATATAAAGCCAAGGAAAGTCTGCTGCCTTCCAAAATGAATATGATTTAGAGAGTAGTACCAACCAAGGAAAGGAAAGTTTTTAAATGACACAGGAAGAATGTGACCCTGAGTGTGTTTCTTGGGAGTGAGTCACTTAGGACAGCACAAAGTAAATGTCAAGATGTTAATGGTTTACTTCAGTCATAATCCACATTGCCCTTCCTGAAATGAAATCAATCTCTTCAATTTTATACATTACATGAGCCAACCTATGAATTTATTTTCATCAGCATTTAGTAAGAAGTGATAGCAACTTTGTACTTTCACATTTAGCTTAAATTATTACTAACACTAAAATGGAGAGTTAACAAGACCATTTAAAGCAGGGAATTTATGCTCAGATAACACAACTGTAAGTAAAAACAACACAAAGTCAGGAGTAGAAGTCAGGGATTAAAAAAACAACAAGAATGGAAGATTCTCTGTACCCCTAACTTCTGTCCCTATCTTGCAACTTTGGGACTGGGAAAAATGGAGGAAAGAGAAGCACTTAAGCAAAAGACACAGAGAGAAGGAGAGATAAGAAAAAGGCAAAAGATAAGAGAGAAGATGCAACAAGTATGACAGAACATGAACTTGGCCCCAGAATGAAGCTGTAAGAACTGAACTTCTCTTTCTGCAGTCCTTAGACTTAGAGGTGGGAAACACACTGCCCCCTTCACAATGTTCCCACAGACAAACTTATACAGTACGTGACGGAAAGGCCATGAAAAAAAATAAAAAGTTGGGGCGCCTTGGTGGCTTGGTCAGTTAATTGTCTGACTCTTGATTTCAGCTCAGGTCACGATCTCACAATTAATGAGTTTGAGCCTGCA
>NW_024412419.1:27308730-27363589 GCF_014898765.1 Herpailurus yagouaroundi | reverse complement strand
TAAGCGTCCGACTTCAGCCAGGTCACGATCTCGCGGTCCGTGAGTTCCAGCCCCGCGTCAGGCTCTGGGCTGATGGCTCAGAGCCTGGAGCCTGTTTCCGATTCTGTGTCTCCCTCTCTCTCTGCCCCTCCCCCGTTCATGCTCTGTCTCTCTCTGTCCCAAAAATAAATAAACGTTGAAAAAAAATTAAAAAAAAAAAAAGTAATGTTTTCTCAACATTTTAGATATAGACACTTGCCTCATAAGACTCAACAGCAAACAACTCAAGCTGGGACTCAAACTCAAGTCTACCTAGCTCCAAACTCCAGGCTCTTTTAAATCATACCATATCTCTCCTGGATATCCCTCTGGTCACGTTGCCAGAATCATTTTGGCACATGGATCTTTCAGTGAGGAGGAACTATCACACTCAGCCCACTTGCTGGAAATCCACATTACCAATCATTATCAAATCAGCATAGAAAGTCCACAGGGGACATTCTTAGTAATGAAGGTCTCATTTATTTGATTCATTCCCTAAATAAAGAATTCTTTATTTACTGGAAACTTTAGTGGGTGTTTTCACTAGTCCTCCAAAAGAAAAGAAAACAGAAGCAGTATCAATGAAATAAACAAAAGTTTAGGCATCAAAAGATTTAGAGAACAGGTAAATTTGAGAGACAAGGAGGTCCAAATGAGAGACAATGAGACAATTATTTGTAACCAATTATAATAACCATAGAACAAATAGTACATAAGTCACACCTGTAGAGCAATGATTTCAAGATGACAGATTCTAGACTGAACATAGGTGTGAAAGGCAGATGAGAATATCAAATCAACTTAAGAAGAGTAAATAAAAATTATCCAATTGAAGCAAATGAGAAATTTCTTGCAACATGAAGTGTAAAAACCTACTATAAAAATCTTCACTTACAGCAGGCAAAGGAAGGTAATTTTGGGGAAATTATCTTGGGGAAAATGTGATGAGTTAAGTGTATTACAAAAAACAAGTTACTTCTGTCTTTCAAAAAAATCTCTATTAGAAATCAGCCAAAGTTAATGCTACATTCAAAAACTAAAAATAGGGGCACCTGGGTGGCTCAGTTGGTTAAACATCTGACTCCGGTCAGGTCATGATCTCACCATTCATGAGTTTGAGCCCTGTGTTGGGCTCTGTGCTAACAGCTTGGAGCCTGAAGCCTGCTTCGGATTCTGGGTCTCCCTTTCTCTCTGTCCCTCCCCTGAGCGTGCGCTCGCTCTCTCTCTCTCTCTCTCTCTCTCTCTCTCTCTCTCTCTCGCTCTCTGTCTCTCAAAAATAAATACACATTAAAAAAAATTTTTTTAACTAAAAATACTGGCATAATTGGGAAAAAAGTAACAGAGGGACATAAACCTGGATTTATGCAAATCAATAGGTTCTAAAAACTACGATTTATAGACTAACCAGAAGACGGGGTATCAGTGTAAATTCATGTCACAGAGAACTGTGATGGTATAAAAGTGGTGACTAAGAAGAGGCAGGGAAAGTACTGGGTTCTAGAGACTGTAGACCTGTCTTGTCCAGATCAGCAACCAATCATTTCTCCATTTTAGCCTTTTTTCAGTGAAATCTGAACATTTATGGTATACCAAATGGCTGTTGTGGCTATTGATAAAAGTTTTGATAAAAATTGATAAAAATTTCACTTAAGGAATTTAACCTAAGGAACAGCAGCTTCATTAACTTTTTGTCAGTTTTTGAAACACGAATTTTAATTTTTTTTTTTTCTTTAACGTTTATTTTTGAGACAGAGCATGAACGGGGGAGGGTTACAGAGCGGGAGACACAGAATCTGAAACAGGCTCCAGGCTCTGAGCTGTCAGCACAGAGCCCGACGCGGGGCTCGAACTCATGGACCACGAGATCATGACCTGAGCTGAAGTCGGCCGCTTAACCGACTGAGCCACACAGGTGCCCCGAAACACTTATGAATTTTAAAGACAGCTTCTTTTCTCTTTGCCTGAGGAAAAAGAACCTCGTTTAGCTTACTAGTTTCTTAAAATGCTTTTTTAGAAATAAGTGATCAAACTGGAAAAGGCAACTGATACCTGCTTTTTACAACACAGAATTGACAGTAAAGCTTTCATGGACCAGCAGCAAGGTTTCTGGACGTGCAAATTGCAGCACTATATTCTAGAATTCTCTAAGAGTTCTTTGAAAGTCGAAGGCTGTCTCACCAATGAACAGTTATCGTAAGGAAAGCGATACGCTACATTAACCTTCAAAGGAATAATGAAACGTCACTTACACGGCTTCTTGGGGCATTTCTGGCATTTATTAAAGCCCCACGAGGTACCCACAGTTCCACAGCAATCCTCCTGCTTCGAAAGGCCAGGGAGCGCCTTGCCACACTGCAGTGATGAGATGTGAAATTCGAAGGTTAATTGAGTGCAGGATGTCCCAGCTCTAGAACACTGCTGTGCTTCACCGTCACATTATAAAACAGTTCCCTTCTTATCGACACAATTAGGGGAAAAGAAAAAAAAAAAACATTACACAAAAAACTCAAACTTTGAACCAAATCACCAGAACAGAATCCATACAACACTAATGAACAAGCATATTTCTAAGAGCTTCTTGGCATTTTAGAGTCTTACGAGAATCTGTCACTGCTCAGAGCACTTTATAAAATGCCTATTTCCAATGCTACCTCCCCTACCCCCACCCCCCGCTTGATTTTCCTTTGAGAAGAACCTCAACTCACAAGTTCAACATAAACTTTTAAAATTTAGTTTAACTGTCTGTTGGAACCTCTGGTGTGGACCATTGGGAAGCAGAGCTCTGAGGGTATGGCATGTGTGCAAACGCGGAAAATATGGCACAGGTCCCATCTACAAGAGTCTTCAGGGCCTCCTATAATACCAAGCCTTGGCAGGAAAGGACAGTACAAGAAATGATCATTGGCTGTGCCAGATCAGCTTTGGCAGAGATGAAAGCTCCAGACAGCCAAGTGGTCTGACCCAGGGAGGTGAGCCAAGCAAGGAAGGTGCTGGCAAGTTTCAGCAAGGACAGTAGGTAGAAGAGCAGGGCTAGAGTTGTCAAATATAAAGACGCATCTCATCTCCTGGTTAATCACACGATGTCTGAAGAGCCTGAGAGGCAAGGGTTGGAAGTCAGACCAACCCAATGGGGTCAGGAAGGGCCAAGGCAAACAGATCCTATTCTCTGTACCCATTCTGAGGCCACTCAGGCAAGAAGGGCAACCTGGCTCTCCACCGATACTCTGTAGGCTAAGCCCAGACCCCGCATCTGAGAAGTTACTCTGCCTTCCTCTGCCTCAACCTCTAAAAAGTCCTCCCAACGGGTTCCAGTGTCATTTTTCTGAAAACGAATCTGATGACATCACTCTACTGATTCAAACCCCTCAATGACTCCCACAGTCTGAAGACTGCAAACTCCCTGGGATGGTACACAAGGGTCCTCCCTACCCTGCTTCAGAACATACGACTTTCTCTGTGTCCCCCTGTACCTCCCCACATCTAGCCTTCAGACACCCTAAAAGATTGTTTATTTTCTGAACAAATGTCTTTCCAAGAGCAGTTTCCTTTCCTTGGCATATACCCTATAGTCATCCTTTTCCCTTTGGCTGGAGAACCTTTACCGTGACCCACAGCTCTGAAGAACTGGCACCATGAAGCATCCAGTCTCCTCAGTTTCAGCGAGCACCTCCTCTCTCCGTACCCCACAGCACATCCCACACGGCTCCACTGCCTCCGCTATGCTTGTGAATGAAACACAGATGTATATTATGTCTCTTTATACCCCAGTACACAGTGCCCATGCTCGATCACTTCTGAGGGATGGAAGGTGCAAGCAATCTAAGGAACTATCAAACAACCTAGCCACAGGCCACCAAGCAGTGGCTCTCTGCAGACCAAGAAAAGTTAGCAGTTGCACCCAGGCTGGTTGAGCACAACATGGTGACAAGAACGTCTGGGCAGGTGGCGGCCCTCAGAAGGGCAGCGGGTCGCAGACACCATTCACTCAGCAGACTTCTGGGTCCGGGCAGATGGCATTCTGCCCGAGGCTCTAAGTGACTACCTGTTCGAATTGTAAAACCAAATCAGGGAAGGCCTGGCACAGGGAATGATAGTGTTCAAGTCCTCAGGCTTTTGTGGTTTTTTAGGGATTTCAACAGGATGTTATGTGCTCTCAACAGCAGTCAATGATGGGGGATGGGGTGAGGGAAGGGCAGGGAGATGGCAGCGGGGGGGGGCGGGAAGGCCGAGGGGACGGCTGCGGGGGGGGGTGGAGTGAACACTCCAACAAAGGAGAACATGACAGAAGAGAAGCAACCATGGCTGGATTCGGGTAGTTTCCAGACTCCTTCAGCTCAGTCACAGGAAGCTTACATCCAGAAACGTTTATTTCCAGTTTTATCAAAGAGGTTTATGTGAGACACCAGTGTGCTTCGGATATGGATCATTCTTGCACCAGACTCTCCAGGCTCTTCCCTTTAATCAGGCAGAACTTTCAGCACTTGCTGATTTTATATGCGCAAAATTTTAGCAGCAGTTAAAATCCAATTTTCACCTCAGATTCCTAGAATGTTTTATTTGGTACGGTAAAAATAAATTCCCTCTCTCTCTCTCTCCTCTCTTTCTCTCTTACAGGCTTCAGAAAAGGTATGAGGTTTTCATTACAGGATTCGGGCTGCTTTATCCCATGGCTTTGTTTTTGCAGGTCCACAGCCAAAAGCAGCACAAACCATCCAAATCGATTAAATAAATGACGGTGTAGGTGGTACCACAAAACCGTGTGTTCCTCTCAAAATTGGGTCTACACAGGATAATAACAGGCTGCAAGGGATGAAGTCAGGCTTACAGCAAGGCACAAAGTCTCACACATGCTTCTTGAGGTAGTTAATTATGAAGAGGCTTCAACGTGAGCCAGAAACAAGGCCTGAGAGACCTTTGAGGCCACAGGCAAGGCTCTCACACAGGAGACTACCCAACACTGTGAAGTCTTATTTGGATGGAGGAAGTGCCTAGAGGAAAAGAAGGAGGAAGAGGATGCTCTCTCCTCCACAGTGAAGGTCACATTGGAGAGAATTACGTAGAATAGGATGAGGTTTGCATTCAGAATGTTCTTCTCTCAGAGTGGTAGACTCTGCTTCTTCGTGAGACACCATCCCAAGGACCCATGACTGGCTCTGCCGAACTGCGTTTTCATGCCCAGACTGAGGTGATTTTTACAAGTGAAAAACACAAATGGAATTTCTCCTATGTGACTCACTCACCACATTTTCAGAGAAAGCCTGTCTCTCATTTCAAGGCGTATCTTATGTGTGAGGAATCCAGAAGAAACCTGCTAAAAAATTTACAACCAATATTTAGCCATTTCAAGCCAGAAAGAAAAATCTATCCTGTCAAATGAGCATCGAGCTGCAGCTCCTCAAAAAGCTCACCACCTCAGGTTGCACACTGGGGGGACACAGAAGTCCACACGTCCATGCCAGCATTCAGCAAATGCACGACCCACCTAGAGCAGCAAGTAGAATGATGCCGGGTCTGGCAACCAGGTACTGTGGGCATCCAGTGAAGAAAGGAGAGTAAGAATATGTCCGACCGTGATGGCACAGTACAGATATGTTAAAGAAGGCTAGCTGCATGATGAAGGTATTAGTAGGACTAAAGAGAGGACTTAGGTCATTCAGGAGGAAACCTTTTCAACAGCAAATGCTCCTCAACAACAGAAGACGCTGACATCTTCACTGGGAGCAGAAGCTGGAGGACCATCTGCCAGGAATGCCAAGGATTCAAAGCAGATGGCTTCAATGGTTTCTGCCAGGGCGAGGGTTCTGTGTTCAATACATACTGACAGGTCGTACGACGTGATTTAGGAAATACAAATTACTAGACACTAAAGCCAACCTGGAGGACTTCTGTTGCTCTCATGTCTACCTCAGGAGTGTGTCTGGGTGGGTTCACTCCTAACCATCTCTTCTGTCTCACCTCCTTCCTCATATCAGTAGCTCCAGAGACGCTCACCGCAGGTGGAGCTTCCTTCTACGAGACTTATGCAAACTAGACAGAAAAGAGAAGAACAAACAGACCTACTACCAGCCCCACTTCACCAGTGCACTGACCATGGTTCTTAGAAGAGTGAGTGCAAGAAAATAATTCACTGACCTTTCCTACCTTCCTGTGTTACCAGAACGTCCGAGAAAGTAAAGCTATGCAAGAATTGTTACGATTATTCCATGAATACCCATGTTTTAACTTCTACAACACAAAATTATTGCAAGCAATGGTGCAAAAACCTTTAATTTTTAAATTAGTTGCTAAGAATAAACAGATTGTGGGATCATGTACTTTTTAAAATCTTGACCTAGTTGAGAACACTTCTGACTTCAACTCAGTTTTGAGGTACTACCGTGGCGCTTTCCTGACACTCAAAGTTAAGCTGTGATTGCATTTTTTACATCCCCCTATAAATATATGAGCAGGAATGACAGTTCAAAACTTAGCATTTGGCAACCAAGGCCCATAATTTTTGTCACCTAAAAACTCACCACTGGAAATGTTCTAGAGATGAACAATAATTTAAAGAGATTATGATAAATATTGGAGTGTGGTTTCATAAGATCTCATTTTCCCATGTTAAAATTACTAGTACCTATAATATCCTCATTCTAAGAGTGTTGGCTGTGTTGTGCCAGGTTCTGGGTTAGGAAGGTCCAGTAGGGAGTAAAAGAAGAGAGTGCTGGGCTGTAGTCAGTAAACCTGGATCTAAATTCCTACTCTCTTGTGAGTAGAGACGTCCACCAGATTGTCCAGCCTCTCTGGGCTGGTAATGGGACAGTGGGACAATAATCCCAACTACAAAGGACTGTGGTGAGATCAAACGATGCATGTCCAAAAAGGGCCGCCCTATCCCTTCTGCCCCTCTATGGGGATTAGAAAAATGTGACCGTTAAGATGTGTTCTGCCTCAGGACACAGCGCTCAGTAAACAGAGCATCGGCTGGATCCCCATCTGCTCTCTCAGCTGAGTCTCATGTGAGTACAACCCATAAAATGTTCAAATGCTGGCCATGTGTTAGCCTCTTATCATAAATTTGTTAAAGGCGTTCAGATATTTCAGTAGTAAAAGGGCCACTCCACAAAGATGGCCACCATGTCACGGCCACTACTTAGCCTTCCTATTAAAGAAGGACATTTCAGGGGCACCTGGGTGGCTCAGTCAGTTCAGCATCTGACTCTTGGTTTTGACTCAGGTCATGATCTCAAGGTTCGTGAGTCTGAGCCCTGCATTGGGCTCCTTGCTGACAGTGCGGAACCTGCTTGGGATTCTTTCTCTCCCCTCTCTCTCGCCCCTCCCCGACTTGTGCTTGCTCGCTCTCTCAAAATAAACTTAAAAAAATTTTAAGACATTTAAAAACAATAATATCAAAATACTCTTAAGAATTATCCCTATTACATCTATAGAACTCATTTTACTTTGTTATCAGGAACTATTGCACACCGATGCATAAAGTACTGAGTTTAAACAAAGAACGTTTCCTCAAAGAGAAAAAGGCACTGGAGCCAAAGACACAAACAGAACTTAAAAAGTTAAAGTAATGCAGATTTTTAAGATTCACTGAAGTAAAACATGAAAGAACAGAGAAGGCTGACTCACTGCAGCTCCTGCAAGAGTGCTGCAGGGCTGTGTTGGGCAGGGGCTCAAACAGGCGGTGACTCAACGGCTGGACTGGAGAGCCAGATTCCAAAGAGATGGAACAGCGCTGGCTAAGCCCAAGACTGACCACCAACTGGGAGAGGACCCAGGCACAGGTGGGTGGGAGGCGAAGGGCAGAGGAAGGCAGGCCAAGGACGAAGGAACAGAGACAGTGGGTGGGGAAAGTCAGAGAATGAGGTAGAGCTAAGCCATAGAGAGTTTTCCAAATCGGGGATTTCATTTGTAGTTAGGTACCAAAATTAATCAGGAGAGAGGGAAAAGGAAACAGCATAGTTCATTTTCCCAAAGCAAAATGTTTTGGATGGTGTCCACTGAAATATCTGGCATCTTTGAAGTAATGGCAAACACAGAAATATTGATAAAGAGGAAGAAAAAGAGGGGGAAAAGATTGTTTTTATCAAAGTACAGTTTTCCACATCTGATACTTCCTCTCAAGAGTAAAACAGAATTAACAGCAAAGAGTATATCATTTATGGGGGAAAAAAATGAAGAAATTACATTTAAGGTCAACATGAACAGTTATCAGAGGACCAAAAAGCCCAAAATTGGCTAATTATTAAAAGCCCATTAGCTATACTACTCCTCAAAGAAAGAGTAGAAGGGAGGTTTTGTTTGTTTTTTTAATATATGAAATTTATTGTCAAATTGGTTTCCATACACTCTCCCACTCTAACCTCTTTTTTTTTTTTTTCCTTCCCTTCCCCCATGGGTTTCTGTTAAGTTTCTTAGGATCCACATAAGAGTGAAACCATATGGTATCTGTCTTTCTCTCTATGGCTTATTTCACTTAGCATCACACTCTCCAGTTCCATCCACGTTGCTACAAAAGGCCATATTTCATTCTTTCTCATTGCCACGTAGTATTCCATTGTGTATATAAACCACAATTTCTTTATCCATTCATCAATTGATGGACATTTAGGCTCTTTCCATAATTTGGCTATTGTTGAGAGTTCTGCTATAAACATTGGGGTACAAGTGCCCCTATGCATCAGCATTCCTGTATCCCTTGGATAAATTCCTAGCAGTGCTATTGCTGGGTCATAGGGTAGGTCTATTTTTATTTTTCTGAGGAACCTCCACACTGCTAAAAGGGAGGTTTTAAGTTAAGCACAGAACAAGATCTCTCCCCAACAAATGCTATCCCCAACAAAAGATGTCCTACCACAAAGCAAATACCCAGGCATCTCCACGTCCATTAGAATTAGGGCTATCTGAATGTGAAACTGATCTTTCCACACAATCACCTTCCCTGTGGACCAAATGAGAAGTAGTGTAATAAAGATGACCCATAACTGAGTAAATGGTAAGAGCATATCTTCTGATGTTGGACCAAGACGGGTCCTCACTTTACCAATTAACCATGTCTTTTACTATGGGCAAAACATTCAAACTCTATAAAACGTAACTAAAAATGCCCATTTCCAGAGAGATCTCAAGAGGACTGAGACAATATGTATAAGACAGTCAGATAGCCAGCATGTACCAGGCTCACAATCAATATTAGACCCTTTTGTCCAGGCCCCTCACCTAGAAACTTGGGTTTATTTAACAAAGGACTAAGTAACCCAACAATTATTCAGTATCCCACATGCCAGATTCAATTTGTCAAGAAAGGATACATGAAGTAATTTAGATATAGAAATATGAAAAGAGGGGCACCTGGGTAGCGTCAGTTAAGCGTCTGACTTCGGCTCAGGTCATAATCTCGTGGTCCATGGGTTTGAGTTCCACATTGGGGTCTGTGCTGACAGCTCAGGCCTGGAGCCTGAGATTCTGTGTCTCCTTCTTTCTCTGCCCCTCCTCTGCTCATACTCTGTCTCTCTCTCTCTCTCTCTCCCAAAAATAAATAAACACTTTTCAAAATTTTTAAGAAATATGAAAAGAAAAAGAAGGTATTATGTTTTCCTAAAAATGTTCAGGTTTTCACAAAAGTGCTCAGGCTAGTGAAAAGTGCTCAGAGAATTAATGGAAATTAGTGGAAAGATGTGTAATCATGTGGATTTCATTTTAATTCTCCTCGAGAAACAGAACATGATGTCACTGAATGACAATAATTCAACCAGTTAATATCAATGTTCAAGCAGCAAATTTCACTTTGGGGACATCCAGATCTTTTTGGTCACCCACCACGTCTTGGTAAGAAGACCAAGTCCACGAAGCAAAAATAACAGAGCCCACTCTGCACCTCTTGACCACGAGCAGCCATGGCTTAATCATAAAACCCTGCAGAATGTGGAACTCACTAAGACAGGTCCCAGGAAATACAGCTGTCTTTTCACGCTAAGCTAGTGTTACAGACGGAATGTGTGCCTCATCCCCCAAATCCCTATGTTGAAGCGTTGACCTCGAACGTGATGGTACAGAGAGCAGGGCCTTTGGGAAGTAATTAGGTTTAGATGAAGTCATAAGAGTGTAGCTCCCGGGTGGGATTAGTGTACTTACAAGGAAGGGAATAAAGACCACAGCATAAACCACTGACTGACTGACGGGGACACACACACTCTCGCTCTCTCTCTCTTTCTCTCTCTCTCTGTCACGTGAGCACATCAAGAAAGTGGGTGTCTGAAAACAGGAAAAGAGCTCCACCAGGAACTTAATCTGTGACCACCTTGATCTCAGATTTCCTATCTCCCAAACTGCAGAAAGTAAGTTTGGATACCTTAAGCTACCCAGACTATGGTATTTTGCTATGGCAGCCTGAGCCTACTTAAACAGACAGCAATGGTTCCTTGTGAACACCCTGGGACCACAAGAGATGGGCTAAGCCAGGATGGAATAGTAGAAAGAACACTGGAGTAGCAACCAGAAAGGCTCAGTTTCAGTCCTCACCAACCAGAGATAAGAGATGTGAAGCAACTAATTCACTTCTCTAGACTTTAGCTTCCTCATCAATAAAGTTTTAAGTACAGACTAATTACTAATATTCATTGATGTGCCTAAATTCTATGATTTTATAAAGGCTCCAGTGCAGGGGGAGAAAGAAGATAACCGGAGGTTGTAAGTGGAATGGTTTCCTGTGTCAGGGAAATCCTATGAAGGGCAAGGTTCCTTAAATGTCTCCTGCCTGCCGGACTGATACAGTACATTCCATGATGATGCAGACTTCCTAGGCCTAGCATCACACCCTGACCTAGATCAGTGTGATCAGTGATACTAGGATGGGCCTCCTCTTCTTGACCCTACCCTCCCAGCTCACCCCTTTTCTGCTAATCAGTGCTCACAAAAAAGCAGCTCTATCTTCCTGAAAACAGTCATGGCTTTTCAACAGCCACTTTCTAGATTAATTATAATGAATCATATATGATTATCAAATAGGCAAACTATCAGAAATTATTCAAGATGGTCATGGAAATGCAAATTTTGCCTATCCTGAGCTGGGACCCATTGTAAGGTCACACTGTGATTGATCAACCTACACGGCATGGGTGTCCCATAAATTACTCCAAGCATGCATTTGACACGTTCACCCCCACCCAGACCCAGAAAAATTTATCCCAACATTCTGGTACAAACTGAGGTTTTCTTGCAAACAGAAGCTATACCCTCAGTACTCTATATCTGGTTGAAGAATGGGAATCCCTTTTTTGGAAATCTTGGACTTCTTTTCATAAGAACCAGAATGAGGTCCCTTATGGGAAAAGTTCCAAGTACACACAATGGGGTGGATGAATCCAAACTTCTATCACAGCTCTTTATTCCTATCATCAATCTTTTCACTATGATATAAACATATCTCCACTCCGGCAAAGTGACTTCTGTCCGTCTTCTGACTAAAACGGTGTTCTTATGGCCTCTGGGCCAACCATGGCTCCAAACTAAACTGGAAAACCTCAGGAGAGCTCTTCAATGTCCATGCACTAGAACATTAAATATGTTTATTTCTATGCGCCAGTAAGAAAGAGGGTCCAAATATCTAAGCCTATCATTAATGCAACTAGAGCAACATATTTGATCAACTTGTCCTAAGGCCTGTTGTCATAAAGGGGAATATTGTACGACACAGCACTGGCGGGGTAACAGGCATTGTCTCATAAGAAGAGGAAAGCGCTTAAATACTTCCAGATTTTTTAAAGAACTTGTAAAAAATTTGCTTTGGCTTGAGCAGAACATTCTTTATAAGCAAGGTTTTTTTTTGCTTTTTTTTTTTTTAATCCACCCAGCTTTCTTTTATTAGAGTAATTAAAACAATGTTAGGCATTTAGGGTATCTGATACAACCATAATCCTCTGATATTTCAGGCTATTGATTTTACAAAATATCTACTATGACTAGGGCATTAACTGCTGGAAACGTATCCACGTTGATTTCTGACAGTGTATTTGTTTAAAGTCCGCTGAAGCCAAACCATAGGCTTCAAGGAATTCCAGACAACTACTTTAGTTTATGAAACGATATTTTAAAAGTTACGCTAAGGCAAAAATGGTTTTAAAAAGTAACATACAAAGGGGAAAAAAAATTCTTAAGCATGAAACTTACGATTCTACTTGACATCTTTTCTAAAGAAACAATTAAATTTGGGCTATTTTCTCCATCTCTACAATGATTTAATAAGCATTTCATCAGTTGTGATATATGTGTGTTGCTATTTTTACACCGTAAAAAGAAGAAGTATTGTCATGATTATATTCTGACATCATAATTCCCGTTACCCTGTCCTTACAGCAAAACAACACAAATCACATCATAAATCCTAGCATTAGATGGTGAGAACATGAAATTTATTCAAAGTTCCATTACCGAGGATGTGACTAAAAAGACAGACTCATGCTCAGGAGGAAATCAAGATGGGCATACAGGCAGGGTTGTTATTACTATGGCAACTGAATCACTCCCAAAATGATGAACATAAAGGCTTCTTTCCCCAATGCTTATTTCTACAACTGTACTGAAGGAAATTTTCTATATTAAGCTCTGGTGCTTCTCAGTTTCTTTTCTTTTTTTTTTTTTTTTTTTTTCTATGTAGAGATACTGCAAGGAACAAAAAACATTTCAGGCCTCATACCGCTGTGTAAATTGCAACACGTGCCTCATCTGGTTAAGCTTTCAGTTTTTCTGTGTTTTATCCAAGTACACAGAACTCAAAACTAATAATTACCTGTGGTTTGGTTGCAAATAGTGTAGAAAAACTGAACGCCACAAATCATATTAATAGGTTTCTTGAGTTCCCTGGGAGCAGGAAACCAGGTCTGTCTTGACCACATTCTGCCACTTGTGGCAGGAACATTCACTGCTCACCAAAGAACCACTTGTCCCAGCTTCCCGGCATGTGCCAGCTTCCTAACTGCATCGGTCAGCTCCGACTACTGTAACAAAATATCACAGACCGGGGGGCTTGAAGAACAGACATCCATTTTCTCTCCGTTCTGCTTAAAATGCAAGATCCGAGCACCATCACCGTCAGCTCTAGTGAGGTCTTTCTTCCTGGCTTGCAGGACGCTGCCATCTTGCTGTGTCCACACAGGGCAGAGAGAGTGAGCTCTCAGGGGTCACTTCTTAGATGGACACAAATCCTATCACATCAAGGCCCCACCCTTACAAACTCATTTCATCTTAATTACCTCCTTATTGACTCTATCTCCAAATATAGTCACACTGGAGATTAAGGCTTCAACATATGTTTTGGGAGGGCCACGATGGAATCCATAGCCCTGACAGGCAGGGCCAAGTGACTCACTCTGAACAAGGGTTGTGGGAAAAGCAATGTCCCTTGCAGCACCTCTCTCCCCCTGCTATAGGAATTAAAGAGGCCACATATTCCGGATAGCACAGTCTTAACACAGTGGAAACCCATCAGCCTGACAGAGAGCGATGGCACAGAGCTCCTGGCTTACCCCTTACACACCTAGCACAAACAAAATGCAAGCTTTTGTCGTGTTAATTTATTACTACAGCACAATCTATTCTGCCGCCAGCACTGAGCTCAATTTCTAAATGGCCCTGCCCTCATGAAAAGCATAGCCTTGTGGGGAAAAGAGGTTCATAATCAACAATTTTGAGATAATTAAATTCAAAATAGTCTGACTGGATTCCAAATGCAGTAAGTAGAGTTCAGACAGAAGACAGTACATGTGGGTGAAGGACTTCAGAAGACTTTTTGGAGGTACCAATACAGGCTGGATTTGAGAAATCACTGTAGGTCCTTTTTTTTTTTTTTGTTAAGTTTCTTTATTTAGAGAGCACGAGAGGGCAAGCAGGGGAGGGGCAGAGAGGGAGAGACAGAGAATCCCAAGCAGGGATTGTCAGCTCAGAGCCCGATCTGGGGCTTGAAATCATGAACCGTGAGATCACGACCTGAGGTGAAATCAAGAGTCAGACACTTAACCGACTGAGCCACCCAAGCGTCCCTAGTAGGTCTTGACGTATCTCATTTTTGTGCAGTTTGCTCTGTCCATAGTCCCTGTGCATATGTAACTATTGGTGGCACATAAGATGGAAAAGAAGAAAGATGTCAAACTTACCAGTCAGAGGACTGCAGGGCTAAAAGTGGCCTTGGTAGTCTTCTCAGGCAAACCAGTTATTTGAAAAATGAAAAAAAAACACACAAAAAAACAAAAACAAAAACAAAACAAACAAACAAACAAAAAAAACTGAGGGCCAGAGAGACAGGGAGCTTGCAAAAACGGAAAAAGATTATGGACATGGAAACATCACCTCCATCTCTGAGTCTCAGGCTTCACATAAGTAAATGCGAGACAAGAATACCAACTTTTCCTTATTTTAAAGGTCAAGTAAGGTCATAAATGTCAGTGTTCTCTATCAGCTATCAATTTTATTTTTGGGACGGAGAGAGACAGAGCATGAATGGGGTAGGGGCAGAGAGAGAGGGAGACACAGAATCGGAAACAGGCTCCAGGCTCCGAGCCATCAGCCCAGAGCCCGACGCGGGGCTCGAACTCACGGACCGCGAGATCGTGACCTGGCTGAAGTCGGACGCTTAACCGACTGCGCCACCCAGGCGCCCCATATCAGCTATCAATTTTATAAAAACACAGCATCTTACCAGGATGCCTGCCCCTAAGCCACAGAATGTTCAAACCATTGTCTTAACAGCTCCATTAAGGCCTGCACATTCTAAACCAGACCTCTTCAAAGTGTCATCTTGAAAGCATTGCTGTTTTTGTTCAAAATATTTAGAACTCCTCTGCGTGGATTTCAGAATTCTCTTCAGGGTTGAAGACATGCTACTTCAAATATCCAATGGTACAAATCCTTGCTTTCTGGAGGCTGAACTGACCCCTGGAAGCCTTCAAGCCACTGAGAATATAGCAAATGAGGGAGCTGCACAAGATCACAGACAGACTAATTTTCTCATGCAGCTCCATTAACTAGTTCTGAAAAATCCCTTCGAAACGGAAATTTCCAATCTGTTGGCCCAACAGCCATTGCTAGAATAAATGCACAGTCTCATAAAAGGGCCTCACTGAAAAGAATATTCCATTTGATACACTGATATGTAAATTTTTTGATTCACAAAAGAAGACAAGAGGAGAAAGAAAAAATGGAAGGATGAGAAAGAAAAAGAAACCTGTACTATCCTCAATGTGGAGAAGGGGCAGGGCAGGGCGATGGAGTCATTGTCATCTCTCAACATAGGGCAGTGTTGCTTTTTCTCCACAAATTTATGGGTCAGATTCCAGAGGACTGGGGTTTATTTCGGTTTTTCTGTGTGTGTGTGTGTGTGTGTGTGTGTGTGTGTGTGTGTGTTTAAGTAAACCAGAATGATTCTACTTTGTTTTAGCATTATCTCAATTCTAAGGGACCATGTTGGCAAGGCCAAGAAACAACAGACCCAAGAATACCAGCTGAGTCTTTAAACATTTTTGTAATGTATAGAGCCTAAGTCAAACATCAATTCAAACCTTGGGCTTTTTTAAGTTTATTTATTTATTTTTGAGAGAGACAGTTAGTGTAAGTGGGGGAGGGGCAGAGAGAGAGGGACAGAAGATTTGAAGTGGGCTCCCTACTGACAGCAGAGAGCTTGACATGGGGCTCAAACCCATGAACTGTGCGACCATGACCTGAACCAAAGTCAGACGCTTAACCAACTGAGCCACCGAGGAGCTCCAAACCTGGGGCTCTTAAAACTACTTCTGGCATACTGTCATCTTCAAATGGAATGACCACAAAATCATATCACTTTGCCAAATTCAGAAGTGACATAACATGCTTCCACTCCAAACTGCCCTATAATTAATCTCAAGGCCTGTTCCTCAGAAAAAACAGGAATCTAATTATTAATAGGGGTAGTATTTGAGTGAGCCCTAGAGGCATAAAACATGGAAATTTGATATTTCCAGTCATGATAAAGGCACTGTCACTGCCAATAAAATGAAAAACATCTGAGAGGAGGTGCTTGAGGAGGACCAAAAAGCATAAACTTGGCTATTAAAGAGATTAGGGTGAGGGAACAGCCAAAGCTGACGTGCATAGGTGCAGACATTGGCCTAGGTAAAGACCGGCATCAGGCAGTAGGAAGGGTAATGCATCTAGGTCATCATCCATTCTCTCAAGTAGCCTATTTCAGTTCTAAGAATCTATATTTTGATTATCCTAATGTCTTAGTCCCACATTCCCCAAGTAAAGCTAGCAGTTTCCCTGGCCACTGGCAGAAGCCCAGAGATATGCAGACACATTCTCTTTCACATACAGCTCCTTCTCCCTTTGGGTCTTTACTGATCTTTTAAACTCGAATGAAGAGAGGCCCTGAATGAAGTCTGTCTGGCAAAGGCTGCTGGAACCAGACCAGCCAACACTGGAGAGCTCCAGGCACCCATCGCTGACACGTGTGTGACACCTTCGGTGATACCTCCGCAGTTGACACAGGTAAGGTTTGGCAAGGGTGGCCATTTTAGAGCCACTGAAGACAACCAGACTCACTAACACTCAATTAAATATTTCTTAGATTATGTCAAAGGAGTATTTGAGTGGGACACTGAAGAAAAACCCAGATGTCATAAGAAGGGCCTGGTGTTAATGGTTTATTCCACCTGAAGGAGGCCAAACTTCAGTAAATGCAATCAGCATACCCCATTGGGGCTCTCTGCTCACAGAGAAGGCAGATGTCTGGTAGCACTGGCCCTGCCTTTCCCACTCACTGCCCCGCAGTACTTCTGCAAGAAGATGAAGGCCAAGTTCACCAGGGACAGACCTGCCCCCAAAAGCATGTGGCTGGGGAAATGGGTAAGGGGTGAGGGCCACATACACACCTGTACCCAATGCTGACCCAGTTCTCCTTCCCACATAAGGGATGATATGTAAGTGAGAGGCCAAGCGTCTTTGGTAAAATGTCTTATAGTTATTCCTTCTTAAATGTTTTACTTATTTTTTGAGAGAGAGAGAGAAGCAGAGAGAGAGGGGGACAGAGGATCTGAAGCAGGCTCTGCACCGTCAGCCAAGAGCCTGAGATGGGGCTCGAACTCACAAGCCAGGAGATCATGACCTGAGCTGAAGTCAGACATTCAACCTACTAAGCCAACCAGGCGCTCCTAGTTATTACTTCTTTAGAAGTCTCATCGATTTATGTAGCTTGTAGACTCAGTTTAGGGAAATAGCCAATGTGAAGAGTGTCACAATGACTCTAGCATCACCCCTGTCAGTATATCCTAAACCACGTCTTTTACCCTACTTTTAGGCCTCATCCTCACAATGCTCTTAGGTCACAGCAGAGGGGACTTTGTGGAAATTAAAGAATAGGTTTCTAAGCAGAACATACTCTCCCAGCTCCTTTAATTGAGCACTGAATTCTCATCCTCACTGCGAACAGATTTGCAAAGTCTACAGTCTGTCTGTAGTATCAATCCACATCAGTATCTATCCATACGTAGCTTTTCTGCCTTGTGGAACTCACAGACCAAGCATCTGCTTCCCTACTTTCTCACTGGCTGTTGTGTGGTAGAAACCAAGAAATATTCTTCTTCAAAGTCCTGTCACAGAAAATTGAACCTTTAAAAAAATTTTTTTAATATTTATTTTTGCAAGAGAGAGAGAGACAGAGCATGAACAAGGGAGGAGGAGATAGAGAGGGAGATACAGAATCCGAAGCAGGTTCTAGGCTCCAAGCTATCAGCACAGAGCCGGACGCAGAACTTGAACTCACGAACTGTGAGAACATGACCTCGGCCGAAGTTGGATGCTTAACCGACTGAGCCACCCAGGTGCCCCGAGACTTTTTAAAAAAGTACTTTCAGGGGCACCTGGGTGGCTCAGTCAGTTAAGCACCTGACTCTTGATTATGGCTCAGGTCATGTTCTCACGGTTGGTGAGATCGAGTGAGCCAGGGACTGGGCTCTGCGCTGACAGCATGGAACCAGAGCCTGCTTGGGATTCTTATCCTCCCTCCCTTTCACTGTCTCTGCCCCTCTCTCCACTGGCGCTGTCTCTCACTCTCAAAAGAAATAAATAAATTAAAAAAAAAAAAAAAAGAAAGATAAAAAGTACTTTCAGCCGTGTAATTAGGAGAGTTCCCACTTTGATGAGATCACGGTTTCTTGTTAATTTCTCCATGATGGTTACTTTAAAAAAAGTTTTTTTAGGGGCGCCTGGGTGGTGCAGTCGGTTAAGCGTCCGACTTCAGCCAGGTCACGATCTCGCGGTCCGGGAGTTCGAGCCCCGCGTCGGGCTCTGGGCTGATGGCTCGGAGCCTGGAGCCTGTTTCCGATTCTGTGTCTCCCTCTCTCTCTGCCCCTCCCCCGTTCATGCTCTGTCTCTCTCTGTCCCAAAAATAATAAACGTTGAAAAAAAAAAAAAGTTTTTTTAAACAAAAGTCAAGTCCATTTGTTTGGCCCTTCAAAAATTGTGTGTGTGTGTGTGTGTGTGTGTGTGTGTGTTAGGACTAAGATTTAGAGCCTGAGGATGTTATGGAATTTATCTGCCAAAAGAGACCTATCTCCAATTATATAAACTTTTTCTCCAATGGCCCATCCGGTTTCCATTTTTCCTGTCTAAAGAGAACTGTGGGAACAACTTCTAGAACCTCTAGGAGGACCCCCAAATAATTCTCAAGTCATCTTAACTCAGTTTTGCTCCTGCTCTTCTTATTTGTATGACCGGGAAGGAAAGGAAATAAAGGCTTTTCCAGTAATGTCAGGATTTCACAAGTACTGCTCTCTTCTCTCCTTAATCCACATAAGGATTATTACTTTTTTTTTTTTTGTAGTGAATACATATTAGAGAATTTAAACGAAAACGCAGAGTTTGTTTCTTACGGTTTTGTTTTGTTTTTTTAACTGTTACGGGCATTTTATGGTTGCAAGCAGGTTTGGGTGTTGCTTGAGCATCTTTATCTGTGCTAAAGCACTGTACTAAAAATATCTTTTCTGTTTAGACCTACTTCAGGTTTTCCAGTATTTCTGTTCTTTGTTAACTCAGGTGTTTATATGCGGAATTTTCTGTTCTTTTGGCATGTGCAAAAGGAAGGTCTTGAAGAATCTGGATTTTTTGTCTCGTCTTGTACGTCTGTGTCTAATTAAGGGGCATGTTCCCACATTTAAAACAGCACATGATTGCACAACCAGGCAAAGGCAGACCCAAGCATGGACATTGGACCCCAAGCCCTACCTCGTGATTCTAAACACTTCTCAGACAGGGTCTTTTCATACCATCTGGCATCATTAGGTCACTGCAAATGTTTGTTGCCAGCAACGGGGCAACAAATAAAACCTGCGTAAAACAGACACTCAAATGCCAAGTAAGTTTCAAATGTGGGTCACTATTAAGAGAACCAACTTAAAACAAAGGAAACCCTTGTACAACAGAAAAAGTATACATATTCAATGTCCCTGTGATGCAAAAAGAAATTGAGGGGGTATTTTCTGAAATTTGGCCTCTCCTTAGAGATGAAAACCAGCACGGAAATGTTCACATTTCCAGCATGTGAAATAACACAAGATTTTCCTAAAAATAGTTGGTAATTTTAACCATCGGAAATTGTAATTCTAACTTCATCTATACAGTGAGTAGACTTTCCAAAATGTTTTCAAATATATACAGAGAACACCCCCCCCCACATCTACTTCAGGTAGCACAGAGAGATAACTGCCAAAATTATGACTTGTTAACTGCTTCAGATTCGATTTACATTCAAGAAATCCATCCTCTTAGCCATACCATGCATTCTATTAATTTCTGCTCTTTTAATACTTGAATATGAATTTAGCAATGGCCTGTACCCAGCTCGATTCACACAGAAATCAATACTCTATGTGATCTAAAGAAGAAGTTATTTTTAGGACTTAAAAGATGGAACATCACTTTCTCCAACAGTAAAACGATAGGCCTGATTCCTCCCCCAGCTCTACCCCCCCCCCCACATCTTGCCACACTCTGTCAAGTGTGTGACATTATAAATTCCCAATCCCATTATTCCTGCTCTTTTCTCTTCATAATACAAGCCAAAGAAATGTCCCCTGTTCTCACAAATTTATCACCACTAGAGCTATTTGCTGCTCAATGAATCTTCTCCACTCATCTGCTCTCGCTCCATCTCTGAAACAGCATTAGACTTCCTGACTGATACTCAAGAACGCACCACTCTTGATGTCAGTCAAGGATGGGGCTGCTTAAAACAAAGATGTAGGGGCGCCTGGGTGGCGCAGTCGGTTAAGCATCCGACTTCAGCCAGGTCACGATCTCGCGGTCCGTGAGTTCGAGCCCCACGTCAGGCTCTGGGCTGATGGCTCAGAGCCTGGAGCCTGTTTCCGATTCTGTGTCTCCCTCTCTCTCTGCCCCTCCCCCATTCATGTTCTGTCTCGCTCTGTCCCAAAAATAAATAAACGTTGAAAAAAAAATATTAAAAAAAAAAAAACAAAGATGTAGCTACTCATCTTCATCTTACAACCCTCCCCCAGGGTTAATCAATCATTGTGAGCATTTATCTGATTTCTGAAGCAAGGAAGTTCAGAATGGTCCAACTTATCACATCCTTTTTTTTTTTTTAAATCCCCCACAACAGCCAATAATCAAATCCTGATGCTTGATTCTTTACAAAAGCTCAGGAATTCATCTTTATTTTCAAGTTAACTTCTTAGATTGGACCCTGGTCAATTCACAAATGGACCGAAGCCAACGTCTCTTCCGTGGCCTCCTCATGTCTACCATCCCCACATCCACCCACCCCATTCTTTCCTAAGTTGAAACTTTTAAAATTACTCTCTAAAAATTCATAAAATGTATCAAAGTTACAGCTTTCGAGTTCAACTTAAAATTTGATTACTCTAAGTCTAGAAAGTTATCATTTTTGTTTCTTTTCCTCAAGCAACTTTCACATATTCTGAGACAGTCACTTGAATACCTACCTCTCAGGGTCAACAACTATTCCAATTTTGTCTTATTTGTGTATGAAATGCATTTGAAAATAAACCATAACCATCATGGCGTTTTACCCCTAAAACTTTTAACATTCATCTCTCAAGAATAAGGAATGGTCCTACATAACCCCCACATCATTATCCTACCTAAATAATAGTAATTCCAGAATATCATCTAATATCCAGCCCTATTTAGATTTCTCCAATATCCTTTGGAGCCAGGTGTTGTGTGTGTGTGTGTGTGTGTGTGTGTGTGTGTGTGCGTGTGTGTGTGTGTGTATTTCTAACTAAGAGTTGATTAAGGTTCATATGTTACATTTGTCATTGGGTCTCATTTGTCTCTTTCTAGAAAAGTCACTCTGCTTTTCTTGTTTTCCCTCATGAGAAGATTTTTTCTTTGAAGAAGCCAGGTTATAATATCCTACATTATGAATCTGTCTGCTGGAGGAGATATGTGTGTGATGTTTTTAGTTTGTTTCCCCTTTGCCTATGAGCTAGACAGGTTAGGTGTAAAGGCTTTATTAGATTCAGGTTAAATATTTTTGGCAAGAATACTTCAAGGATGATGTGGAAACTCCATACTGTGTCACATCAGGAGGCACATAATGTCAGTTGTCCCACTTGAAACAATTCTGAATTTGACTGCATGGTGAAGGGGGCTTCATGAAAGTGTTACCTTGATACTAAGTCATTTATATCACACTATGCCTCAGGTGTAAGGGGCTTGTTATCTGTACAAATGCATGCCAGGAATCCCAAGCTATTTCACTTCTCTGGTATTTCCTAACACTCCCTTCTCCATTTCTTGCCATGTTCTCTTTCCTTTAATTCTTCTCCCTCACTTCTGTGGGAGCTTGCCTTCCTAACCAATCATGCATTTTCCTCTACCACTGAAGCAATTCCTGACATTCCACTATACAAAGATGCCCTGAACTTAAATACATGATCATAGCTCATGTTCAACTTTCAACCCCAAGTTTACTATTAGAATGTGCCATAGACACAAAGGCAGTTTCTGCCAAATTTGTTTCGTATGTGACCTCTCATGGTAACACATAAACACAGTTACTGATAACTCTAAGGCATTCGAAGTCTCAAGAGCCAAAATCTGCAGCTAATGAGAGTGTTCCCACTAAGCAACGCAATGCACACCGAAGGAGCATTTACACAGTTGTTTCTGCAATTCATTCAAAAATCTACCTACACCACCTCGTGGAGCTTTGTTTGCAAACTAACTATAGCTAGAAAGCACACATATTTTCCAGCACCTCTGTAGGGACACGTCTTATATACTATTGACTATTTGCCAGAAATGTATTTTTTAATGTCTCGATCATCCTAACTACACAAATTACTAGACAATCATAGGCACGCAGCAACATTTCTCAGTAAGAGTGTTTTCTTGAAAACAGGTCTTATTTTGAAGCTGGGTATTAGTGACTACACACGCAAAATAAATTAAGAACTGAGATCACTGTCTGGATCATTCTGACCAGAAGTCAGAAGAGTATCCAGATAAGGCAAAAGTATTCCACGGAGTTTGAATTATTTGGGGAACTCTACCAATTATCCAGCTCACTTTGACTGTACTGTCCAGCTTACGCTTGAAAGTAAATAGTTTGTTTTTATCCTTTCTAGTTCGCAATCCTCAGCCTACTATTATACAAAACTGGTAAGTTTGTTAATACCTCATTTTCTTGCTTTTTAGGCTCTGTGTCCAACTTGGAAATTAGGGAGAAATATACTGGGCACAGAGTTTTAAAAGGACCTGCCTTTTCCTTTCTCATGACCAATCTAAGCTGGAATGGCTAAACAATGCAAATGGCACCAATATCACCCTCTCTCTCCAAGGCTACTCTGGGGCAACATTGTGAAGTATGAAGTTTATCTTCAGCCCCACTATCCCTACCAAAACCTGACCTTAGCACAAAATCCAGTCTTTACTTCTAAGCTACATTTAAATTGATGATGTTCCTTCTCCAAGAAGCATTTGCTTAAACCTGGTCTTCAACTGAGGAATGAATAGGTTCCCTTCAGTGAGCATTTCAGGTATCTGTAGGCAGACAACAAAGGTGGTGTTTGGGGGATCAAGCCTTCCTTGCTTTACTAAAATTACAGGACAAAAGCAATCACCTACTCAAATATTTTTAAGTTTGACTATCTGGATAGATAAGTACCTTCTGAGCTAATATTTGCAGAGTTCTACAACATTTGCAAAGCAGACACATTACATGTCTCATCTTGACAAACCCCCATATTCTTATCTCTACCTTACAGATAAGGAAGCTGGTCTCCTAGCACCTACTGCTGGGGCCATAGCTCTAGCCAAGACCTTTAACTCTATTCACATGGGTTCTCTTTTCTAGCTGGGTCTATAAACCAATTTTGTTTTACTGCCCCCGAAGAAAGATTACAACCCTACCATACACTTGTCTAGTACCTAAAAAGCATTTTCTAGGTTTCTAAAGCAGTAACAACTGACTCTATTACCTACAAATACTTCACACACACACTAATTTTCTAATAATCAGGTAACAACAGAGGAATAATAATACATTTATCTCACCGACTCTTCTCATGGGGGATCCAAACCATATGAAATGACAAGAGCAGAACCACAGGAAAAAGCCACAACATTATCATGTGATCCGAAAGCAAGTAGCACAACATGGTTGGGAACCAATATATTTATATTGTCTTTGCTATGTATATTCAACAGTGAGTTTTAAAGAAAACTCAGCCTTTCTCTCACTTTATGATATAAATATAGGCCTAAAGTGGCGTGCAAATTCAATATTAAAATGCACGTCAAACAATTCCTGCATTGCCATGGTAGTTACGAATTTTTATTAGCAGAAAGAAGATGCCAAGTTATCACTGCACAAAGGGGTCAAAATTCCTCTGTACCTACAACCTACAAACTGTTGCAAAAAGGCATAAATGTTTCAAACATCTTTGCAGAATACATCTCACATACCATATCTCATGCCTGACTTATTTTATTCACAGATCACCTTAAGTGAAAAAATATATAAACAGGCAATCATGGACTTCTGGAAGCATTTCTGGAAGATCACTACTTAATATTATAGACTGAGTTCAGCAAACTTTTTCTGTCAAGAGCTTTACAGGCCTTATTTCAGGATTTGGGGACCCCATGATCTCACCAACGCTATGTAACTGTTGCCAACAGCATGGAAGGACAGACAGTATGTAAATGAATGGATGTGGCTATGTCCCAATAAACCTGTATTTACAAAAAATAGGCCCAGGGGTCAGTTTGTCAACCCCATCTATTGAAAACCATTTTGCCAAGTCTGGCTTTCCTATTAAAATGCCATATCTACAATGCATTACCCAAATGGACGGGGCAATGTTGCTTACCTGTGACCCAATGGTTTCCTGGAAGCACCGGCCAAGCTGCGTCTTAGCAGCCACAGGGTAGACGTGGGGAATGACCTGCTGGTGAGAGTACGTGGAATGTACGGTCTGGGTCTTCTGGACGGGAAGCCCTTGGTAAGAGATTTGGGATTGGCCCGCTTGAGCTTCTTTTGTCTTCTGGCCTGTTGGGCCATCAATTCTTGAAACCTGATGTATCTGAACTGAAGCCTCCGGAGGGTGTTTCACATGGATATTGACTATGTTGGGAGGAAATTTCACTAAAAGAGATTAGGAGAAAATTTTAGTCGTGAATAATTAACAAGTGAGTCAGCATGAGAGCAAATACAGACACCCACATAAACTTTATAGTACACCTAGTGTGTATGTATTTTTGCTGCACAGCCATCAATTCTGGAGAATAAAAGGGTACACTCAAAACACAAATTAAACCTGGATTTGTGTCTTTTAAAGAGTAAAACTGGATGTATAAAGAGACATTAAAACCTTTCACAGTAACACATTCATAAGACAAGAATATTCTGGGGGGGGGGGGCGCTGCATGGCTCAGTCGGTTAGGCATCTAACTCTTGATCTCAGCTCAGGTCATGATCTCGATGTTCATGGGTTTGAGCCCTACATCGGGCTCTGCGCTGATGGTGCAGAGCCTAGTGGGATTCTGTCTCTCCTCTCTGCCCCTCCCCTGCTTGTGCACGCACACACATGCGCGCTCTCTCGCTCCATCTCAAAATAAATAAACTTCATGCTGCCTGTGGTCACAGGTGGGTACACTTTATCAAAGGACAGTAGTAAAGGCTCAAGAGTTTACTTTTGCATTTCTCAATGTTTCTATTGCCAAACTTGTAAGATTTACCTTTCTATGTCAAAAGAGGAAATACAGTTCCACAAGGCATAATTCCCTTATCCTGAATGTCATGGCATGTCCATACCTGTGGGACTCCTGAACTATGGAAACTACTTACACGTGATATTTTATATCTGTATTTACTTTCTGCAACTTCCAAATAAAATTTCATCTTCTGATGCTAACTAACATTCAATTTTTAAAGACTAAAGGCCTTAACACTTCTCTGACCCCTTTTCAAAAATTGTTCATGTGTAAGAGATGCCAGGTTTGAAAGAATGAGTTAGTCATAGAATTTCTAAGCTCCAAGTGACCTACTTTACCTTCCTCTACAGATGAATAAATTGAAGCCCAGTGAGGTTAACTGATCGTTCATAACTAAAACCAAGCGCTCTTCTACTACAAAATAAACTTGATACTCACCAGCAGGTACTAGGCAATCCACTAGCTCATTAGTCCTATATGAGTCTGAACACTGCCTTGCTCATCTTTCTATTTCCTAGGCCCTGCCAGAAACATGAATGTAACAGCTCTTGGTGCTAAAAGCCAGCATAAAAGGATGGGCTCCTTTGCACTTTATTTCCTAGATACTAAATCTCTATGGCCTAGAAAGTACTGCAGCCACATACCTGAGCCCATTTTCTGTCCCTGCCACCATTTCCCAGGCCACAGAGCACACACTTCTTTCTCTTTCAATACCAGTCCCGCCATCTGCAGATACGTGCTTCCACATGAGTTAGGCAGGTTAACAGACATCTGATGAATGGGCAAGAAGAAAATAAATAACCTTACCTTTGACTCCTTGTTGGCTAGTCATGGTCAGAGGCAAGGTATGTGTAGAGTGGACGACGTGCGTTCCCAATGCCTTGCCTGACTGCTGAGAATGCTGGTAAAGTTTAGGCACACTGGCACCATGGACCGGGATCTGACAAAGCTTCCCTGTGAAATTTGGAGGGCACTGGCATTTGTCTCTTGAACTGCACTGGCCACCATTCATACATGGAAGATGGCAAATTACTACAAGGGAAAAGAGAAAATGGGGACAGGTGGGTAGTTTCTGAAATGCTAAGTAACAACCAATCAACAGAATCCCCAAAACCCACAGCCCATGATAATCATCATATTCCTGATGACTTTAGTAACAGTCAACAAAGAAGTCACTACACTATGAAAACAATGGACTATTACTATCTTTTTCTTCCCACCTAAAGTCATTTAACTCTCCAATTGCTTGTGGTTGTTCTCCCTGACAAGGGAAAGAATTCAAAGTAGCCACTCAGGATTATTATCTATCACAGTGTCCTTTTCAGTATCTGTTGCATCCTATAATTACCTTGATTTTGTAGTGTATTACTTATTTAACTGTCTCCCCAGACTATAAAGTCCTTGGGAAAAAGTGATCTGTCTAGCTTAGAGATTTTTACATCCTCAGCACCTAGAATAATTCCTGGCACACAGCAGACATGATTTCCTCAAAGAATAAACAAACAAATGAGCGTTTAAAACATCTCTTGATACAGGTATTCTCTTCGTAAGACATGGAACTAAGTGCTACCCAGAATCAGGGAGAAGAGCCTGAATCCTGCTTTATAGGAATATGCAATCTCCTTGGGATAGACCACAGTGAAACTGAGAAGTACCAGAGTGATTAGTAGTATGGGCTTTAACTGATTAAGAATAAAGAAAGATAAAAGGACACGTGGGGTAAAGAATTTTAAGAAGAGTTTTAAATTCTGGCTAAATTCAGCTTTTAGTCAACCTCCTAATTAACTAAAATTCTTCCTATCAGCCTCTTAACATAATCAGACTCCTACCAACTTGAACAGTAAAAGTGCCTCAACTCCATTTCCTTCCAGCTTCTACTCTCTTTTAAGTCTTCTCCTCTTTTAAGACCAACCTTTCAAAAGAACTGCCTCGACACACTACCATCTAGCTTGGACCAGGTTGTGCTTCCCTCTCCCTACCTCTCTTCTACATGACACTACTCTTGCCAAGATCACTCACGGGCTCCATGTTGCTAAACCCAATAGATGGATTTCATTTTTCCCTTGGTTTCCATCACATCTCACTCATCTATTTGTGCTCCTTCCTCTCAGACCATTGCAGAAATATTCTTTGCAGACTCCATCTCTATGCCTTTTAAGTACTGTTATGTTTTAAGTCTTGTTCTTAACCTCTCGTCCTTACTAATTCTACACACACTGTTTCTATGATTTTACTGTGTTAGATGGTGATGTCATCCAAATTGGTATTTCTTTTTTTTTTTAATTTTTTTTTCAACGTTTATTTATTTATTTTTGGGACAGAGACAGAGCATGAACGGGGGAGGGGCAGAGAGAGAGGAAGACACAGAATCGGAAACAGGCTCCAGGCTCTGAGCCATCAGCCCAGAGCCTGACGCGGGGCTCGAACCCACGGACCGCGAGATCGTGACCTGGCTGAAGTCAGACGCTTAACCGACTGCGCCACCCAGGCACCCCCAAATTGGTATTTCCTAACCAAAGCTTTCTGCTGAGTTCCAAACCATCTACTACAATGTATCTTCGTGTAGATATTCCACACATGACTCAAACTAGAAAGGTCCAAAATCGAACTCCTCACCTTCCCCCAATACTTCCATTCACCAAGTGGTCCTTAACAGAAACCAGACTGCTGCTCCCCCATTTCACCCATCCAAACGTCCAGGCCTAGAACTCCTCCCTTGTCAACATTCATCAAGTATGTCCATTTCTCTCTCATCACAGGGCCTCTGTTCCTTATAAAACTTTATCACTTATAAATCTCACCTCATTCTCTTTTACTCCACTACACTAACTTTCATTCATTTCTTCAGTTTGCAGAGAACCTCTAGTGCTTTATCCACCCTGTGTCCTTGGCTTGAACCCTCTTTCCCTTCTGTCCCCCTCAGCTACCTAACTCCTACTTATCTTTTAGACTCTGTTTAACCCTCACCTCTTCTAGAAGCATTCCCAATTGTCCTTCATCTGGGTTTGGTACCCCTCCTCTGGACCTCCATGGGTTCTCATTGGCTACTCATCACAAGTAAGCTCACTGAGCTTACTACTGCATGAGTTAGTTGTCTGACTACCTTTCTGTATGCGTCATTCAACTAGAGTTCTGCGATCACGGGTTTCCTCTTGGTATGTTTTACTTCCAGCATGTAGTTCAGCTTTTAGAAAAAAGCTGGAGAGGCACCTGGGAGGCTCAGTCAATTAAGCATCCAACTCTTGATTTCGGCTCAGGTCATGATCTGACAGTTCGTGAGACTGAAACCATGTCCACCTCTGTGCTGAGAGTGTAGAGCCTGCTTGCGATTCTCTCTCTCTCTCTCTCTCTCTCTCTCTCTCTCTGCCCCTCCCCTGCTCTCTAAACAAACAAACATTAAAAAAAAAGAAGAAAGCTGGAGATCAATGAAATACTGGATGAAGCAATGAAACAATTCATGCCTACCACTTTGGCAAATACCATTCTAGGTGCCACAGAAGATTCAGTCCCTGCCCTTCAAGAACAAAAAAAAACTGAGGAGCTAATACATGGTAACTATCATTACAGATCAGCATATAAGTGACAATCAGAAAATATAAAATGTAAATCCTGTGGAATATCAGAGAAGAGAAAACTCATTTCTGGGAAAGTCACAATAGACTTTACAGGGATAAGTCTTTGGGACTTTGGGATAAGTCTTTGAAACTGGGCAAGATTCATAAACACAGAAGTGCCTTTTGGGAAAATAATATGTGTAAAGAAGGAGGCAGGCATATTTGGGAGATAATGAGTATGGCTGTCTTGTTAAAACCTTGGGTTCCTGAGGCAAGGGGTCAAGTAATAAAATGGGTTGAGTCAAGTCAGACAATGCAAGCTCTTAAAGTCCTCCTCGTAAGAAGTGTGGGTTTTATTCTACAATCAGTAAGGGAGCTCAGAAGCTTTAAGGACAGAATTCAGGAAGACTCAAAGACTGTTCCAGGAAGACTCCTCTTGTGATGGCATGTGAGAGTAGTTGGAATAGTGAGTGAAGGTGGGGAATTCAGTTAGGACACTACTTGAAATACAAGTTGACAAACACCCAGATTAAGATCACAGCAATGAGAACAGAGTCATACACAAATACAATGATAGAAGGAGAAATCAGTACAGCATGGAGATGGGACACAGGAAGTGACAAACGGGCTGCAGAAGAGAGGAGACGGCAGAGGAGGAAGGAAAGAGCCAGGAAAATGACCAACGTAGCTGCCTAGAAACTGTGTCCGGGGCCTGCCCATGCTGGATGGAATGTGACATATGCTTTCTCCAGTGCCTGAGGTGCTAGGGAAGAGAAGTCAAAGCTGACTCCATGTTGAGTCAAACACTTGATTAGTCCTAGTTCACTTCCGATTTCAATTTCTAGAACACTTGGCTACAGTGGGTGTGCTCAACATGTAATGGGCAAGGAGAGCCAGGCCAAGATTTAAATGTACTACAAACAATTGACCAGAATAAGGCACTCTTCACTTTGCATAGTTCCAGTACTCTTGGATCTCAGTGGCCACAGTTTAGTTACCTAACACCAGTCTCCCCAATGACACAGTTCCAACTTTAGTTGTCATAGTGTATTAATGCTGAATTACATAAAGCACAAACTTTACTGCTAGCTTTTTCCTGCGTGAATGACACTCGTGGAGCACGAGCTCTCATCAGTCGTGCTTCTTCCAAGTCTGTCGGCAACAGGTCCCGACACATATATTGTTCAATTCGTGCACAGACAGCAAACAGGGAGGTGCGTTGCCCCCTCATCTCAGGGTAATAAACTCATAGGACATTTTTACACAAGTGCATAATCAAAAGAGGGTATGGGGCCAACACAAAATCAAAGTGTAATGAAAAAATAAAAAGTGGTAACAGTGGAACTGAAATTGGAAAGTGGTGATGAGGGAAAAAAATGAAGATGTCCCAGAGGAAGTGGCATGGAAGGAACGCTCAGTTCACAGCTGTGAAAGCACCAAAGATAACATGTTAGGAGTGGATCCAAACTCAGGAAGGACCAGGACAAGTCACTGTGGCAGAGAAAAGATACTCCACGTCGTAAGTTACACAACGAGATGAAAGCAAACTATTCAAACTACTCTTGATAAGTTCTACTCAAAGAAATAAAACACTAATTCTTAGTGTTTCTAACATTTTAAATTAGAGGGCATTAACATTAGTTGCACTTCTTTTTTGCATTCCCCTATACATTTATAACTTACAATGAGGAAGCTTTCGTGTTTTGACAAAAAAATTTTAAAGGTCACGGAACTGGTCGTTTTCCTACTGATTATTAAGGTCATTTTGCACAGTTTCAGTCTGCAGATCCTTTATTGGGTCCCATAGTAGCATTTAAGGTAGATTCCCTAGGATCTATACTAAAATAACTTCATCTCTGTCTGTAACCATCTTTTCTCTTCAAAGAAGCGTTAACCAATTCACTTCCGTGAGACATTTCTCGTATCAACAGATTTTGAAATCTAATATGAATTTAATTAGTTTTGTTTAAATCTACCTTTAAAACCCTGAGGCAGGTTTCACATAAGTGTTTCAAGGATGCACCAGTCTAAGGGGATACAGCAATAATCCAGAATAGAGGTCTAGTAACCTTGTGTGTCTCTCTCTGTTCATAAAGGAAAGTTTCTGCCTGACTTATTCTAACCAGTGAGAGGGCACTATTTATAACTATTTATGATTGAGAGGTAAACTATCTATTAGCCTGTTCCAGCATTTTCTAAAATCTAAATTACAATATCAAATTCTTTTTGCCTCAATTCAGTAACTACACATTCAGTGCTTTGTGGCAGGCACTCTTTTTATAGTTCAATAGTCTTTTATGTCAAAGAAAACAAATTTAAAAATCAATCTACAACTTCAGGATTTAACTATGAATGGTTTCTTTCTGTTTCCAAATTCACGCCGCTCTCAAAACAATCATCTAGTGATATACAGTCTGTGCTGCCAGTGTTCTAGAAAAATCTCAACACATGAAGAGGAAAAAGAGTAAGTTATCTTTAAGGCTGACTTGAGAAGGCTGGTTGTAAGTCTAGCTATGGCACATATATTTTAGAACGTGTAACCAGGAGGCGTAACGCAGAATGCTAAGAAATCCCATCTCCGTGGCGGCCTGACATTTCGCCGGCCATCACCATAATTCACAATACTGCATCACATGGCCACCTAGGACCTACTGCAAAGAACAAGAGGTATATGGGTCCTCGGCCTGTTATTCCAGAATGTGTGATTTCATGACAACCACTCAATGTATCTCGCAGTACTACTATACCAGGTCAAAATGAGCCAAAGGCTCCATGTTGGAAGAACAGGAAGTTGGAGGTTTTAAATTTGTCAAGTATTTGAGTGTGTTCCACCATTCCCTCTGGTCTAGAAAACAACTTGCAGTACTCAAAAAATCGGGATGACACAACAGTCACATTTTGCGCCACAAGCTGGAAGTTCAATGGATAGATATTAACAATTTGTATACAAATATGCGCCAAATGAGTTTTCTCAAGACGCATACTAAAAAAGCCATATTCTCTCTTTCCTGTTATCTCAGTTGACTATAAAAATACTTGAGCTGCTTGTCCCCAAAAGGCGCCCTAGGAATGTACTTGACTTTCCTGCAGCAACATCCAGGCCCCTCCACCCACCCCCTTGATTCTCGTGCCAGCAGACAGACCGTTTCAAGTTATTGCGGCTAAGGCGGGACAGGGAAAACAAACCTCTATCTGAAGAAAAACCTACATCTGTCATTTCACAGAACAGACACACACATGACTTTGATTTGAAGAACTACGTAAAGTTTCCCAATTGTCTCTGATTAGAAGAATAATGTTCCCTTAAAGGGTTTCAGCATTTTTGTTGATATCCCTTGGAGTATTTAAAACACACACACACACACACACACACACACACACACACACACACTATTTTTAGAAAGTAAAAGTTATCACTTTATTTCTTCCCCCAAACATGCCTACACTGCCAGAAAGTGGGTGAACAGTGTAGTTGCTTAAAGCTTTTGGGTAACAAACATTAGATGATAATTAGATGCTACAAACTACACTTTAAGAACCTAGTCCACTGTTTTATTTATATATATAAATAAACAACTTGAATGTTTGCCTTTGAATTCAGTAGGCAGCACTAGAAAACAAAACGAAAACAAACAAAACAAAACCTGGAGCTGAAAGCGAAGATGCTGGTCACATCCTTCTGACGCCAGGAAGATGGCAAACTGAGGGGGCCTAGCCCAACACAGGAGCCAAGGGAGAAAGCACAGAGATTAGTGGGCATTTACTAAAATCTAAGTGTGGGTTTTATTTACGGAACGTAGAGATTTACAATTGCTGTGTTCTAAAATTGCCTACAGCCAGTTCTTGGTTATCTGTCCACTAACTTCTACTGACTCCCAGACTCCACCAAGAATACATGTGAGATCCAGTGGCCAGAACAACCTGTCCAAGGAGGTGGCCTTTAAGCCTAAGAGGAGAAGAATCCAGTGATGTAACAAGTTGGCAGAAGAGTGTTTGCAAAAAGAAGAAATAACAGGAACCAAGATCCTGAGGGCTTAGAAAGGCCTAGAACCCACAAGGAGACTGATGTGGCACAAGTGTGGAAGACCAGGACAAAGTGAGAAGATCTGGGGTGGAAGGACCAATACAGGTCAACTTCCGGTCTCTTCTCACAAGGATATAGGGCAACCAATAAAAGTAGATACACTGAAACAGAAAAAGTATAAATAAAAACTTACAGCTCAGGACCAGGGCGGATAGCAATTACAGGAGCCTGAACCAGGCAAAAAGAAAGAGGAAGGGTTAAGTAACAAAAAGTAGGATCTTCTATTGTATACAAATGAAATGTGCACTGTAAATGTGCATTGAGTTCCTGGATCTCACTTTACACTTTTCAGTAACTATTTAGCTAGATTGAAGTTAAATTCCAGAAGGTTTAATTTAAAACTCATTAAATATAGAATCATTCCGTTAGTAAGAGGATTTTTTTTTAACATGTGAGAGAAGAGATCCGTGCTCTTGGTAATACGTGCAAACGGGAAAAACAGAGTCCAAGGAAACCTTAGGCAAAAGGGTAAAGCTCTTGTTAAAAACGCGCCCACCACACTCTCCCCACCAGAGGGAATCTCTTTGTTTCACCTGCTTTGGTAATTAGGAAGACCATATGCATCCCATCCCCACTTATCAAATACTGGCATATGTTACCGGGCTCCAGTTAAAGGCAATGCAGATCTCAACAAATGCAAAATATCAACCTTTAAACAAACAAGAATTCCAAGAATGTCATTAGTTTTTAATGCTGTGTGCATTAGCAAATGCTTCAGTACCCTGTTCTGTTTATAATCCAGGAGATTCGAAGCCGTGCCACACACATGCACTCTAGAGCTTCCAATTTGGGATGAAGCCATTCATCATCTCAGCTTTGTTTATGGCTTTCTGTTCGTTTATCATCAACCTCACCAAAGCAGCGAGCTATCAAACGTGATCTGCTCTAATACTCTGCATAACCTAAAGAGCTCCACTTATCGAGGATATCACAAAATTCTATTTCATACCCTTCACACACAGAAGCTGTCAGTGTAGCTATCTCCTAAAAATTCCCAAACACCAGGGCTCTTTAATCCTTGGGGGGGGGGGGGGGAAAAACAGCAGCATTTGCAGACTGCAAAGTAAACACAAGAATCCTAGACACCTTGGGGTGGGTGGGTATCCTATAGAAACAATCTTTGAAAACTGAAGCAGATTTTTTCATTTTGTGGGTTACCGTGTCCCCATCTGCAAAAAGGGACAGCTCCATGATCCAATCTACAGGGGTTTTTTCCACTCCTGAAATTCTGGTTCTCAAAAGTCTAACCAAGTTAGTTAACACAGTGACATCCAGATCTCCTCATCTCATCTCCTGTGAATGGCAGGACTTAAATTTTAAAATGGGAAGAACGTGTATCCAGACCCTTGCAATTTGCGTAGATGTGACTGAGGTTATTCTGTTAAGTGGTGTATTTTACTGAATTATAATGCATAATCAGACACCAATTCAAATGTAAGTTTCATTCTTGTTGCCAAAGCAGTTAATAAAATGCTCATGGAGTTAAGAAAAGCAGACTTCATTTGGGAGAATTATATAAGCATACCCCTTTGGGGAAATGGTAATCCTGCCCCCCTAATGGACAGTGAAACAGGTTTCATAAACATGGTAACAGGCTTCATCCTCAGAGACCCTATATTCTACAACAGTACCGCTGCAAAAATCTGCATAGAACCAATGCCATCATAAATAGTTATAAATAGTGCCCTCTCACTGGTTAGAATAAGTTGTATATTAAGTGCAGCCTGGCATTGTCTTTGATATCATTGCAAAATGCTTTCCCAAGAACCAAGCAAAACCACTTAATTATCACTAGAACCACTAGAAATTATCTCCCAAATAATCTAATCCAACCACTTTATCCTACAGATAGTGAGCTACAGAGACTGACTGTCCTTAGGGCATCATGTCTGGGTAGTCACAGAAATGGCACAAGAACGCAGGTGTCCTAAATCCTGGTCCTGTGCTCTTGCCACACAGCCCTCAGGAGGGAAGACCCAAGAGATGTCCCTCAAATCTCACCACACAACACAGTCTTATCTCAAGCCCTTTTAAATTCTTCTTCCAGGGGTGCCTAAGTGGCTCAGTCAGTTAAGTGACTGACTTCTGCTCAGGGTATGATCTCATGGTTCGTGGGTTCAAGCCCCGCGTTGCGTTCTCTGCTGAAAGCTCAGAGCCTGGAGCCTGCTTCAGATTCTGTTTCTCCCTCTCTTTCTGCCCTTTCCCCACTTGTGCTGTGTCTCCCTCTCTCAAAAATAAATAAACGTTAAAAAAAATGTTTTATAAATAAATAAATTCTTCTTCCAGAGGCTTGTTTCTCATAATTGATCATAATAGGGTTTGCTAATAAAGCCTTAAAACAGATGGGAGGGTTTATCTTGTTGCAGATGAGGCAGACTCATGAACTTTTCCAGGGATCTAAATACATAGGTTGAATCACACCAGGGATCCTTGTTCTTTTAATAGATACATGGGTTTTCGGGGACATCAGAGGACAGACATCAGAGGAAGACTACAGGCAGATTCAAGAACACTGAAATGAAAAGGGAAATGAACAGGACTCGCTGCACAGCATTAGACAATTTCCATCACTGAGAAAGTTCGATTGCCCAGTGCTGCTCGATCACTTGTCCCCAGTGAGCTCAGAAGTGAAGGCTAGAAGGTCAAAAACTAATGTCTGCTCATTCAATGAGGATTTAATGTAGATCTACCAGTGGCCATGTCCTATTCCAAGCGCTTGGCAAACGTAAGTCAACAACACAAATTCCCTGCCCTCCTGGCACTTAGCTTCTGTCATCTATGGTCCTTGTGAGAATCTGGGCATAAGCAGAATTGCTTTAGGGCCCAGGAGCCAATCAGCAGGACAGGGTCAGAGCCGCTCTCCCAGTTCTGCAGGCTACTACCACCTGTCTGGCTCTTTCATGGCATGTGAAGAGGCGTCAGACAGGGCAGAGAGCTGGGAGTTCTGGGAAAGGGAAGGGTAGGGTTCTCTCCTGGGGCTCCATCTGGAGTGGACCTCGAAGGGTCCAGACAGGAAAACCTGAAGGGATGCTATGTGGTGAATGCAGCCACCTGCACTAGGTGACAAGCGGGGCACCCTCAGGGATTTTCAGATATACTCGCAGGGAGAATGGGGGCAGAGGGGATAAAGTTTCTGTGTCAAGAGGTGAGGGATTTGGGCTAGCATACTCTGGGTTTTTCACAATCACTATATTATCTATACCCATGAGCAGGCGAAACCCACAGGGACATCCAGGTGACAGGTATCATGACTATAGTTCACATTTGCAATCTTTTGTTACTACACAGCCATATTGTTCCCTGCTATATATTGCTATAGAGCTTTAACATTTTTAGGAGCTACGTAATATTCTATTAAGTTGACAGATGATAAATAACATAGCCATTCCTCTGCTGGTTTAGACTGCATTTCTTTTTAACTATCACAGATAAAGCTGCAAGGAACATCATCAAGGATATCTTAGTATTTATTGTCTCATGCATTAAATTAGTATTTATTGACTTTAGTATACACAAGGTAATGCGCTAGGTGATACAGTGAACAAGAAACACATTGATGAGCCCATTATACCACTGTATTTGCTTCAGCATGACAAGGACAAAAGAGCATAGGCATTAAGAGGAAGGCACTGGAACCAGACCTCCAGGAGGTACAAATCCCGGCTTCATCATCATTAGGGGTATAATCTTGGGCAATTTATTTAACACTTCTCTGTCCCCCACGTCTTCACCTATGAAGTGGCAATAAAAACTGTACCAGCTTGGCTGAGTTCTTGGCTTGAATGAGGTCATATATTCCAAGCACTTAGAAGTGAGCACATAGTAAGCACTGAGTGAACGTGGGCCTCTGCAAATGAGCATCAACTTTATGAATAGGGTGCAATGGGAATCATACAAAAGGGGAAACTAAACTAGCATTATGAAAAGGAAGAGACATGCATATCCTTATAACTAATCAGGTTATGTACTAAACTGTGTATTATTTCATTTGCTACTTTGTAGAATCTAGTGGAGTTGGTGAATTGCTGAGTATATCAACAGATGAATCTTCCAGAAAAAACATATTATTAACATCAACAGCACCTATCATTGACATATCAAATTTTCATCTATCTTGTCAAAATTGGATTTCACTTCTAAATATTTCTACTAGTTTAATAGTTTCCAAATGCTCACTTCAGAGCTGTAACAGTTTACCTGTGATCGGATTATACTATCACAATGCTAATTTTGCGTGTCTTTGGTAAGGATTTTTGACATTTCCCCTACATATTTGTTTACTGTTTTTATTTCCTCTTGTTTGACCTGTTTATTTGTGTTTATATTATTTTCTGTATCCCTTAGAGTCTTAATGATTTTAATTACTTTCAGGTTTTATGGACATTAGATTTCAAGATCTTGTTTGTCCTTTGATGAAATAATCTTTATAAATACATTTCCTGTTCCTTTTAGCTTAGTATTTTTTGGACACACATACTCTATTTTTTTCATACAATTAAGTTATTAAGCTCATTTCTCTCTGTTTCTCGGTTTCATTCCTTTAAAAGCTACTATACCTCCAAGTATCTGATAAATAACCTATTTCATGCTAGCTTGTTAGATTATTTTCGTCTCTTTTTTGCTTAATTGTATAACTCATTCCATCTGGAGTTTTTACCCAGGGGATAAATATGGATTATAACTGCTTTTGCTTCAAACTGCAATCTAAATATCTTAATATTTGTTATTACATGAAACTTGCTTTCCCACTTTTTAAAGATAAGCAGTTATTTTGAATAGAAGGTTTCAAAATCAGGAAAACATAATGTGGTGGGGGGAAAGAAGAAAAGAAATGTGGCAGTTTAGGGTGGAGTTGGGGCTGGGAGACCAGGGAAGAATGGGGAAGAATGCAGAATAAACAGCAGTCGAGGCACAGGACTAAAACAAGAGTGGAGAAACATTCCCTGTGAAACATGAAAGAAGAAACACACTGGGTAATAAAATGCAATGGGGTCTGTAAAAATCCAGGCAGATGCCAAAAGGGATAAATTCTGGGTAGACAATGTTTGGGAACCACTACTATAAACACAAATCTACATGGGCCGTCTACAGCTTCCTTTTATCCCCACCCTCCATGGATCATTACTTTCCCATGGCTTCCACCTAACTATAGGGCCACAGAGAGGATATGCCACAGTGAGGCTTATTTCTGTAGCCTCGTCTTGTTTCTTTTAAGGAGCAGGGAACCCTTTCAGCCTTCTCCTTCTGGGTAGTAAGCAGTCATCGACAAGCCTCAAGGTCGAGATGCAGCACCAAGAGTCAAAATCACCACAATGAAGAAATTATCCATTCCAAAGACGGTTGCATTATTCTGTGAAGCTGTTGAAGGGACAGATATTTGAGAAGCTCAGTGTCAGATCTTTCTAGATCTGAACAGAAAACCCTCAGGTGAGACAAACGGCTCCCAGTGGCTTCTTTACATACTAAAGAGCCCAGATAGATTGTGGCCCTTAAGCCGAGATGTAACACAAAATTGCCAGAGAGAAACCAGTTTAGAGGCCTCTCTAGACTGGTGGGTATGCTATCCCAAACAATGGTGGTCTCAAAGTTTTTACACACAGGTCACAGGCTGTAGACATAGGTGTAGACAGAGATTACCTACACTCAGAGTCAAAATGGGTTGAACTACCTGACCACGACCACTGCCATCATGATTACACAGGGAGTTGCGACTTCAGTTAGTAAGGAAACTGTTTGACCTCCTTGACTCTTAGACTCGCAGGCCTTGTTTGAGGCTACTAAAGTGAGAGATAAAAGAATGGGTTTTTACAAATACTAACTTTCAATTTTATAACCTGTTAAATTGAAAAAAAAATTTACCCAGGTTTTGTATCTCACACAGCATCCCATTTTGTTTTGTTTTGTACCTGTGTTCAGAGAAGAATGAGAGCATCTAACAGAAACCAGAAGGTGCTCTACGGACATTATTATTTACACGAATGATACAAAAAAAAGTTCTCAGGTAGTTTCTCCTAGATCATTCCTACTGAGATATAGACTCATTTGAGCTAAAAGCTGAACACATCAACAGCCTGTATATTTCAGAGATTCTGAGGATCCCCTGCAGAAGACCTCAAAATCTAATCATGGCAGAAGGGCTGTTCTTGATCTAGCTCTTGCTACCTGTCTAGTCTATTTGCACAATGTTGCTGTCATATTCTCTGAAGTTCCATTTGTAAACCCATGCTCCCTCTCACATGTCTGGTTCCATCGAGGCTCTTTCCTCTCCCCTTCCCAACTTACCATCCCAACCCTAATACCTCAACCCAAGCCTCTAACTCTACCCCATCACTGAGGCCTCGCATGATAACACGAGACAAGACTGGTAGATCTCACTCCCTGCCACATGGTGACAGCAATGAATGTTATGTATACAGCAGCCTGGCACAGACAGCAATGAACTGTAACTGTCCATGGGGGTGTCTGACTTCTCCAAAAGGTCATGAGCTCCCAGAGGGAAGAAATCCTGTCATGAGGACCGTTCCTCTCTCAGCAGCCCATCCCTAGAGCTTAGCAAATTGCTAGTCTTATGGTCAGTACCTGATATTTTTTGAATGAATAAATGAGCAAATGGAAATTTTTACAAAACATTTTTTGATTGTGAAGCCAAATGAATGCCAAATTCTAGATTTTTTAATAGTTTACTTTCCAATTTCTTAACTTTGTCTTAAACTGACCATCAATATTATATTAGTCATTTGCTTTTATGGTCTTTCCAAATCATTCGATTTAATTTTCATAAAAACAACTCCCTTTTTTGCACTCATTTTGACTGGTTTATATAATATTTCATTAAATGATGTAATTTCTAGTCAGAAACAAAAGAACTGACCCTTGGTAGCCATTCAACTCAGACCTGGGAGGTAAAGTGTGTGGGGTGAACCGTCAGGTAGGAAAATTCAGCATGTCATGGGCGTCGGTCAGTATATTTTTAAAAAGGAGTAAAGGGAGTTGGTTGATTTGGAAGGTTAGTTAGATGGTGGTAGTTTTAGAGAGCTTCTACCACAGACTGCTTAAAATCGCAGAGCACAACTTTCCAGAGTCAAATGCTAAAGCTATTCAAAGCCACGTGATTCATTACTGACTGATGAGATGAGCCAAGATGTCTCCTTCCATTTAAGTTAAATAACCTGATATGTCAAGTTCAGGTTATTAAAATATGCCTATTCATTCCTCAGGGCTCCATATATACTTCCTGGATCTGGAACATTCCATTAAATCAAGACAATATGTATCAAAACTGACTTCCTGAAGATAATTCTTTCTAATCCCCAGTATTGGCCCATGGGTATGTTTCTAATTAACTCTCCTGAGATGTAGCTCAGCCTCAGACTAAGTTAACTTTTGAAACATCTTAGTGTACACACTAATACTCAGTTACCACAATAAAACAATTGGAGGTCTAGATTTTGTACAGGATAAGAATCAGAGACATGGAAGAAAAGTAAATTAAAACTACCATCATTAATCAGGACTAGAAAAATTTCCAAATCCTCCTGGCAACTTTCCTAAATAAACCAAGTATCATCAGGGAAACTACTTGGGTATACGAAGAAGAATTTCAGAAACTTTTCCCTAATATTCCTCCTGTTTCTCGTTTCCTTTTATGGCCTGTCAGACACTGAAGTTAAGGAAACTATATAAGGATGTTTTAATTCAGAATCAAAATGCACCACACAACGACTTTTACTGATAGACAATGAAATACTTCCACAAACTACAATCATTTCTCTGTAGTTCTGATAAACTAAAGCATTTACTAAAGTGATTTCAACATGAAGGTGAATAGTATATAACAGATCCAATCCAAACAGTAAGAAAAAGTCCACACGTTACTCTTAGAGGTGCACTTACTTTTAGCGTTACGCTGTTCAGGTAGAGGTTATTTCCACAACTGAACTGGTAACTTGAAAAGGCTAATGGGGAAAGAGGGAAGCATTTCACACCTTTTATACCTATGAATAGGTTAAATACCATTGGAGGGTGAAACCTATCAGATGCCAAAGATGTTATTTTCACAAACAAGCCATTTGGAACCAAACACTTTCACCTTTAAAATTCTGTTAATTCTTGGGGTGCCTGGGGTGGCTCAGTTGGTTAAGCATCCGACTCTGGATTTTGGCTCAGGTCACAATCTCACGGTTCATGAGGTCTAACCCTGTGTCAGGCTCCACAATGACAGGATGGAGCCCGCTTGGATTGATTTCTTTCTTTCTTTCTTTCTTTCTTTCTTTCTCTCTCTCTCTCTCTCTCTCTCTGCCCCTCTCCAGCTCACTCGCTCCGCCCCCTCTCAAAGTAAATAAATAAACTTAAAAAAAATTCTGTTAATTCTCTACCTGAAGCTGATGTATTAAGAAACTTTACCACATGATGTAAGCATTTTCCACAGGACTCACTTTTTTTTGGTCCATTACTTTTATCAGGAAATAGATCCAGATATTATTATTATTATTATTATTATTATTATTATTATTCCTGGATGTAATAAAATCACCTTCACTACAGAGATTTTTTCTGCAAGTTGAAAGTCTACTGTATCAGAAGATCTCTCTCTCTACTGGGAGCCAAGAGACATGAGTTCCAGGCCTAGGTCTGTATCACACAGCTAAATGACCTTCAGCAATTCAATCCAGCACTCCGGAACTTGGTTCTCTAATAAGTGAAACAATAGATCTAACTGATATATGCATTTCCTTCTTGGTGCTAAACTTTTGTGGTCTTACAAGCTACAAAATGTTAAAGAATACTGCTTCTGAGCCACAAACACAGGAGTCCATTTCTTCTCTGTCCTATAACCTGCACATTGTGACCAAGTCCTACTGCTTCTCTCTCTTCATCTTTTTTTTTATTATTTTTTTTTTTTTTTAATTTTTTTTTCAACGTTTATTTTTGGGACAGAGAGAGACAGAGCATGAACGGGGGAGGGGCAGAGAGAGAGGGAGACACAGAATCGGAAACAGGCTCCAGGCTCCGAGCCATCAGCCCAGAGCCTGACGCGGGGCTCGAACTCACGGACCGTGAGATCGTGACCTGGCTGAAGCCGGACGCTTAACCGACTGCGCCACCCAGGCGCCCCATCTTCATCTTTAATAACTCTCCTGTTTACTTTTTTCTCTACATTCCCCAAGCTCAGACTACTCTGTCTCGTGTAGACTATGGCAAAGCCATCTTGATTTTTCTTACCTCTCTCCATACTATGTGCAGAATGTACTTTCTGACATATATACTCAGCTCACTACCCTACATGGTTTTTCTGTGGCTCTCTATCACCTACAAGAAAAAAAAATTGTTTTCTCAATGGAATTCAGGTAAAAACCCCAGGGGGGTAAGTGCCTCATGGGGGTTGTGGTAAAAATTAATGACTCTACTTATGGTAATAGTGCATTGAGTACCAAGTGCTGCTGTCTCATCTCCAACAAGTCCTGCTTTGAGCATTTTTGACCACAAAATCAATCTACTTGTGATTTCTTGGAACACAGCACTCTCTCTTTTTCACCCATACCAATGCACCTGGCCAAATTCTGGAAGAATTTACCCCTTCCCTTCTTCGGTTGTTGGACCTCACCTCCATTTCATGTCCTCTCCTTCTGTGAAGGCTCCCTTGATCACCCCCTGCAGGCCTAGGAGATCCTGCCTGTGCATCTAGAATGCCAAGGTAGGTGCCCAATAATTGTCAGTGGTTTAAATGAACTTCAGTGGAGTCAGCTCTCTAGCCGTCTGACAGAAGGCCAGAAGCCCCCCAGTTAAACTCTTTCTGGGTGTATGCATGAACCAATTAAGAATTCTTCCCAGTGCAGCTTTTTGTGTTTCCTTTTATTCCAAATGACACCAAAATAAGTAGAGTCAGAACGCTTGAAGGGAAGAGATAGTTTCCGCCAGCATTCCATGATATTTTAGACCACCTCCAGGGCTTCTTCCACGATTTAGAAAGCAGCAATCCTGGAAAGATTGAACAATTATGCTCCCTTGGTCACAAGGCTCAAATAGGATCAGAACTTTTAATATTATACCCAGAGTATTTTTAAACTTCATTTTGTATTCTTTCCGTAATTTTTAACATAATGGAATATTTCCAATGTTAAGTGATGATTCAAGGTCTTTTAAAGCTTCCTCTCTCTTAGGTCTAAAAGGAACACTCCCTCACTCTCTTCTCCAAAGCCCTTTGCCTTTGCTTCTCACATACATTTGTGCCACATCTGTGAATCTTGAGTCTAACGACAATAGATAGCGCTTGTCTGTATCTAGCAGGTCTCTTCTGAACCCTTCCTACAAAATTCAACTAATTGCTCCCTTACACTGTTCTCCTTATAGGAAGCTTCTACTACCACGCAATATGTGTGGACAAACTTACAGCTTGTTCCTAATCTTCATGAGTGATTTAGGATGAGATCTCTTCCAGCTTCTAGCAAGCTGATCGACAGCCACACAGAGGAAAAAGACAGTGAATCTTATTTGTCAACTACATGTATAACCAATATGGTCCAGATTAAGAAAGCTTACACTTGATTTGAAGAACAAAATTTCTGCTTTCACTATTTGCATAAAACTGTACAGACTTCTTACAATTAAAATGGAAGATTCTAGTTTTCACAGCCCAGTACTCCATGGAAAACACAAAGAACAGAGATTGACAGAATTTTCCAACAATCATGACATCTAGCCACAATTCCTACAAGAAAAACAATGTGTAAGGACTCATTTTGATTTTAAAATGTTGTTTGACCACTATATTTATACACTCTTTTGCATCAACCTATTGGCATACATATGAACAGATACAAATCGATTTAATAAACAAGCAGGAATGATAAACCTCATTCACCCTTTATTCTGATACCTTAAATTCAACACAACAGCCACAAAAGGTACAGAGGAATAATACTATTCTCTCCCTCCAAATTTGCTCTTCTGAGCTTGACAAAACAAATTATTCACCCGTGGCTGTCACTCTATTCTAAAATTGATGAGTATCCAGTAAGTTCTTCCACATGTGTTTCTCAGATGCCTGTGAAACTGTCAGGGACTGCTAGCAAGCATGCTCACTGTTACCAAGTCACTTCATTTCCATTTGAAAGGAGTAATTCAAAAGTCATGGGAGATACAGAACAAAGGAAGACTGAAAGAGGACCGTCTAGAAGTACAGAAGAGATTATATAGTAACTAACCAAATGATCCAAAATTTCTAAGATTGATCAGTAAAAGCTCTCATATGAATGTTTAGTCTAGGATGTAAACTCTTCAATATGTCCAACATAAACCTGTTAAAAGGTGTCCACTTTGTTTATTAAAATATATTAACCCTTTTCAGCTAACACATCTAGTACATAAAAATGATGGCAATAATAGGTCTATCTTAAAATGCTTTTAGGCCAATATTGACATCATCTAATCTTTTACATGAAAATGTTTGCAGAAGGCAAGGACAATGAAGTTTCAATAAGGAAATGGCTATTTGCCCTCTATTTAAGGGAAAGATACTAACAATTGTTGGTCTTCTACTCCTTTTAGGGTATTATATTCATTATGTCATTTACTCCTTACAGCAACCCTGTGAGTGACATAGTTTTACACCAAACCACAGAAGAGATAACAGAGATTCTAAGACCTTTAATATTCTTCCCAAGGCACACCATTAATAAATGGCAGAATCAATATTCATAGTCTACCATGCTATCTCCAAAGTGTGCACATTGTCCTAAAACATTTTGGAGCAATCAAGAGGTGATGGAAAGGCTCAGTCATCATTGTTATGACTAGTGGCTGCTGCAAACACCCACGGAAGCAGCTGAATCCTTCTTAACACAATGCAGGGATCAGCCATAGGTAATTAGATAAAATCCACTTTCTATCCCTGAGTACTGCAAGGATCAATAATAATGAGGCAGAAATAGTTGCTACTAATCACAAGGGCCCAACATCTAATTATCAGTGTTGCCTATAATATGTAGTGACTCTCAAGAGAGCTGCAAAGGCCTATTTCTATCATAGATCAACCACTGTACTGAATTCCCATCCTTTTAATAATGATTAGTATAATAAATTGAAAAGAACAAATGAAAACGTTGTGCCTCATCTGTAAAAGCTTAGAAGCTAGCTAGAGGAAACCAAATTTACACAGGCATTCAAGTTCTTGGGAGGCCCACCCAAGGACACTGACACAATCAATCAAAATATCTTCTTGGAAGGAGCAATGCCCGAACCACATGAATGACCCACTCCAAAGAATTCCGAGGCGCTTGGATTCCATTAAGTTCAAATTCTACTATTCATCTACCAACAATTAAAACAGGCAGGTCTCTTCAAGACCCTAATAAATTTTCTCCTTGTGGCTATAGAAATGGAAATTGTCCACAACTGTTATTTTTACAGTTGGATTGAATATTATAATTCTCTGGGTTGGGTACTTAAACTTGCAAGGCTTCACTTTTCTAATCAGTGAATGAGAATAATACACCTACTGTTCTGAGGAAGAAGAGATTACGTGACAAATGTTTACAACTATCCTACGTGCACAGAGGGTACTTGATAAACGTTAGTTCTCCTTTCCTTCCAACTCTGGACCAGATCTTACCCCAGAGTTGTAAGTCCAGGAAGTTTTCTTCTGCAGCATGCTACTGAATTATCACACCAGAAGCTAAAGAAGCCTAAATTGGATCTGTGCATAGATCCAAGAAGCAAAGTCAGCACGCAGCTTCAGCAGAGACCTCCAAACACGAGCACGAACTGGAGCTCCTGTCTTCCTATTATTTAAACGTACTATTTAATGAGTTAAATAATCAGACACAAAGATTAAAAAATAGAAGAGATGAGGAGACGTTCTTTCCCTAGAAATGGAACCAGGGATGCTGTCTTTTAAAGGCGGATGGGGGTGCTGGCTACGGTGGCTTTTTGGCAATTCAAACACAATCTCTTGGTTAAGTGGCTGCTGAACTGGCTAAGCCTGCACTTAGTAGCAAGTACAAGGTTCAGAGAAACTATTACCATTCCTTTAGCTGTAGCTCACAAGGACCCATATTTTTCCACTACTTGTGACAGGAAGCCCCTGAGTTGTAGCGTACATGGTGTCAGCAGGCTGCTCCTCTCTGTGAGGACTAGCAGGGCTCAGTCAAGGCCAAGGGGAGGGAGCCAAGCTAAATGCAGCTGTTGCTATATGGCCACAGCTCACCAGGCTGCAGCTTTGTTCCCTCACTCAAGAGAGGCACACTCGGGGCTAGGATTAAGCAGACCCAAGCCCCCCACATTCCCATCTCATTGCATTCTGTCTGGCCATGAGACAGAGCAGCACAATAGACATTCCATCTTACCTTAACGGAGCTCTCCAAAGAAATGTGTTTCCTGCCTCATTACATGATGTGCTACACTAAGTCTGTGTCATCAGTTTCGTAAAAAAAAAAAAAAAAAAAAAAAGGTAAAACTTTTTTTTTATACATTTTTAAAGCCCAATGTTTTTTTTTTTTTTTTTTTTTTTTGTCTTCACAGCTACCCAGCATTTAGGTACAGATGGTACATTTGAAGGTTCAGGGTTACAGGGGAGGGGAGAAGGGGAGTGAGGAGAAGAGAGGGGTAAGGAAAGAGAGTGAAAGAGAGAGGGGAGAGGAGAGACAGTGGAAGATTCATTGATCTGTGATATCAAAAAGTTATTGCCAGGGGATTTTAGTTTATATCTTAAGTTCCAGGAAGCCAAAATGTTCTGGGTAATACATGTGAATCACTGGAAAGAAATCTTCCATTTTCTGGCTAAAAGGTGACTCCTTTGATAACCACAAAGTCATGAATCATAGATACTTTATTACTCGACTTCCTTTCAATGAACTAAGAAAAAGTTACTCAAGACCCCCTCTAGGAATTAGTTAAGGAAAAGTGAGTCTCCTAGGCTTGAGCTCATCTGGGATGTCCTCTCTGAATTTCTCCCCTGGGTTCATTTCAGAAGATGGCATATAGCTGTGGCATCCAGTCTTAAGCGGGCCCCGCAGAAGGTGGTGTGGGCAGGAAGCTGCCTTCTGTGGCTGGGACAGGAAGGCCTGTCTGCCAATGTGCTGGGTTATTTCTTCAGCATGACTGCTTGCATTTTTAATTCTTAATCCTGGGATATCTGGGTTTGGTATTCCAAACATCAATCTCTATCTGAAGTTTACACAGCGTAATCTACTCACTGTTTTGTTGAGCAGAGTTTACATAATGACGGGGGAATATTCTGCTTTTGCATATATTATATATATATATATTCTTTTTTGCGTATGGACATCCTGGCTTCCCTGAGGGCCTCTCATCTTGTTTGTATAGGAATGGGGCTCGCAGGAAGGACGAGAGCAGAATCCACCTCTGATACTCCCTCCTCACATACACAAACCACATCGGAAGTCACCAACCACGCCATGCCATCCTTCGACAGAAGGCCACTTTAAGAAATCCCCAGACAGAAAACCTTAAACCTCAAAATCTCATTAAGCAATGCACTGAGACTCCTAAATACGAGTCTGAACCAGAGCTCCCTCACTAGCTGTGACCTTGAGGCAGCCCCCTTCTGTCTCTGGGCACCAGTTTTCTGATGGATAAAGCAAAAACGGTGAACTAGATGCTGTCAGCTCTAAGGATATCCCACTCATAGGACCATGTGGTACAAGTGTATGATCACTGGCTCTCAACTTTTCAGAAACACACCAATGAGAGTAAAGAAGCCACCTCTGGAATGACATTTTCCTTCCTTGGCTGCAGACGGTTTTCACAGCTCTTCACTCCCATACATGTAATAGCCACAGTTAAGTTCTTTCTGCAGTAACAACTTCTTAAATAAACCAAGACAATAACAAGTCTCTGGAATCCAAACACCTTTGATGTCTGACTTATAAATTTTTCAGCCTTTATAATTTTAAGGTTAAATTATATATTAAATTTCAAAGGCCAAGTACTTCAGAAGAGGGGGAAAGATTCCATGTGCTTCCCATGCATGCCTGGAGTTCAAATAAAAAATCTGCTCTTTAGTCACCAATGGCGTGCCCATCGGCTGTGTAAAATCTGTCATTTGTGGAACTGTGATATGTTTAAATTATTTATGAAAACCCCAAATAGCAAATTACATTGAATCAAAGTTCTTCGGATTGTCCTAACATTTATTAAAGCTATTTACAGAAGACAATTTTTTTTGTATCAGACTTAAAACTGCAGCTAAGTGACATAAAAATATAGACACACTAGGCAATGCAATCAATTTAGGATGTTTTTAAGTTTAATGATGTACACAAGAAATTGCATATTAAATTGGTTACATTTGTTAATGCCAATCTCATATCTTACAGCATATTAAAAAATGCTTGGTGTTACAGTTAATGAATCACATTTGACTTAATCAAAGTGTGCCGTATGGTAATCAAGCAACTAATAACAACACTGAACATATGGACATTGCTCTGATCAGAAAGCATTCTTAAAAACCATGCTTCATTTAACCCTCTGAACAACTTTATGAGGTGGGCATCATCCTTCCCATTCTACAAATGGGGAAAGAGGTTCACACACACACGTGACAGCACTTCAACCAAGACTCAAGATTCAGTGAACAGCTGGAGTCAGACGCAATGGACGAAAGTAGTATGTGGGTCTGTCCAAGCTCAGCAGAAAGAAGATGGGTCAGAGCCACTGAACGCACTCTTTCCTCTGAACACTCCCAAGGCTTCATGCCAATGCTGACACAGAGGGGACTGAGACACCACCACGCACAGGGCAGGGCAAGGCCCTGGGTGTCAGAGGGAAGCCTAGCTGTGCTTACTCACTTGCTCTGTGGCCTTGGGCAAATTACTTAACTTCTCAGTACCTTAGTTTCCTCATCTAGAAAGTGAGAATAATGACCTGATGTTTCAGGGCCGTTGTAAGGTAAAGACAGAACACGTATAAAATGTCTAACACAGCAATGGACATACAGAAGGTACTCAATAAGTGGTAATTTAAAATTTCTGATCCACTCCAAAATATTTATATGCCCCTCATCAACAAAATTCAGGCTTAACCCTGGTATATCCCTCAGAATTTGCTGTCTAGTACTGAAGAGGGGTCACAGCAATTAAAGAAGAATAATTCAGTACTTTGATTTAACAAAATCTTTATCAAAAACAAATTTCTCTATCAGTTATACATAAGGAAGAAGAAACACACTGATAACTCTGATTACATAAAAAATCTTAAGTTTCTTCATGGCCTAAGAAGAAAAAAAAATACTATAAATATAAGTTAAAACACCAATAATTCAGTGGGGAAGAAAAACAGCAAAGGAGAAAAAATTTTGGACCAATGGGTTCTCAACCAGGAGCAATTTTTGACCCCAGGGACATCTGGTAATGACTGGAGACATTTTTCATTGCCACATTTGGTGTGGGGGGGGGAGGGGGAAGCTACTTGAATCTAATGATTAGACACTTGAGATACTGTTAAACATCCTACAATGCACAAAACAACCCCTTGAAACAAAGAACCGTCCAGCCCAAATGTGAATAACACTGAGGTTGAAACCTACTATAGACACATGAAAAGACTCAGAGTTAGGGGTGTCTGGGTGGCTCAGTCAGTTAAGTATCCAACTTCAGCTCAGGTCATGATCTCATGGTTTGTGGGTTCAAGCCCCGTGCTGGTCTCTGTCGTGACAGCCTGGAGCCTGAAGCCTGCTTCAGATTCTCTGTCTCTCTCTGTCTCTGTCTCTGTCTCTCTCTCTCTCTTTCTCTCTGCTCCTCCCCTTGCTCATGCTCTCTCTCTCTCTCTCTCAAAAATAAATAAACATTAAAAAAAATTTTTTAAAGACTCAGAGTTCAAATTGCTTAATAATCTGTATTGGAAAGAACGTGGTCAGACAATCTGCATTATTGGGAGATGCAAACCAGGGTTCTAAATCCAAATTTAAATCCCCTGTATTGGGAACGTAAGAGAGTTCAACTTTTATAGCAGATAATTTGGTAAATACCCATTAAAATTAAGCTAGAACATGGCCTTTGATGCAGCAATGTTGTTTCTAAAAATTAATAAATTCTTGGATATTCTTGGATATTCACACATGTATACTAAGAATTCATTACTTACTACAAATAGTTAATAACATGGTCAAAAACTGAGTAACAGGCAAATACTGAATCATACGGTCAGTTTAAATATGCTATGGTACATGCCAAGGTAAAATATTACACAGTCTTTTAAAAATACAAGGTAGATTTTTTTGTGCTGATATTAATCGTTAAGCAAATAAATTAGACTGGCTTTCACTCTGGAGTAGGCCCTGTTGTGTCTTTTAAATTTTGTACCATATGTTATGTAATCAAAACAACGCACTAAATTTTTTTTTTAAAGAAGATGCCAGGCATGTCAACTGTTTTAAAAATCTGCCTTCAGGTCTTTAATTGGAATTTTAGTATCAGTCAAGAAGCAGTCAAGAAAAAAGGCACATTAAAATGTGGCAAAACCGAAGACAGTCTAATAAAGAGACTTGACGTAGGTATATACGAACTCAACAGAGTTCTGGGAAAACCACAGTGTGAACAGTATCCTGCCACTGCAGAAGAGAGCTCCTCATGACAGAGGCTGTGGCCTCAGGTGGAAAAACACAAAGACCCCCAGGGACCCTGCAGGCAGCAGTTGGGAATAAATACCCCAACCTCTCTCCCCTTCCGCCCTACAATCTCCTGCAGAAGGAAGCTCACTGATGCCTCCAGGGACACAGCGCGGGGCAGGGGAATCCCAGCAGAAGCATTATTAAACTCTGCATTTTACTGCTGAAGAATGCTCACGCATCTGGCCTTTTCTTTAAATCCACACACAAAAAAAATTCAAGGAGCTGTTAATCCAAGTAAATTAAGATAACCAGGGGAATTGGCAAGAGATAAATGAAGCCAAACAAGCATCAGATGGAAAAAACTACCTCTTCAATTACTATAAAAACTGTGCTCCTTATGTTTAAAGTGAGCTTTTGATTTTATCCCCACCCCCCACACCCCGTAAGGTAATTTAAATCCTTGCAGCTCAGCTTTTTAATCCTAAACCATACAACTGTTACAGTTTGTAGAAGGACACTAGCACATTCTAAGGCATGAAGGCCTTTATATCAGTTTTCTGAAAAAAAAAAAAAAAATAGGAAGGGAAGGGGAATGGGGAAGGGGAGGAGAAAAAAGAAAATGAGCCCTTTACCACCTGACTGACCCCACCTGAATCCACACCCTCTCATCCCACTCTACATGAGCTGTGTGTCCTTCAGGCCACCATGGAGCCATTTTGTTTCTGGCCAAACTCTGAGCACTCTGATTTTAAAAAAACTAAGCAAGAAAAAAAAAAAAAAAAGTCATTTATAAGCTTGTCAAGTATTTCAGGTCTCTCATTTTCTGTTTAAACCTGTCAAGGACAATGACATATCACCACACAATAGATCACTGCACTTACAGAAAATCATTCCTTTGATTTAAAGTGGAAAGCAGAGCCAGAAAACTCCAAAAAGCAACATGCTATATATGCTAAGAAATTACAGTAAATATTTCCTGAATAAAACATACTAAAGAAAGCCTAATCCCATTTATATTCCAGCATTTTTTTTTTCCTAACGCAGGCTTTAAAGACCAGATAATAGCATTTCAGGGCTCCAAGGGATTTTGAACACCTACTCCCTAAACTCTTCCTTCTCCTCCCACACATGAAACAATTAAAACTTAAGAATGAGTCTTGTTCAAGTGGCAGGACCAGGACGAGAACGTCCGTCTCCCAAAAGATTAGTAGTCAGTACTGACTGTTGATTACACTGTAATTCAGGACATAGCCTAGTGGAAATCTCAGTTTTTAAAAAAACCATTTTCAATGAACCAATTCAAAATTGGGCAAAGGGGCTTGAATAGGGCATTTCCCAAAGAAGATACACAAATGAGCGATAAGGCCGTGAAAAGGGACTCGACACGGTTAGTAATTAGGAAAATGCAAATCGAAACCACATTGAGGTACCACTACTTATCTATCAGGACAGCTATCACAAAAAGAGGCAGGGGAGAACAGTAAGTATTGGCGAGGACGTTATAAAATTAGAACCTAGCATGCCCCTCGTGGGAATGTAAAATCGTGCAGCCACCGTGGAAAATAGTTTGACAATTTCTCCTCAATTAAACGGAATTACCATATGATCCAGTAATTCCACTCCTGTGTAGGTTTCCCCCAAAGAAATGAAAGCAGGGCCCCCAACAAACACTTGTGCACCAATATTCATAGCAGCATGATGCACAGCAGACGGAAACCTAAGCGTCCATCAACAGATGAATGAATAAACAAAATATGGTCTATACATACAATGGAATATTATTCAGTCTTAAAAAGGAAGGAAATTCTGACACATGCTACGGCAGGGATGAACCCTGAAAACATCAGGCTAAGTGAAACAAGCCAGACACAAAATGACAAATACTGTACGATTCCACTTAGATGAAATACCGCAAATGTGCTGGATCATAGAGACAGAAAGTGGAATGAAGTTTGCCAGGGGCAGGGTGAGGGGACAGAGGAATGGGAAATTATTGTTTAATGGGCATACAGTTTATTTGAAATAATGACAAGTTCTGGAAATGGTTAGTGGTCATGGCTGCACATCACTGTGAATATACTCAATGCCACTAAAGTATATAGTTAAAAATGGTTAACATGGCCAATTTTATGTTATGTGTATTTTACCACAACTAAAAAAACACGAAAAAAAGACAATTCAAAAAAAAAAAATCAGCCATGTGAATTATGGGCTGAGGGTCTCATGAAAAGAAGCAATAAAATACTGCTATACTGGTGGAATTAAGAACAGACATTTCATTCAGAAAAAAAAAAAAAAAAAAAAAAAAAAAAAAAGAAGGCGCAAAACAAGTGAAAATTCCAAGCTTCCTGGGCAAGATGACCAAAACATAAGGGAAAGCTGTGTAAGAGGTTACATGCAGGTGAGAGTGAGGTCTTACTTGCTCTCTGGGGCTGCTTCTGAGGCCAAAAGTGAATGCCTTCAAAACATGATATACCTCGTTGTCCAGCTGACCTGGAGTGTTTTGGCCACAAAGAGGCTTTTCTTTTTTCAACAAGTTAAATAATATGTCAGACTCTTAATGCTTGGATAGTTTCTTCTTTTAAACTTGGCAAAATGACCCTTCAAAAGGCATGTGTAAAGACATTTGGGTTAGAAATAACAAACCTGTAACCCTCCCAAGGTGCTATGTTTATTTGAACATGTGATGATGCTATTGTTCAAATAAACACACTCCGCTTCCTCTCCCTTTCCGACAGCCATAGCACAGACACTTCGCAAATGAATGTCCACAGTAGCAATGCTTAGTGTTGAAAAGTGGTTTCTATTATACAGTCACTTCTGAGATGTGCAAAAAAAATGCCTCCCGTGCTAAGCATTTTCCCATTTGTTATTTCTTCAGTTTGCAAAGAATCCCCATAAAGGCCAATCAAGCCCACGTGAGTCATCCTGAGACACCTCAAATCATCTCAATCCTCTGGAATCCAACACGATCATCAGGTATAAATTATCAAATGCAAATTTGGCCTCTGGGAGCCTGGGTCCCATTTATTAGTTAATACATGTACAAGAAGGGCTGAAAGAACTAGCAGTCAGCTCCAGCCCCGCTGTGACAAAACACTGAAGGTTTTACCTAGAGAACAATCTTGAGATTTAAGAGGGCGAGTTCTCCAGGGACCTGGACAAAATACCAGAGATGGTCTGTGATACCGTCCAATAGGGGAAAATAGCAATGCCCAGAGCAGCATTGCTCAACTTGGGCACTGTTCATATTTTGAACCAAGTAATTCTTTGTTGTAGGGGTGGGCGGTCCTGTGCACCACAGGATGTTTAGGGGCCTCCTTGGCATCTGTCCACTACATGCCAGGACAACTGGCAAGCATGGTCAATTAATAAATGCCTGAAATTGCCAAATGTCTCTTGGAGGGGGGGTTGTGGAGGACAAAACTTCCCCGTGTTGAGAACCATTACACAAACTCAACTTTCCCTTTCCCATCTGCATAATGGATGTGAACCAGAGACTGCACAGTACCAGAGGAAATGGAGCATGGACCACCTGGGATATGCCTGCTGCACGCATGTGAAGAAAAACAAGAGTCCAGAGTGAGGGGAATGGGACTGCGGTGGAAGAAGGGAGAGTTTTAGCTTTGCCATCCCAGCGAATGCATTCATGGTGACTCTATTTTATTTCTCATTAATTCAACTTGTCTATTGCGTGGTAGGTGCTCTTGAATATCTTCATTAGTCCAAAACTAGGCACTAGGGGGCCTAGAGAAGCTTAGGTGTAATGAAGTTCAGGACAGAGATTATGTTACCAGAAACTCAGGATGATGGTTGCGTGAAGGGTTTGAACAGCTTAGTATCACTCAAGTATACCTTCTCTTGAACGCTGCATTCTCAAATCCTCTCGGAATGCTCAATATTAATCACAAGTAGAACTTAACTAGAATCAGGATGGATCTGTGCAAATATATCTCCCAGTTCACTTCATCTAGAAAAACAACTCAAATTTATGTCCTATTACTAGTAGGCAAAAAGTACAGTCCTTGCATATAGTTGTGCACACTATGGAATGGAACTTTTGTGGAGTGATTTGAACTGCATTCCAAAGCTGACAAAGGTCAGTAACAGTCACCTTACTGCCTGGGGTGCTGGCTGCCCCGCAGAAACCAGCTTATTGCCGTAGGGTAGAGAAGGTGAAGATTCAGGGCACCTGGGTGGCTCAGTCCATAGAGTGCCCAACTTCGGTTCAGGTCATGATCTCATGGTTTGTGAGTTCAGGCCCTGCATCAGGCTCTGTGCGGACAGCTCAGAGCCTGGAGCCTGCTTCGGATTCTTTGTCTCCCTCTCTTTGCCCTCCCCTGCTTGCACTCAGTCTCTCTTTGGAAGGGAGGGAGGGAGGGAGGGAGGGAGAAAGGAAGGAAGGAAGGAAGG
>NW_024412419.1:27254492-27308630 GCF_014898765.1 Herpailurus yagouaroundi | reverse complement strand
GAAGGAAGGAAGGAAGGAAGGAAGGAAGGAAGGAAGGAAGGAAGGAAGGAAGGAAGGAAGGAAGGAAGGAAGGAAGGGGAGAGAACATTCTTTGAGAGCTTGACACATATCCCTTGAAATTCAGGGGACATGGTGAACAAAGACCCTGTCCGACTGTCCCCTGGAAAATTCTGAAGGCAGGAGGCATGGCAGAGCAGGAGGAAATGATAGGGTAAGGAGAGAAGGCGGCCTGCCACACCAGCATTTGATGTCTTTGTGGCCCTGGCCAAGAGGCTGTCGGGAGGTGAGGAAACCTCAGCTCTACGAAGAAAGGAACTGAGGTAGGAAAGTTGCAAAGGGTTAACCTATTTCGATTATATGGCATTTATAAACCATTTACTAATGCAGTGTCAGACTCATTCAAGAACTCAACAAGTATCATTAATGATAACATATCTTTTTGAAACCATTTTTCTTATGAACTACTAACACCTTAGATCTTTGCTACTCTATGGGTGATCCATGGCCCAGCAGGATCCCATCCCCAGGAGCCGGCTAGGAATGCAGAATCTCAGGCCCACCCCAGAACTACTGAATGAGAAGCTACATGATGTCAAGATTCACGGTGATTCCTGAGCATGGAAGGGTGATGGGCCCTGGTTTAGACGTCAGGTTCTCTATCAGAGCTGTATCCAACAATCGTCAACATCGTTTGTTTTCATAATACACATACCCAAAACACACCCAGGCATTGTGATCCAAGAAGCTGGGGTATGGACTTTTAAGTAATCCATGGGACAATCTGTTGTAGAACCGGGACTGAGAGCCACTGATTCAGGGTTTGGAAAAAGGCACACATTTGAAGTTGGGTTTCAGCCAGAGCTCCTAACTACTATCCCTATTCCCCTACCCCCATAAACATTTCTATACAGGTGAATCCACTTCTTCTAGAGGCTTCATTAAGTCACTGCCAACCTGTAGCAAAACCTACAATTAGCTATAATTTTGTCTCATAACTGATGAGGAATCCCATTCAAAATGATCCAACAGGACAAAAATGGCAACCCAATGGAGACATGCAAAGCAAGACAGGTTGAAAAGATACTGGAGGCCTCCAACTTGAACCCTGTCCACAGCTGCCTGGGATGTGTCAGTTTGACTCAGCACTGACTTGTCATGAGGGCTTGTTATTTGTGAACGAAGATGAAAGGAACCATTCACCAGCCACCAGCAAATTGTTAGGTTTTCTTGTCTAGATTTTGTCTTGAGGGAAGAGACAACAGGACCTGATTTAAATCAGAACCCGACTTAGCCACTGTTGCGGCGTTCCCAAATATTCAAACTCAGCCACCACTGGAGAAGATCAAATTTCAAGTAACTAGCTAAAATAGAGCCCAAGCTCTTGAATCCCACCCTGATTTCTAGGATAGACTATTAGGCAAATTGGACACTATTAGTCCCTGGTGCAGTATGTTTCTAAGAGTTAATTTCCTTAAATGAGATCCCTCAGAATTTTGAAGTTTTCAAGTAACTGCCAGGTAAAAAGGAGAAATACTTCTGGCAGAAAATGGTCCATAATATGATGAAGTTTGACAGAAGGGAAATGATAACTACTGTATGAACGGTCAGAAGTCTTTTACCAAATAAGGTTATGATTTCTGCAGTGAATGTGTTTCAATAAGAAGATATTTTCAGCCTGAAGAGTTAGCTTCTTTTTCAAGACGGGTATAATACAGAGTAAATTCTGTTTGATACTAATTCATCTATTTACCAAATACACAACTTTGGCAAGAATGTTATTTTTTTTTTTTCTTTTCCATACAACGTCATGCTTTTCTGGGCACATTATGGGACTCTCAGATGTTTCTAATTACCCTCTGTGTACACCCAATAAAACAGCTGGCTCAAAATGTTATTAATACCACAAGAAGATCCAGAGGGCTCATAAATCACCCTTTCTTCAGAAAGGGACAATGCAGTGGCAAAAAGTGACATATTCTAATCTTGCTAAATAAGACTAGTTAAGAACGTTCCAGGGCACTTGCTAATTTGTCAGAAAAAGGGCAGTGGTCTGTTTTCCTTGCTGCAAAAAAAAAAAAAAAAAAAAATCTTAATGTCAAGTTTCCCTTTTACCTCTTCTAAGGAAAATTTGATGAAAATCAGGTTGAGTTTTTGCACTAGGAAAGCTCAGAAACTCTTCAGAATCCAGAACAAATTTTTATTGAATCTGATGGGCATCTGAAGTTTGGTCTCAGAGTGAAGAAATCTCTCATTTCTGCCGAAAGTTTTTCTTTTTCCCACCAAATCTTACAAAAGCCAACACTGAAGCCATGCCAGGTTTTTGGTAATTATTGCGTGAGTCTAAATGCAAGATAATGGTGTCGAGCAGGAAACCATTCCTTAAACCCATACTCTTCAACTAAATAGAAAATCAAGTTTTAATAAGTGTATCAATGACAGCATTACATCAAATTGGCAAAGGAAGGGCATCTGGCTCTTCTCATTTTATTTGTGATATATCTTTGGAGAATAAATCTCAAACTTCCTAACTAACTTTATCCTTCCCCATTTGGTAGTTATTTTATTTTCCTGGACTGTGTCACATGAAGATGACTGTGTGGCTGCCCTCAAAAACATTTTCATATCATCTGTTAGTTCCAGGAGGTTTTTCCAACAATATACAAATACATTATTCCTCCTCCACTTGGGGGAAAAATACACACACACACACACACACACACACACACACACACACACCTTGCTACTAAAAGCTGATATAAATGTTTGACTCTAAGACTAAAGATGCAAAATTAAGCCCGACTTGTATGCCAATAAATTCTGTAGGTATATACTGTATCTCATAAACGTGATTTCAGTATTTATGTCCAACTTCCTTAAATTTAGTATAACCTAGGAGCCCGGAGGTAAATTACACAATGACAGCAAAGTGAGTAGCACAAAACTGCATCAAATGTTATAATCATACATCACAGGAGATGCCCCCCATCTATGCAAGATGATTACTTTTCCTCCTGACCATAGCTTTCTGTTCCAAAATGTACTACACTATTTAAATGCTTTTGCTCTTGCCAGCAGGCTTGGCAACAGGCAAGAGCTTCCTGGGTTAGCAAGTGAACCTCTCAAGGAGGAGCAGGATCCAAGACAGAGGAAACATGGTACTACCACATTGTCTCCATGATATGATAATGATGCCCAACATTATTTTGTACCTAGTCTAAAGTGCCCAGAGTTAGCCTAAACGTGAGCAAGTACAGAGTCTTCTGTGCAGTAGGAGCAGAGGACCAAAGTGAAAGAATAATACAAACATCCTTCTATGCCTTTCTAGAAGCTATTGTGCCATCAGGATTGGTAAATGAAGGAACCACAGTTCTGTGGTTATGCAGGGAATATACCCTATCTAAACTCCAGGAGCTGTAAGTCCACAATACCCTCATCACAGGACACAGAGGTTGTGAATTACGAGAAGGATGTGTTGGGGCACCTGGATCGCTCAGTTGGTTAAGTGTCCAGCTCTTGACTTTGGCTCAGGTCATGACCTCATGGTTCATGAGATCAAGCCCCACATTGAATTGGGTTTCTTGGGATTCTCTCTCTCTATCCTTCCCCTTCTCTCCCTCTCCCTCCCTCCCTCCCTCTCTGTCTGTCTGTCTGTCTCTCTCTCTCTCTCTCTCCCTCCCTCCCCCCCTCTCTCAAAATGAATGAACAAACTCTTTTTAAAAGAAGAGAGAAGGATGTGTTATTTTGGGGAAAAGAAAGGTCTTTTTGAAATCAATCCAAGGAACCCATGTGTACCCTCAGCTGGCTCCTTCTCATAAGCCTGAAAAGCACTGTAAAAAAGTCAGCTCATTATTGGATTCATTCGACTAGTGTGGAATCAGACAGGTTACATCACCAGCCCAGGGGTGCAGAGCCATCAACAGTATACCAGAGCTAGACCACCAGGGTCAAGTGACAAGGTAGTCACTAGAAGCAGAATAGAGAAGAGGAAAAGCAGCAAAGGAAGAAACCTTTGAAACGGAGCTTGAAGCTGTTCCTTAACAGACTGTGAGAATTTAGACAGAGGCAAGAGTGGGGAGTGGGAATTCATGCAGGAAGAATAACTAAAGATGTAGGAATCTGGGGCGGCTGGGTGGCTCAGTCAGTTGCACGTCTAACTCGTGATTTCGGCTCAGGTCACGATCTCACGGTTTGTGAGTTCGAGTCCCACATCAGGCTCTGCGCTGACAGTGCACAGCCTGCTTGGGATTCTCTCTCTCTCCCTCTCTCTTCCCCCTCCTCGCTCGCTCACTCTCTCTCTCTCTCACTGGCTAAGAAAAAACAGATACGTTTTTAAAAAATAAACAAAGGTTTGCCATGAGTAGCAAGTACACCACAGTGTTAAAAAGCGTCTTTTTCATGCATCTTGTAGTCACTGCAATATGTTCTCCTATTGTGTGTCCCCAAACTCTATAAACGCTGCTCCGATGGTTATTTTACTCCTGCAACATCAGCTGCCTGAGGATTCACGATGAAGCTGTGTCAGGTAAAATCTGTGTGCCACCATTACACAGGCACCTGCGTAGACAATTTGCTCTGCCAACTGAGATGCATTAGGCATTTCTAAAGTAAGGCTGGCACCTTACGGTGCATGCTGGCACCGGGGAGATGAACAAAAAGCACACAGGTCCCTGTCCCCAAGCAGTGTAGAATGTAGTGGAAAAAACAGGTATAACAAAATTAGGGAAATGAGGCTTTGTGGCACAAGCAGCCCTCGGCTGACTCCTGACAAAGCAGGAGGTGATTTGCTCAAGAACACGGGCTGGAGAAGTGCACCTGCCAGGCAGATAGCAGTGTGAACAGAGGCACAGCAGCACAGAAGGCTTGGTGCATCTGGGGACCTTTGGTAACCTGGAGCCTCGGATGGGCTGAAGCAGAGATTAAGGCTGAGTTAAGGCCGTCCTGAGTTAAGGCCCAACATGCTACACTAAGCAGTCTAGTTTTACAAAGATCATCCCCTGTGCTCAAGCTGAGCAATTAGGAAAGAACATGTGCTTTGAGACACTGTGGTACAGACTCCAAAGAACTCTGAAAGGTCATTTATTCTAGGCTAGCCAGGACAACACCATTAAGGAGTCCCAGCCACCCCCATGACATAGGCCAGACATGGCTTACCAGGAACAATCGATCACACATGCATTTCTCACAGAGCTAGCAAACTGCTGAAATCTTTTACCTATGGTTGTTTCTTTTCTTTCTTTTTTAACTGTCCTGACTACAGACATTTTTTTTTTAAGTTTATTTATTTTTGAGACAGAGAGAGACAGAGCATGAACGGGGGAGGGTCAGAGAGAGAGGGAGACACAGAATCGGAAGCAGGCTCCAGGCTCTGAGCCATCAGCCCAGAGCCCGACGCGGGGCTCGAACTCACGGACCACGAGATCGTGACCTGAGCTAAAGTCGGACGCCCAACTGACTGAGCCACCCAGGCGCCCCTCTTTTTTTTTTTTTTTTTTTTTAATGTTTATCTATTTTTGAGAGTGGGGGAGAGGCAGAGAGAGAGGGTCAGAGGATCCAAAGCGGGCTCTGTGCTGACAGCACAGAGAATGATGCAGGCCTCAAATCCCTGTACTGTAAGATCATGACCTGAGCCAAAATCAGAGGCTTAACCGACTGAGCCACCCAGGCACCTCTACATACATATCTTCTTACACAACCACTCTGTGCCCCATATCTTCTCAGCTTCCAAGATCTTCCTTTTCAACCAACAGGACCTCATTCTCTCCTGGTTTGGGCTCTTAACATCAACAACTTATTGCCTCTCCTTGGTCCAACTAACCCCTTGGAATTACCTTTCCATGCAGCGCTCCTCCACACGGGACCCTCTCCCTAAACACACACACACACACACACACACACACACACACACACACACACACCCTCATAATCAGTTTTATTTCCATTAAAAAAAGCTCCATACCAAAATCATGTGATCTGTCTTACAGAAGATACTGGAGAAAAAGAAAAAGGCAATGCTGCTTCTTTGGTAAATTTTTTCTATATCAAAGACCCTGTACTTTTTATTATAAATAACCAGATTCCTTCTGCAATAATTCTAGGACCATGTTTTCACCCAGAGACTTGCTGGCTCCCATGCTCTGTGAATGAGGCTCTTTATCTAAAGATGTTATTAACAGGATTCCTTGATACAATGTGTGTGTGTGTGCGTGTGTGTGTGTGTGTATGTAATATATACAGATCAATATACAGATCAATAAAACCTAATCCAACAACACATATAGGACAAATTTGCCTGAACGTTCCTAACACCAGCCTTCTGGAGATGTGCCACAGTTGAAATAAAATAATAAACACAGTGATAGAGTTAGGTTACTCTATCTGTGAAGTTTGTGATGTTCTGTCCCAGAGCTCACTACTCACTCCGTTCAGGTCTTTGCTCAAACGTCCTCTCACCAGACAGCCCTTCCCGACTGGTCTAAAATAGCCATCCATACCTTCCACCCACACCCCCACCTCCACCTCCCCTCCCAAGTTGCTATTTCTTCATAGCATTCATCACTACCTGGCATTAGGTCAAATTTTTCTTACATATCGTATATTTTGGTAGTACCCATGTGACAGTACTGTATACTCACACTATAGCTTGGTTTTATTTCTCAATTGTGGTCAAATATATGTAACATAAGATTTATGATCTTAACCATTTCTAACTGTACAGGTCTGTAGTGCTAGATGCATTCATATTGTTGAGTATTCAATCTCCGGAACTTTTTATCTCGCAAAACTGAAACCCCATACCCATAAAACAGCAGTTTCCTATTACCCTCTTTCCCCCAATCCTGATAACCACCATTCTCTCTCCCTCTAAGAAGCTGACTACTTAGATAATTCATACATGTAGAATCACACACCCTGTGTTAGTCTGTGACTGGCCCATTTCATGTAGCATAGTATCATCAAGGTTCACCCATATTATTTAGCCATGCTGTATTTTTTTAGTGTTGCAGGGGCAAGGACTTTGCCTGTTTTGCTAACCACTGTATTCTTAATACCTATACCAATCCTCGACACACAATAGGTGGTCAATAAAGATGTTAAATAAATTAATATTCCTAATACCACTTCCAAAGCCCAAATAAAATGAACAACAAAATGCTTTACATGATGGCATATATTCACTATTGGAAAATATTCTGAAAAGATTAAATATATGTGGGAGTAGTTTCTTTGATAAATTCTTAGGCATTCTAAATTGCCTAAACGAAAGCAACCACTTTCTTTTAGTATTATACTAGATCATGTTTAGAAACATAAATCTGTACAATGCATCAAGGGGAAAATATATCCACCACTTAATCAAAGAGTGATATGTTGGCATTTCACTGGTTTTTGTGCTGGATAAACATCAAGAGATCCAAACAATGACAACTGGCAGAGGACAAAAGACTCTGAACTAAGTTGCCAGAAAAAAATCGAAATGCTTCCCCCTCCTTGAGCAGTTACTGGTTTACTAATTGCCTGGATGAGTGAACTGTCTTCCCTCGTTACGAAGAGACCCTACATAATGAGTGTAACAAAACAAACTGCTTCCATTCCTCAAAAACACTTCAGTACAAGGTTGGTTTCGTGAGATATACGGGGGAAATTCCCAGCGCAGAGCAGCAAACCAAACTCAACAGTTAAAAGTGGCTAGAGACTGTCATCGATTATGAGCTGATCAAAAGCTTGTTTTAGACTAATAAAATGCTAGTTTCCAGCCTTAAAAAAAAAAACTGAGAAAACTTCCTCCTTTTTTTCAAAATGAGAAATCTCTATGTCCCCTTTTCAGAGAACTTTAGTAAGTTCTGGAAAAGTCCAAATTCCTACACTTGGAATTCAAGGTACTCTACAACCATGCCCCAACCTACCTACCCAGACTTATCATGTATTATCATTATCTTTCATGCTTTCTGCATTTAAGTGAAACTACTCCCAATTCTCAGAAACTACCTATGCACGTTCTTGTCTCCCTGCCTAATTCCAACAGGTAAATTCTTCCTTCCCATATCAACCACACCTCCCTTCCCTCTACTTCCCTTCCACCTGTATTTTGGAACTTAATCAACGTTTCAAGTTCCACTGCCCTCATCAGTCTACAATCAGGCAAACATGCATTTAGCCAGCTCTGGCTACAAGCCAACCCCTACAAGGGTTAGCGCTGGGATAGCATGGTGACAGAAAAGTCACACGCCATTCCTTTCCCTCCTCAGCTAGACGTGGTATCTCCTTCTCAGAGATCCTCGTTCAGGCTCCAGCAAAGCACTTTCTACTTTGATTTAGGTTTATGTATGCATGCTCCTCGTCTCAAAGCACAAGCTCTCAGGGAACAGCTTTAGGATTTGTCTCGGAAAATCTAGCACAGTGTTTTATACATACTCACCTGGCAACAGGGTGAGAAGGAGGTATGTGGACACTGGGGAGGCAAACCTGACTGCAAATCACCTTTAATCAAACCCACCAGGGCTATGGTACTCATATCCACAGAATATGAATCCTGTAATTTACCTCCCTCAGAGGAAATAAGCATCAAATGCAATAACATGGGAACATACTTTTTAAATTATCAAATAATTTTTGTAATTATTCAGCTGATGCTGATGGAAACTGAGTCCCCTGTAACTCTTCAGAGAAAGCAGCATCATATAAACCAAATGTGTTATTTTAGCAGTCATGATTGCTTTTCAGTGGCTCTACAAATAAGCTATGTCACGGGATAGTATTATTTTATTTCAAACATTCTAGTTGTGACAACATGAATTCCTGTGTTCTTATTAAGGGAACTTATGACTCTATAAACAACTTTAAAAATACCAGAAGGTCGTCTTCATGATATCCCTATGAATGGAAAGAATCCACTAAAACAACAATGGTTAACCTGCTGGCCCACCCAACTAGGAATATGTTTCCATTTTTTAAAAAGGCAAAGGTGGGGAGAGCCAAGAGGCAAAGCTCAGAATATGACAAAAAAGGTGTTATAATTAGAAATCTGCTTTAAAGAAAATGCCACTTGATGGAAATACTCTGCTATATCATATCAATATCCTGTTCGTAAAAATGAGTTTATTCTAGAATCTCAGAGTACTTGCCTTGGATATCATCCTCATCCAGGGCTCACAGTAAGTGGAAGTTATACTTAAGATGTCTCTAACTGAATACTCAAGAGCAGAGACTATATGCTTAATAGTCATGAAAACAATACACCTGCCTCTCACATCTGAAAAGCCCAGACTCCCCATCACCAAAGACCAGAAAGACTGGCACAGAAGCAGCACGAAACAGGAAGAAACCAGTATCACCCCTGTGTCTGCTAAAGAACCATCCTTTGTATCTCTTTTAAAAAATTTCTTAATGCTTATTTATTTTTGAGAGACAGAGAGAGATACAGACAGTGTGAGCAAGGGAGGGGCAAAGAGGAAGACACAGAGTCTGAAGCAGGCTCCAGGTTCTGAGCGGTCAGCACAGAGCCCAACACAGGCCTGGAACTTGTGAACCCTGAGATCATCACCTGGGCTGATGTTGGATGCTTAACCAACTGAGCCACCCAGGTGCCCCTCTGTATATTTATTATTACCTCTTCTGTGTGGTCAGTGACCTGAGCCCAAGAGGATCTAAAGCCAGAATATGGCCAGTGGCCATGGTGAAGCCAGGACTCCAATCCAGGGCTACAGGTCTCTCAGGTGACTATTCTCTATTAAACCATCCGTCCTTCCCACAAAACCCAACTCCATGAGGTTCTTCACCTTGTCCCTCCTACCCATCGTGGTCAGACCCCACGCAATCAAGTAAACAGATGACCTAAAGAGATCTAAGTTCTAGTCCTAGCTAACAGACTTGCTATGTAACTAAGTCAAGCTCACTTACACCACTGCCTAAGTTTCCCTATCAAGAAAATGTTAATAATAGTATGTGTTCCACTTCCTTCAAAAAAACCAAAAAACAAAAAACCTATAAATCACTATGGAAATGTTCAAATTTATTTCTGCAGTTCTGATGATCACAATGGACTAGTTAATTAAGCTCCCTTGACCTTGAAGTCCATATGGTTTTCCCAGTAGTATTTTGACTTCTGGGAGCAGGGGTCAGCAAACTATGCCACTGAAGTCAAATTTGGCACACCCAAGGTTTTTGTAATGCAGCCACACCCATTCTTGTACATACTGCCTACACTGCTTTCATGGCCACAGCAGAGTTGAGTAGTTGCATACCACATGTTTGTGTTGCACTGTCTCAAGTATTTACTATCTAGCCCTTTAGAGAACAAGTGTGAGTCCCCACACCTTACATAGCAGAGGCCAAAGAGAGCAGCTAACAAATTTAATGAATTTTGAATTTTCCCCAAGCTGTTCTATTTTCCATATACATGTCTTATGAGCAAAAGATTTAACATATTATAAGCAAATATAAATAGAAAAACGGTCAGAAAGCTACTTTTTGTAACTAATAAAGCTATATTAAACCAGTTAAGTCCACAAAGATACTTATGTCTAAAAAAAGAACTTCTAAAATTTTCTGCATTTCTGAAGAATCATAATCTATAAGTTCTACAAAATTACCATTCTTCAATTTAAAAAATTTAAAACTGGTCCCTCAGATTATCCAGTCTTTTAATTAAAAGACAGAGAAGAGGAAAATAGCTCAGGATAGAAATTAAGTATTTCCCAGGACTTCCAATGTGAAACTTTATTACCATGCCTTTTCTGCCTGTCTCTCTCTCTCTCTCTCTCCCCCTCTCTCCCTCGCTCTCTCTCTCTCTCTCTCTCGTGAACTACTCTGCCAATCCTTTTGTGGCAGAGTTGAGCTCTGGTTTTGAAATATTTTTGTGTAAATAAGTTTGCTCCGTTTTACATTTTGAATAGGCTACGTGTATCCTGTTCCTAAACAGCTGCTGAAATGCCAGACAGGAAAGTGTGCAGCGTGTTTTAACAAGTAGACTTCCTCTGTTTCTCAAAGCCTTCAAATATGTAGTTTCAAAATGAATACACTGTAAGCCAAAAAATTACCACCCATCCGATTGCTTTGTCACTCTTACTGTAAAGATTTATGAAAACTGAGAGGAGGAGGAGAAGCAGTGATTGCTGCTGCTGATGGAGCTGAGAAAGCCGCCAGAGCAAGGCAGGCAATCAAGAAAAGTAAAAGTGGGAAAAAGCCATTAAGCACGTAATAACCTACTGGGAACTGCCTTTTCTCTTCCCCTCATTGTCTATAACCCTCCAGAAAATGATATTACTTGTTGCTCATAAAAAGCCCTAAGGGTTTAAAGGAAGACTGAATTTCAGAGGTCACTAAACATAAGCCATTTATTTTCTGTATGAGACAAAACTGAGGTCCAGAAACAGTAACTGTCACACCCTGTGGATTAGGTAGGTAGTGGCAGGACCCGGACCAGAATCTAGTTTCCCGATCATCAGTTCAACACACTTCCCATTAGACTCGGCGCTCTGCCCTGCTAAGCGTAACTTGGCATCCACCAGCTAAATTCTTTTTTAAAATATGCCCAAACGCCGCTATCATAGCCAGGAAATTCACAACACCCTTTTAAATAGTATCTATGGGCATACGTTTTTTTCCATGTACAGACTCTCTAGAATAATGCTTTGACCTCATAAGGGTTAGGAGTCACGATAAAGCAGAGAATAATCAAAAGAGCTAATAAGGACTTCAGGCTGCCCCCTTGTATTTTGTCTTGATGATAATCAGTTTGAAAGAGACACCCTCTCTCCTACCCCCCCAGACACACACGCTCAAGACTAAACAGCAATATTCCATAAAAAGACCAGATCTAGCCAGTGTTATTATCTGTCTGACATTTGGGTTATTCTTGTGAGTAACTCATAAAGTAATGTGGGTGTCTGTGATTATTTGAGTACACATGGCAAACCATAATTGGTCAAAAAATAATAAAAGACATTTTTCCGTGATAAAAATACTGTATTGCGTGACAACATGGCAGCGTGACAGCATTCGGTGGACCGCAAAACTTTCGCCCTTTACGAAAAAGTAGAAACAACACAAAAATTTTTTAAGTAAAAAGCTTTCTTTTCAGGGACCACCGTAGTTCATATTTAAATTAGTTAAGAGAGATTAAAAGGTTTTGAGTGCTGACAGCAAGCCACTAGCATTTCTTCCCCTAAATCCATGTCATGTATCAATGTATAATTCAGCCTTCTGAATCAGAGCAGAAATGTGGTGAAGGATGCAAGTCTGTATCCCTTACTACAACCAAAACGCAGTTTTTGACAATTCTTGGAAGTTTTTTTTTTTTTTTAGAACATGCCTATCCGTAAAGTAAAAAATTTAAACTTAAGCAACACTATCCAAATTTTGTAACGGGAGTCAGATCTAGGACAAATTCTTATTGCTGAGCAGATTAAACGTGAAGCTGATCAATGCGAACTGTGCATTAGGGTCTCAATGTAAAAGCTATCCCCTTCTGTCCTATTGATACCACCCACCCCCCCCCCCATCACCACAGGCTGCGTCCATGATAAGCAATCAGGGGCAACATTCTAGTTGCCATCTCTCTGAGAAGCCAGAAAAGCAGGGTAAAAATTATTCTGAAAGTGATTTAAAAGATCTCCTGGAAGAAGCGTATTCGTGCTCATAGACAGAAACCCATTCAGGCAGAGAGCAGTGTGAGTGGAGGAGGATGTCTACATGCTACGATCTCAGAAAACTCAATTCAGGAAGGACAGTGAGGGACCGTGGAGGAACTCACCCACTCGGAAGTTCGTGGCCGTCAGGGTGTCGGCAGCGTGACCATTCTCACTAATGAGAGTGGTGGTGTTCCCCTTCTCACAGCTGTTCTGACAGCTGCCCTTGGTGCAGGTCACTTTACAGATGCTCGGAGTAAAGACCACCTTGATGCGGCCAGTGTGGTTACTCACTAGGAGCGGAGGCAAGGAGAAAAAGAACAACAAACACATCAGCTTAGTATCCATGAAAGTGCCTTGGAAGGTTTAAAAAAAAAAAAAAAAAACAAGGGGAAAAAAGCAAGGAGAGGAGAGGGGGAACGAGAGAGCCCACAACCCGACAGGTTTAAGGAAAGAGGGAAGCCTTCAGTGCTCGCTGCTCTGTATCCAGTGGTGTCTCTGAAACAGGAGTAGGAAGCTTAGCAAACAGAACTCTGGGATGCACTCCAAAACCACATTTGAAGTCGAGTCACTGGAGTGGGATTACTAACCACAATGCTGCACTTTATTCACGGGCAGACAAAGAGCAATACGGAGGGCACGACATGAAAGAGCCAACCCTGACAGGCAGATGTAATGCAAAGAGGTTGGCCATGCACCTCGTGGTGAATAAACTCTTGTGTCCTCAACTTGCATACTTTCCCTGTTTCTCCACTTATTAAGTCACTATTTGCAGTCCGACCCCTGGAAATGTTTTAGGCATGCGGCATGTCTGAAAACATCTGTCTCAAATCTCCTGGCACTCTCGGCTGAAGTGATCAAATCCTGTGACGCAGCTGTGGGAGCCCGTTTCTTTTTCACAACTCCGGGGCATTATTTCCCCATGTTAATTTATGCAACCTGTATTTGTGCCTTACTGTCAACAGGGACCATCTAAGAAAAAGGGAGCCCAGGTCACGAGGCTAAAGGGTTGCCTCTGTTAAAATACCATCCTGGAGCCCTCACTGCTGCCATTCACAGGCCACTAAGGCACATATTTCCTGCACTCACGTGGCCCTCTTCTTAAAACCAAATGCTATAACCTGAGTGCACAGCAGAGGCAGCAAAGTATTACAAAATGGGCACTAATCTAAAAGTCAGATGCTGGGTTATAAGCCTGCCTCGACCACGGTGTGACGTTGGACATGTCATTTCACTTTTTCTACAAAACATGAGAGACGTGCAGCTCATGTTTTCTAGCTAGTTCTGATGTCCAGGGTCTGTAGTAGGGGTCAGAAAACTGTAGCCCAGGGATCAAATATGGCCCATGGCCTGCTTTTGTAAATAAAGTTTTATTGGAACACAGCCACACATACTCACTTACATATTATCTATGGCTGCTTTTGTGCTACAATAGCAGAGCTACAAAGAGCATGCATGACCTCACCCAGAACTGCCATTCATGACCAAGTCCCAATCCAGACTCTAGGGCAAAGTGCAATACAGAAACTCTAGTGCGATCTCTGCATCTGTGATACACCCCCGTCTAGGTCCTTTCCTCTTTCCAGGAGCCTAGGCAGGAAAGCAAGATGGTAGCCGCAGCTGGAGACAGATGGTTCAGCTCTGAGACTAAGGATGATAGGAAGCAGTGCCCTGCCTATTGTCACTGTGTTACTTCAGTGGCCAAAGGAGAGACTAGCTCTGGGCCAGCCTTTCTGCTGCCATCCTCTGTCTACCAGAGGCAATTCTGTCCCCCTCATACTGCTTTGGTTTGACCAGGACTAGATTTTTAGGAAATCATCCAAGAGGCCTCCACAGGCCCTCAACAAAAAAAAAATCATGGTCAAACCTGAGCTTGGAGACAAAGAACCTTAACCAAAAAAAAGTTAGAATTTCAAAGCTGGACCCCAAAGGTCCTCTGACACAACCTTTATTTAAACATCTCTAGTGACAGGGAGCTCATTATCTACTAAGATGGTACATGCTGGTTTCTTAGCTGTTCCTAGCAAGTGTACTTCCTTCTGGAGCTCAAGTGTGTCAGTTGCACCCATTAACCCTAACTCAGCTCCCCACGGTCTCACAACCTAGTAACGCCTCTTCCACAAGACAGCCCTTCACCTCCTCAAAGATAACTACCGAGTAAGTAATGAAAGCTCAAGTCAGAAGGAACTTGAAGAGATCAGCTTGTGTTGGCCCCTTCACTTAACACAAGAAAATGATTCTTCCAGAAGAGAAACAGCCTCAGATCTTTTCAAATGTTTTTTCAAGACCGTTTCCCATTCTCACTCAGTGGTTCCAACACAAGAGATCAGGACACACAGTGTGAAGTGGGGAGATGTCCTAGGGCTCAACCAAATCTTCGAGCACCTTGCAAAACAGGACTCAGAATCCTGTTCTATAATGGGCCAAATAATAAACATTTGAAGGCTAGCGGCCTAAAGGACTCTTGTTGGCAATTATTCAACTCTGTTGTGGTAGCCTGAGAGCAGCCTGTCGAAAACAATATATATGTAAATGAATGGTGTGGCTGTGTTCCGATAAAACTTTATTTGAAGAGGCAGTCTGCCAAAAACTGCTTTGAATGCTTACACAACATTTAAAATTTTTGAGTATACCTCAGAAATTTAAAAAACTACAATAGAACGTTGATTCCAGAGACAAAATTCACATAGTTCGACTTTTTTTTACAGTAGTGCGCGTGTGCGTGCACACACACACACACACACACACACACACACAAACCAGCTCGCGCTCTAAGTTGTCAGACCATGCTTACAAATATCTTGAGAATACTCTGTGAATCTAAGTGTGTGAAGCCCATTTTAAAAAAAGGGGAGAGACAACACTGTCCCACTTCAAAAGAATATAAACTTCTATTTTTTCTGGCTCTTGGTACAATAATGAAATTAGAAATGGTGTGCCAACTATTTTGTCTTCTCTGGCATTAACTCGTGGCCCGGGCGGCTGCCATGCAGATGCTCATACCGTCACCTAAATTCTGCTCACTTAGGCGAAGAGAGACATCCAAAGAAAGCAAGCACTTAATCATTATTCCCGTTTCACCTCGCAGCTACAGTAGTCACTTTATAGGCACTTGAGAGTCTCCAGGCCTATTGTTTTTAAAAACTTATTCTATTTCTTTGCCAAAAGAAAAAAGTTTTTGGCCTGGAATCATTTGGATTTTCAAAAGGCAGAGACAGTTTCATATGACTTAATTCTGATTTTTACAGTGTTCACATCTTCTTGGAAGAAGACACATTTTATTTCATATTTCCCTTTGCATTTTACTAACATTCTTCTATAAAAGCAGTCTAATTCTAAAGCAGACACATAATCTCAGCGAGTCCTCTTGTCTTCATGAAGCATTGATTTCATTATCATTAGCGTTAGCTTTCGAAATCAATCTCAAAATCAGTATTGAAAAATTCACAGCTGCTTTTCACACTAGACTGTCATGTGTAAAAGCTCTAATAGGATCTCTGTAAATATTACAGGATTAGAAAATACACTCTCCGATTCCCCTTGTAAAATCATTTCTAGGTAGCCGAGGGTATCAGGTAAAGTTTAACTTTCAAAGAACCCAAAAGTAAGGTAAATTGCTCTGAGTTTCAAATTCCTCAAATGTGACAAGCTGAAGACAACACCATTCATCTGTCAAGAGTTGAGTGGGAATTCAGTAAGAGTGGCAGCGAACTTTCCTCCACAGACCACTTGGGTCTGTGACAGGCATCTTCCTCGAATGCTTTGAGTAAACTAAAACTCAAAAACCCCACAGGCCTGCCTACTAGGAGGCCCCTAATGAAGGTAAAATATACCCCAAGGAAAGACTGTCGAACCCCACAGAGATTGGGGATTCTTAGGATGCTGGAGGCCATTCCGGTCTAAGGCCCTGCATCCCCCATGAGGATAAGGAAACCCTTGGCGAAATCAGTGGTCAAAGACTGCCCCTGGAGTACCTAATAGCTGATGAACAATTACAAAGCTGAGGAGGAAAACTCAGGCCAATCAGAAGTACACAGGCGCAACTGCTGGCCCAGCTTTCATGCTTGGTCCCTCTGATGACAAAAATGTAACTTTCAGATCCCCTGCAGATAAATCAGCCCCACATATCTGAAGGAAGTGCTTTCAGATCTCACGTTGTAGAGGCTCTGGCTAGAAGCATAGATTGCCTGGAGCCATGCAGCACCTCCACTGGGCCTCCTAGTCAGTCAGTCAAGACACTCAAGAGTCAACATCCTGTCTGCAGCTTCTGCCAGACCCTGTGCAAACTGAAACCTCCATGAAGAGGCACTGGCACATGGTTTAAAACAAACCACAGATATTCAGAGTGGATGGTGAATGAGATGGAAGAGAAGCCGATATCCTCCCAATAGGAAAAGCTTTCATTTCTATTCCCCGATCATTAATGATGGAGAAAAATTCAAAAATGCAAAAATTGTTCTTGACAAATGGATTTTAGTCTAGAAAAGAGCACAGTAGCCCATCCTCCAGTCATTAGCCTAGGATGGAACCAAAAGCCGAGGCAGCCAAAGAAACAAATATAATAAATGCGAGACTCACATCAAACGTCAAGAATACAGGGTCCTCCGCATGCATCCAGAATGTTGTGACATCTTCACCCGACTTCAACAACAGGGACCAACTAGCACAGGCAGTATCCCTCTGGGAAGGGGAAGCACCTCCTGGGTGGTTACAAGCCATCACCCTGCCCATTAAGTGAAGCTGTCCAAACGGACTTCGGAACCAATTCAATACACAGGTCGTGTGTGAGAAAACAAGCAAAGGGCTCCTTCGCCTGCTGCAGTCCACTGCTTGCCCGAAGGCCAAAAATTCTTTGAAGGACAAATCATGAAACTATTAAATAATGCTTAGAATAACAGGACTTCATTGTTCTGCTCTCCAGGCTTGCTTAACTCCTCATGGACTCTTAAAAGAATTCCCACAGAATACTCTCTGTTCCTCGAGAAAGATGCCGTGTGAACAAACTAATATCAAACCTATGATTACTAATCAGGTTGCTCCAGTCCCAGAACACCCTCCAAGAGGGAGGGGAAACCTAGACGAGATTTCTAGCTGTGATGTGAGCACCTCCTCAGATAAGAATCAAGGAATATTCCAGCACTATCTCTTGAATTTTTTTTTTTTCTGGGTAGCTGTTAACTAAACGAAGAAATAGAGGAAGAAAGAGTTGCTACACAGATGATACACATGAAAGGAAAGACTATGTGAGTTTCCTCTCCCTTTCAATTCTCCATTAATATCCTCTGAAGGAAACTATGCCAGTTACTTATCTCGCTCACACATATACACAAGATTTCCTTTCCTTTTTATGCATTTAAGGAGATGTACTCTTCTTTGCCTTTCTGTAGGTCTATGAAATCATTTAATGTAAGAGTAAGTTTCTGGATATATTCTGAGTTCCTTACAGAATTGCTTACAGCTCATCAAAAAGCAGGTATCAAATGGACACCACATTTGAAAATGGGCATATGGTCCCAAAAATATCGTTTTGGGCAGAAATGCAGCAGCAACCTAGTCACACACTCTTCGGTATGACCTCACTCTGATTCACTGAGAAAATAAAAGCTGTTAAGACTCAGGCCGACCAACTCTAGATCTGGATCTGTCCTGTCTTCCTCCTGAAGAAGGATGGGGTTCTAGGTAAAGCCAGCCCCACCCCTGCCTGCGGGCTAAAGTAACGGACCTCTTCTTCTCTTACAGACTCAAAGACTTACTCTCTTCATCCTCATTCCCACACAAACAAGTGGCACCCTTGCCCCAAACTCAAGATTACTGCTCTTATCGTCTCCATTCCTCTCTCCTGCAGGTAACGCTCCATTTCTCTACTCTCCTTACAGCAAAACTCCTCAAAAGAGCTGTTCTCCTGGCTGTATCCCCTGCCTCCCCAACCATTCTCTCGAATCTGCTGCAGTCAAGCTGTTGCTGTCCCATACTTCACCAAAACTGCCCTTGTGAAGGGTCACCAGGATCTCCACATTGCCAAATGCAATGGCAAATTTTCTGTGTCCTTCTTCCGCAAATGTTTAGCCCCTGTGACACATAAGGACTGCTTCATGATACACCTTCTCCAAAGGGCTTCTAGGTTACACTACTCTTTTGTGGTTCTCTCCTACCTTGTTGGCCACTGTTCCACATGACCCTACTCAGTGGAAGGCCCCAAAGTTCAGTCTCTGTAGCCTTCTCTTTTCTATACTGACTTCCTAGATGATATCATCCTGTCCCATCGCATGGATTTAAAGACTACCTACACACCTACATATAGAAAATGTTGAAATATGGCCTGGACTACCTCTACCTTGTATGTGTGTATACCCAAGCAACCAACGATTCACATTTATGGGCCTTTCTTAGGTAAATAGCTAATGTCTCACAGACACCTCAAGCAAAATGTATTCAAAAGCAAGCTATAATTCCTTCCTGTACTCACAGCCAAACCTGCTCCTATTCAAGTCTTCCCCCATCTCAGAAAACAGCAAGTCTATTTTTGACTATGTAGCAGGCGGGCGGTGTCCATCTGGGACTCAATACAACAGCAAATCCTGTGAGCTCTATTTCCAGAAGGTAGGTAACAATTTCTCACCACTTCCATGACAAACACTCTGGTACAATCCACCACCATCTTGTGTCTGGATTATTTCAACAGTCTCCTAAACCAGACTCCTTGCTTCCACCTTTGCCCTCTTGCAGTTTATTCGGGAGAATAAACAGCTCGCAGGGTATCTTTTTTTTTTTTTTTTTTAATGTTTGTTTATTTTTGAGAGAGTGAAAGCGTGATTGGGGAGGGGCAGAGAGAGGGGGTGGGGGAAGAGGATCCAAAGCAGACTCTGCATTGACAGCAGTGAGCCGATGCAGGGCTCGAACCTATGAACCATGAGATCATGACCCGAGCCGAAGTCAGACACTCAACCAACTAAGCCACCCAGGCGCCCCTCACGGTATCATTTTGTAATTTATGTTCATCAATTCATAGCACCCCCACCCCCTTCAGTGGCTTCCCATCACAATCAGAACACAAGCCAAAGGCCTCACAATAGCCTACTGGGGTCTCCACGGCTGCAAACCCCTGACCTCATCTGCCACAACCCTCCTTAACCCATTCACTCCTTGCTTCCGTCTCAAGCCTTTTGCGCTTGCTGTTCCCTCTGCCTACAACACTCTTCCTCTGATCCATGTAGCTTCCTCCCTCACTTCCTTCAAGACTTCTCCAGAAGGTCAGATTATCAGGGAGGCCTTTCCTGACTACCTGACATAAAACTGCAACATCTCACACATTACCTATCCCCCGTACCTTGCCCTACATTTCCTATTCATTATAAACACATTTATATATTTACTGTTTGATTATCACCATGGGAACACAAACTCCACCAGGGCAGGAATGCGTCTGGTCACTGTTAGATGTCCAACATGTGTCTCATACTAATGCTCAAGAAAAATAACTGAATGGGGGCGCCTGGGTGGCGCAGTCGGTTAAGCGTCCGACTTCAGCCAGGTCACGATCTCACGCTCCGTGAGTTCGAGCCCCGCGTCAGGCTCTGGGCTGATGGCTCGGAGCCTGGAGCCTGTTTCCGATTCTGTGTCTCCCTCTCTCTCTGCCCCTTCCCTGTTCATGCTCTGTCTCTCTCTGTCCCAAAAATAAATAAACGTTGAAAAAAAAATTAAAAAAAAAAAAAAAGAAAAATAACTGAATGAACAAACTTCACTGAAAGAAACTAAATAAATAATATTTACCAATGGGCTAATTGCCAGTAGTATTAAAGCAGTAAAGAACACTCTTATTAAGTCTTTAGCCTCAAAACATACTTAACAGATGCTGCATTTGTCAAAGACAAATGAAATGTTTTAGCCATAAAACAAGGGAAAACACAGTTGTTATTCAGGAAGCTCTGCAATCATTACAAAACACGTTTTTCCCAAAACCATTAAAACATTACCCAAAAATGGCCAATGATATAAAAAAGTGAAAATTTTCAATTAAACATGTCAATGAGAGAATAACTGAATAAACAGGAAATAGAAATTTCTCAAACACTTTTTCTAAAGAAAAACAATTATTTGCTCCCAAAGTTTCACAACATATTACGCAGAACCCAAACCCACACATGATAGAAACTTCCTTTAACTGTATAAATAAGAGTTACAATGAGGTGTAAGGAGTTGTTTTTTCTTTTTTATGATTATTCACTTATATTTTGAGAGAGAGAGAGAGAGAGAGAGAGAGAGAGAGAGAGAACATAGTGAGGGAGGGGCAGAGACAGAATCCCAAGCAGGCTTCAAACTGTCAGCCCAGAGCCCAACATGGGGTTCGAACTCACAAACCATGAGATCATGACCTGAGCCAAAATCAAGAGTCAGACATTTAAGTGACTGAGCCACTCAGGCACCCCAATGTATAAGGAGTTTTTAAACCAATTTTTCATTTACTAAGCATCAATTCCCCTTTTCAGGCAATGAATGAGGAAATTGAAAATACTACTTACCAAGATTCTGTGAGTCTCATATGAATTACCACTAGGCCATAAAACCTACCCAATCATAGAAATACATGTTGGTTTCTAGCTCAGGGAGACTGGCCAAGAGACTAGCCAGAGATCTAGCACAAAGACAGTAGATTTCATCCCAAATTTCCACGCATTTGAGGAGTCAGGTCTAATTTCCTATTTCATTCATTCAGTCTTTGTTTTATCTTGACTCAAGGTATAAAAACTCAAATTGTCACCTATAATCACATTTTCTCAACCTTCAATCTTACCCTGCCACCCGGACTCCAATGCCCTAAAAGGACTCCAACAGCACACCTTGAGACTATGGGATTTTTTTTTTTCATATTTCCTTTTTCTCCTTGGAGTTTCTACTCTTTAAACACCAATCATAAGCTCTCTTCTCTAAAAATATTTTTTAAAAGATCCTATTTTTATCTCTGGAACAAAATCAAGTATGTTTGAAAGTGCAATATATTTTATAGTCAAAAGACTAACTTTTACCCAACAAGTACTTTGCTCACCCAGCAGGACCTGACCCAGTGTTTGGGGAAAGAAATACAGTCAGTACTAAAAGTGGAAAACTAGCAAAACAAACCAATGGCTTTCTGACATTTTCATATTCTGAACTTTTTTGTAAAATATTTTCTTTAACATCCCCTGAGGGGATTCAACTATCCAGGCATACCTCAGCTAACAGATAAGGAACACCTAGAAAAGTTCAGGATAGGCTCCAGACTGCAGTCCAGGGAAAGAGGTGACCACACTCAAAGGCACCACAACCAATTAGAAATAGTGCTGGGGCACCTCCGTCCTGGTGTCCTGCAATTGCAGCAGGCTGTTCCACGAGGGTTCCTTTGACACAACTTTAAAAACTCACCTGTCTAGAACATATCCAGAAATCTCTGCTCCTAATCTTAAACACCAGGGAACCTACTGGCCCCATCCTAAACAGAAGGGACAGTGGCATCTGAAATGTTATGACACAGGGTTGAAGACACATATCCCAAGGTGACAGTACTTAACTCAGTTCATAACATAAAAAGAAGCAAAGAAGAAAATGAGGGAGGAGCGGAGGTTTGGGGGAGCTCAGTGTAGGCATGTTCTCAATTGAATTCTGACAACCATGGGAACCACACTTGAGAAAGACTGAGTGAGTTTGTCCAGGAATTTTCTTCTTTTTTGGCATCAACATTCAAGATGCTACTCTTTCTAAGAGGTTGTCTCCCAAGGGAGAAATACCATTTAAAAGATGCATTTTTGCATGTGAAAATCTCTACCGCCTTTCAAGAACCCGGGTCTTAGCAGCAATCGCCTTTACATCCCACCCACGGCCACAGGAGGAGGGGCTTGGGTGCCACTGACAAGAGAGGCCTTCACTGCTGTTCCTGAACCCAGTGAACGAGGGGCCGAGCGGGGAACACTTTCATGTCTTCTAGCCCTAGTACTCACACAATCGGGCTAGTTTGTATAGCTTCCTTACAGAAACCATGGGTTAGGTACGCTCCACATGATTCAAATTTTCTGTGCCTTAATTTTGGAACAGAATTAGGTTTTATTTGTCCCCACATTTGTTGTTTTTCCAAAGAAAGTAAATGGAGGCATTTGTTATCAGTCTATCACTCACCATTTCCATAAATAACATCTGTTTGTTTGTATGTGGAAAAGCAAGTCTGACTCAAAGGACAGATTATCTACTGAGCTATTTGTTTACCAAGGAACAAATTTCATGACTTATTCACCAGCTTGATTAAGTGGGAGCCACTTCTCATGAGGGTCCCAGATTGTATCTACCATGCAATTTCAAAGTTAGAATTCCATATAATTTAGACACTGGTTATGACAAATATTTCTGACAAAATCAAACTCCCTAAAAGAAAGTTGAGACCCTTCCCCACAGACACCGAATCTAGCCTCAGATCCTACAACATCCCACAAAGAGTCCAGGCATTAGCTGAACCAAACTGTCCACTGGTCCTCATTCACATGCCAGATTGCTTCACGTGACATTTTTCTCCCTCTAGAAAACCTTTCCTCCTTTCTTTCCACCTTTCATCCTCCTGAACCAACCCACCTACCCCCTCCCTACACAATTTTCTGCAACCTAGGCATGCCTGTTTGAACAGTGCATCTCTCCATTTTCCCCTAGCTGTTTGCACATAATCCTATTTATGTGTACTTCCTTACTTTTCCAATCTTCCTTTGGCCTCGATCAAGCCCAAGGAAACAGTCTGTATTTTTATCCTCCTCCTCTATTTATAACAAAAGTCCACCTAGTGGCTCTCCCTCTTTGAGAACAAGAAAAGATTTTATGGTCAGAGGGGAGTGCATAGCAAAGAACACAAGGGTAGTAAATGAAGAAAAAGGAATCGAAGGCAGTATGAACTCAGACAAGGAATACTCAGGAATTCCATTGTCTATGGCAAAGGCAAAGAAGCAACTTTTACTCAAACTAATAACTGAAAGTCACAAAACTTTAAAGGAGCCAAATGCCATCAGGGTTCCATTGCCTTTGTAAGGGGGCTTGGAAACTTCACTCTTACACTAAAGGCAGACGCTAAGAAGAAAATGACCTATCACACATTACAAAATTTACATTTGGCCTGAAAGAAGGAAGAACTCAAAAGACAGAGCAAAGAGGGAAACCAAAACTTCCTGTACCTTGTGCAGGTATTCTGAATCACTGCAGCTGCAGGCCAGAAGCAGGCACCTTGATGTGCCTCTGGGGGAGTCCAATTCAATCACACAGGCAAGAAGAATCCAGAGCAAACAGATACTACAATATGAATGCATTTTATTTTAAGAAATACTTAAGGAAGGTGAAGATATGAACATTTTTCTAACTGCTGAAGTTTGATGGGCTCAGGTGAAAGAAAAATCTGTTGAAGCAACTGGTTATATAGGAGAAAACTGGTATTCTTAAATCTCTGAATTTAGGGACTCCTGGGTGGCTCAGTTCGTTGAGCATTCAACTCTTGATTTCAGCTCAAGTCATGATCCTAGTGTTGTGGGATCAAGCCCTACAATCCCATTGCTTAAGATTCTCTCTCTCTTTTTTTCCCTCTCTCTCTCTCTCTCCCTCTGCCCTTGTTTGTCCTCTCTCATCATATATCTCAAATAATTCTCTTCATAGAATCAGAGGTATCCAAGCTTGCAGAACACAGATTCTATCATTCACTTTTTTTCTCTTCCCTGAAGCACAAACTTCTTTCTGCTCAGTTTTTAAATGACTCCATCAAATGGCCCCAACTACTTTCTCCAAGGGATTACTGCCAAGTTCAATAGAACTCATCATTATAAAAGATTTCTGCCTAAATATCCCTTTTCTCAAAGTTGTAGTCCATCTTTTATTTATGTGATAAACAAAACTGAAAAATGATTAGTTGCCAATTAAAAATGAATTACTGATGTGCAGTCACACATTGTCACTTTTCCAGCTTTCAGTTAATTCTTTTTAGGTTACTCATGCTCAAATTCCTCTCTCCATCAAGACAGTGCCTCTCCTGTTGAACAGTGTGATGGTTTTAAAATCTACCCACAAATCCTTTGATACATTCTTCAAGAGGTGAAATCTAATTCCACTTCCCTTGAGCATGGGCTGGTCTTAACAATTCGTGTCTAAAGCAAAAAATAAAACAGAAGTGATTATTTCAACTTCAGAGACTAGATCATAAAAGGCACTGCAGCTTCTGTCTTGAGCTCTCTCTGTCCAATCACTCATTCTGGGGGAAAGCCAGCTCCCAGGCCACGAGAATACTTAGAGAGCCCACAGAGAGGCCCACATGGCAAAGAACCAAAGTCTCCTGCCAAAAGCCATGTGAGTGAGCAAACCTGAGAGTGGATCTTCCAGCCCCAGTCAAGCCTTCAGATGACGGCAGCCCCTGCTGATACCCTGACTGCAACTTCATGACAGAATCTGAGACAAAACCAACCAGCTAACCAACCAGCTTCTGAATTTATCAGCCAAAACCAACTAGCTAAACAACCAGCTTCTGAATTTCTGAGGCACAGAAACTGTAAGATAACGTTTGTTGCTTTAAGCCACTAAGGTTTGGGTTAATTTATTATATAGTAAAATATAAATACCCACACTCCTCTTCTCTGTTCTTTTCCCCTACACACACACACACACACACACACACACACACACACACACATATTTCTCTGCTTTTCTTTTTCCCTAGATTCTGATAACACAGAAACAGACTTTACGGACCTTTCTAAATGTACAGAGCACTGTAAGACTCATGAAACATGTACTGAGTACCTAATGAAGCTTCAGAGATCACATGCACCCCACAATCATTTAAGTGACACTCTTATCCCTTCAGAAACTAGGAAACTACAGAGATATTCATCAGGAACCTGAACAAGGTCATTTTGCTAGGAAATGGCAGGGCTGGGATTTCAACACAAGCCTTCACACTCTCCCCTAATGCCTCTCCTACACTTCTAGTAGGTGCTTAAGATACTAGGCACCTGGGAAGTTTGGAGCAAGGGAAGGAAACAGACTGAGCACATCCTAGGTGTTTGGCAGTATGTCAGGTGTCATCTCATTTCCTTCTTATGACAGAGTAAGTGCTAAGATTTTTATTTGACAAAGAAACTAATATTCAGAGGTTCAATGGAATAGAATACAGTAAAATGACTCACAGGCACCACTCTTCAGCGTCTTGAAAACTAGGGTGGGAAAAAAAAGACACTGAGAATACTGCTCATACAGCTCATCTACCTCACGAGATTGTGGTAGGGGCCATTTGAAATAATTTGTATGGATATAATTCATAAGCTGTTAATTACTATGCAAATCCAAGAGGATATCATTACGTGTGGTCAGCTCTTAGCAGAGTAACTGTGAGGTAAAGCTCAAGCTAGTAGTGACACTTACCCCATGATATATTATACAGCAAAACCCACAAGAACATCTAAATATGGAAAATTTCATCTCAAGATGTTTGCATTACAATCTTAATTATTATTTAAGACTCTACGATAAAGGAAAATTCCAGGGTGGACTTTGGTTCCTACAAAATTTCCAGGTAAGAGCTGATGGCTTGACTTGGTTTGAAAGGCGTCTAAACGGATTTCAGCAAATAATTAGAATGGCTTATTTTGCATCTGACTGATTAAGTTAAACAATTCTTGCCAGAAACTCTAAGTTCAGATAATTTTTAGGCGTTATTGTCATAAAAGCCCTACAAATCATGAAGCTGACCGGTTTTTTTAACATAGTCAAATTTAGCTTTGCACCCACGTAAAAATAACAGAGAAATCTCAAGTAGCACTCTTTTTTTCCACCTTTTTTACTGAAATATAGTTGAAACACAATGTTACATTCATTTCAGGTGTACAACGCAGTGTTTCAATAACTATGTCCATGGTGCTGTGCTCATCGCAAGCATAGCTACCATTGGTCACCATATCGGGTAAAGTGGCACTCCTCCCAATGAGTAAGATCAGTTTAGGCAATTTTTTAAAATATTTTTTTAATGTTTGTTTTTGAAAAAGAGAGAGAGAGAGAGAGCGTGTGCACAAGTGGGGGAGGGGCAGAGAGACAGGGGGACAGAGAATCCGGAGCAGGCTCTGCCCTGACAGTAGCAAGCCCAATGGAGGGCTCAAACTCATGAACCATGAGATCATGACCCTAGCCAAAGTTGGACGCTTAACCGACTGAGCCACCCAGGCATCCTGGTTTGGGCAATTTTTAACTCATTGTATTTTTGGTTCCCAAGAAACTTATACGAATACATGTAGGATAAATTTTAAATAGTCCATATACTAGTATCATGATGTAACATACTGACTTAATTTAACAGCAAGCACTCAGTACAGTGGTTGGCACACAGTAAGTACCCAATAGATGAGAAAAATGCAATCTATGGAGTGTCACTGGTGGAGACAAATAGCTTATGTCCAAATTTCCTAATTATCTGATGCTCAGAGACAAGAATATAGTTTCTAGTACCTTTAGCAGGTTTTTAAAACATACATATTATATGTTCTTGAGGTATATTAAGGTGTGGTTTGGAAACTGGGATCTCTGACAAAAAACATTATGAATCACTTTCTCCACTAAGAGTCTTTTTTAAAACTTTAAAAAGAGGCATCTAATTTTGCTCCATTTCCACACTGGAGACATGGCAGAGCACGCCTGATAGGTATTTACACGCATGCCCCACTGTGGCCGGCCCAAAACCCATACCAGAAAAAGAGGAGAAGGAGGCATGATGGGATTTCAGGGGTCTTCTAAAAAGGTTTCTGTCCACACTCACTCATGAACTGAAACTGGACATTTTCCATTCGATGTAATCAAGAATCCGAGACCTGAAAACATTTCTATTAAAAATCCAAATGGGCACTGAGGCATAAATATGGTTAACGCAGCAGGCCCTATGAAAGCCCAGGCCACGAGGACAATTCTGAGTGCTGCAGTGGTCTTGGGGAAAATATGGAACCGGCCCCACTTACTTCTCTGTGCATCTACCAACCTACCCCAAGCTTTCTCAGACAGAAGATGTAGACAGGATTAAGGGGGTAAAGAGGGGTAAAGCAGCTGGGTTTTCCTGCTCCAAATGATAGTCTTTGGTGCTCTGAGACATCAAGACACGCAGCTCTTAGAGGGAAGGTTCACACAGAATGTGTGCTCGCTGGGGTCTCTGCCTACAATACAATTCAGGGGGGTGCACCCTTTCTCAAGGGAGATGGGACTGAACAGGAAAGCTCTGCACAGCAATGCAGAAGATGCAAGTCCCAAGACAACCCAGGAACAGCTGGCCACATAAGCCTGACCTTATGGAGACTTGAATATGCTTCAATAACTGGGATGACATTAAGAATCCACAGTACTTTCACCAACGCATTATATGTTGCCCTATGGTCAGTCCTTTTCAGAAAATGCTGTTGACGCTGATATGAACATGGCAGCTGTTTCATGACGGCTGTTTCTGCTTCTACTTGGTATTCTACTTCTGTTCCAGTTTCTTACTGTTCAACTCTAACTTAACTTACAAATTCCTTGAAAAATTCTGATTGATCTTATTTCATCAGATCATCCCTCTTAGGGAATGCTCTTCTGGGAGGCCACCTTACAGCAGCTTACAGCACCTTACAGCAGATTGGTTTTCTTGAGTCAAGGGCCTACCCTTCTTCTGGTTCACTGTGGCAAGAAGGTGTAGTCCCCCAGAGTAGCATTTTTACCTATATGTATCCTGTCTGATTAAAACAGCATCACCAGCTCTAAGACTAACAATTATCCAGATTGTTTTACAAAGTAAATCTTCTGGGGTGCCTGGGTGGTTTAGTGGGTTGAGCATCCAACTTCAGCTCAGATCATGATCTCGTGGTTCATGAGTTCGAGCCCCGCATCAGGCTCTGTGCTGACAGCTCAGAACCTGGAGCCTGCTTCAGATTCTGTGTATCCCTCTCTCTCTGCTCCTCCCCCACTCATGCTCTCTCTCTCTCAAATAAACATTAAATAAATAAATAAATAAATAAATAAATAAATAAATAAATAAATAGTAAATCTTCCCTGTTAAGGTAAACTAAGAAAAGCAGATGTCAAAGGAACTGGCATGTGAGCAGACCAGATACATGCCTTTTTTATGGTATAAGGAAGAGTGGAACCATACAACTTAAAGCTCAGAGCTGGCACACTGTCTTTCTGCCTGCAGTCCATTAGTAAAAAGCAGGTCACCCAGGCAAGCTCAATGTCGACGGGGTGGAAAAGTCCACTATACCCACAAGGAAGCCATGGCAAGAAGGAGGAAGGAAGAATTACATGTATGTAAGATCTACATTTTTATTAGTTATTCTGGTATGAAAAAAATTTCATGAAAAAAGTTAAGCTGGTCAGGGAAATATTATCAAAATATAGGTGCCTCCCTCTCTCCCTATAAAAACAAACTAAAGCACACTTAAATAGTGCTCTGTTTTTATTAAATATCTACAGTTACAAAAAACTAAGAAAAAGACCTTTGGACCAGAAAGCATCTACTTAACTGAATCAACAAAGGCACCATAATATCTTTGAATGGCCAGTAAAGGGAAAAAAATACCAAAAGATTTTGTTTGGGGAGTGTTCCTCTGTAACCAACCCTCCAAAGTAAAGCAGAGCCTGCTTCAGTGGCTCTGGAAGGAATGTAAACTGAACGCGTGGGAGGAAGAGCTCCAGTTTCTTCGGGATCTGAGGCAGGCAGTGGTGATCGTGCGATGCACCTGTAGTCATTAAGTGGCGTTCATTACAAAAAGGAGTACAGCTGCCTGGTGTGTGAGGTTCCAGACATCGTTACCAGAGAGCACTCAATCCCACGCAAGCAGCCCCGGGTCATCTACCAAAGGGAACCACCCCACTGACCACCACCAACCGCCCTCCCACCTGCTGTCTAGATTGTTTTTCTTCCCCAAAGCTCTCTAAGTCTGTTTCTAGGATACGGGGTTTTTTAAATAACTATGATGTTTTTCACAAGAGCAATCACTGCCTGTTTCAAGTTATCATTTAGTTAAAAAAGCTGGGACCTTGGAAGAGTCAACATGTGAAACACAGTTAGGGCTACAAGAATTTTTTTTAATGAATACTTGCAATATGGATAATGTAGGCAGCTGCAAAAAATAACTCTTTAACACACATTTATATATGTGATTAAATATAAATGTGTATATATACATATACATACATCATGTGTACACATTTCATGGTTTAATGTTTTCCTGTCAGAAGAAGTACTCAAATATAACCATACTGCAATTACCTTTTTTAGGGAAGAAAGGTTTCCCTCCCATTCCAGCCATGTGTCAACTTGTACTTCCTCTGTATGGGAACACAGCCCTTGGGCAGCTGGGTTTCAGTACAGATACATTTCAATTTCACAAGGGGCTAATACTTAGTAAATATAAAAAAAAAAAAAACATGCAGAACTGCAGAAAAGTACAACACAAGCTCTTTAAGAAAGGTCATAAAATGTAAGGAAGATAGGGAAGTCTTTACCTCCAAGTGGGGACACACAGACTCACCATAAGGCACTAATTTTCAATGCTAAAAGGACCCCTCTTTAAAGAGGCTAAACCAAGCAAATACAAATTCTATTTCAATTCCCTTTGGAACATCTCATTAGCAGTATTTTGTACAATCCTGTTTATGTCAAATCAAAACTATCACTTCAACTCTAACAATGATTGTTCCCTAGAAACTAATTTTCTTATTCAGAAATAAAATCAAAGTAAAGCCCTCAATTTCTGGCAAAGAGATCCAAAGACTGAGAAGGCAGCACCTCTTCTTTTTCAAATGCAGGTTTTCTCCTCCCAAAATGCTGCTTTGTACTTTCCAGGCAATCTATAAATTCATCCGTGGTTATTTTCCCCCAGCAATATCACAGTTTGATCATAGAGTATTCTGGAATCATACAGTATCTATTTCTCAATATCTTGAACTCGGTCTCAACACCCAGAAATATCCTTGGATTACTTTGTTTATTTATTTTGAAATCTTGGGCCCTTGGGATTGAAACCTCCTTCTCTGGCATGAAAGGCTGCCCATTGGGGAACTGAGATTACATAACCCTTCACTCTAGGTTTTCCTCCACTGTTGTTTTTAACATCTCTGGATAAGTTTCTTGGAAGTGTTTATAATCCGTCTATGTCTACTATTTCCCAGCGCTCTTCCACTGTGTGTAAGGAATCAAGAAGCAAAGAGAACGTTCATGTTCACCTACATGCCTGGACTGAGATGTGATCAAACAACTCCTGGATAAAACATACCAACCCGCCCTCACCACCCCCAAATGAGACACAGCGGCCAAGGCAAGACTGCACATGGAACTTTATGTACAACAAGTAATACCTACTCTTCAATGGAATATAGATTCTTAAGGGCATCAGCTCAGCAAAATGCTGGTCCTTCATCCACATTCCCTGGAATGCTTTCTCAAGCATCAGTTTGTACCTATTTATGCTGTTGCTTTTCTGTCTAGGCTTTGAAACCAACAAGGATTTTGTAAGAAATAACTGAAGAATGGATGATTTTCTTCTATCCACCTACAGTGCTAACATCCACACTGACATACAGCTGGAAAGTGGCTCAAGGTTCCTTATTCCCACACAAAGTGTGGTATGGGGTGACCAAGCAGCCCAATCAGGAGTTTGATTTCACAAGGGAAAAAGCATGGAGCTTTACCATAATTCCTTCCTCAAAGCAGTCTTTTTTTTCACACCTGGTATTTTCAATGCTAAATCATTTCTTTGTTCGTTTTCATCAGCTTCTTGTAAGATCTAGTTTCTGGCTGGTCCCACTTCCACTGCCACTTAGTACCCACTGGATTGGCGTGGGGTCAATCCTACAGACATTTATCTGCACATGACAAGCCAAAGGTGGTCTCCATGCAAGGAAGGCTTCCAGGGCTGCAGAACACATGCCCACAGAACTCCCCTTCCCGAGAGGTGCACACCATCCATTGGCAGAGCTGTGCCCCAGTGGGGCTCCCATCAATCAGTAACTGTCAGTGAGGGCACCACGGAGACCTGGAGTTGCCAGCACAGGCAGTTTCTCCTTCTGCTGTTGCTTTTCTCTCCTCTCAGGCGTGTCCTGGAGTAAGGCTAGGCTGCTTCTCAGGACCAGACTCTCCTTTAACTGCCTTTCCAAACTGTTCCTCCTCTGAAGATCTGCCTCTCACACTTCACCACACACAGAAGAATCTGGCTCTGATTTCCTCACCTCTACTGATTCCATCTACATTTGCCTTTATCCGATTGCCGGTCCAGGGTTTCTCCTCCTCTTCTGTGAGGAGGTGGAGGACGACAGGTGGAGGACGAATTTGGTCTTTCTTCCTCAAACCACCTTCTGTCCCCTGGTGGGTGCTGTCAACCACACCACGGGCTCTCTCCCTGCGATGACTCGAACCGGCACTGGGCATCCAGAGCCTTTAAGCAGTGTTCTTATCCACCTCCTGGAAGTGGCTGGGACAAGCAGAACTGTCCCAGCCAAAGGCTGCCTGTCTCCTAGTCTTTGTATTTGTTCTGCCAAAGAAAACCCCTTGTTGGCTCTGAGCCTTTGCACAACCACTATCGTCTCACAGTAACAACCAGGAAGTGCACAGTTTCGCTGGTAACCTCTTCGCTGCACCAGTCTGCAACCACACACAGTCTTCACTCCAGATGTATGAACTTACTTTTTCAAGGAGGAGACAGAACATCAAACCTGAGATGCTTCCATGTTTATTAGGCTTCTCGATGTCACTGTGGACACAACCTGAGGGCTCACGCCAGCACATCCAACCACAGCGTCACCTTAAGTACAAACAGCAGGTCTCGGGTGCCCAGAGAGTCCGTGCTCTTCATTGCCTGAGACTGTGGGCTGCCATCAAGCCAGAACTGAGATGCTGGGGCTCGGGCAGGAAGGCTGCTGCTGTGAGAACAACCGAGTCTTTGCCTCCCCTTCTCAGACCTGAAACCTGGTGGCTGTTCTATCTTCAAATGGGGGAGCCAGGAATTCCAGTTAGCCTGTGACCAACTGCTGGGCAGTTGCTGGGCTGGCTGGTCTATTTCAAGGACCGAGAGAAGTTAGTACAGACCACAGGATCCGGGACTAAGAAGTCTCCTGTGGTCCCAGCACAGAAAGGATTACAGTTTCTTCTGTCTAAAGGGGCCCAATGGGGGCTGTGGACCTGCTTCCTGCACCACCATGACTACTTATTCAAACAGAGAGGCTATGCTCAACACTAAAAATAGTGGACCTGTCCTGAGCTCTTTTGTAACAGTACCATGTGTCTGAAATGCCAGTAATCAATCTCTCCCCCATATTTCAGCACATCAGAAGATAAACTGGAAATTCTTTTAATAATCTGACCCGTATCTGCTTTTATTTTTATTTATTTTGAGAGAGAGAGAGAGAGAGAGAGAGAGCAAGCAATTACATGAGAGGGGCAGAGAGAGAGGGAGAGAGAGAATCCCAAGCAGGCTCTGCACTCTTAGTGCAGAGCCTCACATGGGGCTTGAACCCACAAACTGCAAGATCATGACCTGAGCCAAAATCAAGAGTCAGATGCTTAACTGACTGAGCCACCCAGGCACCCCTGAAATGCCAATAATCAATCTCTCCCCTACACTGCAGCACATCACAAGATAAACTGGCAATTCTTTTAAAAGTCTGACTTACATCTGCTTTTAAATCTTGAAGGAAGGTAGTATATAAAACAGGACACCTGTCTTTCCTGAAATTTAAAGTTTCTGCTATGAACTTAAAGAACTAAAATTTTAGGTGACTTTAAAATACAAATAGGTGTTTACAGGGTGCCTGGGTGGCTCAGATGAGCATCTGACTTTGGCTCACGTCATAATGTCACAGTTCGTGAGTTCCAGCCCCGCGTCGGGCTGAGAGCTTAAAGCCTGGAGCCTGCTTCAGATTCTGTGTCTCCCTCTCTCTCTCTCTGCTCCTCTCCTGCTCATGCTCTGTCTCTCTCTGTCTCTCAAAAATAACTAAATGTTTAAAAAAAATTTTTTTTAATATAAATAGCTCTTTAAAAGCTAAGTCCACCTTGAGGCACCTGAGTGGCTCAGTCGGTTGAGCATCTGACTTCAGCTCAGGTCATGATCTCACGGTCTGTGAGTTCGAGCCCTGCATCAGGGTCTGTGCTCAGAGCCTGGAGCCTGGTTGGGATTCTGTGTCTCCCTCTCTCTCTGCCCCTCCCCCGCTCGTGCTCTGTCTCTCTCTCTCCCTCTCTGTCAAAAATAAGCAAACATTACAAAAAAAAATTTTTTTAAGCTAAGTCCACCTTGATAGGAAAACCATTGGAATGGGCAATGGAAAATCTGATTTAGAGAAGTTTACATTTCTAAAAATTTCCAAACACGCTAAGATACAGTAGAAGAGACTAAGTAGCTGTACCGTTAAACCAGAGAGTGATGGTCCCATCTTTCAGCTCTTCGGACTCTCTGTACAACCTACAAACCATTTCAATTACAGGGGTATTTCAGCTCATCCTCAAGATCTCCTTTTGAAGGAAGTCTACTACCTGTCTACCTATCTTCGTAAGCTCCCCAGTACTCACAACCCCAAAGATAAAAAACGCCCTTCCACCACAGACTCTAACAGAAATATTCTCTGCTTTTACCATTATCCAGCATCCCATGGTGTTTTCACTACAACCACGGTCTGGTGTGGATACTCATCTTACCTTCAAAGGGCTTTTTCTAGAGAGTTAAGTCAAACTAATCTCTTTTTGCACAAATTATTTGGGTTTCCTCCTGAACATATCCTATACTAATAATCTGGATAGTTTTTATGAGGTGGTATTGCAAATGTTACCATGTCATTTTAACTTTTCTTCCCTTGGGTTACAAATACTACCAAAATCAACACAACAGAATCTTATTTCCATACTCAATTCTTTCCTAGAAGTCACCAAGGAAGACCCCCCTCACCCCAAACCATCTCTAAAGAGAGCCAATGAGCTCCACTCCCAGGAGTTGTAACTACTTCTGTGGTGCAAAAAAAAAAAAAAAAAAAGTTATATTAATATTTTTAACATAACATGGCTTTTAATATATTCAGATTATACAATCATCATGACCATCTAATTCCACAGTTATGTATTGACCCAAAAAAACTCCTTATCCATAAACAATCACGACCCATTCCCCCTCCCCGCAACCCCTAGCAATCACTCATCTACTTTCTGTCCATGTGAAGTTGCCTCTTTGGGACACTTCATATAATGGAATTTTGTGTGATCTGAATCCTTTCGTGTCTGGATTCCTTCACTCCACATGTTTTCAAGGTTCATTCACGTTGTGGCATGTATCAGTATCCCATTCCTTCTTTATGGCTGAACAACCCATTGTAAGATCTACCGCATTTTGTTTATCCATTCATCAGATGATAGACATTTTGGTTGTTTGCGCTTCTTGGCTGTTATGAATGATGCTGCTATGAACATGTGTATACAAGTTTTTGTGTGAACATATGTTTTCAATTCTCTTGAGTATATACCTAGAAGTGGAAATGCTGGGTCATATAGCAACTATGTTTAACTTTTGGAGGAACTCAGGTGATAGCTTAATGTGATTCAGTCTAGCCAGATGGGGGTTACTGGTTCATCCAATAAAAATGTTATTTCTGTCAATATTAAAAGGCTTTCTTTAAACAGCCAGGAGTAACATCCATTATTTTCCCAATTGCTGTGTGGCCTGTCACTCTAACATGAAAGGAAACTAGACTTATCAGAAAAGACTGGTTTCCTGGTAGTTCATGCTTTTCTGGCTGTCTTCAAACTAGTGGCGATTTATCTGAGAATCATCACAGTGAGGAGGTTGGGTTGCTGAGGACAGTGACAATGAAGGACAGCTGCTTCCAGGCAGCACCTCTTGGACAGCTTTTGATTCAATGGCTATATTCTAGCACCTACAGGTCCAAAATCTAGATGTTTTCAGTACACTGTAAGAGTGAGCCACTAGATCAACACCCAGAAAACTATAGCCCATGAGACCAATCTAGTCAGCCACTCAGTTTTGTGGTTTTTTTTTAAACAATCTGCCAGCTAAGAATGATTTTTCATATTTTTAAACAGTCACATTTTTACCAGTTATGTGAGAACCTATATATAACATCCTCAATTATGTATCTTGGCTCATCAAGCCTGAAGGATTTATTATCAGATCCTTTAAGAAAAAAGTTTACAGACCCGTGCTCTAGCTGATGCTCATGCAAATTAAATTCTCTTAAGACCAATGAAAGAAGCATAGCACCATTATCAATTTCTCACTGGAGATATCCAGTAAGCAGCCAATGTCCAACGCAGGATGTAGAGTGGAGTAACCTAGGAAGTGGCTCAGAAGGATGGGAAATGCACAGAATCAAAATGGGAAAAGCAGTATGGGCACAGTGGTTAGGGAAGGAGAGTTAGGCCATCAAACCTCTGTGAAACTCTAATAAAATCTTCATTCGTCACAGCAGAGAACACCTCCCTAGCAACTTGATAGTTTGTTTCTCCCTATCTACCTTGTTTTATCTAGAGAGTGCTAGACTTAACACATTAACACATCCTGCTTCACTGAACCCATCACCCCCCATTGTCATCCCTTTCCTGCTTACTCTGACCATTTCGCTCTTGGCCTACCAGGTGTCAAATGCACATCCTTATTCCCTTGGTCTTGCAGGGCTGCGGCCACCCCTTATTAGGAGGTGATTAATCTACACCATGCTCAGAGCTCTAGATAAACATCATTACTGCTGTTTGCAAGATACTATTAAAACTACCAACTGGTCATTGCAGTAGACCACCTTCTTTATCCCAATGAAACAGAAAAACAACACTTGTCTTTTGCCAACCTCAATGTTTTCACTAGTCCCCCAAGCTTCTTGAAAGTAATGGCAGTGGACTGTTTTGACACACTGGTCCCTCAGACTCTTCCCAAGATAGATGATCTCTACCTGCTCGGAATACCTTCTGTTTTTCTCATAAGTCAGAATTTCAGAATTATCTGCTCCTACAACTGGACCTTCAAATTCTTCAGCAAATTGAGAGGTTCATATGTTTGCACTTGACCTCCTCTACAAAGATGAAATTAAAGACACTAGAAGTCCCTGCTTTTCCTCAGACTTCCCTTACTAATGTCTCTTCCTTTCTCCTACATGTAAGGTTTTCTTGGGGGCTCCTTTCACCTAATACAAAGCTGGATGTGGGGAGACCTCACTTTTAGGTTCTTATTATGACTCGTTCCTCCTTTCTAGTTTTAATCTTTCTATTGTTGTTCTTACTCGATTTTGCTATTTCCATATCCTCATGGTCCTGCCAAATTACCTCCTTTTAAAACTTTCCCATTAGCCTTCCAACTCTCAATAGAGTTCTGGTCTCAGCAAAAAATAGCCACATCTCCCTTCCTGGCCTGCTTCGGTTAGTTCTATATGCCTGCTTCAGTTAGTTCCTGGGCTTCTTTTTTGAACAGTCATTAAATCCTAGGGAGTTTGAGCAAAGAACTCCATCACTGTGATTACGTGTTAGTCTGAATTCGTTTACTAGCTCCCAGCTATGGAGAAACTACATTTTTCATAATTTGTTTTTATTTTAGAGAGAAAGAGCACAAGCAGGGAGAGAGGCAGAGAAAGAAGAGAGAGAAAGAGAGACAGAATCTTAAACAGGCTCCACTCTCAGCACGGAGCCCAATGCAGGGCTTGATTTCACGACCCAGGGATCATGACCTGAGCCAAAATCAAGATTTGGACACTCAACCGACTGAGCCACCCAGATGCCCCAGAGAAACTACCTTTAAACAGAATGAGTGGCAAATTTATGGACAATACAGATCTTCCTGTTTTTCTAAATTATAATTTCATCTTCCAGAAGACCCTTCAGCAAAGGTTTGAGCGTTTAAAATACACACAACAGGGGTGCCTGGGTGGCTCAGTCAGTTAAGTGTCCAACTCTTGCTCAGGTCAGGTCATGATCTCATGGTTCGTGAGATGGAGTCCCCATATCGGTTCTGCAGTGTGGAGCCTGCTTGGGATTCATTCAATCATTCATTCATTCATATTCTCTCTCTCCCTCTCTCTCTCCCTAAATAAATAAATAATCATTTAAAATAAAATAAATTACACACAACACATGGGGGGACCAGTCATTCCAATAATGAATCATCGACAAACCAAAACCGGTCTCATCTCTAGTCTTAATACCAGAGAGTTCAGACCACCTTTTCCTGACACTTTCATATAGTTCAAAATTCTCTTCCTTACCAGTATGATTATAAGCTTTCAAAAACTCTCCTCCCATCACATTCTAATTCTGGAGAACATCTAAGAAATACATGATCTATATAATAACCCAAGGAAACAACATTGGGGTTATTTTTCAAATAAGATTAGAAAAATATTATATACTCAGCGATATTCACACAGAACAGGTTATCAAGCACTTACCCCAAAGGACCTTTTTTTTTTTTTTAAGGTTTATTTATTTTTGAGAGAGAGAGAGCATGAGCAGGGGAGAGGCAGAGAAAGAGCAGGATAAAGGATCTGAAGCTGGCTTTGTGCTGAGAGCGGAGAGCCCAGGTTGGGGCTCTAACTCTCAAAGCATGAGATCATGACCTGAGCTGAAGTCGGATGCTCAACCAACTGAGCCACCCAGCTGCCCCTCACCTGAGGACCTTTAAAACAAGATGCACACCCTGACTGTCTTGCAAATGACTAGGAATTATCACACCTAAAGGATGAGGAGATGATCTATATGGCTGCTCCATTCTTCCCTCTTGAAAATCCCCAGGACTTGCTTTCCTCATCAGCCCAATAAACCTCATCCAACTATTACTATGGGGATCCAGGCTCAGGTCACGGAGCAGAATTTTCCCAAAAGATGAAAAACGCAATGTACAAACCTTGTATTAGATACTCTTTCTGTTAAGTGACCAATTGTAAGGGAAGAGTCAATCACTCCAGAAGAGTGACCAACTTAGGGAGGTGGGGGTGGGCCCGGGGAATCAAAGCCACAAAGATACAGACTCCTAAAGGGCCAAACAGTAGTAAAAACTCCCTCTCAGCTATTTTGCACTCCTCTTGGTGGTGAAAGACAGTCCTTTTCAACCTCACAACTGGCATTCTTTTTCATTACTTGTGGCGCAGGCAATCAGTCAACGTGAGACAGAGCAGGAAGCTGCTGGAACGAGCATGTGCGTCGAGCTCTCGGCTCTGAATGGTCTGCGCCTCACTCCAGAACGTTTCCTCCAGATGCTGCCAGCAGACACTCTGTAATACCTAAACCACAAATCATCACATTCCCCACCCTTTGAGCCAGGCCTTGTCCTTGAGAGCTTCCCACATAGTGAGATATTAACCAAGCTGGCCACTGATACAATAGCTCTTTACAAATTCGGAGTAAAACCTGCCACACCATCTGCTCGATCTACTAAAAAGTGGACTCGTATCATAAAAATATCCATGGTAGGTGAACCTCAGAGAGTAATGCAGGACATTTCAGACATTTCACACGGACTGAATCCTGGATAGCTTGCTAAAGAAAATATTTTATCAATGTAAACATGTCAGGCATACAAGTGTATCTAAAATTAGAGCAAGTATGTGTCAGAAATGGAGCCATCTTGCAGAAATAGAATTACAGGCAGGTCACTCCAGATTCTTTGCCAATATCCAAGGAAACCGCCTTTCCTCAAAATAAAGAAACCGTGCTGCTATCTGGTTGTTCTGGGAACCAGGGAGGGTTTGTTGTTGTTTTCTTTTAAAGGACTCTTAAGTTTTATCTACTGTGACACATTAAAGCCCTCTAAACCAAACAAAATGTTTCCAAACTATGATGCTGTAACTTAAAAAAAACCATTGACTGGACTATACTCACACTGAAAAGGCGCCATAACTTGACCCTGCTTGAATGTCAAAGGGAACGAACCTTCAGTGGACTGCTCTCCCGAGATCACCTTCTGGGCCGTGAAGTACTTGGGCTTCAGCACATACTCCTGGGTCTGGCCATGATGTATCATCACATTCTGTGAGGAAAGTGGTGTCACTCTGGGAAGAAACAAAGTGGGGAGAGGGAAATTAGTTATGGACTTTTGAAACCAAGAAGGAGAAAAGAAGACGTTCAATTTAGAAAGGAACGTAGATTCCATGTGAGGCTCGATTTTTCTCTTCAAATACTGTAGCGGACCACTTATAACACAAGGAACTAACCACTTACACTTAGAAACGTTAATATAAAAGAGACTCCGGTCATCTAGTCAAGAAGCATAGGCTATCTAGGCCACCACAGGTGGATTCTATCAGAAGATTTGGAGCACACAGCCTTTATGCAGAACACGGGGGCCATTTATATGTAAGACAGACAAAGACACATACAGAAGCGGGTACCAACATTTACAAAGTGTATTTTCCATATACTGATAAGTAGGCAGTATTGGAAACGCAAGGAAAGGAAAGGAGGAAGAAAATACAGAAAGAGGATTATGCAAGAAGTCCCCGGCTTGATCAGTCACGCAAAATTAACTGTCAACAATCAGAGCCTGTAGAGTAACCAGTGGGACCTTCCTAATGACAGAAGAAGAGAAGGTCAATCTCTTCAAGCCTCACCTTCCTGAGCTGTAACCACAGAATCACTGTCAGACAGGCCAAAGAAAAAAATGCTTGTGAAAAAGTCGGAACACACAAAAACTGGGAAAATTTTGAATTATCTTTTGAAATTGTAATTATGGTAAGAAACACATTCAACTTTTTCTAGTTAACCTTTAAATTTTTTATGCTGTATCTCTTAACAATTAAAACTGTACTATTCAGGTTAAATGTTTTATAATTATTCATTCCTAAGAAGGGGAACAATGGTAAGAATAACGGATCACAATCTCATTTCTTCAAGACCCCACGTGAAGAATTCCGAGGACTACCGAACACAATTACTGTGTATTCACCCTCTGGTCTGACCGTTTTCTATGGCAGTTCTCTTTTGTTGCATGTAATGGAAACTGTGTTTTTTTTAAGTAGTTTTTTACATTTAAATTCCAGTATAATTAACATACAGTGTTACATTGGTTCTGAGAATTTTATCCAAAAAATACAAAAACACTAATTCAAAGGGATACATGCACCCCTATGTTTATAGCAGCATTATTTACAACAGCCAAATTATGGAAACAGACCAAGTGCCCATCGACAGATGAATGGATAAAGAAGATGTGGTGTATATACACAATGGAATATCATTCAGCACGTAATGTAAACTTTAAAATAACACGTCTTTGCCCACGTTTAATAATTCCCTGAAGGACAGAACTAAAATCATTAGCTAAGTAAGACTAATAAATAATCAGACAATGTAAAGAAGATACACCAACTCATTCCAGAAAATGCTTACCTGTACCAAAACTGCTGGGACAGAGCACTGTAGCAGCAAACGGAGTCTTTGGAAGGAGACATCTCTGGTGTCATCTTGAATTTTATCACCTGGGGCATATTAAAGCCGCCTACACCAAACAAAATATTTCTAAACTATGATACTCTAACTTAGGAAATGGTTGCCTGGGATATAATCACACTGATAAGGTACCCCCAAACCCCAAAGACTCTCCCGAATAAGGGACTGTACTAAACAAGAAAAAGAAATGACATTGTGACAGGTGAGTACATAAGGTCAGTTGTCAAGACACCAAAAACACCACTACACAGTGTCTTGTCAAAAGCAGTAACAGTCTTGAATAAAGTCAGTCTATTTGAGTCTAAAAATGAATGAGGTATTCTGTGGGACAAGGCATCCATGAGAAAGGAAGAGGCTGGGATTAACGATGCTTCCCTCTTACCTAGTCAGTGATCTCTATCCACCACTTTAAACCTCAGAGTTGCAGGAAAGCCTAGGAAAATCCACTTTGGACCTGAGTTTTCCCAGACACAACTCCATGGAAGGGCACTCCCTCTATCACCAGACTAATGACTTAAATTACTAAAAGCCTAAGTAAGGCTTAATGTTGTAAACACTTTTGTTTTGATGATGTAAGTGTTGGTCTGAACTTGAAGTATGTTTGGTTGGAATACAGTAGAAAGTATAACAGCTGGACACATCTGGTGGTGAATGGTAAGAACCACAAGTCTACTCCATCAGCCTCAAGAAAAGGGGAAGCCCTTCTTCTCATCTCCGGGGCAACCCACTCCCCAGCTGTGCTGTCATCCTGTCACTACACTGTTGACACCTGCTGGCAAAAGTACAGGCTTGCTCCTATTCAGAAGAGGACAGCCTAGCATTCCAGCTGCGACCACTGCCAGCTAGGTACGACTGGGGTCTGCCTTCTAGTGGAGTTCCTCCCTTCTCTCCCCTCTGAATCAAGGAAGTGAGAGGCGGCAAGAAATCAGCAAGAAAGAAGCTGAGAGCTTATATACGGGCTCCTTTTCTCTAAACCTAACTGGAAAGTACAGAATAAACAAATAAGATGAGCTTACCGGGTCTAGAACTTGAGCAACAACCCTCAGCCATCACTGACTTAAGGAAATGAGTAATGGTAGTTAAGTCTGACTACACTGTAAGTATTCACCATGTCACAAATTGCAAATATGGAGCTACCCCTGAACCATGCTTCCCCATTTTCCAGCTCCTTTCCTCCTTCCCAGTGCAAGTGTGTAAACACACAAGAAGAGACTGAAGCCACTCTGCACGAAGCAAAGCCATGGACAGTGATACCATGTGGGGAGAACAGAGAAAACTGTGCGCTCACTTCACAAATACACAATTGCCATCTTTTTCTCTCTTCCCTTCTTCCTCTTTTGCAGTTCATGTTCACTTTCCCCTCTAATTTCATCACTCAGTTATTTCCACTCTGGACCACTTCTAAGCCCTACAAATATATATTCTCTTTAACTCTCCTTTTTTTTACCCAAGTACTTCAGGAATAATCTTTCTCCCTTCATTTCAGTTGAGATATTTTCCATTCTTCCCTTCCCTCCTCCGAGGGGGTGGGGGAGAGCTTAACTATCACTAGTGAACATCAAATTTGTCAGAGCATTACAATTTTTCTAAGAGAATACTAACATATTTGAGAAAACTAAAAATGAAAACTACGGGATCTCTGGCTCAAATGGTTTTTAAGAAAAAAATGGTTTTTAGATATCTATCTTACCTTCCTCCAAAGATGCCCTTAAAATTATAAGGAATAAAAAAAAAAAAAAAAGAAAAGAAAAGATTCAGGGTGCCTAGGTAGCTCAGTCCGTTAAGTGTCTGACTTCGGCTCAGGTCACGATCTCACGGACGGTTCAGGAGTTCAAGCTCTGCATCGGACTCTGTGCTGACAGCTCGGAGCCTGGAGCCTGCTTCCGATTCCGTGTCTCCCTCTCTTTCTGCCCCTCCTCCCCTCAAAAAATAAAAAACGTTAAAAAAAAAAAAAAAGGAAATATTCAAATCTAGAGTTGACGTGGCTGTTACACAAAGCTACAGCTACACTAATTAAAATATTGAAATATTCTCTTCTGATAGATACCTACTATCCCAAGACCCTTAGCACCCCTCCCTACTCCCTCCACCAGGCCCCCACAAGACATCCCTTCAATCCTGTAAATAAGGAGTTAACATTCAGCAGAAATGGATCTCTGGGTGTCTGTTCCAGCATCCCTTCTGATTAATCAATACCTGTGCTACACAGGGTACTAAATATGGTCCGTGTCACCCATTAATAAACACACAAGAGATATTTCAACAAATCTGTGGGATTCAAAGTGGGATGAGAAACACTGCCTGTTGTAGCAGCATGTAGTTCAACGTGTAGTAAGAAGAACATTTTACTTAGAGACCATACACATCTACACAGGGATTGTGCTTTTATTTAACTAAAACAACCTTATAAAATATTTATCCTTACCATGTGTAGAATACTGATATTTTGTCCTCCAATCTATTTTTTGAACCACTACATTGATTTCATGACTTTGTGACTCCCTAATGGCTTGCAACCGTAGGTGTAAGGGCACTGCTCAAGAACCACTGTGTGAGGGCACAGGCACAAAGGAAGCGATCTTCGCAAGGAAACACAGAGGATCTCTGGACCCGAAACCAAGTAAAGCAAAGGGTGATTTTAAAAAGTAGGGCTGTACACTGGTGTCTTCACTAGAAATCTGTATATAAAGTCAACTGTTCCCCAACTCTAGCAAACAGAGCGTCCAAGTCACATTTCTACTCTTCTCAGGGGAAAAAATATATATATATATGAGTATTTTCATCTAAAAGAATGGAACTATGTGGTGTAAACCACAAAACGTACTCCGCCCCTCACTCCCAGAGTAAGACCTTCTGGTTCTGGATTCTGGCTTCCCCTAGCTCAAACACTGGTCTCCTATTTCTCCCCCTAAAAAGGAGCTTGCTGGGCAACCCAGAAAACAGGGAGTTCCAGAATGATCCCAGGGTGCGGTGGGGGTGCTGGGTGGAGGGAAGGAACCACGAAAATGGAAAACAGGATTGCAATTTTGGAGACACCTGACTATATGGTATAAATGCAATTGGTAGAAAGAAAAACAGGAGAATACATTCATATCTGATGCTAGGAATACTCTCCTTCAAGAACCATGCATGAAAGCAAAGGACACATACAGAGAGAGAAATCCAAGCATCGAGTTGTACATCCATGGACAGAATATTACAAATGCTGTAACTGTCAGAAACAACCATGTTACCAACTGTGGTGATATTCATGTACAGAATTAGCTAGAGAAGGCAGGAAAATTCTTAAAGAATAGGAGAAACGGAGGGAAGACTGGGAGAGCCACTGCCCTTGCCTTATAAAATGGAGGGTCTTCAGATAACATTCATGACCTTGATAGAGAACACTGACACAAGAAAAGAGAAGTATAAACATGCTGTCAGGATATACATGAACTCTGCAAATGAAATAATGATTTTGAGAGAAAGGGTGGGGAGGAGAGAAAGTAAAGCAAGCTAAATCTTCACCTCCTACAGCAAGAAGTATTTAGACAACATCTAAAAGGAATAAATCAAGAAGCAATGGCTGGATAGAGCTAACCACCAGAAGGACCAATAGGGCCTGAGGATTAAATGTGGAAGAGTTGGAGACAAAAGGAAAAGGATTAAGTGATAATGAAGGTTTCAAGCCTGGTTGACTGGACAGGTACTTCTGTTCAAGGCCAAGGGGAAAAGTAAGAGCAAAGAAGCAGGCTGAGTTATGGCAGTCGGAAGAAAGGGTCAGTCAGTGAGGACGAGAGTTATATTAGAGACAGACTATGGAGCAAGTCTCTGAGGGATGATTAGGGAAAGCCTCCAAGATGAGGAAAAGTGATGTTCTCGAAGGAGCCAACTTCTTCAAAGGCAAAAATGTTTTAGAAAAAGGAACACAGAACCACACAGTCTGGAGGATATCCATGCTCAGGGGTAGGGATATAAAGAGAAAATGGGGGGGGGGGGGGGGCCGGGGGAAGGGAACTGGAGAAAAACAAGAATAACATAGGTCCAGAAATGATAAATGGAAGAAAGTTTCTAGGAGGAACAGAGAGGGGACCACCTGCCAACTGCAGCACAAAAGGCAGAGAAAGGAACTGGGGAAAGCCACGCCTGGGGTGGGTAGGTCACTGGCACCACCCACAGTGTGGGTTCAGTAGTGACAGGAGTGTGGCTACAGCAGGCAATACATTAGGTAGGTGGCAGGCCATGACACATGGACAAGACGGCCCAGGAAAAACAGGCTGGAGCTTAGAGGCAGGGCTGGCCATCTGAGGACCTGAATCTGTGGAAACCTCTCTATCTTTATAAGCAGAAAGGAAACAATTGCATACAACTTCTTTCCTTAAAAGAAAGGATTAGTCACATACTGTTTATACTGCTGCCTTCATAGTGGCAATTTTTGGCACCCGTATAGACTAAGCTTTTCCATATTTCTACTAAATTCATTATTTGACCTGTGGAATGGGTGGGAGAATCTGGCAAAACACAAGCCCCTTTCCACTTAAGGAAAGCGCTCTGGACCTCACAGAAGGAAACCCCCAACAGGCCATAAAATGTTTCCCACAGAAGGCCAGTCTAACACAATCCAAGCCTTTCCCCTATGTTTAGCATACTCAGGTTTATAATCAAGACTAAGAGAAACCAGAAGGGGAAAAAAACAGAGCTACAGGAGGAAGCCACTAAGGGTCAACCTCCAGACTTTCAGGGCCAGTTTCTCGTTACAAAATTCAAGGGCTCCTATGTGCCTCGCATGGGTGACAAGCTGTTCAAAAGCATGGGTGCGTGCTACTCACAGAAAAGGCAGTGCACTCAAGTATATAAGACGTGCCAACTACAGCTGGATGGAGGAAACGTCTTTCCTACAGAGTTCTCAAGGATGATAGGCACAGAGGGAAGGTCCAAGAAAAGACATACGGCTAGGAAGATGTCACAAGGCAGCAAAACACACATGTGAGGGGAGACTGAAGTCTGTGGCGACCCCACTCCTACAGAATTACTTTCAGACCAAAAAAGAATTAGGAGGTAAAAGGTTGCTGATGAAGAGATCAAAGGACAGCACAGACTGTCGGTATCAGGATAAGGGAGAGCTTATCACACAGAGCTTAACACACAGTTGAAGTAAAAGGAAACAAGCAAAAACAAAGTCCCAAGAATGGGAGGAAAGAAAAGAGTACACTGAAATTTTAAGTGTGGGGACAGACCATTAAGGGATGGAGACGATGAAATTCAAGAAGGTAGATATTGCAGAGGGATGGAAAATGCATGGAAATTAAGGAAACCTTGGTGGTCATCATCAACAAACATGGAAAGCACAACCAAGTAGCTTAGGAACCAATTTTCTTTTGCCAGTGGTTCTTCACTGGGTGTGATTTGGCAATACAGGAGACATTGTCAAATGTTAAGATTCAGAGGTAAGGTGCTCACATCCCATGGGTAGAAGCCAGGGAGCTACTGAACATCCTGTAACACCCAGGACAGTCTTCTACCAGAAAGAATTATCTGGCCCTAAATGTCAACAGTACCAAAGCTGAAAAACCCTGTTTTCAACACATGCTACTATCATCAAACAAATTTAGTAGACATGAGTAAAGACCGAATGGCCCATTGAAATAGCAACGACAAGGTGTAGGGAAGGTAAAAACTGCACGACTTGTCACGTGTGCTGTAAGCCCCATCAGGCCAGGGAAGGGGCCCTGGACTCAAGTTGCCTGGGTGGCAATCTACAAGTGGAGTTAGCGTATCGCTGAAAATGTAATGGGATAACAATAAAAAAAAAATCATTTAGTAGAACCCCATTAGGAGCAGTACAACATACAGATGGAAATAACTTTTTGGTAAACAGCTTAGCATGGAAAGGGAGTGTGCCATAAAGAGATCGTAGAAAGATAGTTGCCAAACTGCTTCCTAAGGCAGGGGAGTCCAATCAACCAGCCCTGTTTAGTTATACTAAGAAGATCATGTATGCTAGGGGCTCGATGCAAACTGTCGGGGTAAGAGACAAAAGTGAGCACTGCACCTACGATTCCCCACATCTGCCCTTTCTCCAAATGGTCCTCCACATCTGCTCTAAAGAAACATCTAACCTGAGGTGTCTCACAATTGGCCCCTGAGAGCCAACCCATGTCTCCACACAGCCGTGCTTAGGAGATATTCTTCTGAACATGACTGCTATAGGAAAACATCCAAGGAATTCTCAACTCCTCTAATCCCAAGTTCCTAGAGGAGACAAAATATAATCAATGGGCTGTAATGAAGAGGAGACTTTAAGAAGAAGGGAGGAAAAGGCCTCCTCTTGGAAGGTTTAATGAAATAATCCCAACACTTCGGAAACAAAACATGAAGTGGGTTGAAACCAAATGCTTGAAGAAAATGCAAATGGTCTAAACAACTCAAGTAAAAGTCAGAGGTTGTCAGACTGGTTAAAAAGCAAGACCCAACTACATGCTGCCTATAACAGACCCACTTTCAGTGTGAAGACAGACACGTTAAAAACAAAAGAATGAAAAAGATTTAACAGGTTAACAGGAATCAGAACAAAGTTGGAGTGGCTGTTAGTATTAGGCAGGGTAGATTTCACAGAAAAGAATATTATTAAGGATAAAAAGGATCATTTCATAAGGATAAAGGGTCAATTCATCAAGAGGACACATGAATCCTAAACAGCTGTGCACTTGATAACAGAGCTTCAAAATATGAGAAGCAAAAAATGATTTTTAAAAAAATCCATGAGAAGCAGATAACTTTGTTGTTTTAGTTCCTGTTTTCAACACCCATTTAAAAAACTGACAGCACAAGTATACAGAAAATCAGTCAGGATACAGAAGACTTAAACAACACTATCAACCAGCTTAACCTAATTGACATTCATAGAACACTCCACCCAACAACAGCTGGACACATATTTTTCAAGTGCATACAGAGTATCTACCAAGATAGACCATAATCTGGGCATATAAAAAGTGTCAGTAATTTTTAAAGGAGTTGACTCATACAAACTATATTCTCTGCCATCATGAAATTAAATTAGAAATCAGTAACAAAAAGATCTCTGGAAAATCCTCTTCATATTTGTAAACTAAAAACCAAACTAGATTTGTAAACTTCAAAATAACCAAAGGATTCACAGAACTAGGAGAAACAATCCTAAAATTTGAATGGAACCACCAAAGACCCCAAATAGCCAAAGCAACCTTGAACAAGAAAAGCAAAGCTGGAAGCATTAGAACTCCAGACTCCAAGTTGTATCACAAAGCTGTACTGATCAAGACAGTATGCTACTGGCACAAAAATAAACACATAGATCAACGCGACAGAATAGAAAACCCAGAAATGAACCCACAGCCTGGTCAATCAATCTTCGACAAAGCAGGAGAGTATATCCAATGGGGAAAAAAAACAGTCTCTTCAACAAATGGTGCTGGGATAACTGGACAGTAATATGCAAAAGAATAAAAATGGGCCACTTTCTTATTCCATACACAAAAATAAATTCAAATGGATTAAAGACCTAAACGTGAGACAGGAAACCATCAAAATCCTAGAGGAGAACACAGGTAGTAACCTCTTTGACATCGGCCACAGCAACTTCTTAATAGACACGTCTCTGGAGGCAAGGGAAACAAAAGCAAAAATAAATTATTGGGACTTCATCAAAATAAAAAGCTTCTGCACAGTGAAGGAAACAATCACCAAAACTAAAAGACAACGTACACAATGGCAGAACATATTTGCAAATGACATATCTGATAAAGGGTTAGTATCCAAAATCTATAAAGAACTTCAAACCCAATACCCAAAAAATAATCCAATTAAAAAATGGACAAAAAACATGAATCGATATTTTTCCAAAGAAGACACACCCATGGACAACAGACACATGAAAAGATGCTCCACGTCACTCATCATCAGGGAAATACAAATCAAAACTACCATGAGATATCACCTCACAACTGTCAGAATGGCTAAAATTAAAAATCCAAGAAACACCAGGTGTTGGTGAGGATGCGGAGAAGGGGGAACCCTCTTGGCTGTTCGTGGAAATGTAAACTGGTACAGTCATTGTGGACAACAGTGTGGAGGCTCCATAAAAAATTAAAAACAGAACTACCCTATAATCTAGCGATTGCATGACTGGGTATTTACCCAAAGGATACAAAAATACAGACTCAAAGGGGTACATACATCCTGATGTTTATAGCAACATTATCAACAATACCCAAACTATGAAGAGGGCCCAAATATCCATCAACTAATGAATAGGTAAAGAGGATGTGGTACAGGGACACCTGGGTGACTCAGTTGGTTAAGCATCCAACCATTCATTTCGGCTCAGGCCAATGATCTCATGGTCACGAGATCAAGTCCCATGTCAGGCTCAGTGTCTGTCTGTCTGTCTCTCTCTGCCACCACCCCACCCCACCCCACCCCACCCCCCCGTGCTTGTGCTCTTTCTCTCAAAATAAACAAACTTAAAAAAAAAAAAAAAGATGTGGTATATATATACAATGGAAGATTACTCTGTCATAGAAAAGAATGAAATCTTGCCTTTTCCAACAACTTGGATGGAGCTAGCAATTATTATGCTAAGCCAAATCAATCAGAGAAAGACAAATACCTTATGATTTCACTCATATGTGGAGTTTAAGAAACAGGACAAATGATCACAGGAGGGGAAAAAAGAGAGACAAACCAAGAAGCAGACTTAACTATAGAGAACAAACTGATGGCTACCAGAGGGAAGGTGGGTGGGGGGGATGGGTGAAATAGGTGATGGGGATCAAGGAGTGTAGTTGCTGTGATGAACACTGGGTGATACATGGAACTGTTGAATCACTATGTTGTACACCTGAAACTAATATTACATTGTATGATAACTAACTGGAATTTAAATAACTTAAAAAAAAAAGGTTAACAAATCCTAGGAAATCTAACATACAGCATGGTGGCTATAGTTAATATTATGGTATTTAATGGTTTAAATTTCCTAAGATGGCAAGTGTTCTCACCACAATAAAAGGTAACTTGTGAGTTAATAGATGTTAATTAGCTTGACTGTATAATTATTTCACAACATGTGAGCATATAAAACCATCACATTACAGACCTTAAGTATATATAACTTTTGTCAACTGTAAAAAAAAATAATAATAACCAAAGAATCAAACAAGAAATCAAAAGGAAAATTAAACGTTATTTTGAACTGGAAAATGAAACACAACCTATGCAAACTTATGATATGCTGCTAAACCACTATCAAGGAGTAAATCTGTAGGGCTAAATACCTGTATTAGAAATGAAGGTCTCCAATCAATGACTCACCTTCCACATAGAGAGAAACTAGGAAAAAAAAAAAATGAAGCTCATAATGGAAAGGAAATGAAATAAAGGGCAGGTCAGAAATTAATGAAATACAGAAATAGAAATCATTAAGACCAAAAGCTGTTTCTTTGAGATCAGTGAAACCGATAAAACTCTAGCTAGATGGATTAAAAAAAAAAAAAAAAAAAAAAAAGACACAAATTGTCACTATCAGAAATGGGAAGGGTGATATCACTATAGACCCAGAAGGTCAAAGGACTAATGCCACAATTTGAAGAAGCCCTCATTACCCAAAGATGAAGCAATTTTAGCACTGGTAAGAAAAAGAGATGATTTGAAATATTTCATATACTATATGTTTATCCATTCATTAAAAAAAATCATACATCACCTTTGGAAAATGCTAATCAACTCATTTCAAAACTACTCAATGAAATGCTAGAATCAAGTATATTATGCCCTCATGTGAAGGGTAATTTTATGTATCAACGTGGAGGGTGTTTTTGGATGAGATTAACGCTTAAGTCACTGAGTACACAGATGGCCCTTCAAAATGTGGGTAAGTTGAAGGCCTCCGTGGCTAAAAGCAAACTCTTAGCAGCAGATGGTCTTTGAATTTTATCTGCACCACTGGTTCTCCTGGGTCCACACCTGCTGACCCACGCCAAACATCTGGATTCACCAGCCCCCGTAATCACGTATGTCAATTCCTCATAAATAAATCTCTATTATACATACACACAGCTTATTGGGTCTTTTCCTCTGGAGAAGCCTAATATACTCACCACCTTTGCTATACAAACAACCTCAACCAAGTAACTGAGGAAAGGAAGTAAAAAAGGAACAGAATTAAAACACCAATGCTTGCAACCCCTTATTAAAAGGAGGCTCTGATCATCAATGGCTGCTAACATCACAAAGAGACACAACATATAACCCTGGATGGAAGAGCATGACCCTACTTATGAACTAGTCCAATCAAAAATCAAACTTGGGGGGGGGGGGCGGGGGGCCTGGGTGGCTCAGTCGGTTAAGTGTCTTCATGGTCTTCAGCTCATGTCATGATCTCACGGTTCATGAGTTCGAGCCCTGAGTTGGGCTCTGTGCTGACAGCTCAGAGCCTGGAGCCTGTTTCGGATTCTGTGTCTCCCTCTCTCTGCCCCTCCCTGACTCATGGTCTGTCTCTGTCAAAAATAAATAAACATTAAAAAAAAAAAAACCAAACTCGGGGTACCTGGGTGGCTCAGTCAGTTGAGGGTCCAACTTCGGTTCAGGTCATGATCTCACAGTTTGTGAGTTCAAGACCCACATCAGGCTCACTGCTGTCAGCACACAGCCTGCTTCAGATCCTCTGTCCCCCTCTCTCTGCCCCCACCATGCTTGTGCACTCTCTCAAAACTAAACACTAAAAAAAAGGCAAACAAAAATCAAACTCAAATCTGACCAAGTCTCTAGATCTACATTCACAGGAAATTCAGCAGTACAGAGTACATGTTAATATCACAGGGGTAAAAACCAGCAAAATCTATAGTTTCTGCAAGAAATTTTAAGGAAAAAGAAGGGAAAGGTACTCAGAGACTAAAAGATTTGAGACAGGTGAGCCTGTGTTGGAATGGATGAACACTATTTTGATCCTGATTTGAACAAGTAAGGAGTTAAGCATTTATGAAACATTTAAGGAAATTTAGATACCTGGATTTTTAATGATATTATTTGTTTTGGGTAGGCTAATAGTCTTGTGGCAATTTATTAAGAGCCTGTATCTCTTACAGATACATGCTGAAACACTTATAGACTGGTTTCAAAATAATCAGAGGGAGGTAAAGAAGCAGATTTGAGTCTAAACAAAACAAATGACTTTGAGTTGTTAAGCATGAAAGCTAGTGGAGGTATATTTTGAGGTTTCTTTATACTATTTTCTCTATTATTTTTGTGATTAAGCTATTCTATAAAAGTTTACAAAATACAAATATCCTACAACAATATTTTGTGATTTTTTTTTAAACCTGCATCAAATCACGTGTTTACAAGTACTCTAAAAAGGAGAAACACTATATGGGTAAGATAGCATTATTACTTACTCACAAAAAGAGAAAAGGAAACTGATAAACAGCAAGAGGAAAAAAGGACAAAAAAGAAAATTCCAGCAATGCACATCCTCTCTTTCTTTCTATTGTTAACTATTGAAGCTACCTGCTAATGAGACAGATACCTGTCTGCCAAGAATGAGGTAACTACTCAACAGCCCTGAAAACCCAGAAGACTAAAATCATCAAAACCTTGAACTAGAGTAAGTTATTTAGCAAGTAACCATGGAAGGAAATATTGTTAATAACTAAAGTCCTTGGTTTTGTCAAAAAATGAGCTACTATATTTGGTTACTTGGGACAGTGTCCCTGAACACAAACTAAAAAGGAATTGCAGTCATCCATTTATCTCAACTGAAAGAGGCCAGAGGAAACCTAACTAAATACAATCCCAAAAAATTCCAAAATATAAACAAAAATTAAGGCTTCTACCCTACTGGGGACTGCCAACTCCAAGTCTTTTAAATCAAATTTTAGGAACCAAATCCTGACTCTACCACTTACCATGGGAAAGAAGAGGAAAATTACCTCAACTTCCTCAATGCAATCTAAGGGGAATAATACGCACCTCATAAAGTTAATGTGAAGACAAACACGAAATGTTGTTTCTTCTGAAATGTGTGGAAATACCTAGCACAGTACCCAATGCACACACAAGGACGTTTGATTCCTTCTCCTCCACCAAAAAGGAGGACAGCACAAAAACAGAATTTCACCCCTCCGATAATATTAGAGTTCATGTTCAGAAATTACACAAATGTATAGTTAAGAGAAAAGCAGTATTTGTTTCAAAGTTTTATTGTAAGTAACTTCAGAATTTTTTTTCAGTTTTGTTTTTTTTTTTTTTTTTAAGAGTTTGGAACATATAGTCCCATTCACAGCAACCAGAGGGTCAAGGTTCATACTGATACACTCACACAAAGGAAAGCTTTCCAGGAGTCTGCAACAGTCAAGAAATCCAGGACTAGAGCTGCTGTGAAATACAGTTTGGCCACTGCTCAAAAAAAAAAAAAAAAACAAAAAACAAAAAAAACTAAACACTGAATTACTGTATGACCTAGCAATTCCGCTCCCAGGTGTAAACCCAAAACAACTGAAGGCAAGGACTCAAACAGGTAATTGTACACCAATGTTCATTCATTATAATCAAGTACTCGTCATTTGTAATAGTCAAAAGGGTAAAACCAACCCAAGACATGTCCTATGACAGATGAATGGATAAACAAATCATGATGAATACATACAATGGAATGTAATCCAACTCTTCAAAGGAATTAAGTTCTGATACATGCTATAATGTGGATGAACCTGGAAAATGTTATGCTAAGTGAAATAAGTCAGATTTCAAAAAAGGACACATTTTGTGCAATTCCACTTTTATTAGGTACCTAGAATGGGCAAATTTATAGTCACAGAATGAACAGGGGTAGGGATGGAAGTCTTTAATAGGTATAAAGTTTCTGGCTTGGGGTAATGAAAGTTTTGGAAACAGTGGTGATGGTTGCACAACACTGTGAGCGTAATTAATGCTAATGAACTGCACACTTAAAATGACTGAACTGGTAAATTTTACTATCTGTTTTACAATTTAAAAAATCTACATAATAAAGATCCCAGATCCATTAAACACACACACACACACACACACACACACACACACACACACACACACACA
>NW_024412419.1:27130765-27254482 GCF_014898765.1 Herpailurus yagouaroundi | reverse complement strand
ACACACACACACACACACACACACACACACACACACACACACACACAAATAGCACTTCCTTTAGAGAGAAAGGGAGAAGGCAGGTTTCTTAGCCCCTGACCTCCAGCCTCCAGGATTTCTGGATAATACAGAGTAAGGTTTGTTCATATCACCAAATTCCAAGTACCTGTTCTGTCCTCTTTTAGCCAACTATTTAAGACACCAATTCTAAAGGTGCCTGGGTGGCTCGGTTGGTTGGGCATCTAACTCTTAATTTCAGGTCAGGTCACAATCTCACAGTTCATGAGATCAAGCCCCGAGTTGGGGATTCTCTCCTCCCTCCCCCCCCCCCGCCCCTCCCCTACTCATGTGTGCATGTGCTCTCTCTTAAAGTAAATAAATAACCTTAAAAAAAAAAAACACTAATTCTATAGTCATGACTAGGTACATGGTTCTATCCCCCATATTATCACTTCTATCTATTTTCCCTCCTTTTTAGCACTCTTCACTTGGACAGCCACTCCTTGAACCACATGGAGATTTCAGTCTCTTCAGACCTTAATGCCTTATAGTCTCCAATGACCCTCTCTTTACAGCAATGAAGGAATCAACATCCCTTTTGCCCGACATGGGAAATACCCACATCCACTTGCCTGGGAAGCCTTTCATACCCAATTAAGCTCATTCGCCAAATTCTTCCCCCCAGCATTGTTGTATCTGTTATATTTATGTGAATCCTTTAGTCAACTCTCCGTCATGGGCCCTAATGGCAGCAAGAACAGACATTCATGGTTTTTGGTTTGGGATGCTAACTTCATACACTCCCTCTCATTACCTGTAAACCTAGAAAACCACAACAAATAGTGGGAACATGTCAAACAACGCTGTTCTTTCACTATTTCCCCCCTTCCTAACCAACATTTTCCTTACATTGAGCTCTGATAGGCATCTAGAGAGTGCCAAAGATGGATACAATGGGTACAAGGATCCAAGAGCTCACCTCAGTGTTTAAGATGGAGGATGGATCAACAGCACTGAATCAGATTTGGGAAATTAAAATCATACTTCTGCCTGTGCCACTGAATCTCTGCGAGCCAAGAGTCAATCAGGGTCCTGTCTCAGTTTCCTCATCCATAAAACAGAGGGATCTAGGAGACAACCTCCCAAGTCCCCCAGCTCCGAAATTCAGTTATAAACACATCAACAACTTTAATTCCAAAACTGTTCTCTAGTCACATTAAGAAATATTTCATATGGAATATATTTGTTTTTAACGTAGTATGCATAACTAGGATGAGAATCTCTCGAGGTTTTATTTCCCCATTCAAGTTACATAAAAAAGAAAATTCTTTCAATTTTTAAGGTGAATGCAATAAATTCTGTTTTCCCCAAATGGCCTTGTTTTTTTCTATTACAATTGCTGCTAAACTAGGTCACCTAAGTAATAAATATTGAAAGCATTTAACCAAATTCAAACATCTGTTCCAATCCTCTTTTAGGGCTTGATCCAGCTGAAACAAAATATCCACTGCCCTACAGGACCTGCAAGATCCACACTATTGGAAATGTTGTGGTTTTTCTCCTAAAGCCAATATACCTGGTGAAAAATATATATATATGACTATTTCAACATGTCTGGAGAGTACGACAGTACACGAGAAGCAGCAAAATCCCACCAAGTAAATCATGCCACAATGGATCTTCCTGTGCTGGGACAAAAGAACTCCTAAACTTCAGTTGGTAGGTATCCAACTGAAGGCTTGGCTTGGTTAGGTCTATTCAGAGAATGTGGTGAAGGGAGTACCTCTCCAGCTCCTGTATACACTACGAGAGCTTTGCTCTGAAGTAGCTGCCTCATTTTCCATTGGAAATTGTAAGCCAGTAACTCAAATTTGACTTTGGGTTTATAAAATAAAATTCGTTTGTATATAAAAAAGACACTTTTATAAAGTTATTAAATACATGATCAGAAAAAGTTATCTGCAATGCACATATAAAATAAGGGTATTAGATGCACAAGTCTCTTTTAAAGTAATGACAAAACAAATTTGTTCCAACAGGAACGAAACAAAAGCCAGGAGGAAAATGGACAAAGGACATGAACAGGCAATTTACTGAAGAGTGAATCTAAAACATTGTGGCATCCCAACCACACCAGTGATATAAACTTAAAATTGCTTTCGACATCTACTTGGCTATTTTTTTCAAATTACTGAAATTTAAAGGAAAAAAATGACAGAATTCCTGCTGACAGGACTATAAAGTGGGAAGAGGATACTCTGCACATCACTGGTAGAAATATGAATTGTAACAGAATTTGGGAATCAATCTAGAAGAACCTAAATTCAAAATGAACATTCCTTCATCATCTAAAAATGCCTGAATCATATGAGAGAGCTCAGAAAAACCAGGAAAAAAAAAAAAAAGAACATTCCCAGTGACCTAGTAATCACATTCTTTATGATTTACTTAAAGGAAATAAAAACCTATTATGTAAGGATATACTTAACATGTTTACTGAATCACAAATAAAGAAAAACAGCAAAAAAAAAAAATACTAGAAACAAACTGCCCATTAGTTGAATAGTCTAATAAATCAGCACATTAATAACATGGAATATTATAACCATTAAAAGGACTTATATCCATGTTATGGAAGAGTTTCTATGATCTCTCTTAAGAAGATCAAGATTCAGAAACATTTATGTATTATATCCCTATTGTTTATTAAGCAATAAAAAAAAGCTACACATGACTCTATGGGCATAAAGAAACATAGAAGGGTGGGGTGCCTAGGTGGCTCAGTCGGTTAAGCCTCTGGCTCTTGATTTTGGCTCAGATGGTGATGTCACAGTTGTGAGATCGAGCCCCACGTTGGGGCTGTGCTGTCAGGCTGTCAGCACAGAGCCTGCTTTGGACTCTCTCTCTCCTCTCTCTCTCTGCCTCTCTCTCTCTCTCTCTCTCTCAAAATAAAAAAAAAAAAAAGGAAAGAAACATATCTGTCCTCTGTATTATTATTAGTTGTTTGTGGAAAGGGAGTGGGTACTGTTAAAGTGGGGATAATTTTTAACATCAAAACTCCATCATACAGATTTTGATCACCTACATACTTACAGACTGCACAGAATCATAAATCTGCAGAATCTATGGACATATAGATTAGCTCTGGCCATTGCTTCCACTAGGACTGGGTTATCAGCACTTTCCTCTCACCCTCCTACCCTCTCAGAGTCACCAAGTTATAAAATTTTCAGAAGTTAATTTTTTTGTTTTTATTTAAATCCCAGTTAGTTACTACACATGTAATATCAGTTTCAGGTACACACCACACTGATTCAACACTTCGTACATCACCCGGTGCTCATCACAAGTACAATCGAACAGATCGATGAAACCAGGAGCTGGTTCTTTGAAAAAATTAAAATTTTTTAAAATCCGCTCCTGCAGCTGCTTCCTGTCCTTTTAATATATGATCAATCTATATGCACTATCACCACTTTCTTCTCTTTCTTAATTTGACTTTCATATCATCTTCTAAATGCCTGCTCCCAAACAATCTTGTGAGCATGATCCTGTGACTATACAACATATTTTAAAAACTCTGAAAAGTAAAAGCACCATGAAATTGCCATCAGTGACTCTTTCATCCTTGTAAAAATAAGCTTCATGGATCTCGCTACCTTTGAAATCTTGACAGCACTTGTAACATAGGTAAAAACAGAAGAATTTAACATCTATATATGTAATAAATCCCCATGATATTATACTCAGTGCCCATGTGGTGTCATTTCCTTTCAGCCCGAAGAACCTCCTTCAGAATTTTTTGACATACCAATCTATAGCAAGCAGTCTCCATTTTCACTTTTCTGAAAATACCTTTATTTCAACTTCATCTGTGAAGGATTTTTCTTTGAACACAGAAGTCCAAGTAGATAATTGGATTTTTCAGCACATGAAAAACAGTTCACCATTTGATAACCTCCCTTGTTCCTGATGAAAAGTGACCCATCATTTTTATCATTGTTCCACTGTATATATCTTTTTACCTGCTTTTGAGATTATCTCTTTACCTTTGATTTTTCAGCTGTTTTACTTTGAAGTGGCTAGGTGTGGTTTTCTTTGTATTCACCTTTCTTGAGCCATTTTTTATTCAAACCTCTTTCCTGCCACATGCTCTCCATTCGTGTCTTCTGAGATTACAAATACACAGGTATTAATTGCTTTGATCCCAACAGTACTGAGACTTTCCATTTTTCTTTTATCATTTTTCTGTTTTCTCCAGATGGGGTAATGTCTTTTAATCTTTGACCTTTATCCTATTTCCACTTTTTATGTTTTCTATTTTTCTATTAAAACTCCCCATCTGTTGTCTCATGAGGACATTTGAAATTGAGAATATTTACAGTAGCAGCTTTGAAAGTCCTTGTGCATGAATTCCAACATCTCTGTCATCTTGGGGCTGTTTTCTACTGACTGCTTCTTCTCTTGATTGAATCGTATTTCCTTTTCTTCTCATGACTGTTATTATGGAAAGGATATTATAAGTATTGTGGTGTAGAGACTATCTTATTCTGAAGAATTTTGGCCAGAAAGTTATTCAGCTAGATTCAAAGTCCAAATTCTATTTCCCTATGGTGTGCAGTGCCTGGAACTACTCAGTTCCTTCCGCTTTCCAGTTTTTGCATTTCACTGGAAACTGGAGAGTCTCCCCATGGATCAGCCAAGAATTTGGGCCGAGTTTATATACAGATGTTGGGGCTTCCCCTTCTGTGGCTCCCTCCTTCCCTGGATATGTCTCACTTTTCAGTCACTCTGGAAGCCACAAATGCCATTCGTCTCCTAAAGCAAGTCAGGAATTGCCACTTTCTGCTCTAGTGCAGCCACCCCACTCTACACAGACTGGGAAATGCCATCGGGCAAAAACAAAACTTATAAATGTTAACTGTATCCAACTGCAATTCACTTCTTTTAAGAATCAACTCCCGTCCAATCTGTCTACTTTCAGTTGCTCTTTGGTATCTTCAAGTAACTGATTTTATATTTTATCTAGAGTTTACAAACGTTATCTGCAGGAGGCTTAGCCTAATAAAAGCCTATCACTATTAAAACTGCCAGAATAGAAACCTTCTCATCTGTATTTTAAAAACATGTTTCTTTCCAACAAGATCAGTAACATTTTATATTGGTATGCTTTGTTAAAAAAAAAAAAAAAACAGAAAAATTTCCCGTTATTTTGTAAATAATCAGATTACATAAGGAATAAAGATCTGAGTTTTCAGTTTCGTAGCAACCATTTGCTTACACTAGTACAAAAGCATAGGGTATCAATTTGGAAATGATCACACGTATGTTTACGTTTGGTAATGGAATTATTCTTAAAGTGGGGGGAAAAATACGTCCTCTTTAGAGAGAAGAACAGATGCCATTTTTTTCCCATTTGGAAGATAGCATTACCTCGCACATTAGCTCAGAAAACCACCATGTTTATTATCACGTGCGATGCAAGTCAGGAAAGCAGTCTGCTTGCCAAGGCCAGCGGGATTCATCACATTCTGGCAACTGGGGAATTTGTCAAATTGAACTCACTGAACAATAAAATAACATCATTATGTGGTACTCAATGAGCAATACAAGCCAATTATAGTAAGTGGCTTTATGTACTTCCCCAGACTGAATCTGCAATTCGCGTGATAATGGTGTGGTATGTTACATTCTCTAAGAAGGCCAGTTAGAACTTCATTGATGAAAAGCAGTATTCAGACAGCTAAAAGAGACTTGGATGTCATGGAGTCCCATCATGTCCTTCTACAGATGGGGAAACTGAGGGCCAGAGGAATTAACTTACTCAAAATCAAAAAATTAACTCTCAACAATGGCAGAAAGAAGTCTAGAGCCAACTGCTTGTCTCAGTATCTTCCACTATTTGTCCTAGATCCAGAAAAAAAAAAAAAAAAGCAAAACAATTTTTTTTTTAAATATGGTAGATACAGAGGTAGAAAGTTTTAGGAGAAGAACAAACAAAACCTCCAAATTTTTGCTCTCTTACTGGTTGGTGAGATCAGGTCTTTAACCTTCTTAGATCTTAAAAGAATCCAAACAGCCAAATAAACTTACCCCAGAACGGTTGTCTTACAGAAACACCAATAAAATAACTGCAAATAGCTTGTAAATATGAGTAACTGTAAAAGCTGCTTTGCAAATTGTTGGTCATTAACTTACATCAGTAACCTCACTACCTTTTATCCCCAGAACCCACTCATCCTGCGACAATCTGTTTTACATCTTTCAGTTCCACATTAAACTACCCACATGGGATCTAGGAGATGCTAGGTTCTAAGCCCTAACTTGGTGATATGGCAAAAAGAAAATAAAAAGGACTGGTGATTCCCTCATTTCCACAAATGCCAAGTCCTATGAGATCATCACCATCACTGTCGCTTTCACTGTAACAATGCCTTCTGTCAGGTGCCTTCCAATAACTGCTGCTTCACCATCATTTCTCCTCCACAGAAATAAGTGCATTTTTAACACCAAAAGAACAAAAGGAATCTGTGTGTGTGTGTGTGTGTGTGTGTGTGTGCGCGCGCGTGCGCGCACACGCGCATTTATACCAGTTGCCTGGATTCTTAAGAAAGAAATCAAGAGAACAATTTGGAAACATTTACACTGGCAAACACAGAGCCCACAAAAGTAAAACATTTTTTAAAAAATATTTTCAGCAGGCCTATCTTAGCCCAAAAAAAAAAAAAAAAAAAAACTGCCAAGAAACTGTTTCAAAATACTTGGATTGTTCTGCCTTTTTTCCCCCTCCCAACTGTTTCCACCAGGCAGTAAATAAAATCCCAGAGTCCTTAAGCAACAGTCTATCTCCCTGAATAGGGGGGAGAGCAGGAGCAGAAGAATATGGACGGCAAAGACGGGCAAGCCAAAAACGTTTGCATTTAACCACCTTAACTGCCGCAAACCAAATATTTGATTTTGCTCACTTATTTCCCTTCGAAAATACACGCACATGCAACAAAGGTTTGATTCAAATATATGAGGGACCGGTGAGAACCTTATGAGCAAAATGCTAGTTCGTTGAAAGTATGTTCCACTTCACAGAATGTCGCTGGAGTGAATGTGGGTACCCCGTGGTCTTCTAAGGCTTTGGATGCCTTGTGGGGTGGTCTCTTTCTCTTACATCTCAGGTTTCCTACCCTCCGCCCCTGACAGGAGTCAAGGAAGTAAGAAATTAGAAGTGAGTGAAATCTTCCCACTAGGAAGGAGGAGCCTAGGTCTCCAAAGCAGCCCCATAAAGTGTGTGGGGCGGGGGGACACAAGGAACAACAGAATTTACTGGCAGCAAACAGCCCACAAAACGGGAGAGAAATGACAAGAGTTTGAGAGTTTAGGGTGGTGGGAATGGAGGCTCTTCAGGGGTAATTCTTGTGTGCAGAGAGCAGGAGTCATGTCAATAGAGGATTTCAAGCTTTCCTGTGGCACCCAGGAGCTCCTCAAATACTTCATCAAGTACTCAAACAAAAATTAACAATAAATTACTTACATTCCCCTAAGGCTAAAACTCCACCCAGGAGACATCTCTCCACTATTTATTCCTCTAAGGAAAACACATTTGTCCCACTGTTTGTATATAATGCAGATGAGGAGAGCGTGGAGTAAAAACTCAGAAGGAATCATCCCAAAGTCTTAAAGTCTGGAGCTGTCAAACACCTAACAGATAGGAGCCTACACTTTAACACTAAATCTTTTGTTTTTGTTTTTGGGGTTTTTTTGGAGGTTTTTTTTGGTTTTTTTGCTTCAAAGCCCAGGCTGTAAGGTTTATGAATTTTACAAATTCAAGTTCTAATACAAGACCATCTTTTCCATAAATTTGCTTCAAACAAAACCAAAACCCCACATTATCCTGGCATGCCATACACTGTGAGCGACAGAACCCAGTAAAGATTCCATCCTTTCCATGGGATAACTGGCTGATGGATGGGCTTTGGGCGAGGGGAGTCTGAGTCCCACGGAATTGCACAACAAATTATGTATGTGTATGCTTTTGTGTTTGTGGAAGAGGTGAATAATTTCAAACACACACACACACACACACACACACACACACACACACACACACCTGGTGCAAAACTACCGAAACAGTTCACTGACCACTTCAAGTCCATGATGTTACAGAAGAGACACCTGAGGTGCACGGAGCGCACAAAGAATGACGACCTCTGTCCACAGTCACACAGCTAGAGGCACCCCTCCCCCACGCCCCTCCCCCGCCTGGCCAGTGTGGGTCTGGGGAGCTCAGGGTGGCATGACAACTTCCTTCTCACAGCAACAGGGTGCAGGGGTGGGCGGAGTTCAGGGCACATCAGAATTAAGAATCACCCTGAAAGTCGACATCCAAACAGCATCAAGGAAAGTCTGGAAAGCTTTTCCGGCCAGGACTCTGGAAGCAGATTCAAAAACTAGACTGAATCTGCTAGACAGACTGAAAAATCCAGACCTGTGGAGACATGGATGGAGCGGAGCCTCTTGAGAACACAGAGCTTCCTTCTGGTGCCGGTCAGGCTCACAATACCCGGGGCTCTCGCCACTTAGTCCTGTATGTTTTCCTACCCTGCATTATGCTTGGGTGAGAGCAATGGTTAGCTTCCACCTAGAAGCATCCACGGGCACTATTCATTCAACATTTATTAAATACCATGTGCCCGAAATGCAAAGAGGAAAAAAAAAAAGATGAAAAAACAGATTCAGACAAGATGCAAGCAAGAGGGGATGAGTGCAGAGATGCTCACATCAGACAGACCTGCGTGAGGATCCCAGCTCCTCCATCCACTGGCTGAGCAACCTCAGGCAGTTCTAAGACTCCCTTCCTTTGTCAATGAAAAGCAACAGAACCTAGAAACGGCCTCTGTTAATATCAGTAGCAACACAGTATCTGTCCTGAAGGAGCTCAGAGACCAGAAAGGAGGAGGAAGAATTAACTAGTTACAATCCCATAGCACGCAAGTTCTATCACCAAGTGTCCAGGGAGCAGTCCACACCTTCCCCATCACTGCCAACAGGAGTCACGCATGAGGCATACTCATGTACACGCACACAGTGCAAACCTCAATTCATACTGCTTCCAGGACAAGGGCTCCATAAAAGGGCTGCTACCCAGTGGTGCAGCAATCCTCGATGGTAATTAGTCACAACTCGAGTCTCATGTGGGATGCAGAGGTCTGTCCGGACTGAAGACAAGCCTGACTCAAGCAGGCTTTTCCTCAGGTCACACGTGTTAATACTGTGTCTATACATCCATATTCTGTCCCAACAGCAAACAAAAGGGACCAAAACTGACTTCATGAGGTAATTCTCTTTGAATCCCACTTCTTGCGCCAACAAGTACCTTCCCTGACCTTGCAAAGCTGTACGAAATGGTACCAAGTTACACTTCACCAATGCTTTGTTACTGTTGCAATTGAGAGTTAAGGTCAAATTTCTATCTATTATCCCACTGGAAGTACCACCACCACCCTGACCCTTCCTTTCAAGACAGCAAAGACCATTAGCAGGGTGGCTTGGCCTATTCTGGCCCCATCACCCTCTAGTTATACAACTGTGGATAAGTCAGCTAACCTTGCCTCAGTCCTCTGATGTCTGAAACGGGAATCATAATAGTAGCTACCTAAAGGCATTATGATGAGGGCAAAACAGTCTTTCGTGAGGAGAGTTTTGCACTGTACCTGAAACAAACAAAGTACTCAGTAAGTGTCACCCATTTGTCACAACAAACTAGAGTTGATGCAGCATCCAGGAGTTGAACACAAGGGTCACAAGCAAGAAAACAGACTCATCATACATCAGAACCCCTTGAGGGGAAATATCATACCACCCAAGACAATACTTGTTACCCTACCAAATGAGTAACTGATGTGTCATGAAACATCCAGAGAAAAGCATCAACTTTGAAGATAATGATAATAAAAAATATCTTCAACGTCTTTTTTCCCTCCACGCAATCCTCGAACATGATACATTGCACAATATCTAAACGAGAAAGCAAATGAAACAATGGAATTACCCAAATTTTCCAACTTTCTTTTCCTGTCTTGGAAATTCACAATATTCTTCCACCAGGAAACAGAAAAACACTTTCAGATTTAAAAAGCAGGCTGTTATCAACACATGAAGCACATGCGGTCAATTAAATTTCAGTTCAATCAATATCACCAAGTTGATTAAAGGCACTTTGATCAAATGTAACTTAATCAAACTTTTAACAAGTTTCAGTCTTTTGTGACTGTAACAAATAATAGCATTTGCTAAGCTAAGCAGTGATTATAAGTTTATTCTACTGTTTGGGAAGCAAATAACTTTTTAAGATATATAAATATGTTGATGAAAAAAATCCAATACTGACAGAAACTACTTTGAGTCTGGAAACAAAGTACCACAACTTGAAAAAAATTTACTTGCTACATATGAACAGGCTTTAGTAAATAAGTAATACCGGGCCTAACACAGGATACTCACAGTGACACGCACTTTTCATCTTTCTCAATATTTTAGTGTTATACTTTCATGCATGACTAGGACCTCGGCACCACTGATGCTCTGTGCTGGATAATTATCGCGGGGGCTTGTCTTGTGCACTGGGGGGCAGTTAGTAGCACTCCTGGCCTCTGGGCACAGAAGCCCATAGTGCCCTCCCCCAAACCATGACAATCAGCCATATCTCCAGACACTGCCAGAGGTCCCTTGGGGGGCAAGAATGCCCTGGTTGAAAACCACTGATTTAAGACATGACTGTTTCCTTCCCAGTCTTATTCCAAAAAAACACTCGTGAGATCAGGAAGCAACTGTTCTATGCAGTTATTCTGTAACAGGGACTCTGCAACACATTCTATGTACATCCTCTCCCATCCCACAATCCTGTTTTGTCCCCGTCAAACAAAGATATGCTCAGAGCAGTCTTTCAAGGTCTGAAGCCCAAAATTTGCCCATTTTGCCATTCATTTATAATACAGTTATTTTTCAATGAGGTATTTTCAATGCCATGTTCAAAGCACCATGGTCATCACCATTACGTAGCATGCAAGAAAGAGCCTTCTTTTACTTTCACTTGTCCCTAATAAAAATCTACCTCAATTCTTGCTTCCTTTATACACTCATTCATTGAGTCACTCGACAAACACACAAGTCCCTACTGTGCACTGTCCTAGCCAAGGAACTTAGCAATGAGCAAAACTGACAGAGTCCTTGCCCTCATGGGGCTCAGAGTCTAGTGAGGTGTTTCCAAAAACCAGGTCTACTTAAATCATTAAGGCAAAGGATATTCTGTGTGGATAAAGTCCACTGACAGTTCATAAACAAAATGACTTGTATTTGTGGCCAGCTTGCTGAAAGATGATCTCAGACACTATTATCACATAAATTCTGCTTTCTTCCATGCTTGAAGGGGGGCGAGGGCGGGGGGTGGAGGTGGCTAAGTGACGTGCAGAAAGAGAGGGAGAGATTTCTGACCTGAGACTGAATAATGACTTACTGTTACATTATCTCAATTCTCTTATCTAGAATACGTAGCCTAGTCCTTAAGACCACCAGGAGGAGCAAATGAAACCATCATTTTGAGAGAACTTCGGAAACGGGCTAAGTATCAGTGTAAAGAAACAGCATAAATCAGACGATCTGGAATCCAACAAGACAGCAAAAACAATGGAGACCACAGAACTATCTCTAGGATCAAGTGCCCAGACAGGTGAGTTTCTACACAAATAACCACAAGATGGGGACAGTCTCCCATTAAAAAAAAAAAAACAAAAAACAAAAACAACTCCTTTTTCCTTTGCCGCAACTTAACAAAGATGGAACAGGGCCCAATGAGACAAGGAAGTTAAAAATTATTGTGTCGCTGAGTCAACAGAAACTGTTCTTAATGCTTCTGATGAATGAAAAGACATTAACAAAGGCTGTAAAGATAATTTTACTAAAAATAAAACTTAAAATATTACATCATGAAGTTCACAGAAAGTCCAGAAACGGGCAGCTGAACCCTCTTTCCCCTAACAATACTGAAGAGATAAATGAGAACAAGCCACAGTGATATCAAGGGCTTCCTCAAAGTTTCAGGCCTAATAGAGATCAGCATCCCCATGGGATCCTAACCCTGGGGGTCTCACCATCAAGCTCTACCTACTTCCCATCATCAGCCTGCTGCTGCCACACTCCCTGCCCTGACTACCACCTGACCGCTAGACTTGGTGTCCACCACTTCCGGGGAGTGTGGACCTCTGGCTATGGGCCCAAGTTCCACGTCTCTGGATATGGGATTCCCATATTGCAATTCCCTTAACTGGATACCCACCTTACAGTCCAAGCGGACAGTTCCTTCTCGGGAACCTATTATGTACCTGAGTTCCTCAAGACTAAAGCCCATCTTGTTCTGCCATGTCCTCACTGAGGAACGTCTCTGTACCTGAACTCCAGCAGCTGTTTATAGGTAGTCCTCCCAGGCTCATGTAACACCTGCTTCATAATGAACTAACACATGCAAAGCACTTGCAGCAATGCCTGGCATATCACAAGAATGATGGATAACCTAAAGTTTGCCATTATTAGTGTTTTAACTCCTAGATTTTCACTGCACCTTCTGAGACCTCATTACTCCAATGCCTAGTGCTATTTCAGACTCCCCATGCCCTTTGGATCCCACCTTCTGCCTGCAAGACCAGACTTCTTCCCAGTTGCACCTGAACCTGTCACCAACCAGAACCCACCACACCCAGTGGCCAGGCCATGTCCATATAACATGGTACCCAGACATTTAAAATGCGGTTTATAGGGGCGCCTGGGTGGCGCAGTCGGTTAAGCGTCCGACTTCAGCCAGGTCATGATCTCGCGGTCCGTGAGTTCGAGCCCCGCGTCAGGCTCTGGGCTGATGGCTCGGAGCCTGGAGCCTGTTTCCGATTCTGTGTCTCCCTCTCTCTCTGCCCCTCCCCCGTTCATGCTCTGTCTCTCTCTGTCCCAAAAATAAATAAATGTTGAAAAAAAAAATTAAAAAAAAAAAATGCGGTTTATATTTTCAATCTAGTATCATGGATAAAAACCCAGAATCTGAAGTTGGGTAAGAGGTCAGTTTGAATCCTGGCCCTGCCTCCTACTTACATACGATCATGTGCAATTGACTTCGATACTCTAAACCGCAGTCTGTTTATAGGGCTGTTTTAAGACACCTGTAGACACCATGCACAACACACATGGAGCACTCAGCACCCAGTAGTTGCTAGCTATTCACATTATTCCTAAGGCAAGGATGCGTGTATTACAGCTGAGGGGGAAACCATTATTAGGACTGAGAACCACAATTCTTACAGATGAACTTGAGCAGTTGCACATAGATGAGTCTGGAGAAGGTGTTCAGGAGATGACTTCAGGTAGTGTATTAGCTTCTTAGGGCTGCCCTAACAAATCACCACAAACTGGGAGGCTTAAAACAACAGCAACACATTCTCAGAGTTACCGAATCTCAAACCAAGGTGCTAACAAAGCCGCTCACCCGCTGAGCTCTAAGGGAGAATCCCTCCTTGCCTCATGCTTCTGAGCAGGAGGCATGTCCTGGCTCATGGCCACATTACTCCATCTGTGCCTCCCTCTCTACACATGGCCGTCTCTGCCTCTCCCTGTCCGTTTTCCTCTTCTAAGGGCATGTGATTAAATTAGGTCCTACCTGCTTAACCCAGAAGGATCTCATCTTAAGTTTCTTCAGTTAAATGCATCTGCAAAGACTCTTTCCAAATAAGGTCACACTCTCAGGTTCCAGGGCTGGTGATGTGGACTCTCCTTTCCGAGGGCAACATTCAACACAGTAAAGGTGAGAAGGCAGGGACAGCAGAGGTGCTTCTCACAAAGACCTGGTTGTACCAAGTGAGGAACACGGTAGAATACTCCTGGCCGTGGGCAGGGCTGAGAGGGACAGACCCGCAGAAGGCACGTGAGAGCATCTATGGCAGTGGTGCACAGGACAGCAACGTCTGTTAGGTGGTACCATTTGAAAAATGGGGAAAAAATTTTTTTAAAGGTGTGCCTGATTGTGCATAGGGTTTTTTGTTTGTTTTTTACAGGAATAAACAGGAAAGTTCCTCAGTGGCAGCTTCTAGAGAGCAGGATGCAGCGAGGAGGGAGGCTGCCAGGATGGGGATCCTTTTTATGTTACACCCTTCTAAACAGCTGGACTTTCTCTCCACTTGCCCCATGCTCCGATACATCTATGCACTACAGAGGTTCATCAAGTTTCACCAAGAAAGTTTCCATCTTCACCCTATAAAAGCCTTCTTTGTCCGCTATTTTCTCAAGAGTCACAAAGAGCCTTGGAGATCCACAGCTCACCCCCCTCTCTTAGTGGAATGAGAAAGCATTTCCAGACCTCAGATCCCTCCACCTGTAATGCAAATTTAATGAACATTCAACAAGTCCTCCCCAGGTTAATGAACTATTTGCCTATCAGGGGAGCCTCCCAAGCACAAGTAGCTTCCTCTGTTTGAGCATCAAAACCCCTTTCAGGTCAAGCAGCCGGTTAGGAATTTTAGCTTCCTCCCATTTTACAGTGCATCAGGAGGTCAGGTCAACAACATTTCCTCCATCAATGACCTTATGGAACTTCCTTTTTCAGTGACTGTTTCTTGACCTTGCTCAAGTTCCGCATTCAAATAGGGACATTCTGCAATACAACAGGCCTGCCTTGGGGTCACACACAGATTGGAGTTAATACAAGCCCTTTCTGAGAGAGCTGCAGGAACTACAGCCTTGGCTGAGGCCCCTAGGACCTGAGCTGTGCTTTGTTAGGGAAATTCACTGGGGCACAAGAAATCACAACTACCTTGCTCACTGCAGAAGCCAAGGTCCTTGAATACCTAGACTCCCCCCTCTCCCATTTGCAGACTCTGCCATCAGGTCCATCTCCCTAAACCACAACCCTGGTCTTGTGTCATGTGGGCATCCTATGACCTCCCCAAGGGAATCTGTGGACTCTAGTAGATATCTAAGTCTCTCCTCAATATTGAGACCCATCCTACCATGGGGGGAGGGGGGACAGTTAATATTTTGCAACTTGAACTAGTTTTTCTCCTGGTATATCCCCCTTTTCTCCCCATTCGAGCTAGGTCTTTATGTTCATCATATGGGAGAGGGATATGGCTAGGCAAAAGCAGAATTACCCTGCTAATGTTTCTTTTATGTCCAAAAATCTAAGCCCATAGATGGAAAGATGGCTCTCACGTGTAGAGCATGCAACCCATCCAGAACTACAAAAGGGGGTATTTCCAGAAACTAGAAGGAGACTTCATCAGGTGGGAGGGAGAAAAGGTTATTTCAGGATTCAGAAGCAGAGCTTCTGGGGAGGGACTAGGACTCCAACAAAGGAGCATGGTGGTGGGTCTCAGCCCTTAGCAACCTGACAAAGATTCCTATGTAAAAGAGAACTGGAGGGCCGTAAGGACTAAGATGTTTCATGTTTCTACAATAAATTATATGAGCCAACAACGAGGACCAGATGCCCACAATCACTTGGCAAATCTAAGATTCCAGAACCAGGAATATTACAGGGTAGTTCTGCATTTTCCTAGCCACATCCCTCTCCCGAGATGATGAACATAAGGACTTAGCCTGAATGGGGAAAAAAGGGGGATATACCAGGAGAAAAACTGGTTCATATCACTGGGCAGGGAGGCCTCAAAACAGACTAAGGAGATGTTTCCCACAGCACAATCAGAGATGAGCTTGAAAAGTAAGTGGAGTTATAATTAATAATACTTCCACCAGAGAAAACTTTATGAACTGAGATGCATTCCTATTCTGTTACTTTTCCATGTGCTCCCAGCACAGCAACAAACTCAAGTCCTTTTGGCATTACACATCCTGAGATGCCCTACCCAGCACATAAGACTGTGATATTCCTCCCGCTTTGAATGCCCTTCCCACATTTTCATCCACTTACCCTTAACCATCCTTCAATTCCTGTCTCAGTATCACTGTACATTCATAGGTGTGTGTGTATAACGTGTTAAGCGTGTCTATTAAGTGTGTCGAGTACATGAATGTGTGTGTACGCACCCATGTGTAAACTTTAACCCAGAACAAAATCTGTAAAGGCATATCCTTTTTAGCTGAAATACCAAGGCTGTATAACAGGTACAGTGCTCAATAACTATTCACTGAAGAAAGAAAGAAATGAATAAAAAGAACTGACTGTTTTTAAGGGTTAATTCCTGTCAGTTAAATGAAACAAAATACCCCTAAAAAGTGTGTTATATATAATATACAATATATAATAATGTAAATGTATCATTTTTTAAAGATTGTATATTAAGACCGAAATTAGAGTCTGTATCTTGAACACAGACATATTATAAACAGAAGAACTTTAAGTAGATGGTGGACAAACAGATAAAAGATGTGGAGGTTTTCACTAGAACTTCTTGGATTTTTCAAGGGCTTAAGCAAACACAGACATAGGTTCTACTTCAAAACTCTTGGCCTGTCTTCTCCCTAACATAGCAATACTGTTTGTATTATTACTGTTATTATTATTATTGTTGTTAGTCAGGATTAAGACTGCTTTGGTCTACATTCACAACAGAAAGAAAGGGTAGCAGGTCAAAAAAAAAAAAAGAAAGAAAGAAAAAGCACCGTATGGATTTAAAAGAACATATGAAAAAAAGGCAGTCAGCTGGAAAACTAACTGCACAGCAAGTGGTTAAAGCAAGAGAAGAACTCAGAGTGAAGAGGTTGTAGACAACACAGTCCCTGTGACAGGCCCTAGGTGGCGCCAGTGGTCTAGGACAGCCTGGTTGCCTGTTAGAGGGACCTGGGACTAGAAATGGGAGGGGCAAACCTGTCAGAACCAGAGAGAGTGCACTAGGGAGTTTCAAAAAAAAAAAAAAAAAAAAAAAGATCCTACTTCAGTCAGATATTCACAAAGGACATGTTTCTATTACTATCACAAACCTCACTCAAGATTCAGATTTTTACCTGGCAGAAATTTTTACCTGCCCACCACTTACTCATCTCACACATTTCCCTTCTATTAACATTGGGTTTCCTGACATAATATGAATACAGTTTTAATTCTCTAAATTGCCTGATTTCCCTAATTTAAGATGTGATCAATTTAAGATGCAGGACTAGTATGACTAAATGAATTACCATTTTCCCCACCTGCTGTTTATATTGTTTTAATGCAATACAACTGGACACTTCCTGAATGCCTCCTTTAACCCTACGTTTATGCTCCCATTACACTGATTGTGATCATCTCCATCACAGCACATATTGTACTGACCTGTGATTCTGGTTTATTCATCAATTTCCTCCACTAGAATGTTTCATCCCTCAGAACAGAGACCCTCACATTCATTTTTGTATCTCCTGCACCAGATGCCAAGTAAGGGCTCAAATGATGTTGATTATTCTAACACTACTCAGGTATATACATAGCAAAGACAAAATTAACACGTAAAATGACAATATAATTTCATGTCAATACCACAGGAGATCAAATTACTCACCTTGATGAATTGATTATATTATGCACAGTAGACCCTGAACAGCACTGAAACTAGGGCCACTGATCCCCAGTGCAGTCAAAAACCTGCACAGAACTTTGGACTCACCAGACACTTAACTACTAATAGCCTACTGTGGATGGAAGCCTTACCAAGATCAATTAACATATTTTGTATGTCATGTGTATTATACACTGTATCCTTCCAATGAAGGAAGCTAGAGAAAATAAAATGTTACAAAAAATCATGAAATACATTTACAGTACTGTACCACTGTATGTATTGGGGGGAAAAAATCCACCTAAGTAGAGTGTGCAGTTCAATCCCATGGTGTTCAAGGTCAATTGTATAGTCCAGTTAGTGATTAACTACTTTTGGATTTCTATTTTTGAAAATATTAAAACTTTGATGGAAATAAACTCATGTTCAACTATAGTTAAATTTTGACTATAAAATCTGATTACAGATAATGCTATTGTGTTGTTTGCTTTCAATTAAAAATCATCATCCATATAAAGAGCATTTATTATTCCCCCAATTTTTCTTCACATAATTACTCCCACAATTATGCACCTCACAACAAAAATATGTGTAATCAAAATAAGCAAGGCTTAGGGTGCCTGGGTGGCTCACTCAGTTGGGTGTCTGACTCTTGATTTTGGCTCAGGTCATAATCTCAAGGTTCAGGGATTCAAGCCCCACACTGGGCTCTGTACTGACAGCACAGAGCCTGCTTGGGATTGTCTCTCTCCCTCTCCCTCCCCACTCATGCACATGTGCGCGTGTTCTCTCTCTCTCTCTCTCTCTCAAAATAAAGAAACATGAAAAAAAGCGAGCATAGCTTTACTATCAGTACTTCTGGTCATATTAATAGTATCACTATTCACCCTCTCTAATAGCATGGTTAACTTTAGACAAGATCTAATCACTTTGAAATTCAGGTCTGCAAGCCTGTGCTAAGAGCATAACTGTCTCACCAGAGGTCTATTGTCTCTGCCCTAGAGAGCATTTGTGAGGTCAAAAATTGCAGCCTTTCCATTTCCTTGAGAGAGATGTTGGTCATGTTCCCACCACTTACTGTCAGTTAATATTTGTCATATGACTGACACCAAGTTCCTGGTGTTAAACTAGTGGTTATCCCATTTCATGATGAATGAGCAGTCTCGATGATCTCAAGTATTCTGTTATAATAAACATTCCAAGACCTATACATCTAGATGTGACCTCTTAAGCTTCACACATCTGCAGCTGCCGAGGGCACATCCCCACCCAGATGAACAGCCACAAGTCACTCAACCTCAAGATGTGCAGCAGCAAGCTCATCAGCCTCACTTCCTGCTGGGTCTTCTCTGCCGGTGAACTGGTACCCAACTGCATCACTGCCCATGTCCACCAAAACATAATCAGGTTTAAAACAGAACACAATTTATCAGTACTACCCATATTATAATTTTAACAGGTTTCGAAAGCAACACTATCTCTGAGCATTTTGGTTTTTAAATGAAACTTGAGAGTATGAATAATGCTTTCCCATAAGCAAATAAACAAATGGAAGAAGCCTTGAACCACCCTTAGTAATTCTTTGACGTATAAGTAAAGTTGAGCTCAAGGAAAGAACTGTAACCTAGCAATGCAACAACTTTCCCAGGGGGTAAAAGAACTGCGGCCGGGCCACTGATTTACAAAGTGTATATGGAATATCGATCGCTTAACCGTGTGATCTTGAGTCATGGCTTAAAATTCATAGCTTAGGGGCACCTGGGTGGCTCAGCTGGTTAAGCGTCCGATTCTTGGTTTTGGCTCAGGTCGTGACCTCATGGTCCGGGAGATAGAGACTGGCATCGGGCTCCGCAATGACAGTGTGGAGCCTGCTTGGGATTCTCTGCCCGCCCCCCACCCCCACCCCGCACTCTCTCTCTCTCTCTGCCCCTTCCCTGCTTGCACTCTGTATCTCTTGATCTCTCTCAAAATTAATTAATTAATAATATATTAATAAATAAATTAGCCTGTAAAGAGAATGATTCACAGCTTACCTTTCCTAAGTAACAGAGAGCAGTACGACCTCCCTAGCTCTACCGATGTACCTTCACCGGCACAGTGGCACACACATAAATCTCTCCCAACCACTCATGCTCAAAATACGGACAACCCCAAACAGATACGCCTTTTTCACTGGTGGTGCACTGGCATAGAGGACGAGCAATCATTTCAACAACTGAAAGAGGTTTAATTTATCGGTGACAAATCAGAAAGCTTTGGTCACTTAACACTACTAATTCGATATAATCACTTGGGGAAACAAAGGCCCAATGTCCAGAAAAATAAGCAAGCACACTTATATTAATTAGTAAAAAATGGCCCTTTGAAGGATGTTTGCTAAAGCATTTCACTTGAAACACCTGGAAATGACTTTTTATCAGAATACCATCATATTCTAAGCAATATGGGTTAAATCACTTGCTAGGGTATTAAATTTAATAGCACCCCCCATTGAAAAAAAATAACACCCAGTAAAACAGGTAAATTGGTAACAGGCAGCTGGGTAACTTCAAAGTCAGATGTTGGTTCAAAGACACCTAAGGCCATTATGAAGGTACAATTTTATAGTCCATCATTCTTGCATCTTGCCAAGAAGGGTGGAAGGAATTTTTCATGAACATAATTCCAGGGTAACTCTCATATAGTTGAATAATGTCAAGTCCTTTGATAGGACCAACAAATAAATGCTTCTTGCAGATTTCTCAAGGTCGTTATTTAAAATTATGCTAGCAACTTCACTGCATTTCAAATTCTGAAGTTTAAAAATCACAATGCCAACTTAGTAAGAAGTCAGAACATACTCAATGCTCACTGTTCAAGAAGCTTTATCCCCCAAATGTTTTCTAATCATTCGCAGATCAAATCTCAATTATCCACAGGTCACTGAAAACCTGCCATGGGGGGATGATTCACATTATTTGGATCCAAGGTAATACTTGACATCCTAAGCCATTCTGTGTGTTAAGGGCAGCCTCCTAAGGAAATAGAATTGCAGGTGTTTTGGAAATTTTAGGGATGCTCAGAAGTCCACTCTCACCACCTTCCCTCCTCTTACTTCAAACCCTATTGCCACAACATCCTTTTTGATCCCTGAGGGCAGACTCACTCCGTTATCTCCACTTTTTGCAGAGCTGAGAGGGAATAACTGAATCAAGATAAGGTGCTGCAGGAAGAAATATCATGGTAAGGAGACTAGTGACAAGTAGTGAGGAAAAAAAGAAAAAGAAAAAGGAAAGGAAAAGAAATCATGGCAGCCTGTGGGCTAATCAGACCTGGTCTGCAGCCAGCTGGGAAAGTCTGTATGTTCATGAACTACCAACTTACTGAAATACTTAGTTCAGAACAACACCCTGTGTGTTAAACCTACTTTTTAAAATTCTGCGAAATCAAATATAATTGATGCCTCAGCTACCAGTGGCAGATCGCTGCCTCTTGACTTCAGCTCACAACAGGAAAATGTGCACTCTATTACTTCTCAACCACCAAAAATTAATGGCATCAGTGGCAACAAAAGCTTGTGTCCGTACCACTCCGCAAGTTCCCGAGAACTTTCATATATCCTTCTTGAAATCCTGAACTCAGCTAAAATGGAAAACTGATGTTTTGGAGCAAATTTGGAGATTGTATCAGATTTTATTATAACCAAACTTCCAAATCCAGTTAATAAAAAAATAAAAAGGCAGTATCAAGAACAACAGACGTTAAGTAGGTTTCCTCAAAAAGCTTGGCAACTTTGCCCCACCGGAAAACTATTAAAAGGAGCAATTTCTTATTTAAATGCAGCACTGAAAGGGCACACGGTGTTCAGTCAACTCCCACTGGTCACTTCTGAGATTGTCATCAAAGGCTAAGGACAGAGCAGAACCCCACAGTTAGAAGGAATCTGCTTCCACATATCTGATACACATTACAAAAACCCACCATGATGCCAGTCAGTGATAACGAAGAAGAATGCAGGAAGGCTAGTGACTGGAGCTTCTTTTCTGCCGGAAAAAAGCAGTTTCTAACTATTTCTTCCTACTAGCTCTCTCCACTTTCTCATCTCCCATTCATGCCTCAGCCCACTGCCATGAGGGTATGCCTCATCTCCCCACAACACTACCCAGGCCAACACGAACAACAGTGACATCCCTGCCAATGCCAATACCACATTCAGACATGCTGTCCTCTCTGTGGAGAGTGACGCTCATGATCCTTCCCTCCAGGGTTGTCATGGTGCAGATTACCAAATGTCTCTGAACCCCCACTCTCTAGACACATCACAGGAAGTGAGGAAGACCACAGGACCGTATGTGGCCAGTGAGATGTGAAAGGAGCAACATGGGTTCAAGTCCTGAGAGCTAACGCATGGTTCCCCCTCAACATCCCTTGTCTGCCAAGGCAACCGGCATCGATTCAGATGGTGGTAATTTCCCCAGTTCTGTCAGCTTAGGTCCCATAGTAAAAATGACAGGAAGAAACCCTAGATGACCCTAATGGACACGTCCTGGGGATGATTATGTGGGCGCAGAGCCCAAAGCAACCTGTGGTGAATATCAGCAAGAACAAGAAACAAATTTTTGTTGTTAAGCCCAAGATCATGGATTTTTTTAACCGAATCATAACCTAGTCTGTATTTGAATTTCTTTCCTCCTTCCATTGCGGGTGAGACCACACCCTCCTGAGTCTTCACTTGCCCTTCCCACTGTTACTGCTGCTGCTCCATTACCCATCCATCAGCTCACCTTTTGAATGTTGTGCCACACAGCCTCTAAGATGTTTCTCATGTCCTGGGATTCAGGCTCTTGAGTAATCCATTCCCCTTGAGCATGAGGCAGACCAAGTGACTCATTTCTAGTGAATATGGCAAAGTGTGGTCACTTCTAATTCTGAGATTAGGTTACAGAAAGACTGCAACTTCCATGTTGCCCACACTCTTGCTCACTAAGGGAAGCTAGCTACCTACCATGTTGTGTGACACTGTTCAGAGAGACCCAAGTGGTGAAACACAAATGAGCTTAAACCAACAGCCAGCAAGGAATCGAGACCTACCCCAAATCACTTGAGTGACCTTGGAAGTGTATCCTTTCCCAAGTCAATCCTTCAGATAAGACCACAGCTCCAACCAATAACTTGGCTACAGCCTTACAAGATCTTGAAACAGAAGACTCCCAGTTAAGCTGCACCTGGAATCCTGACCTACACAAACTATGAGATAATAGATGCTTGTGGTTTTAAGCCACTAAGTGACATCACTTGGGATAATTGTGTTACACAGCAATAGCTAACTAATACAGATTTACGTGTTTCTTGGTTTCCCCACTTTCCAGAAGGAGAACAATTTTATTATTTGATCGCTCCTGAATCTATTATTTTGGGCACAGACCCTTCTCCAATGCTCACCAGATATTTTTGTCTAAAGGTCCACATACCCCTTCAACCTCTCAACCAATAACTCTGCTTTCTGCTCCCTGCAATGCGTATGTCAAAAGGTGTCAAGACCTTCCATTTATCACCCAAGCCAAAATCCTAAGAAACAGCCTCTACTCTTCCTCTCCCTTACTCTCACCACTCAATTAACAAGCTTTACTAATTTGACTTCAGCCGGCCACCGTCTAGTTAGTCGTTCTGACCTCTCTAAACAGCAGACCTAACCTGGGCCATCTCCCACTTACTATATTTCAAAATTCTAGGAGACGAAACTCAAATCTCCAAGTCTGGAACCCAAAGCCCATGAAGTTGAGCCTGGTCTTCTGATGCTCTGTCTACTTCACAAGCAGGTAACACCTGTAGTCCCTGGAGCTCACCTCGTTGGGTCATGCTGCTGCACCTGTAACCCCCTGGACCCTGTTTCTTCCACCATACAGACCCACCCACCCCAGGCTTCCATGTCAAGTCCGGCATCGCTTCTTCTGTGAAGCCCTCCCTGATGGCTTCACATTCCCAAAATTATTCCTGTGTACTCACAAATGACTACCACTTAGCAGATGGCATTCTAGTTACTTTTTCATAATCTTGTCTCCCTCTTTTGAGCTTCTCATCTTCTGAGAACTTCCAGCATGTAGGGCACGGCCCACAAGAAGATAGAACACACTGTATTAAACACAGTTTTATTAGATTGCACAGGAATACCCCTCAGTGTCTAACCCAGTGATGTGAAAATCAAGAGTGTAAGAACCATCTTCAGCTTTGACAGAAAGCAGAAAGTCCAACCCTGTGCTCAGGCACCCATCTGCCATCTCTTTTGCTACCATCCCTAAGCTTTAGTCCCATCTTCCCTGTCCCCTGGCCTCAGCATTCTTCCATGTCACTCAGAATGGGATGCTCCACATGCCAGAGTACAAAACAATCCTGAGGTTTCTATTAAGGCTAAATAAATAAATAAATAAATAATATTTCACCTCACTCCATTTTCAGTAGTTTTTAAGCCTACCCAAAGGTCCTACTTAAGACATATTAACACACCTCATTTGAAGTATCTTTAACTGGTCAGTCTTTGCTCCTATTACCTATTTAGTTACTTCTTTATTTTATTCATAATGGATAGACGTGACTACAGGCAGTGGTCCTCAAACCTGGCCCTGAGAAATCCTGGAAAAATATTCACTCCCAGGCTCTACCCAGACCTATTGAACTCACCTCGGAGGTGACCCCAATCATGTGTATCCATGGGATAAGGAGTCCACAGGTGTTTCTGATGCATAGCAAGGATGAAAGCCACTGCATTAGACAACCTCTCACTCAACCCAGCAACTAAATAACAAGGAGATACCCAGAGATATGGAATGGTCTGAGATCTTTTAAAAAAAATTTTTTTTCAACGTTTATTTATTTTTGGGACAGAGAGAGACAGAGCATGAACGGGGGAGGGGCAGAGAGAGAGGGAGACACAGAATCCGAAGCAGGCTCCAAGCTCTGAGCCATCAGCCCAGAGCCTGACGCGGGGCTCGAACTCACGGACCGTGAGATCGTGACCTGGCTGAAGTCGGACGCTCAACCGACTGCACCACCCAGGCGCCCCGGAATGGTCTGAGATCTTACAGCTACTGGCCTACCTGGAATGCTGATCTGGTTTCCCCATACCACACTGCCTTCTCTACTAGGGTCCGCTGTGAGCTGACACTATGGACAAACACAGGAGCAAGGCCCCCACTTTCAAGGGGCTGCATGCAACAGCATCTATACATTAACAGTGAGTCTGTTAGAACATGCCTCTTCCATGAGCTGTAAAGAATGAAGAAAGAAGTTGGAGCTCCTTTTCTTGTAAATTAGGTGTGGTCCTTGGGCTTCTGGGAAGTTCCCACTGTGGGCTGGGAAATTCTCAGTGTGGGCTAGCAAGGCTGGGCATTCTCTGGGCACAAAACCACGCAACAGTGAGGAAGTATCCACTTCTGGGAGCAACGGGGCAGGCATCGCTTAAAGGGCTTCTTTAAGCGAATCCCAGCCACACTTGAAGCGAGGACCCATGGCCACCGGCCATGGCTAGCCACCCACCGCCTAACGTCAGCCGTGAGGTTTCACCTTCCCAGACAGGCACGCTGCCCCAGTTTATTTTACCCTTCACTTAGGGCCACAGTCACCTTGCCATGGCCCTAAGCAAACCATTGCTGGCACAGCAACAACAAACATCTCCAGATGGAGAAATGACCAACTATTCCAACAAACTTTTCAAAGGAAAAAAAAAAAAAGATATTTCTGAGTTTGTTTTTTGTGGGCAGCTGGAAAAAAAAATAAATCTACCAAATACCAACACCTCTCCAAGAGGTTTCTTGCCAGGACCATGATGACTGGCGTTAAGAATGTGCGTTTCCGGCAGACAGAATGTGACACATCGCTTAGTCAAAGGCAAGCCCGGCCCTGGCTGAAAATCTTTGTCAGAACTAGGTTATGCTTCCCCTGTAAGAAGTTTAAAATAAGGGCAATGGTGAAGTCACACCAGTGAGTCATTTTCCCACATGCTACGCTCACTTTCGACATGATCAATAGACCAAGGTCTCAAAGAGTTTCCTTTGCATCGTGGGCTGTACCCAGCACTGTGGAGGAGTGTTTGACATTCTCAGTCTGTCAGGAGCACTACACCCATCCACCCCCTCATAAATAACCCAGATAAGTTAAAACTGCACAAAAGAGTAATGGCAGTGGGCCTCTGGGGACAGGAAGGAAGAAAAAAGGAAACTGAGAGGCAAACACTGAAACACTGATGACCATAGTCACCCCTGATCTGTTTTGTTTGTGAGCAAAAAAGCGGTCTGTGAGCAGGTGCCTATGCTACGGAGGTCCTAGGTCTGCCAAGCTTGACAAGAATCCCAACCCAGGACTTCCAGACGATGCACATGTGTACGTGCATGGGTGCACAAACACATTCACACTCACCAGGGGTGTCAAGGGTAGAAGGGTCACTGTTACCCACTTCCTCTCCCCTCTTCTTCCCAAGGAAGCTTTAGGAAACAGCAACAACTCTGGAGTAGGCGGCTCATCGTCCAGGCCTTCAAGGAAATCTTCCAAATCAAAAGGGATGACCCAGAGGGAATAGCAAGAATGGGTGCTGGACCTCTGAGAGATGAAAGATGTGTTTCCTTGAATGCAAGGAGGAAGAGAGGCAGACAGGGGTGGGGGCCAAAGGAGCGGTGGAGAGAAATCAGTACATGGAGCCGGCACCACCCCCCTCCTCATTCCAAGCTCTCAGAAACGAGGCCTTGAGTGGAGCCATCTCTCAGGGGAGAAGAACACCTAAAAGGGACCAGGAAAGGGAATCTCATGCTCTGTTTTGTGCTCTGCCCTCTGATAGACAACCTACTACTACGTAAGAACAAGAGTAAAGTCTAAGTGAGCTTAGCATCTAGAGCCAAAGGACAAAATCTCCCTTACCACTATTGGTTTTGGATACTGACCTTTATCAGGACACAAAAACATTCATTCCCTGAAGATAGATACAGAAGAAATAGACACATACAAATGAGAGGTTAGCAGAATTTTTCAGTTTAGGGCCACATAATAAACATTTTAGTTTTTGTGGGCCAAGAGGGAATTTCAACACATATACTTTAAAAAAAAAAAAAAAAAAAAAAATTTCAACACATATACTTTATACTGACAAAGTTCAAAACATAATAAAATGCAGTTATTTGTCATAGAAGCCTCCTACTGTGAAGAATGATATTCCATTTGGGAGATGACAATTTGCTTATCTGGGGTTCAAAGTTAGCATTCTCTATCCTTAAAAATCAATTGCACATGTTTACCTATTAATACTGATCCGTAATGTGATTTTACGTATTTCATCTTCAAAATTTCTTTTCACACAAATATGTAGTACTAATCCAAGAGTGTGATTTTAATTAACTACATTCAGCACACGGATGGCATTCTAAGAAATTCTATTAGAGTCTTCAGCTAATATTTTCCTTTTAGGATTTCACATTGCACATTCCCACCGAAATTAGGTGAAAGCTCCTCATTTGCACAGTTAAATGGATTCGGACGCAGGGAAATTTCCTGTGGACTTGCATTGAGGTCTGAAAAGCACTGCCAGTATTTCAACTGAGCTAAGAAAAATTAACTACTACCAAGTGGATTGAGAAGAGAGATCCCATTCCTTATTTTAACTTGACAACAAAGGAAGACATGAAAGAGCTTAACATTCTAGTGATTTGAACAGTGTCTGTTGTCTAAATAAACTAAGTATTAAGTTTCACATAGAAGCACTGTTTCGAGTTGTAGTTCCATGTTAGCTCATTATCAAGTCTGAAACAAAAGCTAATTTCCAACGCCACTCAGTGTCCGCTATTAGTGGCTAAAGGCAGTACTTTCTGTTCAGAAGAATTTTCATCTTGGCCCTCAAGTTTAAAACTTCACAAAAAACACATATACTCTTCCCAGAGCAAAGCCATCCAAGTGCTGTGTGGTAGGGCAGATCAGGATATTCAGTTTTTATTTCTGACAAAAATTCACAGAAGTCACTAACTTAGTTTAAGAGAACAAATTAAGTCTACCATTGGCACTTGTTCAATAACACAAGACAAATTCAAGTACTTCCAAAGTACCTGCTGATAAAATCAATAGCCATAGACTTTCAACACCCTGTATTTTCACAAGCTTTGTAAACTTATCCCACTAAGCCTTTTTCTGATCCACACATTTTTTTTTTTTACAATTTTTAAATAATCTCCATACCCAACATGGGACTCAAACTCATAACCCTGGGATCAAGAGTCATATGCTCTACTCACCGAGCCAGCCAGGCATCCCTGAGCCACACATCTTTATCACCAGTCATTAACCACGTTTAATTCAGTACAATCTTTAGTAGAATCTATGTTTTGTTTCTTTGAGAACATTCCCTCCTGTATGTAGCTGTTCTGTACAGACTATCCATAGACACTAACTTTTCCATCACTTCAAACTCTACATCGATCCAAGCAATCAACAACTGAGCAGAGTTAGTATTTGTGGACTCATCAAGAAGCAAGGAAAACCATCTGCCTCACTGCTTGACTACAGACATCGAGCACAGTATCCTCGAACAGTGGTTCTTGTCGAGAGAATACTAAGTTTGAGTAATTTTGTTTTCTCTTAACCTATTTCTTCAACTGCGGTGGTGAAACAAGATTGCATTAATTCACCAACAACAACTAGCTTTTCTGACCGGGCTAACAAGCCACTTGAAAACTTACTTTGGTCACAACTTCACTTCATTTTGGGGCATCGGGGAGAGAAACTCTACCATAATGGGATACTGGTTTTACGTTCTAACTTTTCTCAGCTGCTCTCCCGTGCGCACGGTGTGCCGTGTTGAGCGCCTGGCCCGCAGAAGGAAATGCAGATGGTGGATTCTTTCAGCACGGCCTCATCCCGCTTTACCACTTCCTTCAACAACAGAGGGCTGAAGAGGCTATAAAGGCACATATGTGGCACTCAAAACACTGTCAAGTTACACCTGTGCCACCGTGAATCACAGCACAAAGTGACACGGGAGCTCTGTACGGCCCCTGTCGCAACTCAAGCTTGAGGGTGTATGGAGAAAGCAGCTGTAGACAACATGTAAACAACTGAGCGGGGCTGTGCTCCAGTAAAACTTGACTCATGAAACTGAAATCTGCTTTCATACGTTATGTGTCACAAATTATTCTTCTTTTGATTTGTTTCCAACATTTAAAAATGCAAACAAAAAAATAAAATAAAAAAAATAAACCTTCTTTGCTCCTGGGCCAAACAAAGGCAGCTTGATTGCCAATCTCTTATTTGCATGACGTTTGGTTCCAACAGCACAGCGATACCAGGATCAGACTCTTAACCTTTTCCATTTGAGGAAGGCAGTCAGAAAACCAAATGCCACTGGGTCCAGGAAGGAGGAAAGGAGAGGCCAATGGAGAATGAAGAAAAGAGGAATTAGAGATGCCACAGATAAGCCTTGCCCACTTCATACTTTTGCCTAGGTCAAGTCCATTTACCTTCACAGAAGTCTCAGATGACAAATTCTCTGATGCCTGATTACAAGTATGATTATGATAACCACCACAATCTATGGATGAACAACTGATGTGCCAGGTAATGACCTCAGAGCTCTACATTTAATCCTATTACATGACATAGCCACCTATGTATTATTCCTCACTCAGAAAACTAAAGTTCACACAAGTTACATGACTGCCCATTAGTCCTACTGCTGGTAAAAAGCAGAGCAACAACTTGAAATCAGGTCTGTCTGATCCTTAACCAATGCTTTAAACAGTTCAAGGTAAGGCACCTGGGCCATCACAGAAGTGAGCTCCCAAAAACAGCAAAGGAGGCTAGAGAAAAAATAAGTCCTTTAAGCAAAGCACACCCCTTTTCCCTGGGAAGGTCATTCTCTCTCACCAAGACTGAGGCTTACTACAGACAGACATGGGTTAGAGAGAAGAATCAGATTGTCATCAAACCAGCTGCAACTGCTAAGAGCAAATACAGCACAGCAGAGCACAATCACCTTTTCCTGGTAAGAATGGCAAGTGTGGGCCCCATGCAGAGACACCTGGCTTTGGAGAAGCATGATTTCCATGCTTCCTGTGCGCCTGCTCCAGGCATATAGGAGATGGAGAGCTGGAGGGGAAAGCGTTTATCCAAGTTGATTCCCACCCCATCCCATTCCTGGCCCCTTCCATCTTTACAAACAGACTGGCCTTACTCAAAGATGGCCTTGGAGCCTGCCAGTAAGTAACATGAGGTTTCAGAGTACCCAAATCTCTCCAGTAGCTCCATGTGAATGGACCAAGGAAGCCCTGATGAGAATGCTAGAGCTTATCAAGGAATAGATCAGGAGCCACTGTCAGCCGTTAATACGTTGCTAGTCTTCCAAACTCTGATTTCTGGTCCCCTTAAAAAGTAACAACTTTGCAAAGGCCCCCTCCCTTTCATGTCTACTCACAAACCCCTCCAAAGTCTCCACCACATTTTTCCAGATGATCCAAGAACCTATGAGTAAGTCCATTAATTTTTAATAGCAGTCTGTATTCCAACATGCCTCCTAGCCCAGTATTTCTCCAACCCTTAATTATTACAGGGTGTTTATACTTCGGGAAGTAGACACAACATTGTTATTAACCATAATATTACTAAAGGTAAAAGTAGATAGGTGACTGGACTTCCCTCACGTGACATACATTCAACAGTACAACTAAAAAGAATAGAATTAAAATACTGCAGCTCTAATTCATTTTTCAATTTCCTGCTCTTTAACTCTCCCTCAAAAGTATGCTTAATACTGACAACATAAGAATTTTGGTCATTTTGTAATGTAATCAAACTACCATGTTGCATACCTGCAGATAATACTGTATGTTAATTCTTCAATTAAAAATTTTCAAGTTTTTACTTTTGTACATCCTACAGGTCAAATCCCATTCCCCATAGAACTAAGTTTTAGAACTCATTCTTGAGGTTACAATATAAAGATTTCATAAATATTTAGGTGTTGAATTCATGACTAAAGCATCTACCACGTTCCCAACACCATGCCGGGCACTGAAAAACACACAAGGCATAAAAATCAATCCATTCATGCACTCGTACATTTTTTGGGAGAACAAAATTAGCACAGAGAGCCACCATACCAGTGTTATCTAGTCAAAGAAACATAAAATGGTTAACCTCTGCCTTTCTCTACACAGTAATATTCTGTAATTAAGCAAGTGCAATTGACTATGTACGTATTCATTTATGTATGGCTGTTAATTCGTGCCCTAGGTGATGAGAAGAAAGATTAATGTTCGTGGGAAGAGTGAACAGGTTGGGGAAGTATGGAACAGTGGTGGGGTTTGATCTATGTTTGGATCTCTGTAACAGTGGTAGGGTTGGGAGAAGCAGAAGGGACAGACCAACATGGCAGGGAAGAGAACTGCCTCAAGAAAAGTCCTCGACTGAAGGTGAGCATCAGGGTTGCTGATGGGAGTATGAGAAAAGAGGCTGGGTCAACAGAGCAGGACTAAGGCATCAAAGGACCATAAACTCAAAGGCTAGAGAACTAAGCCCCCAATAAGTAGCGAAGTGATACTTCAAAACAAGATCTGGGGAACTATCAGACTGAGCATCTGTATAAAAGATAAAGTTTAAGGGGTAGAATCAGGACAAACTGGAAAAAAAAAACAAACCTACAGTGGTAATCACAAGGAGAACCATTGCTGTGTTTCTGCAGGTCTTGTATCCGCTTTTGATCTGGATAATCTTTTCAAGGATGTTTGGAAAGTCCACAGCCTTGGACAACAGAGACAGTGTCTCCCTCTGGAGCAAAAAGATTTGTTTGCTGTCCAGGAAAATGAAAAAAAAAAAAAAAAAAACAGGTCTCTCTGGGGCAAAGGTTAGGCAAAATTTGTCAGCAGCTACTTGCAGAGAATGGATTTTGCTAAGCTCGGGGCTCCCTGCCTGTGATACAAACCCACGAAGTTAGCAGCCCTAAGGGACTAAGGAGCTATGGGAAGAAACGTAAACATGAAGTTCATACTGCCTGATGTGCCATGAGTAATCAAGTCTCCTGTCTCTGAGGATTCTCTTGTCTTCTGTCAGCATCTATAAAACTGTAGGAGGCTAAATGGTTAGCCTGCAACCAGGAAAACAGCTGAAACTCTTCACAATTCTTGACATGGAACTACCAGAATGAGGTCTGAATTTCACAAATTTGCAGAATACAAGGTCAGCCAGTATAAATCAAATATGTTTGTATAAGTTAGCAAGCCATCAGAAAATTTACATAGCATCACAAAGCATAGAATACTTAAGGACACATTTACCAAAAGGTATTTCTGAAGGTCTATACTGAAAACTACAAAATGTAAATAAATGTAGAGATACACCATGTTCACGGATCCGAAGAATGAATATTGTTAACATGTTAATTATCCCAAATTTGATCTACAGCAGCAAGTTTCCAAATTCCTTTTCTCAGGACTCCTTGACACTCTTAAAAACTATGGAGGATCCAAAAAGTTTTAATTTCTGTGGATGAGATATCTGTCACATTTACCATGAAAAATAAAACAAAATTATGTTACAATAGTTCATTTAAAATTAACATTCATTAGACATTAACACAAAGTTTTACGAAAAGTCTTCCTAAAAGCATAAAATTGAGAATATTTGCATTGTTTTACATTTTTGCCAATATCCTTCATATTTAGAATAGAAGGCAGCTAAATTTTCCAATCTGCTTCTGCACTCAATCTATTACAAGATCACACATTATATAGCCTCTCAAAGACTAAGTACGTGTGAGAGAAAATGAGAGTGTGAAAGCAAGCAATGTCTCCCTATTATTATGAAAACAGTTTGATCTGGTAAACACCAAGGAATCCAGCATCAAGACAATGCAAGTCAAAGTCTCACCACAATTCCTATTTTGTTAAAAAAAAAAAAAAATGACAAGCTGATTCTATAATTTATATAGAAACATGAAGGTCCTACAAATATCAATCACCAAAAAAGGAAACAAAATTGGAAGACTTAACACAACTTCATATGAAGACTTGCTTTTGAAGCTACAAGACTCAAGACAGTGTGGTTCTAGCTCCAACAATCAACGAGTAGGTCAATAAAATAGACTAGAACCTACCAAATAGACTCATACAGATATAGTTGACTGATTTTTTTTTATATATTTTTTTTAACGTTTATTTATTTTTGAGACAGAGAGAGACACAGCATGAACGGGGGAGGGTCAGAGAGAGGGAGACACAGAATCTGAAACGGGCTCCAGGCTCTGAGCTGTCAGCACAGAGCCCCGACGCGGGGCTCGAACTCACGGACCGCGGGATCATGACCTGAGCCAAAGTCGGCCACTTAACCGACTGAGCCACCAAGGCACCCCATAGTTGACTGATTTTTGACAGAAGGCACCCAAAGGGGGAAAATTTTTTTCCAACAAATGATGCCGAAACAAGTGGTATCAGTATGGAAAAAATGAACCTGGATCCTTGTCTTATGCTACACACAAATATTAACTCTAAATTAAACACAGGCCCAAATTTAAAGATTAAAACTGCAATTCTTCTCATCCAGAAGGAGGTATTGGGAGGTAACAGGGTGATCTCAGAAGTCCTGTCTAGCTCTAAAATTCCATTATTTTAATTCTGGGCTATAAAATGCCAACATTGACCCAAGTCAATAAACATTGACACTGACATAAAAAAAATAATAAAAATTTTTAAAAACCACTGTAATGCTACTAAAGAAATCAAAGGAAAATATACAATTTAGGCATAGGCAAAGATTTCTTAAATGGCACAAATCAACCGTGTAAAAAAAAATGAATTAGACTTCAAAATTATTATCTTCTGCTTATCAACAAACAGAAAGAAAATTAAAAGGCTAGCCACAGACTGGGAGAAAAAAAATGCATTGTGCATGTGATAAAAAAGATTGGTATCCAGGATAATGAATTCCAACTCAGAGAAAAAACAATTAGTAAGTGTGCAAAAGAATGAACAGACATTTCACGAGATGACCAAAGTGTACATTCAAAGTCATTCACCACCATTAGTCATCAGGGAAATGCAAATTAAAAACATAATGAGATACCACTACACATTAAGAAAAATCAATATGAAAACGACTGACAATACCATATGTTGGTGTATATATGGAGCAAACAGAACGTTCATTCTTTCTCTGCGGGAGAGTAAAACAGTAAAACCACTCTGGGAAAAGATCGTTAGTTTCTTATAAAACTAAGCATATGCCTACCTTACAACACAGAAATTCCACGCCTAAGTATTTACCCAAAAGAATTGAAAGCATATGTCCACAAAAAGACTAACACAACAATGTTCATAGCAGCTTTAGTCACAACAGCACCAAATTAGAAACATCCTAGGTATCCATCAACAAATGACCAGCTGACCAAACTGTTTTACTTCTACAACGGAATACTACTCAACAACAAAAAGGCATGAACTACTTACTCAGATGGTAATATGAGTGAATCTCCAAAAAAATATGGTGAGTAAAAGAAACTGTACCCAAGAGGGCACGCCGTATAAATTCATTTACATGAAGTTTGCAACAGGGAAAACTAACCTACAGTGAAAAGATCAGAACAGTCAAGGTCTCTAGGGCAGAGGGTAGGACTGAGTGGAAAAAGGCGGACAGGATTCTTAGGTAAGGTTAAAAAGCTCTCCACCCAATTGAATCTGGGTTCCATGAGTGTATACATTTCTCAAAATTCAATGGGTACAGGTAAGACTTGTTCATTTCAGTGCATATAATCGGAAACACAGAAAACGATAAATACTGAGCTCTAGTTAATATGTATGCTCGAGTGTTTATGGGTAAAATGTAGTGCTAACAGCTGCATCTCAGTCTGAAAACAATCAAGTAAACAAAAGGGACTTGAAAACACACAGTGAGTACCACCATGAGATACTTGGTTAGGAAAATGAAGTCTTTCATAAATACAGATTAAATTATATTCCATAACCACTTTGATCACTTTATCCCTCATTATCCCCCTAAGTGAAAGGAACAGCCCTACTAACACCTTCCTCCACGTCAGGACCAGGCAAAACACCCTTACTGTTCTACAATCTGATGTGATATAATCAAGTACAAGGCTACAGTTAATTCTGTTTCAACGTGTACAAGAGCCATTTCAGAGAAACACTTTAAGTAATGTCATTTTTAGTCTAGAAAGAAAGAAAGAAAGAAAGAAAGAAAGAAAGAAAAACAAAACCTGCCAAGCAAGAATATTCCAATAGCTATAAAACCTGAGTCTTAAAAAATATATAAACATTGTGCTTTTCACTTCAAAACCAGAAGGCTTTCTGATTTTGAATTTTCTTTTGAATATGAAAATAATCCATTCTCTCTGATTGCTTTGTTTTTAATGACCACAAATATTTCAATTTTAGCCATCATAGTATTTCTTAAAAAAAAACAAAAAACAAAAAACACCTAGAATTTTAAATTCAGTGTAAGCAATTTAAAAGCCACCCCAACCCCGGCCTGCTCCTATACATAGAGTATACACACACACACACACACACACACACACACACACACACACCCTTTAAGATGATTTACACACAGCCCAAATCAAAATATAAACTTTTATGGCAAAATAATTGTGCCATTACACCTTGTAGTTAAATGGTTCCCAGTAACGATCAAAGACAACACGTTACTAAAATCCACAGAAACCTACCTAGTATGCAAATAGTCCTACAGTTATTAGAATTAAGTACCTTCATGTGCTCTAGGATTCCAGTGCGTTTTCAAGGGGGAAATTAAACAAAAAGCATCCCTAGGACACTGTCATTTCTTCTCAGCTCACTTCTAACACCATTTTGGAGTCCTAAACTCTCATCCCATCATGCACCGGCACATACACTTGACCAGTACCAGGGTGAAATACATGGGAGTGGAGTCTGCCATTTCAAATACGTCTATGTATACAGTCCAAAGTCAGCTTGCAAGAGAAGAGCTAAGAGTTTCTGACACTGCCTGAACCAACAACATCTAGAAACCTTGGATCTTTTATTCCAAATGTCTCTTGCCTATTTTCCTTGTTTTTAAGAACACAGTGAATGACCAGTCTCCTCTGCCAGAGGCCTAGAAATAGCTTGTTTTCATATTTGCCACAGATGTACCTGAAGTCTAAAAGGCGTTTCTCTGTTCTTTTAGGGAGGTGTCCAATGTATTCTCTAAAGTTCAGGCTCCTTCCTTTTGTCTCAAAAAGCTTTTATGCTCCAAATTTATCGCAGCAGAGTTAGCTTCAGAAGCCCACTATAATGATACACTGAAAGGAAAATGCTCTCCCTCTTGCAGTCATGTTATGATTTCTCAGATAATCTATGTTTGGAACATGAATACCAACACCGAAAACTCTTCCACTCCTTCAGGCCCAGACCTCCTAATAACCCCAAGCCTGTCCAATCCGAAGGGTAAGAGTCAGAGTATGTGGCCCAGCTGCTTTCTTCCTATAGAAGTTCTCCACTTTATACCCAGATTTTTCAGCTCAGCCATTACCCTAAGGCACTATGGTCCCAGCAAGTCTGAACCCAAGAAAAGGAGTCCTAACTTTAAGGTGTTTGAAATTAGATCTCAAGGCTCCCTGAAGGTTCCATGTTCATTCTGTTGATTTATGGGTCTCATTAGTGGGGAAGGCTGGAATAGCCCTCTTCTTTTTCTCTGCTAGTGGCTTCAAAGCATTGTACGCTTGATTACCCAAGTGCATTAAAACTAATTTAAATCATCGTCTTAAGCACCGGTGTGCTCAACAAACCAGAAAAGAAGCTGGAATCCAAAATATATGGTCACATTTTATACTTAATAGGACACAAAGTAGCAAATCCATCAACATAATGGTATAGCTTTTTACTGGCATAGGCAAAACACTTCTTAAATGTTGTACTAACCAATGCTGCCTTTTAAAACGAAATTCACATCATCCTTCCCCTCCTGGAAGACCAAGTTAATGTAATGGTAATCACTCATAAGGATAACACCCAGTGGCAGTGAATGTGCACGGCTGTGAAAATAAGATAAACACCTAACTCTGAATAAACCGCAGGTAAAATTAACACGTTGGTTCCACACATTCTCCATCTTCTTCTAGCACTGTCATTTCAATGCACGCACGCCATGTCACTTTCTGAGCATAAAAGGAAATGCTTTTTCTCCTGCTACATTTATACTAAAGTGGACATGGCTCAAAATAAAATCAGGGCAATTGAATTAGTACCAGTTAAACAGAAATTCTGACATCAAAGTATATCCAAAAGACCCAGAACATTGGTTTTCTGTGCTGAAAACCTTATCAAAATATGAAATTCAATAAATTGTTTTTAAGGTGCTCTTTAGTACAAGCTATCAACTTGATATGCCTATGTAAAACATGCAAAATTCTTCCTCCAGTAGTATTTATCATTACGTAGCAACTATGTTTCTATATCTGCAAAATATTCCAGAGTATTCATGTTTGAAAACCAAAAAACAGGAGGACGACTAACTGCTTGATTCAGTGGAAAGAACTAGCTTTATAAGGCCCTGGAAGTGAGTTTCAGTCCTGGCTTTGTGTAGGCAAATCACTTAAACTTTGGAAGCTTTCATTTCTCATCTATAAAACAGAGGAGGTAGGGTCGTTTCTTCTAATTTCCTCTAAGCCCCTAAGAATCTTTTATCAATGGTCTTTTGCAGGAATTAGTCTCTGAAATAGCTTGTAATGCTAATTATATTACTAAATGCTTATGACTTTCATAAACACTGCCAAGTTTCTATATACTTTCTTATAGACAGGTATTATTGATCTACAAAGATCATAACATGCTTGTCATGTAACAGTTACCACTGAGGAAGTGGAGAAGCCCCTATTTATCCAGGTCCAAGTAACTGGAAACATTCCTAGGTTTCTTTGTACCCAACAGTCAACTTGAAAGAGCTCTCAATGGCCAAAGGTGGAATAATTTGAACAATAATTATCATATAACCTAAAGAGTAAGTATCAAACTAAACTAATATAAATAAGAGACTGAATCATTAAATGGGGGAAACAAGACAAGTATTCCAAAATAATACAAAAGAATTCCAAATAAAATACAAAGATACCACCACCCCCCTCACAGCCCCAGAGGTAGAGCTTAATTCCCCACCTCTTGTGTGTGGATGGTACTTGGTGACTTATAAGAAAGGATGGAATGGGAGAACAATAATTTTCCAGTAGCAAAACCTGGGAGACACAACCTTAGCAAGTGGTCAATATTATTATCACCAGTGATACCATGGTCTCTATCATCTACCTCCTCATTTGAAGAGATGAGAAAGGCACTTCACCGTTGCAGTATTTTTCTCCCAAACCCATAAGTCCATCTCATCGTGAAAAAACACTGATAAACCCAAATTGGGTGACATACCACAAAATACTTTCAGAAGTGCCAAGGTTTAGAAAAAACAAAAGAAAAACGAAAAACTGTAACATATTACAGGATATTGAGGAAACAGGACAACCAAGTGCCAAGTGATAATATCCTGGACCAGATTTGGACCAGAAAAAGGACATTAGTGAAAAAAGTGGTGAAATCAGAATAAAAGCTATAGTTTAGTTAACAGCAGTTCACCAATGTTAATTTCTTAGTTTTGACAAATTTAACATGGTTGTCCAATATATGAACATTAAGAGAAACTCTTAATCAGTACATTAAAATGAACTTAAATCATCTTAAGCACCAGTGTGAAAGGTATATGCAAAGTCCCTGTATTATCCTTGCAACTTTTCCGTAAATCTAAAGTTATTCCAAAATAAAGCTTGTATAATATTAATAAATCAAAATACCTGCATCAAATTTACTACAGGGTGACTCATACTCTGTATTAACTCACTGAAATAAAATATGCCAATAATACAAGGAATTTTGAAATATACTGAATAAATATTTTAGCATCTTGTAGATATTCCCAGAAGAAAAATCATTTGAAGAGATTCAGAATTGTTACCTGTTTCTATGGTAACTCATGATTTTGTAGAATTATAAGGAAAATCCTCTGCAAGGATTTTCTATAAAAGAAACCCCACTCCCCTATGCAAGAGGTATCTACTAGGCACACCTTCCTCACCTGCAACTCCAAGCCCAAACTGTAAAGGAGAGGAGAAAAGGATACAGAAGAGAATAAGCACGTCAACAGTCTTGTGGGGAACTGGGTCTTTCTGAAGGTCAAACAAGGAAAGACAGTTCCATTGAACCTCTTGTTGAATTCGGGATTTCCCACCACACAGGGAGATTGGCGACTGTTCCCCAGACAGGTGTCTGCTTACACAATGCACTGAGGGATCTGAGCCCCTTCCCCCACATCTGTTGGAACAGGAGAGAAGAAAACACACAGCTGGGCAGAATGGAGATGGTGGCTATAAGGCAAACAGCCTGCTTGTCCATCAGTGTGGGCCAAAGTAGCGTGAGCTTCCCATGAGTCAAGGGGAGGTCACAGAAACTCAGTGGAGCAGTGACAAAGTATTATGTTTGCCCGTGTTTTGTTTTGTTTTGTTTTGTTTTCCTTACTGGACCCACAGAGAGACTCCATTTCCCAGCCATCCTTAGATTTAGGTTAGGACCACTAAGTTCTCCCCATGAGAATGTGAGTGAAAGAACTACTCAACTTCCTGTCACAGGAATATTGTATGGCATATTATTGTATGGCATATTATTAGATCCCAAAAAAAAAAAAAATCATCAAAAAAAAAAAAAAAAGCATAGATGTGAATCTCCAAGAGCTCTCTTTCTCCATCCCTCTCCCCGCTCTTTCCTACTTTCTCCTCAACTCAGAGTTCGAAATGAAGAACCACAAGATGAGGAGTCACAAAATGGAATCCACTGGGCCTTTGATTCACTATTGGAGAAGAGCTGCCATAGCGAGCCACTTGTTCCACGCTAGACTGTGATATAAATACATTAAGTTATTGAGATTGTGACAGCAAAACTTAGCCTCACCTAAAGATAATTAAGGATTAAATACTAATTAAAGGTAGCTTGAGCTTTCTTGTGAGTATCCTACCCAAGATGGTTGCCCACTGACATCACCACTGGACGTCTGCCTCTTATACCCATCCTGGAAAAAGTAGACCATGTACCACTTCCTCCTTCTAGTCCTTCTGGTCCAACGGTAAGGGGGAAAATGGAGGAGGAGGAGTAATTCAATAGGAGACTGGAATTTCAAAAGTGAAAGCAATCCAAAAAATCATGGAATCCATTAACAAAGCTGTTTTCTAAAATAACACTTAGAAAAAAAGACATTTATTGTTAGTATCTCAATAAGCTAATTTCCCTTAGCATGTCATTTCTGTTTTGTCCTACAACTTGGCTCTACATAAGACAACATAAGTTTATTGTCAAAAAACTGGTTTGACAGGGGCACCTGGGTGGCTCAGTCAGTTAGTGTCTGACTTTGGCTCAGGTCTTGATCTTGTGGTTGGTGAGTCTGAGCCCCACATCGGGCTCTGTGTTGACAGCTCAGAGCCTGGAGCATGCTCTGGATTCTGTGTCTCCCTCTCTTTCTCTACCCCTCCCCAGCTCATGCTCTGTCTCTGTCTCTCAAAAATAAATATTAATTGCTTTTCGGCCTTTTGGCTAAGATCAAGTGTAGTGTCTGTTCTTATCAGTTCAAAAATAAATATTAAAAAAAAATTTTTTTTAAACTGGTCTGACAAATGGTAAATCAGGTTTTTGACTTTCTCACATAATATTAGACATTACCTATGTGGGGTTTTTTAAACCCATTTCTCCCAGATTTCAATAAGGGGGGGGTTTTGCTTATTTTTGCCAAAATTTTCCCATTCACTCTTAGACAATGTTTAAATATGCTTAAAGACCCTAGTTTAATTTTAGATAGATGATACAAACATTAAAAATAGTTCACAGAAGTGAACAGTAGTAAACACCTCTTTCAAAGAATCAACGTTACTAAAGCTTTTTCACCTTAAGTTTTCCCAAATACCACATGTGCACGTATCAGTCAATTTTGAAATGGGAGAGCTCATGTATCAGAGTTCCAATAGCACAGCCCTCTAGTGCACACCCAGAGACCTGCCGTGTTCCTGGCTGAAGTTTCATGGTTCTTGACAGACAAGCACAAGGAAGTCCTCACCAGCCTATCACACAGGTGTGAGACCAGGCTGCACCCATAACAATCACTTGGGTAAAATTGGAACTCCAAGCTTTGTACATACATGTTTAAAATTCAAACAGCTTATGCAAACCATGAATCGATATTCAAGTAAAACTTGAAAAGAGACTGTATCATTTAAAAAGGAAATGAAAATATGTGCCCAATTCTTTGGGTTCTCCACTTCCTGGGGAGAGTTGATAGCTTTCTAGGATTGAGATTGTTGGAAGCCAAAGAGATGGAGCAAGATGTGGGAGCAGAAATCAACTGCCTTTTTTTTTCTTTTTAAGTTTAAGCACGTGCATGGGGAGGGGCAGAGAGAGGAAAAACAGAATCCCAAGTAGGCTCCACGCCGACAGCATGAACCCAACACAGGGCTCAATCTGACAAACCATGAGCCAAAATCGAGAGTCGGACGCTTCACGACAGAGCCACCCAGGTGCCCCTCGACTGCCGTTTTATTACAAGGCACCAGCTGTCCAGGCCCCGTTGCACACCATGCACAAGGCCAAGGCTGCAAACCCACCACAGCCTTGCCCACGTCACACAACTTGGCAACACAAGCTTTGAAAACCTGGGCACAGTCTAGCCGGCAAATGAATCATCACAACACCCAGCTCTGAACGGTACAGTTATTTCACAGGCCCATTCTAGAAAATTCCCCATCTCAGAGAGGGCAGGACCACCACAGTTAGGATGAGACGGCTCCCCCAGCTGCCTCTCCATTCTCAGAAGGCTTTTGAAGTTGTTTTATTTTTTTTAATGTTTATTCATTTTTTGAGAGAGACAAAGTGTGAGCAGGGGAGGGGCAGAGAGAGAGGGAGACATAGAATCCGAAGCAGGCTCCAGGCTCTGAGCTGTCAGCCCAGAGCTGGACTCAGGGCTTGAACTCTTGAACCGCGAGATCATGACCTGAGATGAAGTCCTGGGCGCTCAACCGACTGAGCCACCCAGGCGCCCCAAGAGCTTTGCGGTTTCTAACAGCACTTTTTCCAGCACTCCCCCATCCTTAACTCAGACTTGACCATCACACCATGATGAACGACCACGCTCACTTTCCAGCTGAGGAAACCTCACCAAGAAGCCTAAGGATTTGCCCAGATGATAAAGCTGGTGTCGAACAAGGTAGAAACCTGAAGCCAAATCTTCTTTCTGAGTCTAGGGCCTTCCCCCCAGGACGTAAGCTCTGCCACATCAGCTGGACAACAGTCAGGTGACAATATAGGTTCAGAGACATCATCTCCATGACCTTATATGCAGGACAACCTCTCTTCGTTGAGTCCCTGTCAAAAGGTAAAAAGTAGCATCTCAGTCTTTCCCCACCCAACCTGGAATAAAATGGGAGATTCCAGAAGCCACAGACAAGTCACCTGCACACTGGCTATCCACAAGTGTTCAAATCCCTTAACCATTACGTGTACTCTAAAAATATACAGGACTCCAACTGTTAAAAAATGGAGGGTGGATAAGGTAGGACAGGCGTCTGGCTGGCTCAGTCAGTAGAGCATGCAACTCTTGATCTCACGGTTGAGTTCAAGCCCCATGTTGGGCACAGACCTTACTGCAAAAAAAATGGGGGATAAGAGAAAATCCTGAAGTCAGCCAGGTCTCCAAACCCACAAGCTAGATGATGTGCAGATTTCTTCTAACTTTGCTGTAACATTTCTGATCGATGTTCTAAAGCTGCACCAGCACTGGCTAATGAGCACGGAACACATGGTTAATCCCAACCGAGGCGTTGTAAGTATAAACCAAACAGTCGTTTTTAAAACTCAGCATGGGAGGAAAAAAAATCTCATTAATATTTTATATTGATTACACAATGAAATGGTATTTGGATATTTTTAGTTAAATAATGTTATTGAATAACTTCATCTGTTTTACCTTTTAGTGTAACTACTAGAAAATTTAAAATTAGACATGTGGCTCACATTCTATTACTATTGGACAGTGCTGTTCTGAAGACAGAATTCATGATCAAAACCGTTTCTGCCAGAGATGGAAACCCAAACAGGCCAGGCAGAGAGCCTCCGCAAGGCATTTCCTCCCGTCCTCCAGGGTGCCAGGACCTTGCCAGCAGGACACGGTCCTGCCTCCTTCAGTAGGACCACACCCTCCCCACAGCCCAACTCAGGCAGTGCAAATGAACAGACCCCCCCCCCCAGTCCCCCAGGAATGCCGCCAGTCCTTCTTCCTCCCCCACCACTGAGGCTACCATTCCAGGGCGCAAGAGACTCGAATCCCTGAAACATCCCCCAATCCCACAGAGACCAGGATGATTTCGTAAGAAAGATCCCAGCGGGTCTCCTTCTATGGACCACTGGCCTCCCAACTTTCAGAATCATGTACCGTATCAGGGGCACCTGGGTGGCTCAGTTGGTTCAGCACCCGACTTCAGCTCAGGTCATGATCTCATGGTTCTTAAGTTTGAGCCCCGCATCAGGGTCTGTGCTGGCAGCTCAGAGCCTGGAATCTGCTTCAGATTCTGTGTCTCCTTTGCTCTCTGCCCCTCCCCCACTCACACTCTGTCTCTGTGTGTGTCTCTCTCTCTCTCTCTCTCTCTCTCTCCCTCTCTCTCAAAAATAAACATTTTTAAAAAATTAAGAATCATATACCTACCAGAAGGAAAAAAAAAAAAAAACTTCAGTCCAACCCCCAATACACACTCCCTACTGCATTTACAGGCACATTTAACACATACTCAAAAATATAAATTTAGAAGGCAGGGATAAAGATGAAATTAAGAAATTCAAAACTAATTCTGTTATTCTTAATCCTTTTTTTTTTCCACTAAAAACACTTCTTCTTTCAATGACTCTGCCACCAAATGTGTTTCGTTTGGTTTTTTTGTTTTGTTTTGTTTTCTTAAATCTCAGTTTAACACCTTATGATAGAATCAAACCTTTGAAACGCTCTAAGGACAGTGTATTTCAATATCTACCTCCACTATCTGGTCTAGCTTAAAAAAGACACCTCACATAGACACCTGGGTCCAAACAGCAGAACTATTCTTAAAGTCTTAATTCTCCAGTTTCAGTCTCCTACACTAATTATTCAAAGGCTTCTTTACTAAAATTAGGAACTTTCCATTTTCCCTTTCAGTCAGTTGGTCTTGCAAACTAATTGGAAAATGTTCCATTTTGACAAAAATCTTCACTGAGTTTGAAACCCTTTGCATGATTTTAGTTGAAGATTTTCAAGTATAAAGGAATGAGTTTACATGACACAACAGCTACCGCTTTCTGCAATGAAAATCGTTTAGCAATCAAAGTGTGTCCACACACTTATTTTCTAGGTGTCCTTTCTGTAGCACATGATCGTTAAAAGAAAACACCTACTTCCTTATTCATTATCATCTCTATTTTGGAAGCAGATTATATGCATTCATTTTTCAAGTACGTGCGGGGCAGCAATACGACAGCCAAGTATCACTTGAAAGGCCAAAATGCCTGCCTTTACAAGAACAATTCCTAATCCGTCTTCAACAACTCCTTTAGGTAATCTGCTCCCATTAGTTTCTGTGGTACCAAAGATTATAAGGATCACTCCCCATGCCACTGTAATGTGCTGTAAGATTTTCTGACTACTTAAGATGCTGTAATCTGGAAATCTACTTAATCGGGTAGAGACAAACCTCCATACAGAGTCAGTCGCCCTTGTCAGCAGAACTCACGCTCTTCTCTCGAAATGCCCTGGGGCTGCTGACCTTCATGCGCCGAAGCAACCAGGGCAATGTGCAGACTGACTATTATGTAAAGTACAGTTCCTACCATTAGACAGAAGTAAATATAAGCAGAACGTCTACTGCTTTGTTTTCTTGCATCCCAGTGGAATATCTTCTACAGGTCTGGAGTGTGAGCACCTTACTTTTGGAAAGTGCTGCTACAGACATCAATGGGTCAGGCCAAGATTTTCACTGTCAAAGCTACTTCTAACCCAGTTACTCGTAGAACCGACAACATTGTTCTTCTCCAGGAGGATTCTGGAAGACAGGTATTGCACTGCAAAATCTTTTCACGGTTCTGGTTCTGTCTTTCCGGCCAGCACTTGGCTGTACCCTAAGGAATGGGTTCAATTACGGTCATACACCTCCTTCTGCTGAATAAATGCTCAATCTCTTTCCACCAACACCACTCGCCACCTGCAATCCTCAGCTGCTTCTCAATTCCTGACTGCTTTTTTGTTCTCTTTACCACCCTTCTGAATCCACCACTCCCTGATGGTGCCTGGTAACTACGGTCTGTAACTTATTCAGGGTTCACTCCTTGTAGTTTAAAAACAGAAAATTGTTTTTTTCCTTTAACAATCCTACCTAATAAGAAGTCCAAGCACACCTTTCCTTCTGAACATTTAGAAAATTATTTTTAAGGGGAGCCTGGGTGGTGCAGTCGGTTAAGCGTCCGACTTCAGCCAGGTCACGATCTCGCGGTCCGTGAGCCTGGAGCCTGTTTCCGATTCTGTGTCTCCCTCTCTCTCTCTGCCCCTCCCCTGTCCATGCTCTGTCTCTCTCTGTCTCAAAAATAAATAAATGTTAAAAAAAAAAAATTTTTTTTTAAAAAGAAAATTATTTTTAAGAAATGAAGCAAAAATTTATACATTGAATCCAGAGTCTATGAATCAGTAGAATCACATGACCTTTGCCCCTTTGCCTGCTCTACAACACACCTGGCCATCCACCACCAGATACATTTTCCAAACCAGCATTTCACCCATGCTGCATTTTCAACCCCACTTACATCTATCCCCCCCCTCCACCCGCCCCCCGACAGGAATACTCCAGGTGAAGCATGCTCGGCCCGATTTCTCCTTATACTTCCTCCCCTTTTGGCCTATCAACTACTACTCACCCATCCACAGCCAACACCTGCCACCCCAGCCTGAGCAGCTGTCTTGCTTCATGCTCTGCTTAAAGGGCCCTTATCTTCCAGTAATGTTTTACCCTGTTTTGTCTTCTCCAACAAACAGCATGGTACAGTGCATAAATTCAGCCCACCCTAGTAGCTGGGTTTATTTTCTAATAAACAGTATAGCTTTATATACATGTATATACACACATATATATATACACATATACATATACACATATATATGTGCATACATATATACATAAATAATTATAATGACATAATCGGGAACACACATTATCTGGGGTACTTTTAATAAATGAAAAAAGTTTTTTCTTGACCAATGGTTAATTATGTCAGGAAGGGAATCAAAGCTGCTCCTCCAAGAGCAGAAAAGACTCTGGGCTCAATCCCACTACTTTAATGTATACCTAGTATCATCTGACGCAGGACTTCCTGCCGTAGTATTTTCAAGCTGAGACCAGGAGCGTCAGCAATGACATTCCCACAGCCAATGTGCCAACAAGCATGCCCTCTGGAACAGAGATTCACTGCCACTGGGAATTATAAGCTTTCCGCGAGCCTCAAAGAAATCATGTCACCACTCCCCCCAAAAATACACACACCACAATGTGTAGACAACACTGGGGGCTGGGGTCCAAAGCCCTGATGGCCTTGAAACCCTAGGACAAGACACCTGGTTGGTTTTTCCAATGTCACAGGGCCTGCAGGTCAGGTGACAAGCAACGAGTGCTTCAGCCTCACAGATTCCTTCCCAGAAGTTCACATATAAGCCAAAGGGTAGTTTTGTTTAAAGAAAAAACCACTAACGTACCAGGACAGATGCTGAAAATACATACCTATTGTCACTATCTAGGGGTAAATTCTTACCCTTCCTTAAAGTATTCAGTATTTGCTCACTCTAGGTTACAAAATAATGTGACCTCATTGCCCAGTGGTAGCAACCTCGCACTGGTTCGGCCTCACCCAGTTCTGGGCAGAAAAGGATGGACAGTTCTTCTTGTTGTCCAACTGCTTTTTTCAGAGTAAACCATCCCTTTGGCATTTCTAACCCTCCCAGCTTCCACTGGCAGCCAAACAAACCCCTGTTTGCCTTTTAAGACCGAAGATCAAAATCCCTCCTGTGCATTCTGGCTCTTTCCTCTCTCTCCCTTTTTTCTGTCCTCCTGTTTCAAAACCACACTGAGGAAAGCACATCCTCACTGCTCCTGCCCCCGTCGGAACCAAAGTCCATCTTAGTTTTCCTTGGCAACCACTCCTAGAGCATCTTCTTTGAAGCACTTTATAAAGTGTTTATATCAAATGCCCTGAAAAACCTAATTAACAAATCCCTGAAAAGGAAGTCCTGTTAAAGGGGGAAAAAAAAACAAAAAAGAAGTCATAACAAGAAAGCAAACAGCCCAATTAAAAACACGGCAAAAGAACCAAAGACACTTCAAAGGAAATCTACAGATGGCAAATAAGCACGTGAAAACATCCTCAGCATTTTTAATCCAGCGAAGTTTGTCATAAAACCACAGTGAGCTACTGCTATACGTCCATTAGAATTGCAAAGAAAAACCTGACACTACTAAGTGCTGGTAAGGATGTACAGCTATTAGAACTTTCACACACTACTGGGAAGAATACAAAATGGGGTGGTTGCCGTGAAAAACAGTCTGGCGGCTTCTTACACAGTAAAACATGCACTTGCCAAATGACCCTCAGCCAGCTATCATCTAGCTAGAGAAACAGACTAGATCCAGAGGAAACGGTGAATGCATGACTCCGAATGACAACCTACCAGCTGTGTGAAGTGGCCTGGTGGTCACAAACTCATGATCATTTTTTAAGGTCAGACAGGTTTGTGTTCAAGGTCTGATTCTCACTTACTAGCTGTCACTGTGGCAGGCTATGTTTCTAAAACTAGTTTTCCTACATTCAACAAAACTAAAAGGCAACCAACGGAATGGGAAAAGATATTTGCAAATGACATATCAGACAAAAGGCTAGAATCCAAAATCTATAAAGAGCTCACCAAACTCCACACCCAAAAAACAAATAATCCAGTGAAGAAATGGGCAGAAAACATGAATAGACACTTCTCTAAAGAAGACATCCAGATGGCCAACAGGCACATGAAAAGATGCTCAACATCGCTCCTCATCAGGGAAATACAAATCAAAACCACACTCAGTTATCACCTCACGCCAGTCAGAGCGGCCAAAATGAACAAATCAGGAGACTACAGATGCTGGCGAGGATGTGGAGAAACGGGAACCCCCTTGCACTGTTGGTAGGAATGCAAACTGGTACAGCCACTCTGGAAAACAGGTTCCTCAAAAAATTAAAAATAGACCTACCCTATGACCCAGCAATAGCACTGCTAGGAATTTACCCAAGGGATACAGGAGTACTGATGCAAAGGGGCACTTGTACCCCAATATTTATAGCGGCACTCTCAACAATAGCCAAATTGTAGAAAAAGCCTAATGTCCATCAACTGATGAATGGATAAAGAAATTGTGGTTTATATACACAATGGAGTACTACGTGGCAATGAGAAAGAATGAAATATGGCCCTTTGTAGCAACGTGGATGGAACTGGAGAGTGTGATGCTAAGTGAAATAAGCCATACAGAGAAAGACAGATACCATATGGTTTCACTCTTATGTGGATCCTGAGAAACTTGACAGAAACCCATGGGGGAGGGGAAGGAAAAAAAAAAAAAAAGAGGTTAGAGTGGGAGAGAGCCAAAGCAGAAGAGACTCTTAAAAACTGAGAACAAATTGAGGGTTGATGGGGGGTGGGAGGGAGGGGAGGGTAGGTGATGGGTATTGAAGAGGGCATCTTTTGGGATGAGCACTGGGTGTTGTATGGAAACCAATTTGACGATAAACTTCATTCATAAATAAATAAATAAATAAATAAATAAATAAATAAATAAATAGTTTTCCTAATTTGTACAAAAAGGGTGTTAATGATGGGGCTGCTGCAAGGCAGCCTGACAGCCAACTGAGAGGTACCACCAGTACAGTGTTTTCTCCGTAAAACTGCTCATATTCTTATAGAGCAGATGGCAGAGACACAGTTCTGGGCACCCTCACCTCCCCTGCTAAGTGCAGCTCTACCCAGTAACCCCTCGACAATTCAGCACTAAAAGAATAACCTCCAGGGCCACCTGGGTGGCTCAGTCATTTAAACGTCTGATTCTTGATTTCGGCTCAGGTCATGTTCTCACCATTTGTGAATTCAAGTCACACATCGGACTCTGAGCCAACAGTGTAGAGCCTGCTTGGGATTCTCTCTCTCTCTCTCTCTCTCTCTCTCTCTCTCTCTCTCTCTCTCGCGCGGGGGGGCGGGCGCGGGGGCGCCCTCCCTCCCTCTCCCTCTATGCCCCTCCCCCGCTCATGCTGTCTCTGTCTCTCTGAAAATAAATAATCTTGAAAATTAAAAAGAATAACCTCCAGGACAGCAGGCAACCTTGCCCCACACTACAGCTGGCTCTGAATGCTCCATGTCTCTGCTATACCACCACGGTTTGAACATTGCCCCTGTCACAAGAGCGTGTGTGCAGAACACCTGACATGTTGTGAACACTGCATGTTATGAATAAATGCTGGTTATCATCAGAGTTCTTGGGAAGCTCTTAGAAAAATGAATTGCATCCCACAATTCTAGGGAGGATCTGTCAGGTGGAGGTGAGAGAAAATAAGTGTGGAGCTGAGAAAGAGCCTGGGAGAGGTCAGGTGAGGAAACTGGCCCACATGGTGGGGGAGGCATCAGCCGGAGAAGAGCGAAGAACAGGGCTGAGCAAGTGGTGGATAGGTCCCTAACATGGAGGGTCTTAACAAAGAGTTTAGGTTTGATGGAGAAGGAAATGGTAAATCATTCTTCTTTCAACTCCCAGAGCACCTGCAAAACCTCTCCCCTTATCTTTATCACAAGGAAACAGTATCCTGTTTGTGTGTGTGTGCGCGCGCACACGCAGGCCTTCTACTAAACTGTGAGCTCCTTAACAGCACGTAAAGGTCTCTGTTCCTAAACATGTGACCAGGAAGCACTCCCTGGAGCTGGAGTTCACAATACCCACTGCTCCAAACCTCAGTCTACACCCATCCTCCAATCCCCTGTGAACCCCCTCTGCCTGACAGGCCCCATCCTACTTGCAGATCCTCAAGCACTCCTGACTATCACCTTCTGTAATCAGTACTCATGATCACAAACCCAAGTCGAGCCTTGAGGTAACCCACAGCTCATTTTCTTCCAAGAAATGAAAGAGAGGAGAGGACAACTCTTTAGATCTGTCTTCTACTCTAGCTGCACTTCAGCCACCACTTCTGTACTCCAAAACCTGTCTTGTTATATCTCTTATCTGATCTCTCCTTGAGAACACAACAGAATAGAAGAGAGAATAAGAGTATAGAGCTTTTCCAATCTAAAAGCTCAACTTCAAGCAACCATAGTCTGTCTTTCCTCACCCCAGAATCTGCCCTTCCAAGCTTATTATCACTCCAGGTTTGATACTGACATACTAAACTAATGGTTATCTAATTCCAACCCAGATTCCTGAAAAAGAAATAATATGGGACCAAAAAAAAAAAAGTAATTTCATTCACTTCCTCAATTTAATTTAATTGCCTATGGTTATATTATTATACCCCCCCACACACACACAAACATAACATGTAATTTCTCAATGACTTAGACAAGTCTGGGATTAGAAATGGTCAGCCAAAGATATACTTGATCTCAATTTCGGTTAGAAGGATGTTTTATTTGGTGTCCTGATATTTTTGGCAATGCTCTAAAGGCTGCCAAGTTTACAGGTGGCCGCTACAACAGAAGACTCTGAAACGGCATTAAAAGATCGCAATTTAAACCCAAGACAACAGCATGCTCAAAACAGATATATCATTTCCATTACTAGGCAGGTATACTAATTCAGGAGTTTTAATGGCTTAAGAAAATATGTATTGATGGGGCTTCCACTCTCCCTTCTAACAGCAGCTATGTTTTGCTTTCCGCCACAGGAGAAGCAACAAGTATGTATCTACCCTTTTCCTACCCCAAATCACTATCCCTCTCCACCTCTCTTGAAATGAAGAGAACTTCAATTTACTCTCAAACCCTAAAGGAGACAAGTGGGATTAGAAGACACAAAAGCCAATTCAATTTCTGCATATACTCATCAGTACTCTCCAAGTGCACGTTTGCTAAAGCTGAAGAATGCCCAGGTGAAACTAGTGAGCAAAACGAAGCAAGAGGAGACAAGGTTTAATAACGAGGATGGGCACAAAAAGGCAAAGGGCAGGAGGCAAAGCCCAGAGGAGGGTATCGCGGTCAGGATGCCAAGGAAAAATATGGGGAAAGCTGCCTCAGAGTAGAATCCTGCTGATCCCTCGGGCTCACTGGCCATTTAGTTGAAAGAACTCCCCAAAAAGAGGGTTTTCATAAGACTTCTCATGCTCCAAATGACAAGGAGAAGAAAGCATGAATCTCTCCAAAGACCTGGAGTCTAGTTACTCAGCTGTGACATGAGCTCCTCGCAGCACAAGGAACCTTATGCTTTATCCTCCAACTATGAGGTTTCTAATTTCTCAGAATGAAAAGTCTTTAAAATAAATTACTTCTGGCAAAACAAAGGGTTAGATGTGCAGAGAAAATCTGCCAGTATCACACAACTAAAATTGCTGGACAAAATATCAAACTATGGTCGAGCTGGCATGCGAGTACGAGAAACTCTCAGGGGCCAGGAACAACCAGGGAGCATGAATCCAGGGAAATGAGTTGGCACCAGAACAGGAATGTGCCCTGGAGGGGCATCTGCCATTTCTGGATGCCTCAATTCCAGGTTTCAGCGTGCTGCATGGGGCACAGGGACACACTTGGAAACTGTACAAGGTAACAGATTCCACGTAAAGACCAGAGAGAAATATTTCTAGAAAATGAACCCTACAGAAAAGAAAGAAAAGCACCCTACAGTGGAAACGTGAAGATATGTGGCTACCTCAGCTAGGGCTTTGGCTGAGCTTGAAAAGCTATGGTAACAACAAATATGATCTCAGGTGAGAATCACAAGTCCACCTGTGTGCAAGTTCGGCAGTCAGCGACAAAATACCTGAGTGACCAAAACAAAAGCAACTCCACTTTAGTTACAAGCTGGCCTGGATGGGTGGTAGGTACCTCCATGAACTTCCCAAAATCGAACACAAAGAACCTCTGTAAGAACATACCTGAAAACTCAGATGTAAGGAATTCTAGCGATAAAATTCCATTGAACATTTACTTGCAACAGAGTAATCACAACAGAAATCACAACATGCACTAGGGGCACTTGTACCCCAATGTTTATAGCAGCACTTTCAACAATAGCCAAATTATGGAAGGAGCCTAAATGTCCATCAACTGATGAATGGATAAAGAAATTGTGGTTTATATACACCATGGAGTACTATGCGGCAATGAGAAAGAATGAAATATGGCCCTTTGTAGCAACGTGGACGGAACTGCAGAGTGTTACGCTAAGTGAAATAAGTCATACAGAGAAAGATACCGTATGTTTTCAGTCTTATGTGGATCCTGAAAAACTTAACAGAAGACCACGGGAGAGGGGAAGAGGGGAAAAAAAGTTACAGAGAGGGAAGGAGGCAAACCATAAGAGCCTCTTAAAAAACTGAGACTAAACTGAGGGTTGACAGAGGGTGGGAGGGAGGGGAAAGTGGGTGATGGGCATTGAGGAGGGCACCTGTTGGGATGAGCACTGGGTGTTGTATGGAAACCAATTTGACAATAAATTTCATATATTAGAAAGAAAGAAAAAAGAAATCACAACATGCACAAGGAAATCAGAGAATCAACGCACACACATACACACACACAACATACACACACACAAATCAAACTGTGGGATCAGTTCAGTAACAACTGCCAATTATTCAACTGGGATTTTAGGACACAGAATGTAACTATATTTAATATACACAGAGACGATGTTTAAATTATGACTGACAAAAGATTAATATAGATTAATAAATCTCTCTAGTCTTGAGAGATTTGAAAAACAAACAGAACTTTCAGACATAAAAAAATAGTAAACATTTGAAAAGGGGAATCCAAAGGGTCCCAGCAGGTATAGCAGGACACAGTTGAGAATTAGTGAACTAGAAGAAATAAATGTCCATGCAGCACAGAGACCAGGAAACACAGGAGATATTAAAAGATACAGGGAACAGAATGAGGTGTAATAGCTGCCTAATCACACTTGTAAAAGGAGGAAACAGGGGAGAAGCAGTGAGTTAAAGACTAAAAATGACTAAGGGATGCCTGAGTGTCTCAGTTGGTTAACCATATGACTCGTTTCAGCTCAGGTCATGATCTCATGGTTCAGGAGTTCGAGTTCCACACTGTCAGTACAGAGCTTGCTTGGGATTTTCTCTCTCTCTTCTCTCTCTTCCCCTCCTGCACATGCACACATGTTCTTGCTCTCTTTCTCTCTTTCTTTCCGTCCCTCCCTCCCTCTCTCTCTCTCAAAATAAATAAATAAACTTTTTAAAAAATGATTTAGGGAGCTCCTGGGTGGCTCAGTCGGTTGAGCATCAGACTTCAGCTCAGGTCATGATCTCACAGTTTGTGAGTTCGAGTCCCGTGTCCAGCTCTGTGTTGACAGCTCAGGGCCTGGAGCCTGCTTTGGATTCTGTGTCTCCCTGTCTCTCTGCCCCTCCCCTGCTCATCCTCTGTCTCTCTCTCTCTCTCAATAATAAATAAACGTTAAAAAAAAACAATGACTGAGAATTTTGCAGAAGTATAAACATGAATCCTCACATGCAATTCTAGTAAATTCCAAGCAAGACAAATTTTTAAAATCTAAACAGAACAGTGATTACCCATAAAGGAACAAGAATCAGAAGGACCATCAGCAGATTCATCCACAGTTAACAAGGGAAGCCACAAGACGGTGGCAAAATGGCTTCAAAATACTTAGAAAAAAAAGTAACTGACAAGCTACAACTGCACACCCAGAAAGATTCAATGAAATAAAAAGACCCTCGCCACAAGAATTTCTAAAGGAGGCACTCTAAGAAAAACTGTCCCAAAGAGAATGTCTAAAATGCAAGTAGGAATGGAGAACAGCAGTAACAAAAAAAAAAAGACAAATACATGGGAAAATCTAAAATAAGCATTGACTATATAAAGCAATGATAGATTATCTAATTTATAGAATTAAAAAAATTTTTTTTTTTACTTGAAAGTTTGAAAAACAACAGCACAGACTATTATCCTAAGGCCTGATGTTATTTGGTAGGAGGGTAAAAATACTGAGTATCTTTGACTTTGTTAATTTCAATACAAATTGTTTATTTGAGGTAAACACCTGTGATAATCACGAAGCAGAGAAAGAGAGTATATAATCCAAAATAGTTTGTGGGGAGGGAGGAAAGAATGAGGAGAGGAAGACTAATCAATCTAAAAGAACACACACACAAAAAATTTTTTAGTCCAAATAAAAAGTACAAAATGACACAATAAAAAATGATCTCCTACATGGAAACTACCCAAGTGGTTTTATATGCGAGTTCGACCAAACAGCTCGTCTTACACAAAATTTTCAAGAACAGACCAGGAAGGAACACTCCCCAGCTCATCCTGTTAGGCCAACATCACTTAATACCAAAATCTTATCAAAGCAACATGAGAAAGCAGGACTGCACGCCAGCCTCACTCATGAATACAGATGCAAACTGAAAGTAATGACAGATTTAAAAAAAGACATCAGTGAAGCTTATTATACAAATGCAAGGTTGTTCCAACATTAGCAAGTCGTTCAATCTCCCCATTAAAGAGAAAAGGAAACCATATGATCAAACCAACAGATCAAATTCAACACGGTAACAGATACCCTCAGCAATCTAGCAATAAAGGGGTGGTCCTTAACTCGATCAAGGTATCTACAAAACACCTAGGGCAAATGGGGTGCCCAATGATGAACAGCTAATGGAACGCCCTTTAAATGAGGGACCACACCCACTACCACGGCTTCTGTGTCACAATGAACTGAAGGCCCCCGCCAGTGCCACAAGGCACAAAAATTAGATGTAAAGATCAGGAAAAGAAATTCATCATCATACATGATGTAATCTCTATGGAAAATGCAAAATATCAGACAATGTACCCTCGTAAGTTTAGCAAATTTCAGTGCACAGAAAAATATGAAACCTCATTTCTATAGGAAAGCATGTTTGAAGATGAAGTTTTAGAAAAGATTCCTTACAACAGCAGGCAGGAATACTGGAGCAGTAAGATGTCATAAAAGATGTGAAAGATCATGAAAATTATTTAATAAGTATTCAAGAACATTTCAGATGACCTAAATAAAATGAAAGGACATTGCATTTATGGATAGGAAGAGTCAGTATCAAAAAGAGGCATATTCATCTCAAAATTATATACGGGCTCAATCAATTTCAATCAAAATGCTAGCCAGCTTTTGTTGGTTTTTTGTTGTTGTTGTTTCTTTCAACGTTTTTGTTTTTGTTTTTCTTTTATTTTTTTTTATTTTTGGGACAGAGAGAGACAGAGCATGAACGGGGGAGGGGCAGAGAGAGAGGGAGACACAGAATCGGAAACAGGCTCCAGGCTCTGAGCCATCAGCCCAGAGCCCGACGCGGGGCTCGAACTCATGGACCGTGAGATCGTGACCTGGCTGAAGTCGGACGCTTAACCGACTGCGCCACCCAGGCGCCCCTGTTGTTGTTGTTTCTTAAGTGACAAGCCGATTCTACATTCATGTGGAAACATAGCTAAAGAACGAAGAGGAAGGATTTGCCTACCAAATCTTGTTATACAATTATAATACTTCAAGTATTGGCTGAAGGATAGAGATGAATGCACGAGAATAGAGAATCCAGAAACAGACACACATCTATTTAGAGGTTTGCATAGCAAAGTGTTCATTTTGACAGCACATAGATGAGGAGTCTGCATATGACAGCTAAGGTATCAGTTTTGGGGGACAGGGAGGAATTAGTCAATAAATAAGACAGTTAGTTACCCACATGGAAAATAAACTAAATCACAGCACACTCAATTCCAGGTGTGTTAAACAAATGTGAAAGGAAAATAAGAAAACTACCTGAGGACAATGCAGTAGGGAAGGATGACTCTAGAACAAGATAACACATTAAGAGAAAAACATTGATCGATTTGCCCAAGATGAGTGGTTTTGAGCTTTGACAAGAGCTCACTGTAAAAAACGTTTCTCATCTCTCTCTTCCAGCCATCCAAGATGCGGAAAGAAAGAAGGTGGCTGGGGCACCAGCTGTTGTAAAGAAGTAAGAGGCCAAGAAAGTGGTCATTCCCTTATTTGAGAAAAGGCCCAAGAATTCTGGTATCAGACAGGACACACAGCCCAAAGGGGACCTCACCTGATTTGTCAAATGACCCCGCTATATCCAGCTGCAGCAGCAAAGGGCTATTCTCTCGAAGGGTCTAAATGTGCTGCCCGCCACTCACCAGTTCACACAGGCCTCGGACCACCAAACAGCTACTCAACCACTTAAGCTGGCCCACAAATATAGACCAGAGAGACCAAGCAGGAGAAGCAACAGAGATTATTGGCCCGGGCAGAGAAGAAAGCTGCCAGCAAAGGGGATGTCCCCACTAACAGGCTGTCTGTCCTGCAAGGTGGAGTTAATATGGTCACCACCATGATGGAAAACAAGAAGGCTCAGTGGGGAGCAATAGCACATGCTGCGGATCCGACAAGCTGGGTTTGTCTCCCTGGCTGCCCTGTGTCCTAAGATGGGGGTTCCCTACTGCATCATCAAGCGGAAGGCCAGGCTGGGGCATCTGGTCTACAGGAAGACCAGCAGCACTGTCAACTTCACAGAGGCTAACTTGGAAGACAAAGAAGCTCTGGCTAAACTGGAGAAGCCATCAAGGTCGATTTCAAAGACAGATATGATGAGATCCACCGTCACTAGGGAGGTAACGTCCTGGGCCCGAAGTCGGTGGCTCTCATGGCCAAGCTGGGAAAGGCAAAGGCTGAAGAACCGGCCACCAAAGTGGACTGCGTGTGTGCTGTTCTATTTTCTGTACAGAGAATCAGTTCTTTTTTAGACAATGTCTGCCACATAGCAGAGTGTGTCTTGAAAACAAAAGTCTTCTGAAACAAAACTTACCCTTAATATTGATATTTTATTCCATTGTGTAAAAACTCTTAAAAATGATTCACAGAAGACTTATACAAAATGGTCATCGCAACACTGGAATAGCAAATCCCTGGAAACTCATATGCCCTACATCAGGAGAGTGGATATATAAATTGTGGTATATTCATATAATGGGACACTATAAAAAAGAAAAGTAAATGAAGCCCAGGTACAAAGCATCAGGATCATCCTTGGTTCTCAAAGCATGGCTCCAAGACCAACAGCATTAGCATCACCCTTAAGTTTGTTAACCAAGCAAACTCTCCTTCCCGAGACTAAGGTGGGGGGTGGAGGGTGGGGGACCAGCAAGTCAGGTTTTAGAAGTCATCGAGGTGACTCAGACGAGTTTGAGAGCCACTATTATGGATGAAGGTAACATGTAAGCAAGAAAAGCTAGTCTCAGAAGAATACAAACAATAAATTTATTGAAAAGTGAAAAACTGGCTAACCAAAATAACAGTGTTCAGAAGTACTGAAAAATATAATAAAGCTATTTTTAAAAAAGCAGAAAATGGGGCACCTGGGTGGCTCAGACATTAAATCTTCTGACTTCTGATTTTGGCTCAGGTCATGGTCTCGCAGTTGGTGAGTGCGAGCCCCGCATCAGGCTCTGCACTACTGGTGTGGAGCCTGCTTGGGATTCATATTCATTCATTCATTCATTCATTCATTCTCTCTCTCTCTCTCTCTCTCTCTCTCTCTCTGCCTCTCCCAAGTGCACTCATTCACACTCGCTCAGTTTTTCTCTCTCAAAAGAAACAAACTTTAAAAAAAAGTTTTATAAATTAATAAAAAAATTAAAAAGCAGAAAATGATTAATACAGGTTACTTTGTGGAAGAAAGAGGGTAAAGTACAGAGAAGGGTCACAGAGAGAGCCTCTAACGACGACAGTGTTTTGTTTCTTCCGCTAGGCAGTGGGTATGAGAATCTGGGTTTGCCATCATTTGCCTTGATGCTTGCGTTGAAAATTATAGCCTTTTGTATGCAATACACTTTCTAAAAAAAATTTTTAAGTAGCACCAGAAAAGGGGAAAACTTAAGAACATATAAAAAATTATGAACATAAAGTAGCATAGCCCATATGAACTCATTTCTAACAACAGGCATAGGAAAACTAGCGTGCATAGCAAGTGCTAAATATTTGTAGACTATTAAATGCTTAAATGTTTACAACGATTCAGTCTTCTTCATTTTTCTGTTCCCTCAAATTTTTCCACACTGCATAACAATCCAAAAACAAAAGTTTTATGTAAAGAGTATAACAATTCCCAAATTAATTCAGTGCCCACCTTACTATCACTCCCATCTTTAAACTGAGTCTCTTTACCAGACTTGAAATCCAAATCTTGACTAAACACCCAGTACAGACTAGGAGAACACAATGGTTTTCAATTCTGGTCTCAAGAAGAATTTTTCTTGTCCAATTTTCCACAAATTCTTTCATGAAACTCTATTCAATTTTGTGCATTTGTCAGACCTCTGCATCGTTTTCTAGTCAAAAGTGACTTTTTTTTTTTAATGTTTATTTTTGAGAGAGACAGAGTGTAAAAGGTGAGAGGCAGAGAGAGAGGGAGACACAGAGTCCGAAGCAGGCTCCAGGCTCTGAGCTGTCAGCACAGAGCCAGCTGCGGGCCTTAGACTCACGAACCGTAAGATCATGACCTGAGTTGAAGTCAGACACTTCACCAACTGAGCCACCCAGGTGTTTAAGTGGAAGCAAAATAAGTCATATATATGTGTCAGTATTAAGTCCATACAACAAAACCTCTTATAAACCATGCAGGGACTGCCTCAAAAAACTCATTTGTTTTTCATTTATTTTCTCCACTAGCAGTGTGCTGCTAAAATCACGGGAATAAAAGCGTTGCTCATGTGAATTAATCCCTATCCATCTGCAACAAGGTGGGGGGAACCAAAGGGTCGGCTTCGGCATCCAAAGAAAGGCAATTATGCACGATGAGCAAAGGAGGTGGTTCAAGGCCATACTGCCAAGAAATGACATATTCCAGTGGATGCAAACCACCCTCTTCAAATTTTGGCATCCTGTGGTATAAAAATAAAACCGGAGTTCATTGAAAAGCAAAGCTTGCCACCTGCTGCCCAATGGCATAATCGTAAAAGTTCAAACTGCATTCGCATTTTCAAATGAAATCCATTTATGAATTGATTGGTGTGGGTGTTTGCATTGTCTAAATTCATTCATTAGGTTGGTGTTTTTTAAAGAAAGAATATCAGCCCCCAAGTTTTTAAACCAGGCACTATTTCAAACCTTTTATATAATCAACTGTAGCCAGTGTGCTTAAAACCAAAAGAATAAAAGAAAAAAAGGGAAAAAGGAAAAAAACCCACTTTCAGACTATTATGCATGTTGTGTATATAATAAATTGAACAAACCGCATTTGCGTCTATGATAGTATCCAGACCAGGGAAGAATGCCTTTGAAAACGCGCCAGCACCGTCCTACACTTCCCTGTCATCATTCTAGAGGATGTGAAATGCTAAATCCATTTTCTGATCCGTGCAGACTTTCAAATGCAAACATTAATACTTTAACGGAGTTTAAATGTGTATAAACATAATAGTTTATAACTACTATGTTTATACACATTTCAATTACACAATTTTAAGCAGCAGTCCAGCTAACCGAAAAGGAAAAACTTGCCAGCATGTCACCATTGTTTTGTCAACCCTAAACATTGAAGCTTTCAAAGATCTTAATTATTAACAGTGATGACCGTTTTTATCGCTTAAATGTTTCTAGTATTCTTTTTCACTTGAATTGATTCTAAAAAAAATCTGAGAAGTAAAAGCATTTTTAGCCTTTTTTTTTCCTTAAGAGCCAAACCTTCAAATTTTGCCTCATTTTCCAACTCTATAGATTCGTGTATCTGCGTCATCATCCCCTTGAAAACAAACTCAAGGGGCGCCTGGGTGGCACAGTCAGTTGAGCATCCTACTTGATTTTGGCTCGGCACACAATTCCAGAGTCATGGGATGGAGCCCTGCATCAGGCTCCATGCTGAGTGTGGAGCCTGCTTGGGATTCTCTCTCTCTTTCCCTCTGCCCCTCTCCCTCACTTGTTCTCTCTACCTCTCTCTAAAAAATAAATAAATAAAATAAAAAGAAACTCAAAACACTCATAGGAAAAAGAATACCATCTGAGAGGAAGATGTCCCATCCCAAGCTGAAACAGGAGACAGAAGGTGTAGTGACTGTTCCATATGCTCTTCTGCCCAGGAAGCTAAGCAAGTGTGCAATCCTTGGGAGCTTTATGGCAAAAGCCTCATCACATCACAGTGGTAACTCCCGATGTGAGTACCCTTTGAAATAAAGCTTTAAAGGCTTTCACCAGCAGGAACCGGTCCATATACAAAATAGCACCAGACCCTAGCTGAAGTTTCTCGGTTGTCTGGGAACTACTATAACGCAGACAATAAAAGAATAACTCATTTTCAAGACAGATGGCACCATAATATTGCACTATATTCTAGGGAGTGTTTTCTTCCCCAACACTAGAGGCAGCGTTTCCATACAAAAGGAAGCCTGTCCAGCTGCAGCCAGCTAGCTTTCAGATACTACTGTTTCTGTGAAATATCACACACACACAAAATGCTCTTTTTTTTTCTTCAAAAACTCTACAGGAGCTATGAATTCAGACACTATTACTGCTCGGTGTTCCTGATCAGGCAAAAATCTCTTTCCCAGCTCTCATGTAGGTGCCCACAACTGAAATGTTTTGCGTGTGTAAGGCTTGTTAGGGTTTGGTTAGATCTTCCTGAGCACTATGCCTGCAAGTCAGAATGGTGCCTGGTGTGAGGATACAGCACGTAAATCATGTGATAAATTAATTTTAGGCCTGTTAACACCAGAACTGGACTTTGAAGGAACAGGACAAATATCACTTAACACCAGTAGAAGGAATAGCCTTACATATGCTTTCTCCTAAAAAATACAGCTGTCTACTAAAAAAAACCACAAAATGCAACTAACTACTCATTCTAGAAATCAGAGAAAAGGAGGAAAGAAACAGAACAGGTACAGGCTATTTGCTGAAATTAAAGAATTATTTCCTTGGGGCGCCTGGGTGGGGCAGTCGGTTAAGCGTCCGACTTCAGCCAGGTCACGATCTCGCGGTCCGGGAGTTCGAGCCCCGCGTCAGGCTCTGGGCTGATGGCTCGGAGCCTGGAGCCTGTTTCCGATTCTGTGTCTCCCTCTCTCTCTGTCCCTCCCCCGTTCATGCTCTGTCTCTCTCTGTCCCAAAAATAAATAAACGTTGAAAAAAAAATTAAAAAAAAAAAATTATTTCCTTGAGCCACCAACACAGTTACCTGGCCCATAGTAAGCACTCAATAAATACCTGTGAGACTGAAGGTTCCAAGTCCTTTCTTTTGGTTTCTTGTCAAAGACTTCCTAGTAAACTGGATTGAAAATCCTTACGGGTTTTTTCCCCAAATTTTTATTTAAATTCCTGTTTGGTAACATACAGTGTAATATTAGTTTCAAGTGTAGAATTTAGTGATTCATCACTTCCATACGTCACCCTGTGCTCATCGCAAGTGCCCTCCTTAATGCCCATCACTTATTTCACCCATCCCCCACCCACCTCGCCCCTCTTTCTCTGGTAACCATCAATTTGTCCTCTATAGTTAAGAGTTTGGTTTTTTTTGGTCTCTCTTTTTTTTTCCCCCTTTGTTCATTTGTTTTGTTTCTGAAAGTCTACCTATAAGTGTAAGCCTATGGTGCTTGTCCATGACTTGACTTTTTCACTTAGCATAATAGTCCCTAGCTCCATCCACATTGTTACAAATGGCAAGATTTTGTTTTTCTTTATGGATGAGAAATATTCCATTGTTATATCTACCACCCCCTCTTTATCCATTCATCAGTCGATGGACATTTGGGCTCTTTCCATCCATAATTTGGCTAGTGTTGATAATGCTGCTATAAACATCAGGGTGCATGTATCCATTCAAATCAGGTACAAATCCTTGTGTTTTAATGAACATCCTAAATTAATATGAACATAAAGGTGATATAGGAATTTTTTTTTTTTTTTTTTTTAAAGCACAGCATTTCTTCACTGGGTTTGGAAAGTATTTCTGATTTTGTGAAAGACAAATACTACCAGTACTATCAAATAGTCTGGGGTTGGATTGATTACTTCACAGAGCAAATCAGAAAAACTTTCCTAGCAACCCCTAGGCCTCAACAGCTATGTTAAACAACAAATGTACATGAAGTCTGAAATAAAACTGATGATTTAACATTACACAGTAAATTATGAAATTTTTGTTTCAAATTTTAATTCTTTTTTTTACATTGTTTTCAATAACTGAGAACACAATCCAACTAGAAACCAGATAATGCAATCTAACTAGAAAGATATCCAGAACTCATCAACATGTAAGTCGTTATCACCTGTGTGTGCACACGTGCCCAAATGTCCCAGGCTCACTTACAGCTCTCAGCAATGACATCATAAACAATGTGGGACTCCAGTCACCTACTAGACGAGGGCTACAGGTGAGTTGAGCACTCTTAGTGTAGTAGGAAAACCACACAAAGCAGATGCACAGAGATTTATACTGGAAGGGGCAAAGATAACACACAACGGTTATGGCAAAAGCCGTAAAGCCAACAAAGGTAAGGGTAGAAAAGGAGTCTGAGAACACCTGAAAAAGAAAAAAGAGACCTTGATTTTTCTACAGAGTATGATGAATGGCTACCAAATGCATTTTGAAGAGTGTTAGTTTGATCAACACAGAAGGAAATAGAATCTGCTTCTGATTATGTGTCTGTGAGCTTGAATCCAAGGACAGAGTGGAATAGAGGAAAAAGAAAGCCTTCAAAGACAGCCTCCATTTTCCACTTCTAAAGTGGGTAAGAGGACCTATCCTTTGACTTCACATTATCTAGAGGTAGAGATAAACATCAGACTATACATAACTCCTTCTTCTGGATCCAAAGGGAGGATTTTCTGGACTGCCCGTCTTCATCCCCCTCTATTTTTAAAGAAAATTAGATTTCCTCCCCAGAAGTTACTGTGAGAGGTAGGTGGGCGACAAGGCCAGCCTCCTTAAGGCACCTTTCTCTCATGTGTGCATCAATCACCTGGGTGCTCCTCACATTTCCACAGCACTGGCTAAGCTGGCTCCCCACAGGTAAATCTTTTCCTTCTTGAGTGGCATCACTCCATTTCTCACAGCCCCACTCAAAGACACTCTCCCCATTTGTCAAGGCCTTCCATAATCTGGATCTACACACTCAATCTCACCTCCTACTACTCTTCCATATCTCCAAAATAAATCAATCTCCCACCTGTCCTATGGAAACAGGAGACTCGCTCCCACCCTATCTCCCATCCTGTCATCTCCTTTACTTAAAGGCCAGCCTCTCTCCTTCACAAAGTCCTCCACATTCTGGCAAGTCTTCCTTTTACTCTAGTCCCTACTGATGGCCCCCTTCCTTATACTCCGCTAGAATTTATAACAGGCACCACCTAAATCACCAGTCACTATGGTATTATCCCATATTATTAACTATCTTGCAAGCATGTTTAGCCTGATCCTCCAACTGGAATGCCTAGAACAGTCCTTGGCATGTGGCCGGTACTCAGTATTTGTTGACAGACTAAGTTAATCAACTATAGTAAGCTGAAAATTTGAATTGCAGAGATGGGGAGAACAGAGTTTCTACCCTCATTTTGCTGAACCTTAGATAAGTCAACCAGGTTAGAAATGCACTAAGAACTATTCAAGCTTAGAATGTTAAGATGGTTCAACAATACCTAATTATGTTTATGTCAACCAACAAGCCTCAGCAGAACAGAAGAATTCTGAAATATATTACCCAATGAGTTGTTGATTAGTATTCTTGTCCTCAAAGATGAGTGGGGACTTTTTTTCTTAATATTTATTTATTTTTGAGAGAGAGAGAGAGAGAGAGAGACAAAGCATGAGTGGAGGAGGGGCAGAGAGAGAGGGAGACACAGAATCTGAATCAGGCTCCAAGCTCTGAGCTGTCAGCACAGAGCCTGATGCAGGACTCGAACCCACACACCTTGACAGCATGACCTGAATGAAGTTGAACGCCCAACCAACTGAACCACCTAGGAGTGGGAATTTTCAAAAATTCAATTTAAGAAGTTTCTTTCAAGTTGGGGGATTAAAAAGAACCCAAATTGGTGGATAAAAAATTCAGTAGGTACTAATAACATTCTTTGTATATAAGGGCCGCCCCCAACATTGAGAGTTCTTAAAATGTTTAACAAAGAGATCTTTACTACGAAAAGAGCTCTTACAAATAAAAAATGTATAGAAATTTCATAGAAATTCTACTGTAACAGAAATTTAAATGGGATAGAATGTTAATAGATTATTCATATAAAAATATAACTAATAAACATTTAGAAGCTGTTCAATCTCTAAAAAGTTTTTAAAAACTACAATTAATCTGTGAGCGATAAAATCACACTTCATAGGAATATTCAAAACCACTAATGCTTTAGAGACTATAACTCATTTATCAAAGTCTTATTTGACAGTGACCATATGTACTTTGCTCAAAATATTAAGGATCTGAAATGATCTAATACACACGTCACTAACATACTTATTCTGACTACTTTAGGGGCACCAGGGTGGCTCAGTCGGTTAAGCATCCAACTTCAGCTCAAGTCATGATCTCACAGTTTGTGTGAATCCCGAATCAGGCTCTGTGCTGACAGCCCAGAGCTTGTTTTAGGTCCTGTCTCCCTCTCTCTGCTCCTCTCCTACTCCCATGCACATACACACGCGTGCGCACACACATACACACACACACACACACACACACACACACACACACTCTCTCTCTCTCTCTCTCTCTCTCTCTCTCTCAGAAATAAACATTTAAAAAAAAATCACTACCTTAAATTAACACAAAGCAACACGGCATCAAAGAAATCAATCAGGGAGACTGCCAAGTGCTTCAACCTTACAAAGTATTTCTAATACACACAATGAATCTCCCACTATTTACATTTACAGGTGACCTTTCAAGACATGAAGGCAATTAAGTTGTGAAACGCTTGCCTCATTCATAGAAATGGGTTTGGTAGGATTTTTTTTTTTTCTCCTTCAAAACAGCTTCTTAAAACCAGGGGCCACAGCAACAGAAAAGGAACAGAGAGAAAAGTTTCACGAAGGGCCTCAAAGGCCACTGGGTCTTTGTACTCCCTGAGTGAGGTAGGGGAAACAGAAAGCACTTCCTTTCAAATTCCTTTTCTCAGAGTGCAGTGCATCCTAATCATCTCAAAATGTCTATGTCGTCTTCCTGCGGGAGTTAAGAACATCCTTCCTAGAAATATAATTAGGAAGGATTAGCTGCTGCATTAAGAGGCTTTGAACAAATTAAGGAAGAATGATGTCTCACTTTAGACTCTGTCCATCAAATCTCCAAATACCAGCACTTGGCAAAACCCCAACATCCGGCAAAGAAATAAGGCAGTGCATTTCACAAGCAGTAAAAGTGATGCCCATGTCAAGAAAGCCCCAAGATGAGAACTGTTTAAAAATAACCTCCCTGTCCATGGCAGACAGTCCAATTAATTTTTAAAGATGTGAGAACGGCTTCTACATTGGTAACTAACAATAAAGAAATAACTGTCACATTTTCTCCTTGAGACAGAATACATTTTGATAAGTGAATTTTGATCATTTTGAAAATAAAAACATTTCATCAAACAACAGTGTTTTACTTGAAAACTCGTGAAATGACTCAAGTTTTTCATCTCTCCTCTATCTTTCTTAGGTTTGGGGCTTCAAAAATACTGTGCAAGTTTTTTCATTAATTTTGATACCAGAGAGTCAGACAGACAATAACATATAAAAAACAACAAGGAGATCATAGTATAAGAGGTCGGGTTCAAGTCACAGCTCTGCTACTACCCATGTGACTCTAGGCAAGACATTCATCCCTTTAAGTGATAAAATTTTATGATCTGTGCTGAAGATACTGAAAGATGGAAACAAGATCGTACCTAATACATTCTCATTCTAGTTCCCATTACACTCAGCTCTTAAAAGGGACAAATACCCAGGATTAATTCTTTACAAAGACAGTGATATTGATAAAATATTTCTTTGTGTTTTGTTGAGAGCTAACTTGGCCAATTGTATAACTCTGGAATCCTATGAACTCTAAGTGAAAAATTTTTCACGCTAAGTGAAAAATAACTCTCAATGAAAAATAATTAAAGTTTGCCTGCACATCCCGGTTTGCTGTCTGAAAACTGAGCCAATCTTGCGTCAAGGTGCAAATCACTTAGTATTTAATTAAATACTCATGAGTACTAACGAGTCTTCAAGCTCATAAAATGCGATTTTCAGTGTCAGTTTCAGTAATTTTCCCAAGAGACTGGCTGCCGGGGCTTTGCTGCCATATTTTTTTTCTTGCTAATGTGCCTCACATCTATCACAGGCATCCTAGGAAGTGCTAGGATCAAGAAGACTTGGAAGTGAAAAGGTCAAGAAGAGAAGATCCAGAGAACTAGAGCCTGACCAAAGAAAAACAGCCAGAGATACACAGCAAGCGAGTCCTACTGTCGCCTGGAAATGCCAGAGAAGGACAGGATGCCAGGGCTGAACTACTGCCCCAGAATGGAGTGCATTATGACTGAGAAAACTTTTGACTACTCTCATCAGCGACTCATTCAACTGGTCCCTTCTGATTACTTTCAGGAAACTGAGGCAGCTTAGCTGATGGGCTAGTATTTGCATTCCTGCATGGTCAGACTTTCAGATCCAGAGAAGTCATAATATACATTTGCATTCACCAAGAAGAGTAAATCACACGAAATGAAATGAATGTTATGAAGGGAGCGGATGGGGAAATAGGGGTCATGAGAGCATCTTTGAGGGAGTAACAGGTGTCAGGGAATGTTTCCCAGAGGAAACTGAAATCAATAAAAGAAACAGGTGTTAACAGGGAAGAGGAGCGTGTGCAAGGGAAGGCAGTAGGTTGCAGACGGACAAAATGTGTCAGGAAGGAGCTGGACAGGGTTAATGAGCTGCCTGGGACATGGTGACAGGTTGGTGCCTGTGAATGATGACAATCAGAGGATAAGAGTCTGATGTCCCAGGAGGTGAGAACTCATCTCTATCCTCAGAGCACTGAGAAGCCACTGAAGGCTCTTATGCAGAGCAGGGCGAGATGAGACTTATGTTTTGAAAAGATCCCTCCAGTTGTGGACTGGACTTCATACTCAATAAAATCCGAAGCACCTGGGATACAAGGGACAGTCAGAGTTTTGCCACTTTCCACCCCACTCATGGGAGAACCCACCTAACTCTGGTGGGCATAGGACCATTCTCCAACCCACTACTAATTTCCATCCAGTCTTCCCGGTCCCTCCTGCTATCCTGCATAAACACATCAACAGCGTGTCCAGAAACAGCAGTCCTGAAAAATGAGACATTTTTTCCTGGATTATAAATTTAGGGTTTCTTTTCTCCATAGTGTTTAAGTAGACATTCTTTCCCCTTAGGAGTTCCTGCCTCTGGGACCATAGGATTGGCTATTTCTGCTAGGATATCTCTAAGGCATTTGAGGAACAGATAAAAGAATAAAAAATACACTCGACATTGAGAACCACAGTGAAAACATACAAACTCTAAGCATGTTTACAAGTTAACTTTGTGTTTTATTTCCTTAAGCATATTTTGCATAATATGAGCTGTACTGTCTCCTCCCTCATGTAGGACTCACATCTTCTAAGTTATTTATTCTGATCCCAGGCAACTCTGGGGCAGAGGGCCACTATAAAAATTTAGTCTTAAAATTCAGTCTACACTTGCTTGAACATAAACTAAATGTTAAGCCAAGGAAAACAAGGGAAGAGGATTTAGTGCAACCCTAGGGGCACCTTGGAAGGATTCAAGGGCGGTATCCATGGAATGCCAAACATATCCAAATGCAAAGAGGAATTTTTCCTATAATCTACACAACACCCAAAGTCAGGCTCTAAAAAGTATTCTTGGGTTTGGAATGAACCATGCAGGCCAGGGCTCAAGTACATGGTCCCATGCGTCCACCACGTTGCGTTCTATCCCAACTGCTTATCAGTGGATTCATGTGTGTTTCCATTCCAGTTCCATCACCAGTTTGCAGGAGGTCCTCTGACAACTAATTCATTTCCGGGGCACAAATTTATTTCAACAGAGACTAGTCATACGGGAAATACATTATCAGGCTCAAGAACCCCAATCTAACTATTGAAGGAAGAGACATTTCTAGCCTTCTCCCCACTCCGAGTCTGCCCACCCCTTCCCAACTCCCCCAAGGAGAACTGCAATCAGAGCCCCAAGGCCACTTTGTCTAGTGGTTGGGGCCGTTGGATGTCAAAAATACTTGTTTATGAGTGGTGTTGACTTTTCAATCCCTAGCTCCATGACACTAAGGGCATAAAGACAGCCAGGGCCCCTCCTGCTGCCTGGCCATCTCTAGGCTCTTGGTTTTCCCCTCTTCCAGCCACCACAAGTGCTTGAGGGTGCTGGTCCCAAGACTGCAGAGAACAGTGGGGGCCACATTTAGACCTTCAATCTACGTGAAGGGCTTAAATCTAACTTTTATCAGTCATAAGGACTGGCTATACTATTAATTGAAGGGTACTCTGATGATTATTTACTATCCCTTGCAATTATAGCTCACTCTTGAGTATCAGAAAAGATCAGCAAAACAAGATTGGGTACTTGATAAAATGCTCTAATAGCCAGAATAATGGCCCCTCGAAGACATGCACATCCAGAACCTATGAATATGTTAGGTTGCCGGGCAAAGGGAAATTAAAGTTGCAGATGAAATCAAGGTTGCTCATCAGCTGACCTGGAGATGGGGAAAGTACCCTGAATTATCCAGATGTGCCCAATTACAAGTGTCCTTAAAAGTGGAAGAGAGGGGCACCAGGGTGGCTCAGTTGGTTGAGCATCCGACTTCAGCTCAGGTCATGATCTCACAGCCCACATCACGTTGGGCTCTGTGCTGACAGCTCAGAGTGTGAAGCCTGCTTCGGATTCTGCGTCTCCTCTCTCTGCCCCCTCTCTGCCCCTCCCCTGCTCATGCTCTGTCTCTCTCTCTCTCAAAAATAAACATGAAAAAAAAATTTAGGTGGAAGAGAAAAGAAGAGGAAGAAGAGAACTGGCATTGAATAAACACTCAGTAAATATTAGCTACTATTATAATTATTACACAACACCAAAACAGCAGCCTAATTGCTAGCAATTAAATGGGGAGCAAACTCTAGCCCAGCAGCTGCCCTTTTTAATTGCACACTTTGAGTTTCCAATTCCTGATGTTATCTTTCACCAGAACTTAAGCCCAGTCAGTTGTATCTCAAAACTCTTGGTGAAGCCTTCTTCGTGGTACTCTACAGGGTACACACACGGAAACACACAAGTGAGCTCCCCTACCCTCCCTTACCTCCCCCACCCCCATCCTACAGCGCACTCTTCCTGCCAAGTCCCACTCAGGAGAAAAGGTTCCTTGCTCCCGGCTCCTCAAACACCATCTCATCCCACTATCTTCCCTACGTGCATGTTTTTTTTTAAGCAACAGAACAGCGCTGACCAACAAATACTAGTATGATCAAACTTTGCACAATGGATTATGAAGTCCCTCTCAAACCTTGACATTGCCATGTCCAATTGGGCTTGGTTTTCTGATGAATTCGCAAAGGTCTTCTTCTGGAATTCCCACACATGCCTACCTACAGCATTTTTCCTAAGAACCAAAAACTAGAAAAATTCCAAACGTCCATCAAGAGCAGATCAGATAATAAATTATGGTATACTCATATGATGAAGTGATCTTTGGCAACGTAAATGTGAACAACAGTCACATACAACCACATACATCAACCTCAGACATAACAATGAGTGAAAAAAATACACGTTATGGGATTCATTTATACATACATTGTTGAGAAACTGACTTCTGGTGTAAGAAGTCAAGACAGCAACTTGGAAAGGAGGAAGAGGTCCGATCTGGAAACAAGGGGTCTTTGTCGTGCTGTCAGTGTTCAACTCTTTGACGTGTACGGTCCATGCAGGAGTGTGTTATCACTTCAGGATCGTCATGAGGCTGTGTGCACTTTAGTATACTCTTTGGTATGTAATTTTAATTGCACTTCAATTGTTTTTAAAAGTTTAAAGTATGCATATAAAATGATAAAAATCAGTCACTGGTTCCAATTGTGAGTTCTCACCCATCCCTAAAGCGTCAAAAAGTGAACACTAAAATCCTTGGACTGAGTTCCTTTTCTTCAATTTTCTGCCACTTTGCCTTTTTTTTCCACATCATCAAGTAGCATCAAAACCTTCATCGTATAGACATGTTAGGTGGACACAACAGGAATACAAAGTATTCTGCAAAACTGTGCAGGGCTTTACAAAGGCAGACAGTATATTCCAAGAGAAAAAGGTAACTTCTTGCAACATAAGTAGGTATTCATGAAAGAATACTCAGACAAGGATTTAGACTTTTTTCTCTAGAAAAACCTCAAAAAATGTATTAAACATTTATCGTAGCCCTTCTGTGTACCTATGTCAATAAAGAGACAAAAGACTGTGAAGTAAGTGTTGTGACAATGGGGAGCAGAGGAAGCACAGAAAGAACCCCGTAGGAAGATCAGCGGTGGGGGGGCGGGGGGGTGGGGATGGGGGTCAATACTGCAAGGTCACCCCTCTACTCTGAGAGATCCAAACTGAGAGATCCTTTGGGGAAAATGCCCATTCAAGTCCTGATCACTTCCTTGCTTTTTAAATAAGTTCAAGAAAGATCCCAATCTCAACTATCATGCTACAAAAAGCCTGAAACTTCTCCCAAGTTTTAACTACTGGTGTAGTTTTTATAATGAGTTGGGGTTTTTCCCACCTATTGGGATAGTATGAGAAAGTCCAAATAAAGGGAATGAGATTACATTTTATTGTTGCTGTTGCTGTTAATTAGGAGAGAATATTACACCAAGCTTCCCACCCCTGTAGATATCACAGCATATAGTTTGTGGGTTTTTTAAAAGACTCACAACCACAGCGCCCGGAAGCTAAGAGCGGCGCAGAGATAAAGGACAGGGGAGCACCCTCTCCTCCACAGCATAAACATCACTCAACACTGCTTCCTATCAACCAACCCATAGTAAATGCAGAGCATTCAGTTCTCAAGAACTTTGAAAATGGACCCCATCATCCCAATGTGGATTCTAAAGAGTCTTGCCTATATTTAGAAAATATCTGGCATACTATGAGCTCACTTGATAAATATAGAATGCATGTGAATTACTCCTGTCTTTTAAAAGAACATTTGCTCACTTGCTTCTTTTCTCTTCACCGCATCCCTGGGACGAAGAGAATGAAGGAGAGGGATAAGTCAGTGCCATCACATAAATGCAGTCCCCTCACCTGGTCTGAGACAGGACAAAACTTATTTTTCCAGAGAAACTAAGCACCATCCTTTCTAACATCAGGACACCATAAGATGATGAAAAGAGCCATCACCAGGGAAGACAAAAGACAGGACACATGTGAGCTCCCTAGATAGATTTGACATCCATATCCTGAGTAAAACCAGACTTCCTTCTCAAGCTCAAAGACAAGGGACTGGGGTCCAGTGTCTCTGGCAAAAGCGCTTCCTCCTTATACCACACAGATAATAGCTCCCCATTTGGCAAAGCAGTGGTCATTTATACCAACATTCTCTAGTGACCAAAAGACATTAAGAGCTCAAGAATGCCTCTCATGACCTCCACCTTGTGGTTTCATGGTCAGTGCCTATAGCATCCATCATGACGAACAAGGATAAAGACAGACCTTTCACACAAGTCAAAACAGTCTCAGTGAGCAGCACTAAGGGCTGACGACAAACTTTTATGGGCAACTTCAATATATGTGTGAATGATGACACTGACAGGTGGTGAAAAAGCTCTGGAAAGCTGAACCGTTTTTGAATTTTGCTCCTTAGTGGAGTCTCCCAGCTAGGAGTTATAAGCATTAATACCTTTTTGCATATAGGACTCAAGACAGACAGTGGAGATACATCTGCGACCTAACAGTGGCAATTCTTCCACAAATACACGTACAGCTGCATGTGAGTAACATCTACAGGATGCAATTTGAGAGTAACCTGAAGGGTTAGTACAGACCTTCCAGACTCCATTATTATCAAGTAAAAGTTCAAAGCATCAGAAGTGACTGCCAAGATCTGTATACAAGAAGATAAGGCATCACGTGGTGTTCTCATTAGCTCACGGAGAATCTGTGATGCAGCCCACAAAACTGGAAAAAGGAACACCTCCATAACAAACCTTCCATGAAAAGCATGAATGAAACTACCAACTACAGCAATGAGTACTGCCACAATGCCCCAGCCAGGTCTTTTCAAACCAGTACCTGACCAAGTGTCCAGCTGTTAGCCACTGACAGCCACTATTGGGACACAGAGGATAATCCCGGCAATTCATCCATAAAGCTGTGTCAGAAAGACCCCCCTGCCCCTCCTTTCTCCCACAGTCCCAAGTCTGGATCACACTCATTCTCTCTACCTTTGCCTCCCACATTCCATGAGGTGCCAAGGCTTTTAATTTATAGTCACTCCTGAGTTCACTTCCTTCCTCTACATTACCAGCACTGCTACACCTGTTACAGAGTCATCTAATTACCTCTAAGTCTAACCCACTGCAGATACTACAGCCAGATGAATCTTCATTCCAAGGCAGAAAAACACCACAGCATTCCTCCCACTTGAAATTTTATTTTGGTTTGTTGTTGTTGTTCTTGTAGTTACTCTTCCTTACAGAAAATATCAAAAATAGAGTTCTGGGGGTGCCTGGGTGGCTCAGTTGGTTAAGCATCCGACTCTTTCTTGATTTCAGCTCAGGTCATGATCTCATGGTTTGTGAGATCGAGCCCTGCATTGGGATTCTCTCTCTGCCCCTCCACTGGGCAAGTACTCGCACTCTCTCAAAATAAATAAACTAAAAAAAAAAAAAAAAATGGAGTTCTGTACCTCCATGTACCCATCATCCAGCTTTAGTAATTATCCCCTCAGAGCCAATCTTATTACCTCTGTACCTCAACTCGCTGAATAATTTCAAAGCTCATACATCAAACAATTTCATCTGCAAATACTTTAATATCATTCTCCTTACATAACTAGAAGTCCTTCACCACAGCCCCCCCAAATCAACAATCATTTCTTGTATCATTAAATTTCCAATGTCTAGATTTTCATGATTCTCCCATACATCATCATCATCTTTTACTTTTATTTACAGTTTGTTTGAATCAGGATAGACACAGTCCAAACATTGTGATTAGTGAGTTACTTAAGCCTCTTCTAAACTATAGTTTCCCTCTCTATTCCGGTTTTTTTTTTTTTTTCTATCTTGCTTTGTTGTCTCTTTTTGGAATGGTTTTGTGGAAATCTTAAGTGTTTACCTTGGTTTTTAACCAATCCTTACAACCTTTTATTACCACTAGTCTGCATCTATATTAAGTTCCAACCAAATCATATCCTAAATGTGGTCTTTTTAAAATATGTCTAAAAACTCTTTGATATTCACACCTTCAAACAGCGCAGCTTAACTTCATTCCCTTTGAAAGAGTGCATTTGACTGAGTGACTCACTTCTAATGAGTAGAATAAGGTGGAAGTAAACGTGTGTATCTTTAAGACTGACAACCACAAAGGCACTGTGGCATTCTCCTTGCTCTCTCCAGTGTGGGATCATTGGCTCCAGGAGAAGCCAGTAGCCGGCCATGTTATGAGAACTCTCAGGCAGTTCTGCAGAGAGATCCATGAGTAATCTCTTTCCAGGAGGGAAGCCTCCTGCCAATAGCCACGGACTTGAGTGAACTTGGCAGTGGGTTCTCCAGCCCTAGTGGAGTGGCCCCTGCTGACTGCAACCTCATGAGAGATACTGAGGCACATCTCCCAGCTAAGCACCTCCTAGGTTCCCCACCTGCAGAGAATGTCAGACAATAAATGTTTGTTTTAGGCTGCTGAGTTTTGGGTGATCTGTTACACAGCAGTAGGTAACCAATATGCCATGCTTTCTTTTTTTTTTTTTAATGTTTATTTTCTAATGTGCGTTTATTTTTTAAAAAGAGACAGAGCACAAGTGTGGGAGGGGCAGAGAGAGAGGGAGACAGAGACTCTGACACAGGCTCCAGGCTCTGAGCTTTCAGCACAGAGCCTGAAGCGGGGCTCGAACTCACAAACTATGAGACCATGACCTGACCCAAAGTCAGACGCTTAACTGACGGAGCCACCCAGGCACCCCACTAATATGCCATATTTTCTGATGGCACATCATTGCCATTCCTGGAAATGCCCTTCCCATCCAGTTCTTTGTGTCCAAATTTAACCATCTTTTCAAGCTCGCCATCTCCAGAGCCATCCCTGGAACCTCCACTTCCCCAACACTCCAAAATCTGGAAACAATTGCTCCTTCCTTTGATTTCCTCAAGAGCTCTGTATCTGGTTCTAAATCAAGCTGTCTAAAACTAACCTGGCCAAAGGTAAAACCAATTCAACTACTACTCACGTACCTAAAATGTGTAGTTTTAACATCACAGTCTTCCTAAATTAACTGTTGCTTCAAACGTGCCAGGCACGCACTCTTCACGGTTCATGCTCTCACATCCTTTAAGCCTTTGCTTACATGTGACCTTCCCAATTGGGTCCTCCCCGACAGCCTATTAAAACCACTAGAGATCTCATGCCTTTCCACCCTGCACCCACCCAGCACTCTCCATCCATTCCCACAGGTTTACTTTCTCCTACAGCACTTCTCACATGTTCTCATCATGCCACTTCCACCTGTCTCCCACTTTGCAGGCTATAAGCTCCAGGGAGGCTGGCATTTTGTGTATTCATTCAGTGCTCCAGCCTGAGGCCCTAGACAGTGCGTGCCCGGGACATGGAGCATGCTCCACAACACCTGGCTGGATAAGAGATCAAGACGGCTTCATACACCACATAAGAGATGTAACGCTCAATACACAGTGTGAGGGGCACCTGGGGGGCTCCATCAGCTGAGCCTCCAACACTTGGTCTTGGCTCAGGTCATGATCGCGCAGTTTGTGAGATCAAGCCCCGCGTCGGGCTCTGTGCTGACAGTATGGAGCTTCTTTGGGATTCTCTCTCTCCTTCTCTCTCTGCTCCTCCCCTGTTCTTTCTCTCTCTCAAAATAAATAAAAAACATTTAAAAAAATAAACATTTTGATATCTCAGGTATCTTTGTGTCTACAAGCACTTTAAGGAGGCTTAACCAATCTCCTTCTTCAATAGATAAAAACAAAGCAAAACAAAACCTTGAAACTCAATCTCCTTCTTCGATAGATAAAAACAAAACAAAACCTTGAAACATCGCAAAGCAGTCAATCTTAAAAAAAGATGACTTAAGAATTATTACATTTCTTAAAAGTAGCCAAAATAGTCCTATCATGTATGCTCCTTGGCAGTTTGATTAAGTAGGATTTCAGGTGATTATAGATCATTACCTAAATTCACCTGTGGGCCAACTGCACCCCTCCTGCCTTTGTGTCCCTCACATGTTACAGCTCATCTATCATCTCAAAACCTCCTTAAATGCAGAAGTGGATCTTTTACATCTTCATACTCCAGATAACAGGGCAACCTATAAGCGTTCATTAAGAAAGTATCAAGATCGGGATGCCTGGATGGCTCAGTCCATCAAGCATCGGACTCTTGATTTCAGCTCACAGTTGTGAGAACGAGCCCCAGGTCGGACTCCATGCTGAGCGTGAAGCCTGCTTAAGACTCTCTCTCTCTCCCTCTGCCCCTCTCCCCCACTCGCCTTCTCTACAATAAAAAATAAAATAAAATAATCATTTAAGAAATGGTCAGAATTGTTAGCACCTTGGGCCACCCCTTCTCCTTACCCAAAAGCACATCACAGGCACACCCACACACACATGCCCTGTAACAATGCCACGACAAAAACTATCTTCATTCAGAAGATGAAGCCTCTGAAGCAAATGTATCCACAGACTTATTTTTCCAAAGCAATGTTAGAACTGAAACCTTAGCCACCTCTTTGACTCACAACATTCTTGTCTAAATTATACTGCTGCTACCAAAAAAAGAAAAAAAAAGTTGAATCATTTATCTGACTTCTGACATATGGTTCTTACTAACAAGCCATACACACACACACACACACACACACACACACACACATCACAGAGGGTCAAATTCTAACAGTAGATGGTGATATTCAAGATGAAGGATGTCGCTTGTAAATTACTTCACAGTTTATGTAGGTAATAACGCTAGAAAAAAATCATTGCAATGCACAGTAACCTGACTCTTGATTGCCGAGGCAAAGTTCAACACAGAATTGCTCTTTGTTTTTAAGATCCAGAACAATGCTGGAAAAGAGATGTCTAGCTATGATATAATCAAAGCTTTGTGTCATTTCAAGGATACACAGTTACATTCATGTTCTGGCACAAAAAAGCACCACTATATTTTATAGAAAGGGTCAGCAAACTACAGAGCTCAAGGGCCAAAGGTGGCCCATCGCCTGTTTTAGTACAACCGACGAGCTACGAATTTTTATATTTTTACATTTTTTAATGGTTGGGGGAGAAACCAAAAGAAGAAGAAGAAGTCACATGGGTGACGTGTGAAATTTATATGAAATTCAAATTTCAGGGTCCGTCAATAAAATTTTACTGGATCAGTCACACTCATTCATTTATGCATCATCTATGGCTGCTTTTGTGCTACAACGGCACAAGCGAGAAGCTGCAACAGAAACCCTATGTCCCACAAAGCTGAAAATACTTATTACCTGGCCCTTTACAGAAAAAGTTACCACCCTTCAGGGCATGGAAGCTGAATCCTGACCGCCTCTATTTAAAGCCTAACGTTTGTTAATATTACTCACTTATTAACTGTGTTGTGTGACCTTGACCAAATTATTTAACCACTCTGCCAAAAACCTCAGTTTCCATAGCTGTAAAATGAGGTCAATAACAGCACCCACCTTACGGGGTCACTGCGAGTTGTGAATTAATAATACATGCAAAGCACCTGAAACAGTCCTGGGCACAGAGTGAGCCACTATTGAACACCGGCTGGAACCATCATCCCTTCTTGCTCCGGAACATGTTTTCCAACTGAAATGCCACCAAGGTGGTTAGACTTCAAACTAGCCCCACAAACCTACTCACCAAGGTAGAAGTGAAGAATGAGACAACAAGAAAGGAAAGAAAAAGCAGAATGAAAAGGGGGGAGCAGGGGATAAGAAGTGAAAGGAAAAAGCAGGCAGACCCCACTCAGCACGGACAGTAGGTGGCCTACTCGAAGGGGAAGTATAAATTAGGATAATTTCATCTACACTAGCAGATTAAATAACTTCTGTGGGCTGACTGGATACTAATCACCATGTGGAAGCTGTCTCTAGGGGGGAAAAGTATTCACAATTCCCAGCAAGTGACTTACAAATGAACCGCTGGGTCAAGCCCATTTCCAAGTGGAGAACTTCCTGTATTTTACATTCCTAGACAAATGACAAGCGAGAGTTGTGGCACACTCTGCATCTTGTGATCCATGTCTAGTAGCTATTTAAAAGGAAACCATGTGTGTAAGGACCCTGTGCAGCCCAGGAGCCCCTCCTCGGGCCCCTCGGAGGAGGCCAGGGGTAAGCAGTCTTAGCCAGGAGTCCTCATTGTATTCAGAATGGCACTTACTTCCAAACGCTAAGAAAAAACCCTGTTCCCATAAATAGAACACGAGCTCATTCACCAAAAATGGACGTGCGTGGCAACTGGGAGGTAAACATGGTGTTAATAGAAGAGACACTTAACCTGCTACCGAGGTTGGGAAACGCTCTTTCCCAGGGCTCTCATCTGGAATATCTTCTCTACGCAAAGCTGAGTTCCTGCTGTTTCCATGTATCTTTACAAATTGCACTGTTTCCTTTCTTCAATTATTATTTCAAAACTCTAGACACTTCCCCCACCCCCAAAAGAATTGTTGTAACACTCACAACTGCACCAGAAACAACTCTCTTTATTCCTCCAGTCCAACCTTGATCCCTCTAATCCTCACTACTGCTTTGGTTCATGCTTACAGTCAATCTTCCCTGCAGAGGCTAAACACACATACCAAATATGTTCAAAAGACGTGATGGAGAAGCATGACATGTAAAACCTTAAAGAAAGAAGAGACACTATTACCCAAGTGATTTCTACCAATTGTGCAGGAAAGGCAGAGTGATTGAAAGCAATCTCCCAGGACAGCAATTAAGATGCTCCTGAGTAGAGGCAAGTTGAAAACACTCACTGAGAATGAATCTGCTGGGACAGTCCTACGGAAGGCTTCGGCTTGAGGGTCAAGGTCATCTGGGCCACAGGACTGACTCTTGGAAGAGTGTCTGCCTTCTTAGACGAAGTGTGCTTTGCTGCTTGCTCAGGAGGGACCCAGGAGGAAGCAGCCGCAAGACTCTGCCCTCCAAAGCCTGGGGATGAGGTGTCCTGGGCAGCTGCTGTCTCACAGGCTTTGCCCTTGGTCCCCGGTTTACACACACAGAGTTGAGGCCGGAGACACATCCCTCCATTCTGGCATGGTGGAACACAGCTTGCTGCAGGGAGACAACAGAAGACACAACTCTGAAGAAAAGCATTGGAGACTTAATAAGTCCTTCCAAGGGCTTTTAACATCAGCACCACAACGCTCTCCAATAAAATAAAACCTTACTTAAAGACATGATGACAAGGACAACAATGATGACAATGATAGCTAATATTTATTAATGGCTTCCCAGGTGCCAGGCGGTTCTAATACGTATCGACAAATTGAACGCCACCCCCCTCCCCAGCAACCGCGGTAAGGAGAGGTTTTATTTTGCCTGTTTTACTGATGAGGAAATAGACACAAGGGTTATGTAATTTGCCAAAGGTCACACAACTATGAGTAAATAGAAGAGCTGGGACTTGAATCCAAGTGAACTGGCTCCAACATCATCTTTCTTTTGTTTTTGCTTTTGTGTGTGTGTTTTTCAACGTCATCATTCTTAACCACTTCATTAGAGTTGCCTCTCAGAAATGCATCAGAAGCAATGGAAAACTTAAGAAAATGCTTTGCCTTTCTTTTTAAATTGTGCTCAGTGGCTTAAGTTTAAATTTCAGGTACCCAAATAAGATGTGATAAGCCCAAGTCCAATCCCCAACCCCAAAAAAGTGCTACAAATTTCATCCTGCACAAGCTATCGGAGCCTGAAGTGACTGACTCAGAAATGCAGACTAACTCACTTTTTTGTTTTTACATGACTGAAGGATACAGAGGTTGAGAATCATCCAAGATACACTTTTATACTTCTGTTTTCAAAAAGCCAGTGCCCTGTACACCATTCCTAATCTTACAATGAAAGGCAACCAAGAAGAAGCAAGCCCTTTATCTCCTATTTGCTAGGATGCACATACTCGGAATCACAAGACTTGTGGCCAGAGTTTCAAAGTTAGCGGGGCTACGGGTCATGGGTAAGTGGGTTTCATCACAGGCAAGGTCCCAGAGAAGTTGAGATGTTACCGACTTAAATTTCATTAGGTTAATGTTATAGAGGCTGATGGACAGGATTCCTTCAGTTTATGTGTCCAAATGCACTCATTTACACCAACTGATTTTGTTATCAGTCCACTTTTGACTTAAATTAAACCCTTGGTCCTCAAGCAGATCACACTACTACAACGCCCATAAAATGAAATGCCAGATTCAGTCCATAAACATTTACAAAATAGATGAGGGATATGAACAAGAGGAAGCTTAACTATGGATGAGCCAAATGACCAAGACCTAAAAGCCCTTTAACCTCCTGATTTTCTAGAAAAGAGAGAAGCAGCTTTCCCATCTTCCTACAATGATTCCCATTAGTTATAGAAAATAATGATAAGAAATGACTGCCAAGTGTCAGAATAGGCTGGCAAATTTTCCAAAAGTGGGAAGGGATTCTTAAAAAGCAAAGAAAAATGCAACCAGCTCCCTAGGTGACCTTAGCTTGTTATTTAACCTTAACCTCTGTACCTATACATGTTTGGGGGCAGGAGGGCAGTAACTGCTTGTTCTAAAACGGTCCCCAAGAGCTCTTCCCAAATTAGGCTTCTAGAATTCTAAGTCCAAAACTATGCACTTTCAGGGTTCAGGATTCTAATTTATCAGCATTTTCCGGGCCAACCAATGATCATTGGGTCCCTACTCGGCCATGGTTATTTATGGAATGTCACAGAAATGGAAATGGGCTCCACCCAGAGAGAACAGAAGTGGCCACGAGGGAGGACAGGACGGGGCTTTCAGAGCTGAGCCTCTGCCAAAGATCACCCCCCCCCCCCCAGGCACTTTCATGTATACATTCTCTTCATGCTTTCAATTAGAAACATGTTTCATTTTAACATCTGAGAATGATTTCCGCTTCTCCTCCCTCCCAAGGTGTGCTGCAAATGTCCCCTCATCTACCAGGAAGGCTGCACAGAGCAGCGTACGAAAGTTGGTGCCCAGATGGGGGCCAATCATGAAATTTTCCAAAATACCACTGAGGATATACAACCAGAACCTGTCTTTAGGAGGACAAAGAGGGATTCGAAGCATCAAAGGGTAGAGATTTTTTAACTCTACAAATTTGGTAGCATGTGAGAGGCAGGGAAAGAATAATATAAAGACCTTAAACTTATAAAAACTTTCTACCATAAGAGAAAGAACATGTTATATAGTAGTGTGACTATATATGATACCACCCTTCTGCAGTAAATGTTGAGAGAACAATAACACGGGGGCACCTGGGTAGCTCAGTCAGTTAAGCATACAACTTTGGCTCAGGTCATGATCTCACGGTTCCTGAGTTCGAGCCCTGGTGGAGCTCTGTGCTGACAGCCTGGAGCCTGCTTCGGATTCTGTGTCTCCCTCCTTTTCTGCCTCTTTCCCACTTGTGGTCTCTTACCCGTCTGTCTCTCTCTCTCTCTCAAAAATGAATAACCATTAAAAAAAAAAAGAATTAAAAACAAAAAAGAATAAGGAGAATGACAATTTTCCCTTCCACCTAACCCCCCATAGGCTCTGACAGCAGCTTCCTGGAGCATGCAGACAGGAGGGGCTGGCTGGACCTGGGTCAGGGAAGGGAGGGGTGGGTCAGAGTCCCTCAATGCCAAGGTAAGCCCCTCACCTGCCATGAAAAGAAAAGCAAACCTCATGTCCTGCAACCACATTTTATCAAGCCGTTTCTCCTAGGAAACTGGGACTCCATGTCGTTGTGGTTCTCGTGTGGCACTTGCTAAAGTGTGGTGCTTGGACCAGCGGCGGCAGCCGCCAGAAGCGCTTCAGAAGTGCACAATCGGGGCGCCTGGGTGGCGCAGTCGGTTAAGCGTCCGACTTCAGCCAGGTCACGATCTCGCGGTCCGTGAGTTTAAGCCCCGCGTCGGGCTCTGGGCTGATGGCTCAGAGCCTGGAGCCTGTTTCCGATCTGTGTCTCCCTCTCTCTCTGCCCCTCGCCCGTTCATGCTCTGTCTCTCTCTGTCCCAAAAATAAATAAACGTTGAAAAAAAAATTTTAAAAAATAAAAAAAAAAAGAAGTGCACAATCTTCCATTGCCCCAGGTCTGAATTCTTGCTGTGATAAATATGCTTGTTTTATGTTGCTGCCCTTTTATTTTTAATGCATAAAAAAAAAAACTTCCCATGTGACCAAATTCTCAAGATTATTATGGGTCCCTTCCAAAAGTTTATATATGTCATCATCTACTTCATGGCCAATGCAAAAATTTGTAGGCACTTATGAGAAAACTGTTATTCTAACCGAAGCAATGAACTATGTGGAAAATTATAAATAAATGTTACAGAAGTATTTTAAAACCACTTTTTCCACCAGTCGATTCTGCATTTGCCCAGCCACAAGTAGTTCAACACAATAAGTAAACACTACATCAAGATATTATCAGTGGGGTGGGCAGTGGTTCTCAGGCTTTGCCACACATTAGAATCACTTGCGGAGCTTTTAAAACTCTCAAAACCCAGGGCTGACACCAGCCTCTGAATCAGAATCTCTGGGGGAGGGGATCAGACATCAGTTTAGGTTGCTTTTGTCTTTGTTGTTGTTGTTGTTGTTCTTAAACTCTCCAGGTGATTGCAACATGCAGCCAAACTTGAACAAAATCCTAATCCAGACTTGCTGACAGACTGGGTTTCATAAAATGCAGCTCTTTGGATTTTTTTTTCTCCTTTGTTCAAAAACTTTCAACCCGAGTTAGCTGCCCGTGAGATACATTCAAGACCCCCTGCACCTGGCCCAAGCCCCCCTTCCACCCTCACTGCCCCCTGCCCATCCCTACAGAAGCCCACCACTCCCCACCTCTGCACATGGTGCTCTGTCCCAAAACACGTCTCCCAAGCTCATGTTCATGTGAAACCACCTCCTTCTCCATGAAGTCCTTCTCAAATGCCCACCGGCCCCACCGTGATCTGTTGGACACCTGAACTCCTGTCCCCTTTTATCTTTCACATCACAGTCCCTATACTCTGCCACATGTCATTAATGATCTCAACAAGTTCTCTTATGTCCCGAATGAGATTATAAACTCAGGTCCATTAGTTGGCTTACGTAGAACTTCCAGTACCCTAGGATGGGAGCTTTAACCTCATCTTGGTCCACTAACTGGTGTGAAAGCAGAGCCACACCTTTCCAAAGGATGCTGGGAGTTGACGACATCTGAAAAGGGAATACAATCAGTGGGCTCCTAATCCGTTCCATGATGACGTCTACACCTCCAGACTCCATTTGCAAGTTGCATCTTCGATCAAATCTCCAATCCTCCAAAGATGTTTTTAAACACAAATTAATATTAAAATACACTCTGCTAATGTAGAAGATCTGTAGTGGCATTAAACAATCTGCAGTTAAAGAAACCATCTCAGAAGCCCAGATCTGATGTATTCTAGAAGAAGTTTGAAGGGATAGGACACTCTTAATCAAGCTGGTCAAGGATGAACAGAAGAGAACATCACAGGGCGCCTGGGTGGCTCAGTAGGTTAAACATATGACTTCGTTCGGCGCAGGTCACAATTTTGTGGTCTTTGAGTTCAAACCCCACACTGGGCTCTGCTCTCACAACTCAGAGCCTGGAGCCTGCTTCAGATTCTGTATCTCCCTCTCTCTCTGGCCCTCCCCGACTCATGCTCTGTATCTCTCTCAAAAATAAATAAACATCAAGAAAAAAAGAAAGAAAAGAAAAATCACAATGCACTGGTAGAAACTGTGACAAGTTACTAAACTTCCAGGGCAAAAGCATGTTAAGGAGATTAGCCTAAGAGGTTCAGATGCAGCAGAAACAACAAAAGAGCTTCTGCAAGGTGCCTGCACACAGAAATAGCTCAGAGAACTGCAGACTGTTCCCTGAGCATTCACCTGATACTAAGCTGAACAGGGCAGAACACCATGAGGCCAAACTCCCCAGGACCTGTAAGGTGCAAATTCCCAATCCTGACCTGCCAAAGTCAAGACATTCAGTACAGTCCCCAGAATTAAACCCCTTTTGTTTATTAAAGTTTATTAATTTTGAGAGAGAGAGAGGGAGAGGCAGAGAGAAAATCCCAAGCAGGCTCCACACCATCTGTGCAGAACCCAGTATGTCAGATGCTTAACCAACTGAGCCACCCAGGTGCCCCCAGAATCAAAGCCCTTTAAAGAGAATAGCAAACCTGGATATCAAAATCAGGCAAGAAGAGTACATGAAAAGAAAGCTAACACACCTATCAGTTAAGGATACAGGCACAAAATACCTAAGTAAAATATTATTTCAGAAACAGAAAAGCAAGCAGAACTAATTCCAAAAATATAAGGATGGCTTTAATGTCAACAAATCTGTCTATGGAATTTCCCATGTTAGAACATTAAATGAGAATTTATCTCAATGAATGCAAAACAACTTCCAATAAAATTCATCACTTACTCCTAGTAACAAACAAAACTTTAGCCAACTAGAAATACAAGGGGATTTCCTTGTTCTGGTAAATAGGACCTACAGCAAATCCCACAACAAACAGCATACCAAAACATACAGCAAATACTACGAGGAAACTATAGAAGCATTCCTATCAAAGTCAGAAACAAGTCTAAATGCCTATAATAGCCTCTAATAATTGATGTGGTATTGTAGTGTGCAGCTAATAGGACAAAACAAGAAAAAGAAATAAAAGGTCAAAGAACTGGAAGGAAGAAACAAATCTATCGTTATTTTCAATTTAAGTGTCTACATAAATGATTAAAAAGACTGTACAAATTATTTTAAGTGATAATGTGGCACTAGTTTAGAGACAGAGAAACAGGTCAATACAATATAACATAAAACTTACAAACAGACTAAAATATGGAGTTGTGCAAGGTGATGGAGGAGATATAATAAACGGGTAGAGAAACAATGGACTACTTAGTCGTGTTGGAAAATAGGCATTCAACTAAAAGAATTAAAATTAGATCCCTCCAGGTGCCTGGGTGGCTCAGGTGGTTAAATGTCTGACTCTTGAGGGGCGCCTGGGTGGCGCAGTCGGTTAAGCGTCCGACTTCAGCCAGGTCACGATCTCGCGGTCCGGGAGTTCGAGCCCCGCGTCAGGCTCTGGGCTGATGGCTCGGAGCCTGGAGCCTGCTTCCGATTCTGTGTCTCCCTCTCTCTCTGCCCCTCCCCCATTCATGCTGTGTCTCTCTCTGTCCCAAAAATAAAATAAAAAACATTGAAGAAAAAAAAAAAAATGTCTGACTCTTGATTTCGGCTTAGGTCATGATCTCACATCTTGTGAGTTCGAGCCTGGGGTTAGGCTCTGTGCTGGAGGTGCAAGTGTTAGCAAAGATTTAGGGAAATGGGAACTCAATTAAATACTACTATGTACTGCTCACAGGATATATTTTATACTCACCTCTGTAAAAAGCAACTCGGCAATAGTTAGTAAGGTTCTAATGTGAAAACCCTAATACCCGGCGATTTTACTTCTCTGCTGTCATGTGCTCAAGGAGACACATACAGGTATGTTCATGGCACACCAGTAACAGTAGGAAAATACTGATATCGATAAACTGTATTATATTCATACAATGAAATATTACACAGCAGTTAAAATCATGACCCACATCTGCATCTAGTTCCATGGAGGGATCATGAAAATAACATTCACTGAAGAAAGTAAATTATATGATGATACTTTGGAATACTATTTTTTGTATGATTGTAATAACTGTCCGTGTAATCTTTTAAACATATAAAACAATGTCAGTCATTTTTAATAGACCTATGAAATCAACAAAAACATAAAAAATTATGTACCACATTCACACGAAATTCATGACAGTGATCACCTCTTGGAAAGAAGTAGAACACTGTAAGAGAAGAAAATAAATCACTTTACTGGCCCTTTTTTTTTTTCCTTAGAAGACAGATGGGCAGGAGACAGACAACAAAGCTACTTAGCTCAGCTGTGCACAGTACCTACATAGGGATTTACTACTCTACCCTTTGTACTTTTCTGTGTATTTTTCTATTTTTTCAAAATCGAACTAATTTTTAAAAGCAATCCCGCAAAGGCAATTGAGAATTGAAGCAGCTAAAACATGTTCCTTAATCACAGTGGTGCCAACAGGTGGTTCTAACAGGTATGAGGCAGGTCAGTGTCAGAAAGCACCACCATGACCAGGATGAACTCAGTCCACAAACCCTAAGCTTGCAGAAAGCCAACGTCAAGACGTGGGTGAGGAGGATACACAGAGAAATCCTACTCTGTCCTGGCTGCCAGGTCGGTCTTCTGAAAAACCCCTTTCATCATTTGAAACAAATTCTCAGATTTCACCCCAAACAAATACTCTCTGATTTCTTCCATATTTGAGTCCAACTCCAGTTGACAAGCTGATCCTTAAGTTCTTTAAAAGTTTGGTAATTGTATTTTTAGGAAGTAACCCATGCCCTGAAGCTCAGCCTCTATTGCTTTTAATTCTAAAAAAGTAACTCTTAGTTATATTTAAAACCCATCCCAGCCCACACAGGGCCAACAGTGTGACTATCTCTGCCCCTTGCTTTTCTCTCCAAACAAGTTGTAGCATGTCTACCACATGTGTCCCGCGGAGAAATGTGAGTCTAACTGTGTCTTCTGTGATCAGAGACAGCAGGTGAGAAATGGCTTTGCTGTGTGTGTCTTCACAGTAATTCCCAGCTGCCCTTTGAAGTTATTCAATAACACTAAGTGATATCAGATCACAAGAAACATAGCATGAGGTCACACATCTTGGTCTAACTCTGTCTGCTCCTTGTACCAAACCCAAATAAATGCTGGGCTTGCCTCGCAAATGTCTCCGGGTCAGCTTCCTCCAAAATCCCTCTTGAGCAAAAAATATTAGCATAGCATCCCCATGCCTTTTCTATCCAGCCTTATGCAATAATGAAGAATTCCACATCACCGAATTTTGTACACAGGTGAACCAAGCACCAACACGTATAGTAACCCTTAGGGGGTTTGATCGTTAGGAAAAGCCACGTGAAATACTTTAGGGGTGGGTGGGTGGGTGTGTGTGTGTATGTTCATGTTCTCTCTCCAAGTCAGGCTATCAAGTAGCATAGACTTTCTCCCCACTCTCTCCTACCCGGTTTGCTTTTGTAATCTACCCCCGATCCCAAGTGACAACTTAACCAAGCAGATAGTCAGATGGTTGTGCAGACAGTCTGCACCAATTATATGGAATGCAAGTCACAAAGGTTGTGTGTGGAATTTCCTGGCTTTTTTCAGGAGTTTAATGCCTTTGTGTCAAGTACGGAGCTGCCATCTGCCTAATTCCCCAGGAGCTGTGTTCTGCAAGGTTGAGGTTCTGGAAGCCTGAGCTCAGCAGGAGTAGCTTGTTACTATGTGATTTAATTTAAAATAGGTCGTCAACTGAGGCCAAACACACTCCTCCCAATGCCATCAATAACTGTGAAATCACTCATGGAATAGAACATAATTAAGTCGTAAGTCATGTAATGAAAAACCACCAGCAGTTTTTCTGGGTTCTGTTTCTGGTCTTATTACCGTCGTTTTATTAACATTTCTTAACTTTTTTTTTTTTTAAGTCCGTGAGAAAAGAAAAGAAAACAAAGTTAAAGATCTACAGTTTAGACTACATAAACATTTAATTAAAAATAGCAAAAGGAAGAGAAAAACCAGAAAAATATTTTCAGAAAATGCTATTATATAGAAAGAATAAAAGTCTTTAACAAGTTAAAGCCAAAAACTGAAGAAGAAAAAAAAAGGACAAAAATAGACAAGAGAACAGAAGAAAATGCAATTAGTAAAAAAACTTGTGGGGTAATATCCAAATTAATCAAGTCATCAAAAGAAATGCAAACTAGGGGCCCTCGGGTGGCTCAGTTGGTCAAGCATCCGTCTCTGATTTTGGCTCAGGTCACTGTTCAGGGAGTTCGAGTCCCGCATCAGGCTCTGCGCTGACAACATGGAGCCTGCTTGGGATTCTCTCTCTCCCTCTCTGCCTCTGCCTCTCTCAAACATAAATAAATGAACTTAAAAAAAAAAATAAATGCCAACTAAAACAAGGAGATACAATATTTGGCTAGAAGTCACATAAAAGTATTAATACAAAGTACCACAAAGGTGGTAGTAAAATGGCACAAGCCTTTTAAAAAGCAGTTTAACACCATGTTCCAAATATTTCAGTAGCCTCATTTCTAGAAATTTACTCTAACAGTAGTCAAAGAAGGAAATCACTATGCACATACATATGTCAGCTGTCCACAGCCGTGTTATGTATGCTAACGAAAAATTCAAAAGAAGCATCCAGGTTGAGTCAAGTACAGTATTACAACCATTCAAAATTAGAATTGTACGGGGCACCTGGGTGGCGCAGTCGGTTAAGCGTCCGACTTCAGCCAGGTCACGATCTCGCGGTCCGCGAGTTCGAGCCCCGCATCGGGCTCTGGGCTGATGGCTCAGAGCCTGGAGCCTGTTTCCGATTCTGTGTCTCTCTCTCTCTCTGCCCCTCCCCCGTTCATGCTCTGTCTCTCTCTGTCCCAAAAATAAATAAACGTTGAAAAAAAAAATTAAAAAAAAAAAAACAACAAAATTAGAATTGTAATGTGACACTAAGCTTTTTTAAATGTTAATACTGTTCATGTGAATTAAAACAGGCTTTTGTTAGTTATCAATCACCTTCTCTAATGGTATAATTTTATATTGTGCACTAATGCTAGCACGTATGTATGATAAATACAAGTTTGTGACAAATCTTTGGTTTTACAGACGAAACTATTATGCACATACAGAGTACGATTATAATTGACACCTTTAGGTTCACTGGAAGACCATCTATTTGTAAATAATAAATCTATAATGTGTTTTAATCCTATCATATTATCTTTTTCACTCATTCACACAGTAAGACCTCCCCCCTTCTATGCTAATATTATGCTAAAAACTGGATAAAAAGATGGAGGAAACAAACCTCCTGCTCTCAAGGAGATCAGAGTCCAGTAGGAAAGACGTTAAAAAAAAAAAAGTCATTGTACTGTTATGTGCTAGAACAAAGGCATAGAAGGCATGAGAAATGAGGGGTCCTCAATGGGTAAATGACAAATATTTTGATTTATCATATCCAAGGGACTACAAAGGATACAAAGAATTCTTAGAATGGTTTGTTTCCTTGAGGACCAATGAAATCCGCCTGCCCAAGCTCACCTACTGATGGGAAGCAGATGAAGCTCGGCTCTGGAGTCACACTGATCGGAGTCCGGACCACCCCAACCCCATGCCCTTGCTGTGTGCCCTTGGGTCCGTTGCCAAGTTTGACCTGCACTTTGGTCTTTCACTGAAACAAATACCGAGTAACAATTTCTGCATTATTTTGCACCAGGCACTGTCATATGCCCTGTGACTAGGACTGCACACAAGAAAATGCCATCTGTGCCCCATGAGACTCATTGCCCAGACAGAAGACTGACAGGAACAGTGATTATTATTATAAGCATTGTGGAAAGAGCATGGTGCACAGTGGGGGCCAGCCCATATGGGATTTAGGTTATTAGGAAAGACTTCCCTGAGATCATCAAGTTAGGATCAGACCTGAAAGCTGAGAGAAATAAGTAACACAGAGGCCTGGACCTGGAGGGTGGGGCCAAATGTTAGCAATGAAACCTGGCCACCAAGCCATTAAGAAGCAAAATGCAGGATGCCTGGGTGGCTCAATCGGTTGAGCGTACAACTCGACTTCAACTCAGGTCAAGATCTCATAATTGTGAGACGCAGCCCTGAGTCATGCTCTGCACGGACAGCATGGAGCCTGCTTGGGATTCTCTGTCCCCCTCTTTTTATGCCCCTCCCCCGCTTGTATGCGGGCTCGTGCACACTGTCTCAAAACAAACAAACATTTTAAAAAAGCAAAATGCAGGGGCGCCTGGGTGGCGCAGTCGGTTAAGCGTCCGACTTCAGCCAGGTCACGATCTCGCGGTCCGTGAGTTCGAGCCCCGCGTCAGGCTCTGGGCTGATGGCTCAGAGCCTGGAGCCTGTTTCCCATTCTGTGTGTCCCTCTCTCTCTGCCCCTCCCCCGTTCATGCTCTGTCTCTCTCTGTCCCAAAAATAAATAAATGTTGGAAAAAAAAAAATAAAAAAGCAAAATGCAAATGGACTCTACTAACTCAGGAAGGGCTTTTCGTCAGAGATAAGTTCAGCAGGGTGAGGAAGGAATTACAACATATTCTTAAATGTATGTGTCCAGTATGCCAATCAGTACAATTGAATGGGACCAGCAGAGACCTTATCCTGTAGATGAGGAACACAACACCGAGGCCCATCGTCACCAGTGTAACTTGATGCTGCTCTAGAGGTTCTCATCAATTCAGTAAGAGGCAGAAGAGAGATGTGCAGTGAGACAGGCTAGCTCCTACACTGCCAGCAAGACTGTCCGCGGGTACAGACTTTCTTTACCACGGTCCGCCATGTTTTAGGATTAAGACTTAGAAACATTCATGTCTGTTTTATCATTCCTTTTTTTTTTTTTAACGTTTATTCACTTTTGAGAGAGACAGAGACAGAATGCGAGTGGGTTGGGACAGAGAGAGGAAGACACAGAATCTGAAACAGGCTCCAGGCTCTGAGCTGTCAGCACAGAGCCCGACACGGGGCTCGAACTCACAAGCTGTGAGATCATGACCTGAGCTGAAGTCAGACTCTCAACCGACTGAGCCACCCAGGCGCCCCAGTTTTATCATTCCTAACCTAGGAAATGTGATACCCAAACAGATCCACGGCAGGATTACAAGCAATACAGTAGCAAAAAACAGAAACATCCTACCCATAAAACAACAAATGGATAAAAGTCACGGACTGTGGTAAGTCATTAAAAACAAGGTTTCCAAGACCTTTTTAATGATATGGAATAATGCTAATGATGCTAGGCCAAATGAAAAATAAATAAAAAGCTCCTCATCGCCCTAGAACTCGCTCCAATCAGCTTTGCCCCTCTATCTGTCCACTGAATTGGATCCTGTCAGAGTCACCTGTGACCTCTGGGCTACCAAGCTAGGGGCCTTCTCCTTTTCTTGGCCAAGAACAGCAGTGGCCATAGTTGATCTGTCTCTTCTTCCTCATCACCGTCTTCCTTAGCTAAGATGTCACATGCCGCCAGCCCCTCTATGTCTCCCTTTGGCTCTTCCTTCCTTTCTTGACCTCTGTTGAAAGTTTCCAAGGCTTGCTTGGTCCTTGGACCCTTCTCCTGGTGATCTCATCCAGTCCTAAGGCTTTGATTTCCACGGAGACTGTGCCCAAAGTTAGACCTAGGCTTCGTCCTCCTACGTGAACTCCAGATTTCCATGTTCAACTGCCTCAAGAAGAGCTCCACATGGAGATCAAACAGACTTCTGAAATTTAGCATAGCTCGAATCCCCTCCCCCCACCCCAAACTCCACATCAGGATCTTCCTTAGCATTCATCTCCTTAGAAGGCAGCGCCATTTGCCAAGTGGCTCACCGCGTGTATTAGTTTGCTGGGGCTGCCCTCACAAACTACCACAAATTGTATGCCTTGAACAACAGAAAGTCATCGTCTCACAGTTCTGGAGACAGGCAGTCTGAAATCAAGGTGGTGGAGGGGTTGGTTTCTTGAGTGATGTGAGAGAATCTGTCCCATTTCATTCCCCTAGCTCCTGGTGGTGTCAGGCGTTCCCTGGCTTGTAGAAGCTGCTATCCCTCTCTGGGTCCTCATGCCTCCCCTCTATGTCTGTCTGTGTGTTTCCTAAGGACACCAGTTCCACTGGATTAGCCACCCCCCTCCACTCCAGTATGACCTCCAATGACGATTTTCTCAAAGAAGGTCACATTCTGAGAAACTGGGGGGTTAGCACTTCAACAAAGGAATTGGGGCAGGGTAGTATTTCAACCCCTAACATGCAATTGTCATACGTGAGTCTTCTCTTTCTCTCATACCACACATCCAGATCCATCTCAAGTCCTGTTAGCCCTGCCTTGAAATACATCCTGAGGGGCGCCTGGGTGGCTCAGTTGGTTAAGCGGCCGACTTCGGCTCAGGTCATGATTTCACGGTCCGTGAGTTCAAGCCCCTCGTCGGGCTCTGTGCTGACAGCTCAGAGCCTGGAGCCTGTTGCAGATTCTGTGTATCCCTCTCTCTGACCCTCCCCTCTGTCTCAAAAATAAATAAACGTTAAAAAAAATTTAAAAAAAAAAAAGAAATACATCCTGAATCTAACCATCTCTCACCACCTTCCCTCAAACCCTTCCCTGGGCCACCTTATCCCCTGTACTCTGTGCTCCCCAAGACAGCCACATGACTCCTCTGCTCCAAACCCTCCAAGACTTCCATCTCACTGATACTAAGCCCGTATTTCTATGTCTGCATGTCTCTGCCACCTTTCCCACATCATTTCCTAGAGCTCCTCAAGCACCACACTCCCGTCACACTGGCTTCCCTGTTTAGTCCCCACACACATTTCCACTTGCCCTGGGTGCATCCCACCTGTAACGTTCATTCTTCCCCAGATAGTCACGGATGCTCCCCACCTGTGTTCGTTCTTCCCCAGACAGAGGCTGCCTTTCCACGTCACTCAGCCTCCCTTGTGATCAGATGCTCGAACACAGCAGCCTCTGGGCCTCTATTCCCATGCTCTGCCTGTTTCTTCAGAGCATTCATCCTGACCTGACATTTAGCTATTCATTGTCTGCCCTCCCACTAAAAGATCAGCTCTACAGGGAGCTGGGCCTAGAAAAAAAGTCTGGCTTACAGATGATAATCAATAAACAATTGCTGAATGAATGAACACATGAATGAAGGCTGGAAGAAAACTATACCTAAATGCAAACATGAATCATTTACCTATGAATGGTGAAATTATGTACATCATTAATTTTTTGTTTATACCACATTATGCTTTCCAGATTTTCTAAAGTGGCCTGTTACTTTATTGTATGGCAAAAAGCAACAATGCTTATTTGAAAAGAAATGTTAATTCACTTAAGGGCTTGTTTAAACATGCTTAAAATTTTAAGGGCTGTAATTTCTACAATCTAAACAATATGTGAGACAGAATACCATACACTAGACTTTATGATAACTGTACTATATTGCAACTTACGTTTTTACTTTCAAACTTATTCTTAGCATACTACGTACGATTGGGCAATGTGTCTCGTACTATTATTAACACGTGTAATCTGTTTGAAAAGCTGACTTTTTATTTTCATCAACCAAAAATGTTAAACCAGAGATTTTTGCATATCAGAGCAACAAAAAATAAGATTTATAAGGCCAAAACAACTGCCAAATTGGGAACTGAGTATCTGAAACTTGGATCAACATAAAGGGGGAAAAGACTAAGACAGAAAACATTACTCTGATTAGGGAGTGTCACCCAGTGATAAAGAGGCCACTGAAGCCAGACAACCGAAACCAAGCCCCAGCTCAGACAGCAACTAGCTGTGTGTCTTTGGGTAGATTTCTATTACCTTTTTGCATCTCAGTTTTCCCATCTGTAAAATGGGAGTGATAACAAAGTGGGGAGGGGTTTCTCTAGGGATTAATGACTATATTCAAACCACTTAAAACAAGCCTGGTTCAGAGTAGCCCTAGACAGGGGTCAGCTATTGTTATTACCCCATGTACCAAATTCATCCCACATGTGCCCCCAAAATAACCTTTAAGAAAGCTTTTGAGAAGCAGATCTTATCCCTCTCTGGGATATAATCTTATTCCTACCCTTAGAATTTTACATTTACCGAAAACAGCCTTTCCCACTGAATTAAAAATAAGCAGCTACCTTTGTTTTCTTTCTTTCCCACACTTCATCATCCAGAGTAAAGCTGCGGTGACCACAGCAACAGCATCATTAAGCTAAAATATTATATAACCATTCTCCTATTTACAAACCAATTTTCTGAAGTGAATACAAAATAATAGCTACGTGAGTGACACCGAGCCTTTCAGCGTTACCATTTATTTTGACAGCATTCCTGAAGGTATATTGAGAGGATTATGTGACCAGGATGGGAACACCCAGGAGGACACATACTCCAAGCCATGCCCAGAGCCTCTCCCTGCTAAAATAAAAATACTCGCGAATGTCACTAATGCCTGAGTGTCACTGCAGAACACAGACATTTGACAGGCTGTGGACATAGTCCCTGCTACAGAGACCACAACCATTAGGCTCTCCCACCCTGAAGAGAACGACAGTTGAAGCCTCACCGTGAACACAAGGCCATTCCTCCCAATGGAAGGAAGCTGCATGGAAGATAACGCTCTTTGTAAACAATCAGTCCCCTGGCCACTAGCTCTCTTATGGTGAAAGGGGATAGAGGTATTTTAGAATTGAAGCTGAAATAGAACCATGGACTCCAACGGCTCAGCGAGCAGCTGAAAGGAATACCCAAAGCTCTCTTTTCAAAACCTTAATATATAAAATTAAAAACTGCTTAAAGAGCATGCTCATTTGCAACATCCTTCAAATGGAGAAATTAGTCTAGCAGCTCCTTTTACCCATAGAGTGGGCCTACCTTTCTAAATGCATTTAAATTGTCTTTTAATGTAATTGATCTCTAAAATCTCTTCTATAAATGGTAACCTCTGATCTCAAGGAAAAACTGCATCATCAGTAAACAGAGCGACATTTAAATAATTATTAAAAGCAAGGAGTATTTTTCTGTTAGAAGTTGTCAGCTCTATTTCCTTCTAAAACACTACACAAACTTATTAAGTGCATGATGATAATTGAGTGTTACTCTTCCCAAATTCTTAATGCTTTTGTTTTTCGGAAAGTAAATGGTCACAGAAGTTTTTAAAGATTTAATCCAAGTAATTCTTTTCATTGTTCAAAATAGCCGTGAATAACCAACTTATATCAATAATCATTTGTCTCTGTTTTCTTAAAAAGTGGAACTGCTAAACTTTCTAATCAATTCTGGAAAAACAGAATGAGAATAAGGCAATTTTCCACAATTCTGGAGTCAGATTTTAATAAAGCCGTGAAAAATACAATAATCATGAATTTCGCACAACTGCATGTTTAACAAATGGACCACGGAGTCATTTATTCTTAAACCACAATCTCCCTAGAAATAGTGCATTCCTAGTACCCATTTTTTGTCTTTTTCTTAGATTTCTTTCCATTGGTCGTCACCAGCTCATACTGCGATTAAGAGCAGGCTTCTGTGGAGTGGGCGTGAGGAAAAGAAGAGAAAAAAAGACTATTGTGTTCTTGATGGTAGCTAGTCTCTACAGAGGGTCCCCAATAATTCCATCCCGCCACAGCAGCAAATGCAGCTCCTCCCCCTTAAATCTGAGCTGGGTCTATGACTGTTCCATCAAAGAAATGCAGAAGTACCATTCTAAGACCTCTGAGCCCAAGCATGAAAAACGTCAGGAAGCAACATTTCTTCCATCTTGGAACCCAGCCACCATTTATGGGGAAACCCAAGCAACCACATGGAGAGACCCATATGGAAGAGAACTGAGGCCCCCAACCAACAGCCCCTGCTGAGCTCCCAACCACCACAGCCAGCATCCAACATCATCTTGCCAGCCACGTGAGTATTCTATCTTGGAAGCAAAGCCACTTGCAACCACCCAAGCTGATGTTACATGGTACAGAGACAAACTGTCCCTACTGAGCCCTACCAGATTGGAAAATCATGAGTCAATAAATGTTTGTTTTAAACCACATAGTATGAAATGTTTGTTCAAAAACCCTAGTTGGGTAATTGGTCTTGCAAAAATACACTGGAGAAACAGTCTTCCTTAAGAAGAGTCACCCTATCTCATTCCAGGGCTTCTGTTAATTCGACCATGCTCAATTACCCTGCATGAATGCTTAAAACTGTGCTTGTGTGATCAAGTCTTCTTAGTAAAATCTAGCACAGATGTGATTAATAATCCCATGAATCCTACAAAGCAGGGAGAAAGTCCAGCATAGACCTCCATATCTACACATTCTCAAGCACTGCATAGGATCAAATAAATACAAAGCCAGCTTTTAATGTTTGCCTGACCAAGTTACCAGGTACAAAAAAAAAAAAAAAAAAAAAATCGTCCTTGATAATAATTGCCACAACTGAGTACTGTTTCACAAATTGTGTTATATTTTATCACCATTTTATAAATAATGTAATAAATAAAAAACAAAAAAACATTGATTGTATGCTTCAAATGGGTGGACTATATGGTATATTACATCTCAATAAAGTTGTGTAAAACAAAATCTCCATCCCCATATAAGGCAATTCCCTTAAACAATTTATAAAACTCAAGGAAATCTATGACAACAGATAAACTGGCCCAGCTGTAGCCAAAGCTTAAGTCATAGACTCTCAGAGTAAGGGGGAACTTCATCCAAGGATTAAAATTCCCCTACAATCTCTCTGCCTAAGTCAAGCACCTCCAATAAAGATCTCCACCCTGCCAACATCCCAGGGCTTCTTTGTACATTCTATCTTACAAAGACTTTTCCTCATATTGATTTAAAACCTATCTTCCCGTAGCTTCCATTCATTGACTCCTCCTTCCCCAGTATTTGAAGAAAGCTCTACCATACTGCCTGTGAACTCCTTCCTCCTGACTCCATATACTCATTCCTGCCACTACTCCTCATGTGGGCACTGTTTCAAGTTTCTCCATCAGCTGGTTATGGCAGGTCTCAGTATCGAAGAGCATGAGCTTTGGAGTCAGAATCCCTTGGTATAAATCTGAGTTCCATCTCCTACAAGCCAGATGACCTTTAGCCAGTTACTTAACCCTTTTAAGCTTCAAGTTCAACATCTGTAAAATGGGGATAGTAGAAAGAAGTCTCATCTTTTGGGGATGAGCCAGGACGGGAGTGAGTACCTAAGATAAAAATCACATATAGTCAGAATCACCCTTGCATATCTATTTAAGATGGCCAACATACAGTCTCTCAAAATGTCTTTCTGCATTTGAACAGGGCTCCATTTCTTCATTTAAACACCATCTCTCTCCCTCTGCCAAGTTCATGCAACAAGTCAAGCTCATTAAGTACATGAGTGGTGCAACTCCACTATAAATATAGAAGCCACCTCAATGTTAAGCAGCCAGCACAGGGTCTGGAACCCAAGAAGCCAACAAAATTCTTAGCTTTTACTATTCTATCTATTGTGACTCTAGGAGGAAAGGACAAAATCTAATCTGGTGTTTCTGAAGTGGAGAACAGGGCAGACCTACAAGTGGGCCAGTGCTAAGGCTGTTTTGTGTTTGTTTGGTTTTTTTTTGTTTTTTTTTTTTTTAATGTCATGCCCAGGATCTCTTTTTCTGTTTTCAATTATCTCTACTTCCTTCAGTGGGCAAGATGAAGAGGAAAAACCCACAAGAGCACCTGGAGAAGAGAGCCTGGTCCTACCCTTCCAGGTACCCCCACCTAGTACCTATCGGCAGCTGTGTTCGCCATTCAGCTGGAAGCACTCATCCTAATTCCCAGACAGCTCTGACTCATCCTCGGAGGGCAGAAAAGGAGAAGGTGGTTTTGCTGACTCCACCCCGCTGAACGTTAAACACACACATTTTCTATTCACCACTCACAGATGCCTGCCCTATCACCTGCACAAATGTAATTACCTTATTAACTAAAGCTTTGCATTTGTTCAAGACTAGTTAGTGGAGTCACCCAGGTGCACTGTTGAAAACTAAAATTAAACATATCCCACCACACAGCTGTATCACTACACGGTTAAAAAGCTGAAGGGCTATTTCTTTTTTTACGTAACAATTATAGTCATTTGCCTGGTCAAACCACTCAACGACCGAGGGGGATTTCCCACCTGTGACTGATGACAACCTCTGACCAGATGGCAGGGACCACAAGCCACTGGGAGGACACGTCCCTCTGCCATACCGCCATTCCCAGCTCTGCACAAACGTCTGAGACTGTAGGAGGAAACGCCTTAAAAAGACCATTAATACAAGACACTTTTTTCCTTTCACTACTTATTTCAGGGAGGGGAAAATATCTGCATTTCTGATAACCAGTGTTCGGTGGCGTTCTGCCACACTCACCTGACCAAGCCCTGGGCAACACGAAGCTATCACCAGATCCGTGTCACTGCCTCAACCACTTCTAGCAAAGTCTACATGACGAGTGGCAAGGGAACACACAGTGCAGTGCACTTTCGCAGAAACCATGAAGTAGACCGTTGTCAGCTTGGTGGCTGAGCCCAGCCAAACCTACTGAGTACATACGGGACTGAGCCAGATCCTAATTTACACTGAGTTCTTCATTCCACTTACTGGTTACTCTTTAGGCAAGACATTTCCTCTCCTCATATATTTTAACACCAAAGGAAGGACAACCCAATGAAAAAATACATGTAGGAGGAGAATTAGACCCCACCTGTATCAACATTATATAACCTTAGGCAAGGGCTATAAGTGTGGTCCATGGACTTAGTGGCATACATCACCTGGGATCTTACTAAAAATACAAGTTCTTATGCCCTGCCTCAGACATGTGGAACCCAACAATCTGCTCTACCAGGCACTCCAGGTGATTCTGATGCATGAAAAAGTTTGAGAGCCACAGCCATATTTGAGAGTCACTTGTCTTAAGGTACCATGAGCTGTGCAAAAGGCATCTCTGGGGTGACCAGCATTCCATTAGCTGCCAAGCAGTATGGTACTTGGGGCAAAAGGCAGAATCTGGCAATCCCATAATATCACCAGGGTCATGGACATTCTGCACAGTAAGCATCACAGGCCAAGTACAAGGCAGCTCAGGGACTGAAGGTCAAGTGACAGGAAGGATGGGTGGTCATAAAGCACAGATACTGTCCTGACCTGTGGCTTGAAAGATAATAACACTGCCAACTTCAGAATAGTCTGCATCAATGGGCAGCTATGACTTGTTCTCAAAATTGTATGGAAGGTTAAATCCTCCCTTCAAATGCAATTTTACAATGAAAGTATATGAAACAGAAAGCAGGGGTGAATGTTTGAGCACCCCTCCTCCCTCACCTTGCTTCTCCTCTCACCTCTTCCCCTTGGCAGCCCCTGACATACTTCAGGAGAAACCTGAGGGCTTCTGAGAGCAGTCTGAAAGGCAGAGTCTACTTATTAAACACACTGATTCCTGAGCCCCACCGGACCCACTGAATTAGAAGAGCTGGGGATGAGCCCTGAGGACCTGTATTTTGCAGTTTCTCCGGGTAATCCTGATGACCAGCCCATTAGAACCTCTAAGCAGTATGTGTCTCAGATGAGGGCCCTGAGGTTTTATATCAGAATCATTTGGGGGAGCTTGTTAACCCTGCATATTTTTGGGCCCTTTCCAAGCCCAAGTGACACTGACTCTCCAGAGCCCAGGCATCTGCAGAGTCAGAGTGGTTCGTATGTGCATCAGGTGTGAGAAGCCCTGTAGCCTGAAGCCAGAGAATAGACTTCATCCCTCTTATTTCCTCAGCCCGCACCAAAGGGTACGGTCTATCCATCTCCCCCACCCAATCTCTTTCAATCTCTCATGCTCTTACCTGAAAATATCAAAAGAACTTATCCTTCCTGATCTCTTCAGCCACGGAGTCCTCTTGGCCAGTCCCTGCACCTTGACTTCCAGAACCTGGATGTCCAGTCACATTCTGGGAGCAGGAAGGAGGCATGCTTGGGGCCCTCACTCCTTTTCAGTCTTATCCCTTAAGTATGAGAACGGGACTGCAGACAACTAGGCACCAGTGAAATGCCACCACCACAATGGTGGGCCGTGGCTGCTCCATTAGAATCACCTGAGAAATTTTATTAACTACATATCTAGGCCCCGCCCAACCTCACAGATTCTGCCTCAACTGCCTTGGGTGGGGATAGGGCATTGGTATGTTTTAAAGGCCTCTTGGATTATGATGCACAATCAGGGAAGAAAACCCCTATCCAGAGCAGGGCTTCTCAAATGTGACTATGTACAGATCTCATCAAAATGAAGATTTTGATTCGGTTGGTGAAGGTAGAGCCTGGGGCCCCAGATTTCCAGCAGACTCACCAATGATGCTGGGCCATGGATCACATCTTGAGGACAAGGATCACGTGGTTCTCAAACTTTAAAATCACCTGGAGGACTTGTTAAAAACAGACTACCAGACCCACCACTCTCATTTCTAATTCCATTTGTCTGGAGTAGGGCCCCAAAGTTTGCATTTCTAACGAGTTCTCAGGTGATGCTTATGCTGATAGCCCAGAAACCCCATTTTGAGAACCATGAAGACCATGGTTTTAAATATCAGTGTACATCAAAACAGTCTGGGGAACTTTCAAAAACAGGTCACCAGGCCTAATCCATAGGAATCTGAGGAAGGAGCTCAAGAAATACAGTTCAACAAGCTTCCCAAGGGCCTAGTGTGGTTCACTAGGCCAGGGACCACACTCAGGTCTAGAATTTGCATCTTGCAAATGCAATAAGCATTTCTGGGACTGACGGCAAACTTTACTGGAAACAGAGTCTGAATGTCACTTCATAATAAAGTACCACCACTGCACACCTAAGATGCTTTCTCATAAGCCACTACCAGGCCCACCACAAGGAAAAAAGAGCAAGGCGCTTGGAACCAGAAAAGTTCCCAGTAACTAGTCTCCTGGAAGCCTTTCCATGGGGTTAGAAAAGAAAATGCCATAGAAGCTCTTCTTGGGAACAACATCTATACATATAAGGGAAAGCAACATAACATGATAGTTAATCACACAGGTATTAGATTCAGAAAACTCAAATTAGGATTCCGGCTAAACTCAACAGGCCTCAATTTCCTCATCTCTGAAATGGGAAAAATGGGATCTCCTTTGGAGGCTGTGGAGAGGACAGGAGATAATGTGTGCAATATACTTAGCAGAGGGCTGACACTCAGTAGGATCACAAACACATGACAGTTCTGACAGCAGAGCCATAAGATCCTAGAGTTGGAAGGGACCTCAGCCAATAAAGGAAACTCAAAGAGCAGTAAGAGAGCATCACCTAGGCACCTGTAAGAAATGCTGTATCTCAGGCCCACTTCAGACTTTCTGGATCACAGTCTGCATTATAACACGACCTCCAGGAGATCCCTACACATGTTAATTTGAAAAGCATTGCCCTACACTAACTTGACCAGCTATGGCATCCATCAGTGGTTCTCAACCTTCCCCAGTTGAAATCATTTGCAGAGCTTTAAAAGAAAAAAAAAAAAATACTCATGGGGCAACTGGGTGCCTTAGTCGGTTAAGCATCCGACTTTGCCTCAGATCATGATCTCACAGTTCAAGAATTTGCACCCCACCTTGGGCTTTCTGTGGTCAGCATGGAGCCTGCATCAGATTCTCTGTCCCCCTCTCTTTCTACCCTTCCCCCGCTCTTTCGTGCACTTTCTCTCAAAAAAATAAACATTAAAAAAAATACTAATGCGGGCCCCCGTTTTCTACATTACCTGCAAAATCCCCACTCCTGCCTGCCCACCTAGGCTGGCAGGCAGATTTTGTATGGTACGTTGATACTGAGACGGATGTAAAACGTTGAACGTGAAAAAAAAAAAAAAATACTCATGCAAGGTGTTACCCCTCAGAGAATCTGATTCAACTAACATGGGAGGTAGCCAGAGAACTGGGATTTTTAAAATCTTCCCAAGATACTCTAACGTGCAACAAAGGTTGAGAACCACTAGCACAGAATAAGCGTGCAGGCTCTGGACCCAAATACATGGGGGTAATCCTGCTCTACCACTCACTGGCTGTGTCACCTTGGGCAGGTTACCTACACTCTCTCTGGCCTCACTTTTCTAATCTATAAAATCAGTATCGTGATTGTACCTGTCTCATAAAGACACGAAGAGCATAACATGAGATAAAATCCCTAGAATACAAGCAGACCTGTGCCAGGCACACAGTCAGTTCTCAGTGAATGTTGACTATTGTTAACTTGAGCAGGCGGATATTAGCTTCTACTGAAAGACTTCCAAAGACAAGTAGTCACTTCATGTTTAGCACTTTCCTCCATGGAATACTTGTTAGAAAGCTCTTCTAACAATTATGAGGGCATAGCCACAATCATTCGTGAAAGCCCACTGTCCTTTCCCACAATCCAGCTGTTAAGCACTGTAGTTGAACAGTCCCTGGATAACCCCATACACCACACACACACACGCGCACGCGCGCGCGTGCTCCTCATTGAAGACCCCTGTGTCGGGGCCACCCACTTAGGAATGTGGCCCAAAGGTCCTGGCCTGGGAAGAATGGGTTACTTCAAGCAGCAGGATCGCTTAGCATCAGGCTGCAGGCTCTGCCTCGAATGAGCTGTGTGACCCTGGACCAGTCACAATGCTCTGGGCGTCAGTTTCCTCCCCCTTACACAAGGGGGCCCCTGTGGCCCCTGCCAGTGCCACCCTTCTTGGGTTCCATGGGGTCACAAAAGACTGAGTCATGTTTTCACTTCACAGTCTTCAATAGAACAAAAAAGGCAGCTTTCTTCCCACTGCCCACTCTGTATAGCCGTGTGATTTACATTTCTACAGTCTCTTAGTGATTAGCCAGTAAACGAAAATTTAACAATAGGCTTTCTCTAAAAGTCTTCTAAATATAGACACATTCTCTAGGAGAGCAGAGGATTTCCTGAAGGGTTTTTCTGAGGAAACTAACAGGCCTAAATAATAGATGGTGTTTGGATTGAACTGTGTGTGTGTGTGTGTGTGTGTGTGTGTGTGTGTGTGTGTAAAAACAATGTGACAATTGTGTTGGGTTTTCCCTGAGAACTCTTAAGACACCGGGAATCATCTATCAGACTGTCTCCGCCAATTTTCCTTTCACTGTGTCCCTTCAATTCATTCCTTTCTCTGCTTTCAAATTAGCCCCTTTTAGGTTCTGGATCCTCTTGTGCGGGACTGGACTGACTCTCCCCACTGCTCAGCTCACCCCTCAGGCCCAGACTCTCTCCACCTGGAGGGATCCTCCACTGCAGCACACCCAACAACCAACGCAGCCTTCCTGCCTACCTCCTTCCCCCACAAAAACCTGAAAAGACTTCTCTCCCCGCCCAAAACATGAAAGCTGACTCTTCCCCCTCAATCCATGCCTGTGCTCCCTCTGCTTCACTTACACCTTTCTTTCTAACCTGGAGCACTGCCCCTGAAGTGGCTTCCCCCACCCCAACTCTGCCCTGCACCCCACGGCGCCCACCCCCAGCTTCTCTAAGCCTGTCAAATTCAGAAACCCTAACAGCTGCTGTTTACCAAGACTCTGCTGTGTACCAGGCAAGGTGAAATCTTCACTTACATTTTGTGCAGTCCTTACAACGGGCAGAGACCCCGTTTGGGGATCAGCAGCTGAGGCTGAACTCCCAGATTCAAAGCCAGGTCTGTGCCTCACAGCGGAATCATGGGGCTGCAGGACGAACAAGTGAGGTGGCGAATCAAGCTTCTCCCGGCTCTTGGCTCAACCTACCATTTCACCCCTGCCTCCCTTAGGCATCCCGTAACCTGAGCAAATAGAAACCCTCCCCCACTTTGGGGCACAACCTATGGTTCCCACCCCTGGGCTTTTGTTCACACTGGTCTCTGCCTGGAATGACCTACTCCCAGACTCAGCCTCCAAAGCCAACTTACGCCTATCTTAATTCCCTCTAGATCCCACTCTGGAACTTTTCTAACACAGCTCAGTTTGAGATCAGTCACTCTCCTTTAGACCCCAGTGACACATGGTTCCTCTCTTGTATCCAACCACGTGCTTTTCTGATCCATTTCACACCGTAGCATACTCTTGAAAGGTAGGAACCAAGTTATCTTTGTGCCCCACAAAGGTCTTCCACCCCAGCACTGATGGAGCTTCACATAACGACTGACACTCGACCAGTACTTGCTAAATTGAGCAGATGTTCTACAATGTTATCAAGATTGATAGCATCAACTGAGATATCATGAACTGAGAAAGCATTAAGAGTCATAAACAAGACACAACCATCTTACCTCTTCCAAAATTTATACACGTGAGGACTCTGTCATCTACAAGGAAAAAAACTAACTCTAGCAAATGAATGGAAGTTATAAGGAAGCATGTTTCAGCTCCACAAAAATCAATTTTATTCTTCACATTTGAAGTGGCCTGTAAAACAAAAGGGGTGGTCAGGAAGGAGTGAGCTTCCTGTCTCTACGATTCAATTACAGGCTAAATGGCCTGTGCTAGAAGTGCCTGGAAGATTCCTGGGTTAGAACAGGGATGGGGTAGCTGAATTAGATGTCTGACTTCCTAGATCATTTCCAAATATGAGTCTTAGCCACCCCATTCCTGTTGTCAGGACGCCCACTGGAGAGGACGAGCACACACGGTCATGTTGTAACAACTGAAAACAGTTCCCTGAAACCTTACCCCATGTCACTCAGCCAAGCATCAATGTCACTTAACCCTGAAGTTGTGCAACAATAAAAAGTCAAAGAAGCCAATGAGTTCATCCTCTGATCCCAAGCCCTTATTTTTCTCATTTTCCTTTTACGTGTGATTTTAAAACATTTTCGAGATCCACCAAAAGCCAGCCTAATATTTACACAGTTCAGGTGGTGACTGCTTTGCACACTTTAATGAAAAGTTAAATTATACAGCTACAAGTCAAGAAAGAATAGTTAAGCCATTAGAGTCATAAAGGTTTGTCTGCAAGTAATGATAATGTGTGATGGACCAAAGGATATGTGGTTCATGCAATTCCTGACACCTGAGGTCCATTTAGAAAACGCACTGGCTTGAATCCTCTGTGGTTGCAGGTACTGATGTGGGCAAGTATTTATAAACAAAGATAAACTAATATGAGGTCACCTTTGTTTTGTAACTTTCAGCCACAAGTTCTGTGACAGGAGATTAAAAAGCGGAATGAATAACAAATTCAAGCAAAAGAAAATAAACACTTTCTTCTTCTCAAGTCAAAAGCTTGTCATCACACTTTCAAAAATCTGCTACAGCTATCTTTCTTAACTGTGTAATCCCACTTTGAGCCAGGGGGAGTATCTATTATAATCTCCGAAAATAAACTGTTTATCTGTGAGGGATGAGCCGTCCACTGAGAAGAATGAACAAAGGCCCATGCTTCCTGACAGAAAGGACAGTGCCTGAAAGCCTTCCACAGTTCCAGGGGTGACTGAGCTCTCTGTGGAAAACTCTTACATGCACCTGGATGTGTCACCCAAAAGCTTAATTTAAACTGTCTCCCACCCAGATGAAAATACTGCACAGACAGGTAGAATCATAATAGCAAACTGAGTCATAAAATTTGCTAATGAAACAGAACTTGACTCACACAGCCATTCTGCAGTGCTATGCTATGAATCAGAGCAGGTAACCTGTGGATCCCTCCCACACACACCTCCAGTTATGTAACAGTTTCTACAACAGTCCTCAGAAAGGGTACTCAAGCATCCAGATCTATGAAAATGTGGTTAATGACCCAGATACCAGTCTTTGTGTAAACATGTGAGTAAATAGTAAAGGATAATACGACTCCAACCCAAAAGCGTTAAGCTTTGGGAAACTCACTTGATCTGTTTCTAAGTGACATTTTTAAATGGAACTCCGTGAGAACTTTATAGAAAGGTTAATGAAACAAAAATCACACTACAAAAAATGTATTTTTTGTCTCCATATGATCTGATACAAATAGTCATCAGTGGGTTGAAATTTGAAAATTCAGGGTGAGCTCTAGAAGCACTCTGGTCCCATAGAATACCATGAGATCATACAACCCAATAGACAGAAGAGACGGTGAGTTAACTGGCCAGACCTCTGTCAATTGCATGTGAATAGAATACTGGTGGGCATAATAACTATTAGATCAACACAGCAGTTCCCAAAATGGTCAAATGTAGGACTTCCACTTCGTTATTATTATTCTTGCTTGGAAACTATTAATAGGTAATACTTAACCTAATGCTATTTTTTTTTATTTTTTTTAAACATTTATTTATCTTTGAGACAGAGAGAGACAGAGCATGAACAGGGGAGGGGCAGAGAGAGAGGGAGACACAGAATCGGAAGCAGGCTCCAGGCTCCGAGCCATCAGCCCAGAGCCCGACGCGGGGCTCGAACTCACGGACCGTGAGATCGTGACCTGAGCCGAAGTCGGACGCTCAACCGACTGAGCCACCCAGGCGCCCCAACCTAATGCTATTTTTTAACAATGGTTCCCACATTTTAATTTTGCACATGCAAATGATGTACCGGTACCACTGGTTTGGTCCTGATTTAATGATTCAAACCCCTGAATCCAATGACGACTGAAGCCAGCATAAACCTTAGGACCCCTGGTTATCTGGCAGTAAACAGCTTTTCCTGTAGCTGGTCTGTGTATCTTTCACTTACAGCCAAAGGGTCCTGCCTAAAATGACTTCTGGTCCACCTTCTCTCCTACCAAATCCTCCAGACACCCACTCTATTTGACCTTAGCCACCTCTGCACTATCCTCCAGTCAATCCATCACCTCCCCAACATCATCCTAAAAGCCCTAGCTAATCCTCTGCCCCAGCTGCTGAGAGTCTGGAATCCCCTCAAAGGTATGGATGAATGATTCAATCTTCCACGTTTACAAGACTCACCTAACTGACCCAACAAGGTAAGATGGGCAAGATTCACTCATTAATTAATTCAAAAAATATTTGAGTGCCTACCATGTACTAGTCAGAGGAAATAAGAAGGCATCTTTCTGCACCTGCAACTAATAGTGGAAAATGCCCTCAGAAAGTCTCAAATTAGCTATTTCTTTCAGAAACAGATGGGTAGAGAAGCTTAGAGGTGTGGGAAGGAGAAAAGAATCCAGTCAGAAGCAGGCATCAAAGGGCTGGAAAAGAGAATACCTAGATCTTCCCTGAGATTTCCAGAAAAGAAATAAGAAATGTCCCTGGAGGGTTACACAGGGTGTCCCCCAAACATCTCCACACCCGTGTACAGGGCCCCAGCCACCCCACTGAGGCCTGGAACCTAGAGAGAAAGAAGGCCTCCCCCCAGGGCATTTAACCATGAACAAGAAGGCCAGCTCTTAAGAAAGTTCTTCATGTTTCTGGGGACAACTATATACATGTTTGCTTAAAGGAAGGAAACCTCGCTCAACTCCATGAGAAAGGAAGAACGTGTAACCCTATAATCCCAGTGAGAACCCGTAGCACATTTCCCAGAGAAATGTCTCTAGGCATGGCAGGGTCTCTAAACTAGGCCAAGCGCCATCCATGGCCTTTAGACTGAAGGCCTCTCTGAGGCAGAGATGAAGAGGGGCTCCATCTAGGTCTGAGACCTGCCGCAAGAACCTAACCCTTCCAAACCTGTTTTCTCATCTGCAAAAATGGAGGTTAAATGGTAGCTCATCACTGGCTTGTTGTGGGGGCTACCCAAAGTAATCTGTAATCTGTGCAGCCATCATGTGTCAGCCTTGTGAAGCACCTCAAGGCCTCAGTGCATGGCCCTGTGTCACCTGGGACTGGAAGACCCAAAGATCCGCAGGGGACACCACTTGTACAAAAAGAGGGGCACTCTGAGATCCAGCTAAAAACAGCTTTGTGTTTAACACCAAAACTTAAATCAGTGCTATTTTCACAATACTGGTTTAACACCAATACTTAAATCAGTGTTATTTTCACAACATTCAAGTGATTTCTCCTCTCCAAAATACAGGACTAATTATTGTCAATATTTGCATAGCAGTGTTCTTTCAAGTAGGTTTAAAATGTGCCTTACACGTTATTATCAAACCCTAAGGAATACTAGGCAGAATTTTTTAAAGCCCTTTTTGTAAAGGCAGGCCATCAACGTCCACAGAGCCTGGGAAGTCGGTTCCTCACTTGGCCCTTACCACCCTCCTACAAAACGAGAGGCTCAGAAAACTTGACGTGACTGAGGAAGTCCCTTCCATTCCCTCTCCCTGGCCCCACAAGTGAGGACCACTGCTACAGGTGAAGCTGAGCCATGTGCCAGTCTCCTCTCCTTCTAAAACCCATGAGGAGGGAAGATTCCACAAGATCACAAAATCAGAAGGCCCTTCAAAGCCATGCTTTCTACTACCAAGCTGAGTGATGAGAAATGTCAAGAGAGATTGAAGGAGGAAGTGAAATGTATTCCAATCTCCCAAAAAAAGACTCGACAAAACCACTTGTGATATCAGCACAATGAGATGATCAACAGTAATAGCACTGAAGCAGACAGTTCTGTGCCTGTCCGGGTACACAGGACACAAGGTACACCAGCCCTCTTTGGACTGACATCTTTAGGAACTCACGGCTGTGTATGGAGCCACCTATCACTGACACTGCCCTGAAACATGGTAAGTACTTGTTGTAAATGTCATCCTTGGGGAGGGTCTTTGATGGACCTCCCTTGAGTGCCCTCAGCTAAAAGCTAAAAACAGAACATCTGTTACCCTCAAATCCTCCTCGAAAGGAAAAATCACCATAGAACAAATGCCTTAGAAGAAAATTATTCAGGACTACTTTGACAATCTGGTTTTACGATCCAATGATACAACTGAATTATCAGAAGACGTTCTTATCAGGGAACGTTCTTTCTTATCAGGGAAAGAATTATCAGAGACGTTACGATCAGTAATTTTATTGTTCTTAAAATTTGATGTTGTCTACTTTGGCCACAGAGCTTATCACTTTAATCCATGATTGTACCTTATCATTCTTTTATCTTCAGTAAAGCTTTGTGGTTAAAGCAAACCCAAGCCCTCCAAACTGGAGAACACCTTTTCTAACCACACTATGAAGTCAGCACCATCCATTACCTGAATGGCCTTGCCACCAGATTCCCAAGTCCAAATTGTATCTGTACTCAAAATCCATTTCAAACAATTCTTACTCTAATTTCTCCCCAAGGGAGAGCCGTGTCCCTCCTTTGAACCCCAACTGCTCCAGACAGGGAGCTACCAGAAGATACAACTGTGTTTTATTCCTATCTCCTACTTCCGGGGCTTGGAAAGCATCCAACACACAGAATGGTTTCACTAGGTGCTTGTTAGAATGGATGGATAATGCTTGGGTCTGAGCCACCCTTCTAGGATCTACACATTCTTCCTTGTATTGATTTCCTTTTCATGTCTAAGAAGTCATCACCATCTCAAGAGATTAGAACAACACACATTTGGGGTGCCTGGGTGGCTTAATCAGTTGAGCATCTGATTCTTGTTTTGGCTCACAGTTCATGGGATCAAGCCCTGCATCAGGCTGTGTACTGACAGCATGGAGCCTGCTTGGGATTCTCTCTCTCTCTCTCTCTCTCTCTCTCTCTCTCTCATTCTCTGTCTCTCTCCCCCTTTGCCCCTCTCCCCTGCTCACATGCACCTTCTCTCTCTCTAAACAAAAAAAAAAAAAAAAAATTAAGAGGAACAACATACATTTATTACCTCACAGATTCTATGAGTCAACAGTCTGAGCACAGAATAGGTGAGTCCTCTGCTTCAGGGTCTCAAGCAGCTACAATCAAGGATCCACCGGGCTGCAGTTTCATCTGGGGCTCAGCTCAGTAAGACTCTACTTCCAAAGTCATTCAGGCTGTTGGCGGAATTCATTTCCTTGTGGCTGTAGGACTGAGGGCTCCAGTTTCATCCTGCCTACCAGTGACAGACTGCCCAGTTTCCTGCCACGTGGCTCGGTCCACAGTCAAGCCACAAATACAATGGGCAGTTGCTTTTTCCAAGCCAGCAAGATGTCTCACTCCAGTCAGCTAAGAGGGAGTCTTATACAACGTAACATAACCAAGGAGGTGACATCCCAACACTTTCGCCATATTCTGTTCACTAGAAGTTACGGGTTCTGCCCTGACTCAATGGGAGAGAATTAGACAAAGGCATATCAGCCACAATCCTAGTGCTGTAGTCCTATTGGCCTTCCACTGGACCGTGAGCTCCACAGAGCAGCATCCAATAGTGGCTTTGTCTACAGGATAAACATCTGGGTGCTTTATCAAAAGTAGCACGCAAAAAATTTGCTCACATTGGGAAAAGATAAAATATCTACTTTTAAGCAGGTAGAACTATTACCACAAAAACAGATGATTTAACTAAGCCTTACTCATCACCCCTCCCCAAAAAATCTTTCTACTTGGAAAGGAAATAGGTATTTTTTAAACACCTGCTTTTTCTTCAATATCCAGGTAAAGTATCTTTGTGTTCATTTATTTTGCAGAAAGAAAAAAGATACGTAATGGGGAAAAAATTCCCTATTTCACAGGACAACCAAAGCAACTCTTTCTTCAGCTCTTTCTACAAAGGTTTCTAGTCTTGTAACAGGCAATTCCTTTCCTAAAAACACATCTAATAAAGTGTGGGTCATTGCTGAAATTCTTAACTGGGCTGTTTCCAAACATCTGATGCATTCCTTCAGCTACGTGCAGGATTGAGTCAGCAGGACCCCAAGGAATGGCCAAGCAACACCACCTCATCCCTTCTCCATCTGAACTTCCTCATCCTCACACAAGAAAGCATTGTCCCTGCCAACGCTGAGGGCATGTTCTGGACAAGAGCTTCTCTTCGTTTCACTTTTGCACTACCTTGGAAACGAGTAATGGCACCTGCCTCCAAAACAAAATGTCACATTCACTCCTGTTACTTTTATTAATTGGGTAATATGTTTCTCGTCATTCCTGGCCTGTCACATCTTTTGTCCCAGTATACCCACCTTAAACCCAGCATCCTCAAGCCTCCGTGTGGATCAGTTCCTAGGTGCTTGTGAAAACCAGGGCCACGGGGTCACCCCTGGGAGTTCCAGCTTGTGAAGGCTTCCACATTAGAACAGGACAGAACCAGAAAGTCCCAAAGGTACAAAACTCACATTCACTGAATGGCAAAATGGCTTCCCTGGGTCTCCTCAGCACTCGTGCACACAGAATGTGTGGTAACGTGCACGGCTCAGATTACAACGTTCCCATCTGAGCCTAGGGGACTGCTCCGTGCCCTCAGGAAGGAGAAAACAAGCTTCTAACCCCTAATGCCTGGAACTGAAGGGAACCAATTTCCCTCCACCCCTCCTCTCTCTACATGTGATGTGTGGCAGCATACTGAAAAGGAGGAGGGGTGGGTTTAGCTAGAGCAATGGTTCCCAAACCATACCTGCATCAGCACTGCCTAGAAGGCTCATTAAAACGCAGAATGCTGGGGGCGGGGGGAGCACCCGGGTGGCTCAGTCGGTTAAGCGTTGGGCTTTGGCTCAGGTCATGATCTCATAATTCATGACTTCAGGCCCCCCATCAGGGTCTTCAGTGACAGTGCGGAGCCTGCTTGAGACTGTCTCATCCTCTCTCTCTGCTCCTCCCCTACTTGCGCACTCTGTCTCTAAATAAATAAATAAATATACCTTAAAAAAAAAAAAAAAAGAGTGCTGGACCCCATGCCTAGTTTCTGATTCAGCGGGTCTGGGATAGGGCCTGAGAATCTGCATTTCTAATAAGTTCCCAGGTGATGCTGCAATCCCTGATTTAGGGACCACACTTTGAGAGCCTCTAGGTTTATGAAGTGCCATTCAAGCAGTCTATACTGTTGGACAGAATGGGGCAACTGTACCAAAGAAAGAGCCTCTAACGCTCAAACTGAGCATTAAAAATGGTTCCACCGGAAGATGTGCTGCAATATACATTCTCTCATACAAAAGGAAGTGCTTAATAACATCATCCCAGTAGCCACTGATTTGAATGAATTTCAGCTGGTCTTTCCCTCAGAAATAAATGTGACTTGTAATGCTTATTAATCAGGAAACCTTACTGCGGGGTCTACTGTATACAGAGAACTGATGTGTATGCCAACTTCCTAATGGATAAAAAGTAAAACAAAACCAGGGTCCCTGCCTTTAATGTACTTACTGTCTGTATTATTTCACCTCTAATTACTAGGAAATTTTAGACTAACTTAACATAACCTTTTCACTATCACAGTTAAGAAAGAAACATAGCCCTCTTGGAAGGATTCTGGTCTTCGCCTACCCTCTACTTTTAGGAGGATAAACCAAGTCACCTGTGGGGGGGAGGGGGCAGGGATTAAAGTGAGGATTTAGGTATTTTTGTTTACTTTCAAACCAACTTGCAGCCCATTCCCCCAGAGACCATAAACCATCGGCATAATGGCACCAGCCATATAAAGACCTGAGACACAGACCCGTAATCATCAAAACCCACTGGAATACATTCAGCATTCTACTTTTCAAGACAAGAAATATACCAACACATTATAGAAGGAAATTCGCCCGCTGAAAACATTTCACAAAACCTTATTAATAAATCAACACATGTTTCTATAGCTCTTTTGAGAAGCATCGTCATGAACCTCATTTTATTGGATATTTACCACAAAATGGGAGGTGTAGCCAATGAGTGCTATTAACCTTATTTACAAACAGGAACAAAATCGCACAGAGTCACTGAGTGACTACCCAAAAGGCCCAGAAGATGTGGCCTTTGTGCCTACCTCAGGCTCGCCCCACAATCTGTGAAATTAGATGGGGCGGCAGAGGGCGGAGTTGAACAAAACCTCAGAACAGCATTCAGGTGTATTCCAAAAGTTTTATGCTCTGAATTTAACATTTCCTAACTGCTCTCTGGAATTTTCCATGGTGACCAGAGAGGGATTCTTAGCTTTCATTTTTAAAGGATTTAACATTTTATTTTTATTTAGAACCATATGAGGGTCCCCGCTAATCTGCCTCTTAACACAGCAGCAACCAGAGGCTTTTCTTTTTTTAACCCTCAAGCTTTCATCCTAAATCTTGGCCTGTGGCTCTGGAGAAAGCGTCTGTCACCTTTGTCTACCAGAACACAGGGCTGGTCTGGCAATCTGGGCACAGTGCAGGCGGACAGGCTACAATGATCATTTGTGTACCTGGCCTTGGATACTTCATTGTTGTATGTGCAGTTTTTCTCATCAATAAAAAAAAAAAAAAAACCAGCAATAAAGGTGACTGAATTTTCAATCGAAACCATTCTTTGTCCATGCCTTCAAAGAAGGCCTGCAAAAAACAAATCTGTCTTGTGTTTCATTCCTTAACAATAAAATCCACTTGCATTTATAAGTCCCCTGTGTTATCTGTGGCCTTACACAGCCTACGATACCTGACTGGGATAGAGCTGTAGCCCCCTGATGGCCTATCATTCTGGCCCTCACTCACTCCTAGGTCCCTGTACCAGGCCAGATCTGTCCCCTAGGGTCTCTGTGCTAGCTGTTCTCACCTCTGAGGAACTATCTCCTCTGTGAGGAATTTCTCTTCATTCATCACCAAAATACATCCTTCCAGGTAGTTCTCACCTGTGAATAACTGATTCTATCAGCTCAGCAAAGTGGACCACGTCAGCTCTGGATCAGCAACACTTTCTGCAAATTCATCTTCCCATCCATCCACCACACTCATCTCTCTTCTGGTCCAGCAGAACCAACAGCATGTATTCCAAACCCAGCCCATCCATCTCCTAATTTACAAAACACGACATTTCGCAAACTGTTTACTTACACCCGTGCCAACAATATTACTCAAATGTGGTGCAGTGAAAGAGCCACAGGGAATAGAGTAGCTGGCCAAGAGCAGTATTCAGGGATCTAAAATTACAGGGAAAATCATACAACATTCATTTTACTTGGGCCCAAATCTCTATCAGATGATGTTGAGCAGAAAGATTCTAAAATTGGCAGGGAGAAAGGAAAAGTTGTCTTAAAGTTTGGGCCATGCCAGGGCGGCCTTCAGAAAAAGGGCTGGCAGAAACAGAATAAGGTGGTGTGCCCTTGAAAGGCTGTCATAATAAGCAGTGTCTGTTGGGCAAAGATAATAAGCACAAGGGGAAAGAGAACCAAATGGAAATCAGTGCCAAAAAGTACGAGTAAACAAAGAAGACAGAATTCTCTATACAGTATTTAGAGGACAGTATTTGCAACACAACAACATCAGAGATGCTAGTGCAATTCAACTCTATTCAATTCAGGCAGCGTTTGCACTGTGGCTGTATTGGGCTCCTCCTGGGTGGCTCCGTCAGTTGAGCGTCCAATTCTTGGTTTTGGCTCAGGCCATGATCTCAGTTTTCTGAGTTCGAGCCCCACGTTGGGCTCTGTGCCGCCAATGTGGAACCTGCCTGGAATCCTCTCTCTCTCCCTCTCTCTGCCCCTCCCCCATTGGTGCTGTCACTGTCTCTTTCAAAATAAATGAATAAACTTTAAAAAAAAAAAAAAAGAGAGAGAGAGAGAGGGAGAGAGGACACAAAGAAAATCCTGCTCCACGCTGACAGGGAGACAGACACCTCTCCCATCGGGTCCACTCATACCCAGAGCCAAGAAAGAGTGAAATGACAGTGCTCTGGGAGAGGGGAAGAGGGAGCCATGGTTTTCACCAGGGGACCTGAGAAGCACACACAGAAGTGTATGAAAGGCTGGGACACCCAGGAGGGGGTGGGCAGAAGCAGAATGAGAGCCCCTGAGAACGTGAATATGGCTGGGCAGGAGTCCTGCTCTGCATGCGCTATTCACATATTACTTCATGTGGCCCCCAACAAGCCTCTGAATGATGGTTCCGTTATCATACCTGTGCCATGAATGCTGTGAACACCCAGCCTTCTCCCCACCCCACCCCACCCCGCCCTGGTGTCACCATGAGGAGGTGTTACCATCCAGACAGGAGCCCTGTATCCTAACTCCAAAGACTGAACTTCTAACTACTGACCTACACTGCCTTCTTGTTCAGAACAAGCAAAATACAGACCCAGTAAGGGGAGAAAAAGGAGGAAGGCAAAAAAGGCAGGTAGGCTGGGGAGGGGAGTAGGGCGAAGGGTAACAGGTAGCATTTCCTTCTTGAAACCGCATTGTCTTAGGTACACAGATTCTGCATATCCAATGCACTTTGCCTATATGAAACACTCAATATCCTTGATAAGCAAGGCAAATTAATAGGTAGACATGAGCATATACAAATACATTCACCTCTGATGTGTTCTTCCACAAGTACCAAAGCAACTAATTTGTGCCACACTAGCAAATTATGGATTATTTTCTCTCCACTAACAAGACAAGAAACATCATTAGTAAAACACACATTTAGCACAAGATAAGACCACAGTCCCTCCCTTATCTGTAATCATTGCACTCAATGGCCACATCAGGGAGTTTTTAAAAACATGACCCTGATGAGTAGCTGTTGGATACATTATTATTCTAGATTTTTGTGTATTTAAAATATTTTATCATTAAAAATAGAATATTTAGTGGGAAAAAACATCCAGTGTGTTTGAAAGTTTTTAAGCCTTTTTTAAAAACACTTCATTTAAGCACACCTACATATCATTCATAATTTTACATATTTCTGACTCTTATAACAATGTATATTTATCAAACATTCAACCAACTGAAGAAAAACTAGATGGAATAACCCTATAGGCAGCAATTTTTGTATGTACTATTCAAAATTGAGCTAAACCGGGGCACCTGTGTGGCTCAGTCATTTAAGCCTCCAACTTCAGCTCAGGTCACGATCTCACGGGTTGTAAGTTCGAGCCCTGCATCGGGCCCTGTGCTGACACCTCAGAGCCTGGAGCCTGGAGTCTCCCTCTCTCTCTGCCCCTCCCCCCCACCACTCATGCTCGCTCTCTCTCTCAAAAATAAAACATTAAAAAAAAAAAATTGAGCTAAACCAATATCCAGAGGGCTCTTGCCTTGATAAGTTTCTAAATTGTTCAGTGTTGGGCTTGGTCTTTAAGGTCCCACACAAACAGTCATAAATCATGCCCAAGAGAGGGTTCTTTCTGGGTCACCGTTTCTCAAAATGTGGCCCACTTTCATCAGCATCACCTGGGGCGCCTGTTAAGAACCCAAGAGATGCTGATTCAATAAAAAAAGTTTCACAAATTCCTCCTGGGATCAGCTGCACATTCACACTTGGGAACCACCACTCTAGAATCTTTTTAAACAGACCAAGTAAAAATGGCCACAGCCATAACCAAAATCACAAGGGGCCAATTCCCTAGCTCTCCCACTCCCTGGAGCAGCCAGGGCGCCTGCGTTAAGGAAGAAGCCAAAATAGACCCACAGTCCTAGACTGTTCGGGAGGGACCCAAGTCAGCTTCCGCCTACCCATGCTTCCATCTGTGGGTCCTTACAAGGGATGCCCAGAGTCCCCAGGGGTGACCCAACCCTTGAGTAGCCCACCTCTCAAGCCCATGTGCACAGCATCTTTAGGCTTACTTTATGAGTTGACTGTAGCCTCCCACCCCCTAAAAAAAATGTGGAGTCCAGATCCCCAGTATCTTAGCATGTGACCTTACTTGCACCCTATTTGGACTCAGAGTCATCACAGAGGGAATCCGGTTAAAATGAGGTCATTAGGGGATCCTGGTGTCCTAATAAAAAGAGGACATTTGACACAAAAACAGACAAAGAAGGAAGATGATGTGAAGGGGCAAAGGGAGAAGGAGGCCTTCAAGCTAAGGAGAGAAGCTTGGAACAGACCCTTCCCACACAGCCCCTGAAGAATGAACCAATGCCTTCCACGCCTTGATTTTGGACTTCCGGTCTCCAGAACTCTGACACCATAATGTTCTGTTGTTCTAAGCCACCAGTCTGTGGTACTTTGTTACGGCCTGCCCTAGCAAACTAACACAGCTGGAGAACTCACAAAGTGAATTCAGGCTGTAAGAGCCAATCGCTAACCCAGCTGTCAGGAGGGGCTGCAGCACGGGATGTCCAGGCAGCCTAGGGCGGTAGAAAGAACAAGGAATCCAGAGCCCACAAGGGGCGTCCGGGTGGCTCAGTCGGTTAAGCATCCGACTTCAGCTCAGGTCATGAGCCTGCAGTTCATGAGTTCGAGCCCTGGGTCAGGCTCCAGGCTGACAGCTCAGACAGAGCCTGGAGTCTGCTTCAGATTCTGTGTCTCCCTCTCTCTCTCTCTGTCTGCTCCTCCCCTGATCACACACGCTTGCTTGCTCTCTCAAATATAAAATAACACTTTAAGGAAAAAAAAAAAAAAAAGCCACAAGATCTGGGGTGGGATCCAAGCAGGGGCAGTGCCCCCTGCCTGTAAAGGTGGTAATAAACCATGCCTGTCTCCCCAGCCCACATGGTGCGAAGATCAGGAATAAGCTCCCGGCCCACTAGAAAGCACCGTGCTGTGGCCTTCACCCCCTCAGTGGCTCCTCATCGTGCGCTCCGATCCTGGTCAGTATTAAGAGTGAGGACACAGCCCCAGCACTCCAAGTCATTCTGTTCATTGCTAGGAAGGCCTTGGAAACAAAATCTGCATTTCAGGAAAATTCAATTCGAGCTCCCCAAACATGTTTGAGTATGTTTGGAATATCCAAGACAACAAATAACAGGGTCAGCAACAGCAAACTCCCGACACTGCCAAAGGTCCTTTCAACAAGTCAGGCTTCCTAAGGGCCAAGGGTTCACTGGGCAGAGAAACACTCCACTAAAGCAGGCCAGGCAGGAGCAGGCGGTGTGTTCGGGCCAGCCCACGGGCTGGAGGAGGGCTTCATGATGAAGGTTTAAGTACTATCGCAACACAGAATTTATGGTTCCTAAATGTTTGTTTTAACTAGTGTTGAGAACACATATTTGACCCAGTGTGAACTTGACCTCTGGGTCCCTCTCCCTTTTCTCGGGGCTGTCTGTGCCACATGACGAGATTTTCCAGCCGGCCCTCCCACCCGTGCTCCCAGCAGCTGCCATGGTAAACCTCACTGCGGATCTATTGGCAAAGCAGCTGTCAATGGCCATAGCAGGCATACGAAAAATGTGTAATCATTCTGGGCCCGACTCCCAAGCTTGGCTAGGGTCACACGGAGCCAAAAGGGACGAGAGACAGCCTGAAAAGCCCTCTTGGCCATCTGAACTCCGGCCACATTATTCCCTCCTGGACGATGCCATCTACCGCATCTCTGAACACCAAGGGTACACAGAGCTGTCTCCTCTGCCTATCATTAAGGAACACTTCTAGGTTTGGTTTTGTCAGGGTTTTTTTTCCAAAGCAGTGTGGGCTGAATGCCAATGGAAAAGCAATGGAATATCGATTTTTCTGTTTCTTGCTAAGGAGAGAACAAGTCATTTGATGTGCCATGAGTTAAGTGAGTAAAAACAGACCCTGTACTCCCTACAGCTGGCTGCTTCTCTCCTCTATTCATAGAACCTGGCACATGTTAAAGCTAAACAGATATCCGTTAAAGAAATGAAAGAACCATCCATGCATTTACGGAGGGGCTTCAGTGTGCCAGGCACCAGCACCCGACTCCAACCTGCCCTCTTTCCTCTTCCGTCCTCCTCATTCTGCCAACCTGGCCTTGCCCGCATCTCGCCCAGACTCCTTTAGGTCCTCTGCTCCCAGTCCAGTCTCCTCTTTAAAGCGGAGCCCACGGACTGGGTCTTTCTGTAGCCCGCACTTCCCCTGAGCAGGGGACAAAAAGACTGCAAGAACCAAGAAGAGGTAGGTTCTGTTTGGACAGAGGAAGAAAATGTGAAAGTGCAAAGAGGCAAAAACAGAACACAGGAGGCACTGAATGCCCGAAGCACAAGACAAGGTTTCTAGGCTGCACAGCTCTCCTATAAATGCAAACTCTTTGGAAAGAGAACAAATGTGGTGCCATCTCCTTTGCACAAAACAGACACTCGCTATCAACCGTCACTCAGTGTTAAGAACTAAAGTGACCTATCCCGTGCTACGCTTTCAACTTCTAGAGATGCACACACACAGGCTGTCTAGCAAAGCAGCATTAACACACAACTGGGCATCTCTAGACTAGAGCCCCCCAAGGCCACCTTTGCGGGTGCACATACGCGTTCCCTGCCCCAACAAAGGCATGCCTGTTGCGTATATGATATGCAACAGAAGGCTCACAAAATCTCCAGTCTTCAGAAGCATTTGCCTGTGCCCCATTTAAATTAAATGTCAATCAACGAAAAACAACGGAGTCTGGCTGGAAGGGCATCTTATTTTCTTCACTGGATTAAGCGAATGGAACACGATAAACACAACTGATCTCTTATGCAGAAATATTTTTGGTAACAACTGGACATGATCTATATAAATTGAAATTCTTCAACTAAACCCTATCGATTATCCTCAAAATATAATGACAATTAGGAGACAATCTGGGTGGTACATTTAAATGTGCATTTGCATTTTATGACTACTACCTTAAGGGAGAACTTCATATAGATATACCATTGGTATTTGTGTTCGTAAGTAAAATAAAGCATACCCAAGAGCAATTTTTCAATCTCAGCAAATAAGTAGAGAGGAAAAAGACTACAAATCAATTTTTTTGCAATCCAGAGTTCACTAGTATTTACTGAAGTAGTTACAGTCACAAAATGGGTGTCAGCAATTTTTCCATTTATATATACCTTGAAGGAGTATTTTTACTTCTACATAGCACGTTTTATCCTAACAGAACTAGAGGCATGCAAATAATCTAATACTTAGTGTATTTCAAAGTTCTATTAAAATAAATCATTCAGGGGGCACCTGGGTGGCTCATTCAGTTAGGCACCTGACTGACTCCCGATTTCAGCTCAGGTCATGATCTCATAGTTTGTGGGTTCAAGCCCCACATCTGGCTCTATGCTGACAATGCAGAGCCTGCTTGGGATTCTCTCTCTCTCTGCCTCTCCCCTGTGCACTCTCTCTCTCTCTCTCAAAACAAGTAAATAAACTTTTTTAAAATAATAAATAAATAAATAATTAAGAACAACGCAAACTACTTTCTTTTTTCTTGGTAATCAAAGGCAGGACAGCATGGGAGTGACTGGCTTTTTCATGCATTCTCTGTCCACTCTCATCTTCATTGAGGAACTGACAAAAATTGTACATACTAATGATATATGAGGATGTTTTGATACACACATACGTTGTGAAATAATCACCACAATCAAGCTAATTAATATAGCTATCACTTCACATAGTTGACACTGTATAGGGAGTAAGAACACTTTAAGATCTACTCTCGGAGCAAATTTCAAGTAGACAACACAGTACTCTTAACTACAGTCACCTTGCTGTACATTAGATCCCCAGAACTTACTAATCTTGTGTGACTGACACTTTGTACCCCTTGATCAACATCTCCCCATTCTCCCTCTCCCCAACCCTAAACTACTTTAAAGCTATAATATAAAAAGGGATCCAGGGGCACCTGGGTGGCTCAGTCAGTTAAGCATCCAGCTTTGGCTCAGGTCATGACCTCGCGGCTCATGAGTTAGAGCCCCAAGTCGAGCTCTGTGCTGACACCTCAGAGCCTGGAACCTGCTTCAGATTCTGTGTCTCCCTCTCTCTCTGTCCCTCCCCCACTTGTGCTCTGTCTCTCTGCCTCTCAAAAATGAATAAATGTCAAAAAAAAATTTTTTTAAAGGGGATCCAAATTACGTTATTTAAAAAGGAGACTGACAACAGCAGCTGGGGAAACACATAGGAAAAAAAGAAGACCAAGTAACAGATAAATGAGACAAAATTTACTTGACTTAATCCAATAATAAACTAAGAATCTCTCTGGTTTTATCAAGGCTTTTACACCCATTCTTTTTCACCTTGACACCTGAAATAATCTGACAAAGTGGGCAAGGGTTTAGCACATTCATTTCCGGATCGGAAAATATAGGCTCAGAGAGGTCAAGTGAATCCCTTAAGGCCCCACATCTAGTCAAGGCTTCAGGATTTGAACTCAGGGCCAGGGGCTTTTCCAGTAGCCCACTGCTCAGCCATGGACACAAATTTCACAGCACAATGGTAACTCTAGTCATCCCATCTGAATGAGGAAGGCTCCTTCATCTCTCTGGCTCTCCCACATACACAAAACAAGTCTCCCATTGGAACATATCCACCTAATGCATACATGACTTTGGGCTGGACACTGGCCCACCCCAGCATCACTTTTAAAATGATTCCTGAAAGGAGTCATTAAGTTTCCAGCACTTGGGCCCGAATTCATTTGTCAGATCAGGCAGTTTAGGAAGGCCAGTTTTTCGAATGCTGAACCATCATCAAAAAAGAAAGTGATGCTGCCTTGCTTAGACTCCCGGCGCTGTTCCTCTAGGAACTGGAAAGAGAACTGGAACCAAAAGCCAGAGGTATTTGTTACGCGTATTGTGAGACTAAATCAATGTAGCAACCTCCTCTGGGACCCTGCAGTCACTGCTCTGACCCAGAGCCTTCTGTAACTTCTCTCTTTCTGGGTGACCAAAGGGCAAACCCGGTCAAACCTAGGCACAAACATATTCTTGCCTCACTTGCCTGGACAAGCAGGAAGTTCATGAAGTGGTTCCTCAAGATTTCCTGCTTGAGCATCTTTGCACATTCCAGAACATCTCTGGATCCCCAAATCCTCAGACAACCTTTCCAGAAAAGGCACCATATTGCATCATTTGCCAACTAAACATCTTCCAATCTTGGTGCATGCTCTTTAACAGGCATCAAGGTGGAGCACCCACCCACTGTCTATAAAATCCTGCCCTGTATTTTTAATCTTTACACAGCAACATCCCACTATAACAGTGCTGTCATGGATGGGTTATAGGCAAACCATATCATATCAGGTTTTGAGTGGAAGGAGGTACCGAAGGGAGGAAAGGGTGTATAATCTGACCTGAGTCATCATAAATTCAGGAAAACGCTGACACACTATTGTCAAGTGTAATCTAAGAAGTGAAAAATTATGACAGTCTGAATGCCTACAACCCTGAGCATTTCTGAGCCAGTAGTTTGCGTTCAGTAATCAAGAGGCGGACAGTCAGTTCCTACCTGCCATTACTCCTTGATCACAGTCGAATCATAACCTATCCGGACATTCCTTTCTAGAAAATGCAAGCCACCATGCCAGAGTCCTCCTGTTTCTTTCAATGAGTAAAGGTATTTTTTAATAAGCAAGGTCACTGGAATGACCATACTAGAAATTTTTTCCAATATTTTAAAATCCAAACTGACTTTATTTTTAATATAAATTATTTACAAGAGTAAATCAGGATTTTAATACCCAAACTGTACACAAAACAAATTGCTAAACTTGACTTATGATGCCGAATACCAAGAAGCAGCTAAAATTGGGGATGATTCCAATCCGCAATGTTTATGGCTCAAGCTCCATGCAGAGAAACCTTAGAAGGATATACTCTTTCTGAGTGGAAGATTTTTTTTTTTTTTTTTTTAATTTCCAGTTAGCAACAGAATGAGGCAACTCGTCCAGAGGAGCCTCGAAATACATTTTAACTGAGTCCTCAACTTTACAGCGCATCGGGGAAATGTGTTCTGGTGTTCTCAAACCTGCATGTACCAATAATGGGTGTTTCTAAAACATTGCTAAGATGTGTATTAATTGGTGGGGGCGCCTGGGTGTCTCAGTCGGTTAAATGTCCCTCCCACTTCAGCTCAAGTCATGATCTCATGGTTCGTGAGTTCAAGCCCTGAGCCCTGCATCCGGCTGGCTCTGTGTTGACAGCTTGAATTCTGGAACCTGCTTCCAATTCTGTGTCTCCCTCCCTCTCTGCCCCCTCCCCCACTCGCACTCTCTCTCTCAAAAATAAACAAACATTGATTGGGGCGCCTGGGTGGCACAGTCGGTTAAGCGTCCAACTTCAGCCAGGTCACAATCTCGCAGTCCGTGAGTTCGAGCCCCGCGTCAGGCTCTCGGCTGATGGCTCAGAGCCTGGAGCCTATTTCCGATTCTGTGTCTCCCTCTCTCTCTGCCCCTCCCCCGTTCATGCTCTGTCTCTCTCTGTCCCAAAAATAAATAAACGTTGAAAAAAATTTTTAAAAAAATAAATAAATAAACAAACATTTAAAAAATTAAAAAAAAAAAAAGATGTGTATTAATTGAAGGGGCACTGAAGGAGACCACACCTGTCAGTTCTGAAGAACTGTGAAGACACTGCCTCCTGGAAAACAATCAGGCCTCAAAGATGGGAGGATTCTTGTTGCTGCTTTCAGAAAGCTTTAGAAACTGCTAATGTTTTATTTCAGAACAAGGCCACCTATCTCCCATCCCCCTCTGGCCATCAACCGAAAAATGTTTTTCATCTGTCAATATCCAAGCTTGAGTTCACTGTACTGGTTTGGCAAATAGCACATTCTCCAACGGAAATTTTTTCCTAGCTCCTGATCCATAGGTGTGACAGTGATTAATACTGAGGCGGGTGGGTGCAGGGGAACCTTGGGTGCACGGCAGAGTTCTCTACAATACATTGCCGCTGGCACTGATACACTATCATTACTGTGACTCATGAGTGGTAATGAAGGCTGCAGATAATGTCTTGCATACATAATGTCTCGAGGGCAGCATGAGCCCCTTCGTGTGACCCCTGGGGGAGCCTCCCTCCCCATGTGGACAGCCCCCCTTTGCCCACTGTGCCAGCCACAGCCAGCATGGAAACTTACGTTTGGTGCACCTCTGGGAGCCAGGGGCCTTACTCCAGCCATGGCAGCACTGCCCTCCACAGACATTGACCCTGAAACAAAGCAAGACCCCTGAGTCCACAGTAGCAGTGTACTCTTCCAGAAAACCCAAGCTCATATGGGTCCCTGCAAGCTCAGCCTCCTGTGTCCACACTCCCCTGGCTTGCAGAGTCCTAAGCCATTCGCAGCATGCCCAAGCCAAAGCTGCCCGGATAGAAGAGTAAAGACCGTGTATCAGGGTAAGGTGGGAGAACCAAAAAGCCTGCGTAACATAGAATTACACAGGAAGGGAGAACAGCGTCCACATAAATGAATTTCTTAACCCCCAAAGTAGAGCCAAGTGTATTTTGTATATTATCTGACCCACAACTTAAACCGAATCTGAGTTTTAGGGAGAAGTGTCCAAACACAGGGGAGATCACAATGCCTGGAAAGTACCCCTGAAGAAAAGAACCAGATAGGCAAAACAAGTTACCCCCACACCCCCAACCTGTGATTAAATGGGGAGAGGGGCAGGAAGGATGTTTATGAGCGCCAGTAACAGAAACTTTCCAACCGAAAATTCTGTCAATGCACAGACACCCTGCCCTGGGGAAAGGCGACCCCACAGGTGCACGGAAGCCCAAGCCCACAATCTAGGATGCTGAAAAGTTTTGGGCCGCAGAACAGGAGCTGTATCTTCACAGCCGGCCCTTCCACCACTTTTTTTTTTTTTTTTCTTCTCTAGCTAGAAAAAAAAGTTAAAACTGAGTTGCAAAGAGCAGTTTAATTGATGCTAAGGGAGTGAGCAGTAGTGACTTCATGTATACGCCCGTCTTCTAGGAGTAGTTGGGTTCGCGCACAGGAGGTTACGCCCCAGGCAGAAATGCCTTTTGTGTTTACCCGCAGCTGAGAAACAATGCACTCTGAGTTTCTCCTCAAAGTCTCCGGGCTCCCCGCATTCTCCTCTGCCTGCGGCGCGGGCGGGCGGGGGGAGGAGAAGGCAGCCCCACCGCGCACGACGCCCGCGGCCGGGCGCCGAGGGACCCTGACCCCGCGGGTCCCGGCGCGGGCGGCGCGCGCGCGCGCGCGCGCGGAGGGACGGTGTGCCCGTACCCCTGGCAGGCAGAGGAGAATGCGGGGAGCCCGGAGACTTTGAGGAGAAACT
>NW_024412419.1:27045350-27130365 GCF_014898765.1 Herpailurus yagouaroundi | reverse complement strand
CCCCACCCCCGGCGCCCGCCCCCGGCCGTGCGGCTCGCCCGGTGCGGCCGCCCGCGCGCGCTCCGGCTGCCCGAGAGCCCGGGAGGCGGGACGAGGAGAACTCGGCTGCAGGAGAGGAAGTTCTGCGGGCGGCCGAACGGCCCCAGACCCAAGCCGAAAGCGGCGGGGAGGAGGGGGCGGGCGTGGGGGTGGGGAGGGGAGCCGAGCCCGGGAAGGGAGGGGAGGGGCGAGGGGAGCGGACTCCGCAAGGTGAGGGTCCGCTCGCGCAGCCGCGGGTGCAGGGGGCGCCGCGCCCGGGCCCGGGGCAGAGCGGGCGAGCGCGGGCGTGAGCGCGCGGGACGCTCGGAGGCAACCCGGGCTGCAAAGTCTTTAAAAAGTTGCTCTCGCCGTGGAACCGAGTGTCAGATCTGAACAGCCAATCTCCGGCAGACGTGACGTCAGGCAGTAAATCCTAATTGGGGAAAGCGTGAGATGAGCCCGAGAACGCGCCGCCACCCTCCACATCCACATAGATTGTTACTGTGGGGCGGCAAGGCAGAGGTCCCCGGTCCCGGGTCCCGGGGAGGGACAAAGGATTCTGCAGAATCACTGACTGGTCCTCTCCTTCCAGAAACCTCACGGGATTCGTTTGATATCGTTTGGAAGGCATATTCTTATCTGTGTTTGCTGGGATACATGCCGGGGGTTGGATGAAAATACCAGATCGGGCCCCAGAAAGGACTGCTCGGGATTTGCCTAGCTGTCCATCCGAAAGCGTTTAGATGGTTCTCTTTGAGATTGTAAACCCCGCGTGGCTGTGCCTCGGTCTGCAGCCTCTGGTACCCTACTCCTAGTTACGCGAGTTTGAGAGTGCAGGTCGGGCAGCAGGGGGCGCCCGCGTGGACTGGGAAAGGGGCGGCAGGCACCAACCCCAGAAGCAGCCCGCTCTTCGTAAAAAGGCCTTTAAGATGGGAATACAAAGTTTAGGATCCATGACAACCCCAGGCCATTTAGAATTTAAAAAAAAAAAAAAAAAAAAAAAACTCAGTTCCTTGGACCCCTATCTGAAAGGAAAGGATCACTCACTGGAGATGACCCAAAATCACATCAAGGGAAATGCAGGATGTTCCCAGGACAGTCCCTGGAGCTCAAAATGATCTTTGGGAAAAACCATGAAATAATGTTATAGTCTAGCATTTGAATTTAAAACAGTGTCTCCAGAATGCACGATTTTATTGTATGAATGCAATAGAAAACTCATGGTCTTAACAGTCTGTTTTTTAAAAAGCCATTTAACAAAAAATGATACTTGGTTTCCAAGGCTTTGGTTGTTCTTGTTCATATTTATTTGTGGCTAATCTTTGTTCCGTTGTCTGCCAGCATTGGCTAGTAGACAATTGGTAGCAGGTGATGGTGGCTTAAGAATTAATGGAAAGTAATTTAAGGTTGAAGAGAATTCATTAATCTCTTTTTTCTGTACATTGGAGAAAGACCTCCAGTATTGGATTTTGGCAGGAGGGGACCTCAGTCCATCTGCCTGAGCACCAGCTTCATGTGAGAACACACATGAGAGCCACTGTTGAACATTAAATAGCACTGGGCTGGAGGGAGAGACCACAGTTCAGTCAGAACACTGTAGCTAATTAGCCAAAAGACCACAGGCAGTTCACCCCTTATCCCTGAACCTCCACTTCCTCCTCCGTAACAGAAAAGTTGGATTAAATGTACCTTCCAGCACTAACAGTCTGTGACTCTAAGAACATCCGGGGTCCCTGTGGACAGGATCAGTGAGGTCATTCAAGGTCAGTCTCTGAGCCAAGCCAAAGAGAACCAGCTGAGATGATTGAGGAAGGAGGGTGGGTCAAGAAACTGCCTCCCAGCACTGGGTTCTGTAAAAAGGACACAATAGGAGCTAGTAAATATCCACCCAGTGCCTACCCAGGCCAGCACAGAGGCGGACCCTCTGCACACACACAGTGTCCCAAGATACAACCCCTTTGTCTTAGAGGAATTTCCTATCTGGTTAGGGAGACAAGATATAAATAAATGAAAGCTTAAAAAAAAAAAAAAAAAAAGATAAGTAACAACTGAATTAAGCAACACTTGGAGATAGTAATAAAACCCTCACAGGGCAGGATCTGATTTGTATGAGGCCAGTGTCACAGTGCAATCCATAATTCTTTGTCAACTCATGGAAAATTCACAATGTGTAGGGGAAATCTTGCCTACCTTCAATTCAAATCAGCCGGGAGAGATTTTACCTCTCCAGTAGGGATTATGTAGCAGCAGTGGAAATGGATGGAGGGGGAAAGAGGCATCTAAAAGCACTAACTCTGTTCTAAAGAAGCAGGTCAGAAGAGGAGAGATGTCAGGCAGCGAAAGCTCAGGAAATAGTGAAGGATAGTGTCCCCAAAGGACTAGAGTTTAGTATGCTGGTTTTGTTGGGGCACTCACAGGACCCAGATGGATGAGCCTGCCTCAGTCAGTAAGAGGCAGCTGCCTGCAGAGGGCAGAGCCTAGACAGGGAGCCAGAGCTCTGGGCTCTATCTGCCCTTCTTCTCTTCCCGTGGGAGCCTGAGCAAGTTATTTCACCCCTCTGAGCTGTTTCCTGAGGGCCTTGGGGTCAACCGGAAGTCCTTGCATTTGGGGAGAGCAATGACTTTGACCACTCTCTATGGCTCTGCAGAAAAATGGTCCCTACCATCAAGAAGATACAATGCAGGGGCGCCTACTAAGCATTTGCTAAGCGTCCGAGTCTTGATTTCGGCTCAGGTCAGGGTGTCATGATTCATGAGTTCAAGTCCCAGATCAGGCTCCATGCTGACAATGCAGAGCCTGCTTGGGATTTCCTCTCCCTCTTTTTCTGCCTCTCTCTCTCTCTCTCTCTCTCTCTCTCTCTCGGTAAATAAACTTTTAAAAAAAAGATACAATGCAGTCTTCCTTTCTCTTTACCCAAAGCAATGAAAAGTGGGTATCTCAACCACTCTTCCGCTGGATTACAAACGGCTTTATGACAGATTTGGATATCTCATAGTGAGATCAACTCTGAAATGCAACCAAGGAAAGAATCTGGCATGATTGTCTCATCCCTAAAGGACCCACACACGTGTGAGTATACATGTCTGCATTCACAACCATTAATGAAGTGATATACACATAAGTAAGTGGCCTCACCGTAGTCAGGAAATACTAGCAAAGTCTCAGTTTTGCACATCAGTCTCTTGCGATCTGCATAACTAGCAAGATGATCATTGAGAAAAGTGCTGTGTACCCTGAGATGGTTACTCACCTTAACATTCAAGTCAGTATTATTCTGAAAGTGAAAGCCCAGTTCCTGTCAGGCATGGGGACCAGCCTTTGCCAATTCTAGACCCAGTTTAATGCCATGGTTTCTGGACCCACGCCCCCTACGTTTCAAGGTCCATTTATATTGGCAGTATGAAACTTCCTGGTTCAAAAAAAAAAAAAAAAAAAGTCTTTAAAGATCTCATAAAACTTCTTGGACTTTAGATGGTTTTTACAAAACAATACTCAGATGAGCTAAGTGTAAATGAATCAGAAAAGAGGATTATGTTTCCCATAAAAGCTCATGGGTTTGAGGATTAGGGGAAGAAAGGAAGGCTGGCAAATGCCAAACTCTTTAAAGCACTTTGAAACCATTAGTCAAACTCCAAATGCATCCAGGTTCCCTTATCCTCACACTTTATGAGTTGCATAATTGAAAATCATTTAAGATCACCTACAAATCAAATTTAATGGCTGCCTGTGATCAGAGCTGCTTCCACCCATGTTTCCTTCTAGCCAAAGACTTCATGGAGCCCCTTTCCTCTCGTTTCATGGACAAGGAAGAAAAGGCAGAGAGCAACAGCAAGTCAGTGGGTAGCAGGTAAAAGGAAGAGAGAGAAAGAGAGCTGGAGAAAGAGACTGAGGACCAGAGAAGTAAGGGAGCTGAGAAAACAGGAGAGAAAGAGCATGAAGACAGAAAGTGGGGACACAGTGGAGGAGGGACAGCAAAGTTGGGCAGAGGAAAGGAAGGGTGCAGAAGGAATGGGGAACAGGCCATGGTGGAGGAATCCATGAGTAGAGAAGGGAACACACAAGAGTAAGGGGAGTGGGGGAAAAGAAAAGCTTACAAATGAAGTGAAGGTGGCGAAGAATTCTACCCGGAACCTGTAAGCTAATTTTCTCAGGCTGCCCACTAGGATTCTGGCAAACATCTGCCAGTTCTGACCGGAACATCAGCTTGTCCAGGTTTGAGCTAGAATTAAACCTGAGACCTTAGAAGGTGCTAGCAGGTGTGACTGGTGGACTGCCCCACCCCTCACTTGAGGCGGGAGGGTCCCAGAAGCCCCATTTCCTCCCACCCAGCAGGTGGCCAAAGACCACAGCTCCAGCTAAGATCCCCACAATTGCAGTCTCCCTTGTTCTTTCAACCATTTCATCAGAAAGCAGTGGTTGAGGGACATTACAAATGTGTGACCTCCTCCACATTTCACTCCGCTTCCAGGAAAAGGCCCATGAAGCTTTCCAAATGAAGAATTACAGCAAAGTTTCATCTGATGAAGATGTCAGTGTGTCTGCCAGCTGTGGGAGCAACATGGAGTTGGATTTGCTGAGAAAGATGAGCCGCCCCGGCAACTGAGCAACAAGTGGAACCAAGGTTTCTCCCTGCGTTTCACTTTAAAGCTTCAGGTTTGAAATGTAAGCATCTTTAGCTGTCATTCAATAAACGCTCACTGAACAACTTTGGGGCCTTCAGCTAGCTGATGTGGACCCTTAAAACAAAATCAAAGCAGACTTCTGTTTCGAGGGGAGACATTAAAATGATGCCTGGTTGGATTACATACAGCCCAGAGATGCCCCTGGGCCAGTGGGTGCCTTTGTGCCTGGCCCCGGCAACCCAGACCCTGTCCACACGGAGCACACAGTCTAATGGGGTCAACAGTCCTGAGACAGATAAGTACATGTATGGTGAGTATTGAAAAAGGACTGTCAGAGTGAGAAGTGAGACCCAGTAGAGGAAAAAAGGTCAAGGGTATGGGCTGCCTTCCTACAAATTGAGAAGAGCCAATCAACAAAAGCAAACTCACCGAAGGTGTAGTTTTGTGTGCATTAAAGTTCCCTAATTATTCTGGTCCCCTTCTCACTTGCCTTAATATATATTTAAGGATGAGTATCATACGATAGCGGGTTCAGAAGACAACGAAATGCCTCCCTACAGCTAACTAAAACCTGCTTATAAATTTAGCTTTCACTGAAGTTTTTCATACCCATTTATTCAGAACTTTGGAATATAAAACATGCAACTACATGATAATTAAATAGTATCAATACAATTGTATTGACACTTGTCATTCACACTATCCAAACCTCACTGGCAGGTCAACATTCAGGGGAGCACAAAGGAATTACACCCTTGGTCTCAAGGAGTTTGCATGTTGGAAAACATTGGATGCGCGCTAAACTGAGGGGCACCCTCTACAAAGCAGTCTATGAAACACTTGCCTTTTGATCACAAATAGGTCCCCAATTACTTGCATTGCAACACTCCTTTGACCTTCCATTCAGTCAATGGAAACTTTCCTAGTTTCCCTGCTTAAATTTACATTCCAAGATGCCCAGACACCTGCAAGGTTGGTAGAGTGCCAGGTGAGCAAACAGTAATGTTCTCTCCACTCAGATACAACTACTTCTAAATCGTGATCCAATTTTAAAGGGAACCTTCCTGCTTTACATCAGCTTCAAAGCTTCCCAGGTTGTTGAGTTGCTGGAATTTAAATTTCGGGACATTCGTAATTGTTATTTCTCTTGTCTACTTAGAATTTTCTCCCAGTGGCACTAGAACCTGATGCTGGATTTAACACTTTATCCTAACTTTTTTTTCATAATATTCTCTCTGCGTCCCATCAAATTGATGATCATATAGTGAATAAAGCAACCTAGGAAAAAGAAGAAAATGTACTAAACTACCTCTTCATACCAGTTCCTAGCCAGACTTTCTGTTTTCGAAGACCCAAGGTCCTTCATAGATTGCCTCCGTCTCACTTTTTCTTTTCTTTTTTTTTAATGTTTACTTATTTTTTGAAGGAGAGAAAGAGACAGAGCATGAGCTGGGGAGGGGCAGAAAGAGAGGAAGACACAGAACCTAAAGCAGGCTCCAGGCTCTGAGCTGTCAGCACAGAACCCAACACGGGGCTCAAATTCACAGAACTCTGATATCATAACCTGAGCAGAAACCAAAAGGTGGATGCTTAACTGACGGAGCCACCCAGGCGTCTCCCTCTTCACTTTTTCAACCTCATCTTGGGCTACTCCCCCAAATGAACTCTCTGTTCCAACTACATTTATCTACATAGTTTTCTTCTTTTCTTTGAAAAGAAAAAAGAAAAAACCTCTGGTCAGCTGCTAGTCCGCAGAAACAGGACACTCCTGCCCCTGCTCCTGAAACACTCTCATGACCTCAACCAAGTCCTTCTCCTCCTTCAAAATAGAACTGAAGACCCTTTATTTTCATGAAGCTCCTGGAACCACCTTAATCCTGAGTTTTTTCTCTCTCCTAACCCTTGGAGCATCTAGTGTCCATTCCTAGGATTAAACACCCCAGGTATTAAACACGTAACACATGCTTTGTAATAGACATAGAACATTTCCTGCCGGGGAAGCTTGTTTCGATTCTTGGTCCTAGTAAAATAAACCAGAACTAAGGCAGGTCGTGGTTAATAATTGTCGAGGTTTGGTTCTGATGTAGGGACTTGCCTTTAGATGTTTGCAGGCAGGATTCTGCTGAGCAGTGGGGTTTGCCCAAATTTTCCCCCAACGTAAATTAAGTTGCTCTAACTGAATCACGCACTGGCCCTCTATAGAAAGAGAAAGTTTCCTACCTCTGAATTAATGGTTTGGAAAGCTCTGTAGAAAGAATTTTGTCCTATTTGTGTCTGAAAACTGTTACGTTGCCAGGGTTATGTCATTAAAACAGTCAGTGATTTTATAACATCTCTCTTTTGTTGCCCTCTCGACTTACCCTATTACTGGAGACCCGGACATACCCTAAGAATTGCAACTAGTAAAAAGCCACAGAACATGGATGCACTGAGCAACACCCAGGAGTAACTCACGCCACCAGAGAAACACCAGCTCTGCAAGGAAAGGCCTGGCTTTCTAAACAGTGAGGGGAGACCAGTAAAACCAGCCCAGTGTCTGTGATTCCTCCAGGTTTCCAGGTTTTAAAGCCCGGGCTACTGCTGAGAGGGATCAGGTTACATCTGCCAGCTGCGCCAGAACTTTCCTCTTAACCCTTTCCAACCCACTACCTGGATGTGAAACTTCATTTCACTGACTAGAAAGAGCATCTTCAGTCTTTACATCACCGCCCCGCCAACCCCACCCCCGTTTTCTTCCTGCAGGCAAGTTACTGGCCAATGCCCACACTGACTTTCATGCCTCCACCTTATCTCCAGAAGTCTGTGTTGAAGGCAGAGACCTTGTGTGTCACATCTCCAACGCCCAACACGCTGTTCGAGTCATAGTAAATGCTTATAGAAGTGTTTGTTCAGTAAATGGCCATCTCTTGGGACACCTAATTGCAGGGGGTGGTCCATAATAACAAAACTGTCTTTTTTTTTTTTTCATCATGAGCACAGACCTTGTCCAAGATCCTTAAGTTGTCAAGGACCTGGAGATTGATTCATTCAGTCAGTCATTGACATTTACTCATTCATTCACTAGACATTTTTGATAATGAACTTTTTTTTTTTTAGATAACAAAAATGGGAAACAGGTTTCAGAAATTTCTGCTTAGGGATCTAATATTCCTCACTAGATTCAGGACTCTCTCTAAAAGTTGGGGAAATTCTTTAGAGGGCATGGGATAAAGAGATGGATAGGTGGAATCTCTTCCTATGGTCCTTCCGCAGCTAAATGCTAGAAAATCGTTAGCAGAAAATCTATCCGAGCACACAGAACAGCAGCTGTAGAATGTAGATACATAATCCTGGATATTTGCATGCCAGGAGGGAATAGAATGTATGGTTAAGAGGACAAACTTTGGTGCCAAACAACCTGAGCTCAGTTTTTAGTTCTGCCTCTAAGTATGGGAACGAATTTGGAGGCTGAGCCCCTTGTTCTGGGTGAATGTGGGAAGCAGCTGACTGGGCATTAAGGAACTAAACCCTTGCATCCCCCTTGAACAATCACTTTTATGAGGGAATGTTTTTGAGTTTCCCCAGTGCTGTCCTGGGAACCGCTTCTCAGCTAGAGGCAGTTGGAAATAGATAATTTCAGCCTTAGATTCTAAGGCCATCAAGGCTGCCGCTTTATTTTATCACTTTATGGTTCAGCACACATGATCATGAAGTGAGTCCTGGCAGTCCGCTCAGCCTCTACACATTTACTGCCCTCTTTCCAGTAGAAGGAAGGCATTCTGGAACAGTGGAGCTTTCTCCAGGGGTTGTAGAGTCACAGGTACCAAAACCTGATGAGTCCCTTGTGCTCTTCACCTGGTAGAGAGAGGTCACAGGGTTACTATTTCAGGGGCACTTGCCTGAAGAGGACACAATCAGTCCAGGAGAAGATCAAAAACAGAGATGGAAAAGGAGACCTCAATTTACAAAGGTGGGTGGTGGAAGGAAGTAAAGGGAAGAGAATCATTCATATTCATTCACTGAGCACTTACAAAGGCCCATAAATGGCATAAGTGGGTTCTGCACCTGCCATCACAGGAGGGGGTCTTTCTGTAGCCGGTTGCTTCTGTAACTAAAAAAATGGCATTCCGTGATAAAGAAATCATATACATGCCTACGCTTCTGTTTTCTTATCTATAAAATGGAAACAATTCCTATATAGAGTTCAGCAAGCTTTTTCTCAAAAGGGCCAGATATTAAATATTTTCAACACTACAGGCCATACAGTCTCCATTGCAACGACTCAACTTTGCTACTACGGCATGCAAGACATTACATAAAGGAATGGGCAGGGGCCGATTTGATCTGTGGCCAAAGTTTGCCATCTCCTGATCTAATCCACCCAATGCATAGGGTGTTGTGAAGATTAATGAGCTAATCCAAGTAACATTTTTTAGTACATAATATGGCAGGTCAATGGTCAGTAAACATTAGCTATTATCAATGCTCAGATTTTAGACTCTCCCAGCTGTATGTGCTGACTTTGCTCACTTTAGTGAGTGGTATAGTCCTCAGAGCTCCCCAGGAGATATTTCCAGCCCTCCCCTCTTGGGCATATGGTGGGTGTCATGGGTTGGATTCTCTGAGAACCCTGAGATGGAGTTTCATGTACAGGGGATTTATTCAGGAGTGTCCTTGGGAGCAACACCCATGGAGAGGAGGGAAGGAAGCAAGACTGGGCAGAGACAGAAGTCAAGTTGCCCAGCAGGCTGAGCTAAATCCATAGGCATCTCTGGGGCTAAAATGGCTGTTGGAATTGCCCTACATTGGGTTAAAGTAGCTGGGCCTTGTAACCTTACCTGGAACAGTCCCTGCATGTAGGCTGCCCTAGCAAGGGGGTAAGCCTTGGGTAAGGCAGCTCTGCAGCTCAGGTTTCCTGGAGGGTTCAATAGGTGATACCTGTCTGTGACAGCATGCCGAGCCACTAGGGGGACACGGGAGGGAGGGGAAGATGTGACCAATTCTGACCATGAAATGTGGATAGAAATGACAGTCACTTGCAGACCAAGCAGTTAATTATTGCTGCAAGGCCCTCCAGAGCCCCTTGTCTCTATAGTGACCAGCAGTTTCAAGATGGTGGCAGCTCCATCAGTCTGGATCCCTGGCAGGACAACAGTGAACAAAATCCCCTATCAACCTGTAATGGAAACACAGTGTAAGTAAGACTCAAATCTGAGTTGAATGTTTTGAAGTGAAGATGCTCTTATAATCTTGAGAATTCAGGGAACTGGTTTGAAATCATCATTATCTTGCCAACATCATCATCTCAGCTAACACTAGCATTTACATGAATTCACTAACATAGTGTTCACAATCTATGTACAACACAGTAGTATTATTATATTTATTTCTAGAGATGAGGAAACTGATGCTTATAGAGGTTCATTAGCTTCCAGCTCACTGCCCATCTTTCTAAATAAAGTATTATTGGAATACAGCCATGCCCATTCATTACATAGTATGTAATTAGGGCTGCTTTCCTGATACTGTGGCAGGGTTGAGTAGTTGAGTATAGCCTTCAAATAACTTTAGAGAAAAAGTATTGTCCCCCCCTCCCCCACCACTCTACACAAAGCCTGGTTTCAGACTCACATTTTCTGACTCCAGAGACACCGTGCATATCACAGATATAAGTAAACCCTAGGTAGGCTTGGAATCTGTACAGGTGTTATAAAACCTTCCCATTTCCATTATCCTAACTGGACATTTTTTAATTTAAAACTTTCATGACATTTATTTCTAGCAACATGACAGACTCTGTATCCTAAAAATCCTTCCCTGAAAAACACCTATAAAATGTTGGATAAAATGAATAGCTGACTTGGCAAGAAATTAAGGTATATCCTCAGAGGCAAAAAATGTAGTAGAAGCCAGAATCCACAGTGAGCTGGTAAATGCTCACTCAAGCAGGCCTTAAGGCCTCAAGACCCCTGAGATCCTTTACCTTCTGGGGTGGGGGTGGGGGACAGAGATACAACAAGGCAGTAGAGTGTCAGCATAAAGACTGTGGAATAAATCTCCCAAAAGCCCCCATTTCCAGTGAGAGAGCAGTCTAGAAAGTATTTGCCTTGCAAAGGGGTACAGCAAAGAAAAGCTTTGTGTCTCAGCTTTGATTTTAGTTGAAAGAAAAAAGTCATCTCCCCCCTACCTCAGTCTCCCAACCCCCAAAGATAATAACCACAAACCAGGCCTCAACCTGTGGTTCAAATTCACACTACTTGCCTATTCCGAAACTATTTTAGGCCAAAGAAGCTAATTAAAATAGTCCTGGATTAGTAGTTCCCAGGCACTTGGCAAACTAAACACAAATAGAAGAAATATTCTCTCAAGTTAAGTCTCATAAAATTCTCACAGATAATGCCCCAACAAAAATGAGCTCCCAGTAAAAAAATCACAAGACTACTCACAGAGCAAGACATCATGAGACAGAGTTAGCAGAAACATCAAGCAGCAGAATCAGATACCCAAGGTCTTTAGGGTGAATTATCACGTGTAGTGGGACCTAGCCAACGTTTTCTCCAAAGGGCCAGGTAGTATATATTTTAAGTTTTGCAAGCTATACCATCTGCATCAAAAAGACTCAACTTAAAAACAAAAACAAAAGCAAACACAAAATGAAAAATAAAAAAAGGACTCAACTTTGCTTTTTAGAGTGAAAGCAGACACAGGTGTTATGTAAACTAATGGGCTTAGCTGTGTTCTAATAAACCTTTATTTACAAAGATAGTGAGTGTGACAGATTTGGCCAGCAGGTCATAGTTTATAAAATAACTATGTTTGGGGCACCTGGGTGGCTCAGTCGGTTAAGCCTCCGACTTCAGCTCAGGTCATGATCTCACGGTCCGTGAGTTCGAGCCCCGCGTCGGGCTCTGGGCTAATGGCTCAGAGCCTGGAGCCTGCTTCCGATTCTGTGTCTCCCTCTCTCTCTGCCCCTCCCCCGTTCATGCTCTGTCTCTCTCTGTCTCAAAAATAAATAAACGTTAAAAAAAATTTTTTTTAAATAAAAATAAAAATAAAATAACTATGTTTTCTAAAATTTTTTAATTTAATAAACGAGCAAAAAATAAAACATTATCATGAGTGTCAAGGCAGATTCTTAACTTCTGGAAGTAGAAGATGTGGTTGAATTTTCAAGATTCAATATATGAGTTAACCAACAGATTAGAACAACTGAAAAAACATAATTATTAAGCTGAAAGCTGAACATGACAAAATTACTTAAGATATAGCATAGAGAGACAAAGAGGAGGAAATTATTTAAAAAGATTAATAAATGTGGAAGTCTGAGTGAGTAGGGAAAAATGGGAGAGAGACAATATTCAAGAATTTTCATGGACCCCTAAAGTTAGGACATACAAAATATTCCAAAAAAAATTATAGCCAGAGTCATCCTGGTACAACTGCAGAACATTAAAAACAAATTGACTAGTTTAAAAAGAGCCCAAACAACAAGAGAGCTTAACCTGCTTGATATCTGATTTCTCACCAACAACAAGAGACACCAAAATACTATAAGATAATGTCTTCAAGGTGCTGAAAAATAACTGTCAATCTATGATCGTATATCCAGCAAAATTTATGTTTCAAGAAGGAGGACAAAACAGAGATGGGTTTAGATGAACAAAAGCTAATTTACTATCAACAGATCCTTAGTGCAGAAGGGGGATAGATAGATACTCGACGTAAGAAGGATGGCAACCAAGTGACCAAGAAAATGGGGATCAGGTGGATACATACAAATAAACATCAACACTAATGGTAACACCTGATTGTTGAAATTAAAAATATTGAGGGAGGGGGTGGCACATGGGCTTCTAAAATAGAAGTAATACTCTGTTTCTTAAAATAGTAGATACATAAGTGTTCAAGAGTGTGTGTGTGTGTGTGTGTGTGTGTGTGTGTGTGTGTGCGTGCGCGCATACACTCTATGCATGATACATTTTGCAAAACATTTTTAACAGAAATAAAATACTGGACAATGATAGCCTATAAACTGGAAAGGGTTAAAACACTAAGTTTTAGGATGAGGGTAAATATAACATCCCTAGCCATTAAAAATAAAAAACAGACTCTATAAGCTCCCAACTAGGAGAGGAGGAAAAAAAATGGAATGAGAACTTCCGAAGACAAGTAGAAAGCATGAAAAAGGTGGTAAAAATAAACTCAAATGCATCAATGATCATTAATGAATAAACTACTAATGAATTAAACTTCACAGTTAAAAGTTCATTTTTTAAAAATCCAGCTATATTCTTCTTACAAGAAACACTTAAAACATAAGTACAACCAACGTTTGAAAGTCAAATAATTGAAAAAGCCCTATATGGCAAATGAATTTTTCCAGCAAACAAAGATGACTTTCTATTTGCCTTCTGGAGTAAACTTTGAATCCTCATAGAAAGTGATGTTAAAATAAAACAAAGAAAAGAAATTAAAGGTGAAGAGAGAAATGAGAAAAAACTAGATTCAAAATTAATATTCTCTGACAAACCTAAAAATATGGAAAAATAGTTTAACCAGTACTATCCCTGTGGAATTCAAGCAAGTATTGGTGGAAACCTGGGGTAGTTGCACTACTGGTAGTAGTGAGTCAGAAAGAAATGCAATCTGTCAACTAGACTTCAATTAAAAAATAAATTGATTTTGGGGAGCCTGGGTGGCTCGGTCGGTTGTGTCCAACTTTGGCTCAGGTCGTGATCTCATGGTTCGTGAGTACAAGCCCCACGTCAGGCTCTGTGCTGACAGCTCAGAGCCTGGAGCCTGCTTCCAATTCTGTGTCTCCCTCTCTCTCTGCCCCTCCCCTGCTCACACTCTGTGTGTGTGTCTCTCTCTCTCAAAAATAAATAAACATTAAAAAAGATTTTTTTAATAAATTGATTTTAAAATAAATGCAATTTATCACTACTCCAGTTTGGGTCAGATTTCTTGACTTAAAAATGAAGTTTACAGAATAATCAGATAATGAGACAAAGGATGGTATACAGTCATTTTTCATTGTACTCACAACTCTGAAATTTATGAGAGATTATTCATTTAAATATAAGGATGCTAGGAAAAATTACCTAATAAATCATTTAGAAGTGAGAATGGCTTTCAAAATCAGAGTCAAAAATCTATGTATGAAGGTAGAGGGTTGTGCCATCAAATTGAGAAAGATTAGGAGGAATCTCAATGAATAACATAGGAATGGTTAAAGAATGAAGCACATGTAGAATAAAATGTTTTTATAACTATTTTAGTGGCATTTGGAAATACCCATGCTATAGTTAGTGAATGAAACAATATTCAAAACTCTAAATACAAAATGACCACAAACACATGTGTTCGAATTTGTAAAATGCATCTAGAAACAGGACTGGGGGGAAAACCAGAATATTAAGAGTGATGGGATATGAATAATTTGGACATTCTACTTTATACTCTATTTCTGAAGATTTTTACAATGAGCACTTTTATAATCAGAGAACAGAATAATTTTATTTTACATCTTTAACACTTTGTTAGCTTATATACATAATGGTTCAGAATCCTTGTGAATGAAAAAGTATGGGAAAAATGAGTCCTGCAAAGAGGAAACACCCCAAGCCTTTAAGAGGACATTTTAAGAGACAGGGAATTTGCTGTATTTCTAATTTGTACGTAACTTGATATAAAGTCACTTCCTCACTTCAAGTTTCAAGAATGTGCAACAAAACCACACCCAGAGGTTGCTATGGCTACGGAGGTAAACCTGATTAGGCCAGCATTCACTGTGCTTCAGAGGTGAGGCCAGAGAAAGAATGCAGGGTTGGCCTTTGTGCGTCCCTCTCTCCTCCGCCAACTGTCCCCTTTCCGTCTCTTCCACGCCACCTCTTAGCCACCAGTGTCATCAACACTGTCAGACCCTGCCCTTCTCACTTCTCTACTCTCTGGGCCTCTACAGTGTGCTGTGCTTTTCTGAGCACCTCCCTTACCATAAGCTCTGGAAGGCAGGATTTGTTTCCTGCCCAGGACCTGCCCATGGTAGGTGCCCAAAAAATATTTGCTGACCAAAGGAATGAATGAAAGAAATGAAATGAATGGAGGTACATCCTTTGCCTCCTTTGTGGGCTCATCATCTCTTCATCCTTCAATAGGGCCATTCTCCAAGATTCCAGGCTCCATTACTTTTTCTTTTCTTCTATACCTTTCTCCTAGATGATCTGTCTTTGCTTTCCCTAACACTCAGGAAAACGAGCCCGACTGTTCAACTCTACCTCACCTTTTGGTCCATCTGCTTTCACTTGGACCTACAGACATTCCTTATTCTCTTCCCCAACTCATCATTTTCTCTCCATTCTTCTTCCTAAGAGCTGCAGCTCAATTAACATCACCACCATCCCCACAACAGTCTAGATTTCTAGATTGAAACTTTTACTCTCCTGTAACCCTCCCTGATGAGTGCTGCTGTCTCTCTGGGATCCTATCCCTCCCATCTAATCCATTCCCACTGCCCCTGTTCTGCTTCTCACCAAGGTCTTCACCAAACCCCAAGGAATTTCCTGACTTTGACTCTGCATTTCCCATGCCTGCTGGGTTCTTTTTCTAAACCACAGAACTCATCAAGTTCCCAACTTGCCCCACCACCCTCAGAATAAAACCCAAGCACACAAGGCCCCTCCCGGTCTGATTTGGTCTCTTTTCTGTTCCATCTCCTGTCATTCGTCCCCATAGCCACCACTCCGCCATCCTCAGTGTCCTTCAGTCTCCTTCTGCCTCCCCACACTTCTGGACAGTCAGCGCTGCCTTCAAGCCCCCGCCGGGACTGCTCACATTTCCCGGACTGCCTGGATGCCATTCTCCCCACCACTCGGCCTCTCAAATTGCCCTGCCTCCTCTGAAGCCCAGATCAAGTGTCACCTCTGCTGAGAAGCGCTTTTCCAAACCTTCAGTCAGGATTAAGGGCACTCTCTTCTGTGGTCAGATAGCATCTCAATTATGCCTCCATTAGAGCACGGCTCAAGGTTGCCGGCTACAGGTGGCTGGACAGAGGGGGACAGTGAAGTGCCCTCCAGAACCTGAGTGTGGAGATGTGTGGTTTCCCTCCTAGAGTGAGCCCATGAAGACAACACATTACAGAAAGGACCAAAGAGCGGGCTAGGCTTACAGGAACTGCTCGTTTTACTAGAACAGCTGTAGCTTTTAGCCAGTGATGTTAATGTAGTTGCAGAAAGGCTGTATTAACAGTAGCAGGGGCTGTCAGAGAAGGTGGGCTCCATAGCAGCACATCCTGGTGTTTTCCAAACCTTCTCCAGGAGGGATGATGCTAATGGATGACAGTGGGGTGGATGCAGTGGGCAGGGATGAGCATTAGATTCCAGACACTGGAATGATGTTGTGTGGTGAGGGACAGGGCTAGTTTCTTCTTCTGGTCTCACCTTGACCTGAACTAGCTATCCTGGAGGTCTACACCCAATTTGGTCATGCTTATCAGGAAAGCTCGAGAAAGCTAGTGTCACAGTTGGGTAAGTGCCGCAGTATGCAGAAAGGGCAGCCCCCTAGAAATCAATCCAGTCCCTGAGTGGCTTTTGCTTATTTTTAGCCTGTACGTCCCACACATTTTGTTTTTAGCCTGTACATCAGTCTTTGCTTTTGGTGCCTTGTCAAGTCCATCATGAACTCCATTGTCATATTCAGGTGAACTTACAGAGTCCAGTTTCTGGACCTGTAAGGTTGAGGACAGGTCCACCAATCATGGCAATGACCCTGGGCAGCAGCCAGCCAACCAGCCATCTCTGCCCCTCACCACCATCACTCAAAGCTAAGAATTAGAGTTAACTGGGCGTGGCTGTGTTTCTCCAACAAGAACAGGGATTGACAAATTTTCCTGTAGAGTTAGAGGCTCATACAGTCAATATTTGGGGTTATGTGGACCATAAGGCCTCCGTGGCAACTACTCAATTTTGCTGTTATAATGAGTGCTAAGACAGATGTAGACAATATAAAAGTGAATGGGTGTGTCTGATTCCAATAAAATATTACTTACAAAAATAGTCAGCAAACCAGATTCAGCCCACAGGCTATAGTTTGCCAAACCCCTCAGCAGACTGTGAGTTCTTTTTTTTAAATTGAGATGCAATTGACATACGACATTGTATTAGTTTCAGGTGTACAACATAATGATTTGATATGTGTACATACTGTGAAATGATCACCCCAGTAAGGCTAATTAACATCCATGACCACACAGTTACAAACTTTCTTCTTGTGACCAGAACTCCTCAGATCTATCCTCTAAGCAACTTTCAAATATACAATGCAGTATTATTAACTACAGTCACTATGCTGTTCATTATATCCTCATGACTTACTGATTTTATAACTGAAAGTTTGTACCTTTTGACACCCTTCACCCATTTCGCTCCCCCAGATTGTGAGTTTTTGATGGCAGCAATGGTGTGGTTCCTCTGTGGGGCCGCCTGTTTATGCATACATATGACATACTCACTGGGTCTGTAGAGTGGGACTAACGATCTTCCCCTTCGTCCTGGACCTTTGAATAGTAGTGTTCATGGTCAACACAGAACCATGCTGCCTGGAAGGAATGCCTTGTCAGTGAAGAAATCCTTGTATAGTTTCCTTGACCCATGACATCTACTCACTTACACTCCTGTGATGCCTCTGCTTTAGTGCAATAATCTGTTTACCTGCCTGATGGCTGCTGGGGACTTCATTCTTTTTTTTTTTTTTTTAATTTTTTTCAACGTTTTTATTTATTTTTGGGACAGAGAGAGACAGAGCATGAACAGGGGAGGGGCAGAGAGAGAGGGAGACACAGAATCGGAAACAGGCTCCAGGCTCCGAGCCATCAGCCCAGAGCCTGACGCGGGGCTCGAACTCAAGGACCGTGAGATAGTGACCTGGCTGAAGCCAGACGCTTAACCGACTGCGCCACCCAGGCGCCCCACTGGGGACTTCATTCTTATGGTTACTTCCGGGAGCTACACAGTAAATTGTTGCTGTACAGTTGACACTTTGGACGCAGAAGAGACAAATTGTCTGTTGAAAGCCTATAGTCATCTTCTTGGCTGTAAACTCAGCTGTGAAGTCACCTGCCTTCTGCTGACTGGGATGGAGGCTGCTGCCCCTGCAGTGGGCAAATGCAGTCCTCGTGCCGTGGGCACTCGGACCGGGGGGGTCACTGCAGCCGGGACCCTGGCAAAGATGAAGGCTCCAAGGAGGCTGAACAAGTTCTTTCAGGTGCTCATATCCATTCCACAAACAGAGACCCTCTTTGGATTCTGAGCTCCTGAAAAGCATCATCTTTGAATCCTAACTAAGCAGAGAGAAAAATACTTGGCACATGGCAGGTGCTCAGTAAAACTCCCGTGGGTTGCCTCAGGAGGCATTTCTGTAGCCTGGTTACCCGAATCTGTATCCAACCTGCATCTGACCTTGGCAGAGCCTCCAGTGACCTCCTAACAGGGGCGCCCAGATACTACAAAGTCTTACCCATCATACCAATTCTACAGCACTTCAAAATTTGCAAAGTGCTTTCACATGGCCCTTCTCTCTTTTAATCCACACTGAAACCCTATAAGGTATAGGTATCTCCAATGTCCCCAGGCCTCACCAACTTGTGAGGTCCCATTAAAAAGAAGGCTCTGTCAGTAGGACTCTAAGCCCTCAACAGCCGCCTGACTGCCCCACCCAACGCCTTCAACTAAAACGTCTTCCAGTGGCTTCTGGGTGTCCTAGAAGATGTCACAGATTAGCTCATGAATAAGTGTGTGACACCCCTCTGCTCGTCCTTCCTCATGGTCACACACCCACAGCCCACAAGCCACTGGAGAGCCACACTTGGATGCTGATGTTTGCTGTGAGCCCTTGGGCTGCTACAGGTGCCCGGTGGGATGGGAAGAGTCATTCTGCCCCATCTTCAGGTGAGGCTTTATCACCTGGGCCCCACAGCCCTGCTCCACTCCAAGCCCCCTGCACTGGGCTGGGGGTGGGGGTCAGAGACAGAGAAACTGATACCCTAGATGGGGGATGAGAGCACAGGACACAGATGCCATACTGACCTTCCATTGTCCTTCTGTCACCTTTGGGCCTCCCGCATTCAAGGACACCCAGAAACCCCCGATCTTCTTGAGCCAAGAAGAGGGAAATCCTCGTGTATATTGTCACATCCATGCAAATGGCTCCAGAGAAATGTCACTTGTACTGCCATGTCATTCCTGCTAAGCCTCAGCCAGCTCTACTATCTAAGTGTCATCTCCCCACTTGATGGTCAATACCATAAAGGTTCACATCTCATTTAAAGAAGAGGAGAAATGGGGCTTAAAACCATGTGTTTGACTTTGAACCCTTCCTCCTGTCACCTTACAGCAACCAAACACTTAACGTTCGACCTCATCTTCTCATTGAACAAAATCTGGTTCATTTTCTACACTGAAAAATGTCTGTGCTAAAGTCTACCCATTCCGGATTCCTCCTTCCTCTTCCCATGTGTGGTTATTTAGCAGCACCAAGAAGTGGGAGGGAAGGTCACTGGCTGCAAGAAAAAGTCACTGCCATAGGCAGCTAACGCCACAGAATATTTTCTTTATGGAAGTAATTTTGGCAGGACCTGGTTGTTTTCTGTAGACATTTTAAGCAACCGAAATAAGGATCATGATTGCACTGTATTTCTAAACAAGTGAAAGCTGCCTCTGTTTAGCCGATGCTTCCCCCTACCCTCTAAGAAGTGGGAAATTTACAATAAAAGTAATTCACCTCATTTTTTCATCCTCCTCACAGTGCAACCTCTGACCTTTGGAGCCTCCACCAAGAGCCAGAGTGTAGACTACTAAATAGGAAAAAGAAATGTGGACCACAGGAAAGGAAGAGTTCATCATATAAAGTGTTACATTAAAGCCATTGTCTCAGATGTTTTGGATACTCTACTTTTCAGTTTAGGAAAGCAAATCTGAAACAGAACAATTACATCACAAATGGAACATTTATATAGTTACTGGGATAGGAAAACGTTCGGCAGAGAAAGCCTGCACGACTTCAATGAAATCCAGGTGGAGCAGCCCTTTCAGCAAATGTCTACGCATCAGCCCATAAAAATGATGGAAAAGGCATAAGAATAAAAGCAACAAAGTGCCAGGTGCTCATCCTCTGAGCTCTGAGCTCAGAGCTCTGAGCTCGTCCTTTCCAGCTGCTTCTATGGCCCACTCTCCCCTTCTCGCGTGCCTCCTGGGGTCTTTCTGTGCATTGTCCTCCTTCCTTCCCTGACCTACCAGGCAACCAGAGTCTCTCCTGACCCAGGGCTGGGGAGGGCAGCAGGGAGAAAAAAAATGATCAAGAAGACCAGTAAAAGTAACAACAACAGCTTCTAGATTCCTTGCTAAGCACCACACACTGGGTCAGGTGTTTTGCATGGATGGTCTCGTGTAATCACAACAGCCCTAGATAGTGAGTTCTATAACTGATCCCATCTTATAGTGGAGGAAAATGAGGCTTAGAAAGGTTAAATATCCTTGGGAATGCAAGCTGGTGCAGCCACTCTGGAAAACAGTATGGAGGTTCCTCAAAAAACTAAAAATAGAACTACCCTACAACCCAGCAATTGCACTACTCAGTATTTGTCCAAAGGACACAGGTGTCCTGTTTCAAAGGGGCACATGCACCCCAATGTTTACAGCAGCACTATCAACAATGGCCAAAGTATGGAAAGAGCCCAAATGCCCATCGATAGATGAATGGATAAAGAATATGTGGTATGTGTACACACACACACACACACACACACACACACACACACACCATGGAGTATTACTCAGCAATCAAAAAGAATGAAATGTTGCCATTCACAGCTACGTGGATGGAACTAGAGGGTATGATGCTAAGCGAAATTAGTCAGAGAAAGATACCATATGACTTCACTCATATGAGGACTTTAAGACACAACGTATGAACATAAAGGAAGGGAAGCAAAAATAATATAAAAACAGGGAGGGGGACAAAACATAAGAGACTCTTAAATATGGAGAACAAACAGAGGGTTACTGGAGGGGTTGTGGGAGGGTGGATGGGCTAAGTGGGTAAGGGGCATTAAGGAATCTACTCCTGAAATCATTGTTGCACTATATGTTAATTAATTTGGATGTAAATTTTTAAAAAGTTAAAAATAAAATTAAAAAAATAAAAATAAGGAAAGAAAGAAAGAAAGAAAGAAAGAAAGAAAGAAAGAAAGAAAGAAAGGTTAAATATCTTGTCCAGCATCACACAGCTAGTTAGTGGCAGAACCAGGCCTCATACTTAATCTGACTCCAATCACCCTAACCAGCAGCTTACATATCTCTCCACAATAAGTATTAATTATAGGTACTATTTAATGCCCTTATTTATCTTCCATCAAAATAAGTGCAAAACATCGATGCTATGTTATCCATTTTATAGAAGGAAACAGTGATACATGTGGGGAGCACCCGTTCCGTGTGTGTATACGTAGGTGTGTGCATAGTTAGGATTATTATCCATATCTTACACAGGGACTCTGAGACTCAGAATGATTTCCTGGTTGGAAGATGGCAAAATGTGGATTTAGAAGCCAAGTCCGTACCTAGTTTCAACTGCATACCCCACATGGCCTACCGGTGGGCTGTTCAATAAGCCTCCAAGTGCCATCTGGAAGTCCATGCCCCTTGCCAGGGCTCTGGCAGCAGGTGCGGTGCAGGAGGCCAGGTGGAGAAAGCATGGATGCAGAGACAGCAACCTGGGGGGTGAAGGACATGGGGGTGGAGGCAGTGGGGGGTGACTTGGGGACTGAGCAGCCTGCTCCCTTGAGACCCTGGGGGGAAGCTGCCAGGGCAGGCAGTGCAGGAAGTGGGATGTGTATGGGCGGGACACGATCCTGGCAGGGAGAGGAGAGGCCATGTTAGAGCAGGATGGGGAAGGACCCCATGGCAGCCAGAAGGACAGTGTGGTTTATCTGCTGGAAAGGAGGGCGGAGGAGGCCACATCCTGTGGGCCGCTGCCCTGCCAAAGCCTGCTCTCCCTCCGTCAGTCCCACCTCCTTCCTTGAATCTCGTCTTCACCCAAGCCTGGCCCCTTCCCCTACTCCAGAAACAAAGAGAAAGCTGCTTCGGGGGCCACAAAGAGAGCCACCCTGCAATCCACCCAGGGCCACTTCTACAAGTTGTGTTCCTGTGTCTGCACTTCTCATATGGTTCTTGAGCAAAATCACACTGTCAGCAAAATGAAGATCTTGCCTCTTCTCTCTGCCAGTTTGTGCAGAGTGTATTCTATTTTTGTTCCTGGGTGATCACCAGCAACTTTGGTTGTGATCAGAGGAGCTTTCCATAGACAAGACTATTAGCAAAGATGGACCAAGGAGAACGAAGTAGTAGGAACTCAGAGGGAAAGCCTGATCAAGGGATGATGAAGATGGGATCAAGCGTGAGAAGAACAGGACAACTGGGAGAAATTGCTGGACCAGATTAACTGGTACTCAACTCTTAGCTGAAAACAGAAACTCATCAGGAAAAAATCCCGTATGTGCCAGAATGTCTCTGGCTTTGATTCACAGCAGATGAAATGCAAAGGAAGAGAAATGGGGGCGCCTGGGTGGCTCCGATGGTTAAAGGTCCAACTTCAGCTCAGGTCAGAATCTTGCAGTTCATGAGTCCAAGCCCAGCATCAGGCTCTCTGCTGTCAGCACAGAGCCCGCTTCACATCTTCTGTCTCTCTCTCTCTCTCTCTCTCTGCCCTTCTCCCTTTTTTTCCCTCTCTCTCAAAATAAATAAACAAACATAAAAAAAGAGAGAGAGCTTGGAGTGTTCACACAAGCATGGCAATTCTCACAGACGTGAGATGAGACACCTGCCCCAAATGCAGCCCCAGGAGGAAATGGTTGGTGCTAGAGAAACAGGAAGAAGTAGGTCCTGTACATGGTCCTGTACAGAAAGGCACTGAATAAGGGGAGAGGCAGGATAGAATTACAGCACAAAATATAAGCAAGAGTCCTTCTAGGGTGGATGTTTACAGCAGGTGGCGCAGGTAAAGATGAGGCTTTCTGAAGGCAACCCCACAACTACAAGCGAGTAATCACATCGACGGGGACTTGACCTATCTTTGTGTCTGTTGGAAGTCACATTTTGCTAAAACAGAGTCGCTAATAAAAATTTTTTGCATTCGTAACTAACAATTTCGGCTCTCTCAGAAGGAGACACTGCCATCCTGGATATAATTTTAACCACTAGGAACAACCTGGTTTCTGTGCAGAAATTAGAGGGACCCTGAGAGAACATGACCATGTCCCATTTGGGCAAGGAAGGGGAATGTTACATAAATTCTAAGGCAATGCAATAATGAACAATTCCAGGGGAAAAGAAAAAGATAAGTAACATCATCAGCCAGGGTAGTCACACAGAAAGTTTCGCATCAACTCATATGTTTTAAAGGACACTTTCACAAAAGTGTCCAGACAAATTATATTCCAGAGTCTAAAAAGAATGTGAAGATATATCCTCAGGGCCACTGAAAGTAACTTTGAGTAATCATGGAGAATGAGCAAGATGCCAGGAACCTTGGGAAATGTTCTATTTTGCAATACGTTGTTGGGGGAAAAAATAGACCCTGAAAATTAAAGATCCATAAGCAGGATGTGATTCTCATCAAGTCCAAAAGGATTATGTGTGGTCAGAACATAATATTAAAAAAATTTTTTTAATGTTTTTTTCATTTTTGAGAGACAGAGTACAAGCGGAGAAGGGGAGAGAGAAGGAGACACAATCCAAAGCAGGCTCCAGGCTCTGAGCTGTCAGCACACAGCTCAACACAGGGCTCAAACTCACAAACAGTGAGATCATGACCTGAGCCGAGGTCGGATGCTTAACCGACTGAGCCACCCAGGCAACCCACATTTTTTTTTTTTAAATGAAGGCTGTTGTCAAATTAGAGTCTTCCAAAAGTGAATGATCATTATGACAAGAAATGACAACCGTGCCATACGAGGAAAGTTAAAAGTAGCATATAGCACAGAAATCATAGATGAATAAGAAAGCTAGCAAAGATTTCAAATGTGATCATGTACAAGGAGCTGTGGAATCATTTTATGTTTCCTTAGAAAACATAATTAGAACCAACAGTAAACATTTTAAGTAGGTGGATTTTTTCCCTTCACATGTAAAAGTATTTTCTGTCCATTCATTCATTCATTCGACAAGTATTTATTAAGCACATACTTTGTGCCAGATTCCGTGCTAAGCACTGAGGATACACGAAAAATGGAAAATATTAAAATATTTTCAAAACATTGTATTATCCTGTTCAAGAAAAAAATAAGTAGTTCCTATCTTCATTGGACTTAGAGTCTTCTGGAGGAAAACCCACAATAAACAAAACCAACAATAAGGAACTTACAGATCACAGCAAATGCAGATCATAGCAAAAGCCAGGAAGGAAGAATAAGGAATGAATAGGGAGTAACAGAGAGTACCTACTTGAAAGATGGTTTTAGGGAAAGCTCCTCTGGGGAGGTGACATCTGTGCTGAGACTCCTATGACAAGGGTAGTGTTCTGTGAACACTTTGGGGCAGACAGAACAGTGGGTACAAAGGCCCTAAGACTGTAAAGAGTTTGACTCATTCCCAGAATTGAAGGGAGCCTGGATGGGAAATGTGGTGCTCAGGAGAGAGGAAAACAGGAAATTGTGAGGTAAGGCTAAAGAGAGCGACAGCCATCAGAGAATAAGATTCCATCTTAAGGAATTTAAAATGTATTCGAAGATGTAAGGGAAGCCACTGAAAGTTTTGAGCAGGAAAGTCACATGATCTGACTGATGTATGTGTTCTGATACATACACATTGCACATTATTCCAGCAGTTCTGTGTTTCATGAGTCAGCCCCGGGCCAGGGCGGAAGCAGAGAGAGCATCTAGGAGGCTACTGGAGCATTTAGATGAGGCAGCAATGTGAATTGAGGGTGTGGAGTCAGGTTGGGAAGAAGTTCATTCAAAAAATTTTGGAGGTACTGGAGACAGAATCTACTAATGAATTAAATATGGAGTTTGAACACCAATGGCTAGAATAATCCAAATGGCCATCCTGAATGGCCATAATCCTGAATGGCCATCAGAAAGGGTGCAAGATGGGACCTGTAAGTGGGCTGACAGGAAGGACTGGATACACTAAGGCTGCATTTGATTCGATGATGATAACAGAACTCCTAAAAACATGCAAAGGTACCTGTTTCCCCCTGCAAGTCTACCAAAAGCTCCAGAAAATGGGCGTTAGTTGCAACCAGTTAGAACTCTCCATCACAAGCACTAATAAATCATTTCTATGGAACTTACAGTGCTCCTGGGAAAACCAATACGAATACCAGCAAAATGGAATGTAAGCTTTTACTGTACGTACATGTATATATGTATATGATATATGCTCATAGCTTATAAAACTGTAGACTCTTGCTCACAAGTTAAAATATAGAAGGCACCCATGCGTTCAATGCACATGATATACATCAATACGCACCAGAGACAAATACCACAAATGTTACCAAAGGCAGCACTACGTTCTCCTCTTGTTACAGCATCAGGAGAAATTCTCTCTTGAAAAGAGAGGTTTTGACATTTAATAGCTTTAGGAGTTTTTCATGTCAACATGGATCTCCAAAAATGAAACCTCTCATCCCTGTTTTGTTCCAAATAATCTCACCTTCCACCTATGAAAAATTCCTACCTTCAAGCGTCATAAATATTCGGGTACGAATAGCAGTGTCTGTGAGAATTCAATGGTGGCAAGGATGCTTTTCTAGAGAACATCAATCTTTACACAATAACCAGGACCAAACTACAGATAACTGTTGAGACTGGATCTGCCCCATGGTCAGCCACTTATGCTCCATTCAGTGGCCGGCAACAATGAGAACATCAAGGTTTAAACTCCAAATCACAACTTGACCTCAGCCACACCACTCACGCCATCTATAGTTACGCCACCTAATGAATCACTAACTGAATTAAGTTTCTGTGGGAACCTCACCCCGGGCCCTTTCCTCAACATTAGATTCATTTAACGTTGACTTTTCTTTGTCGGAAAGGAAAAAAAAAAAAAATAGAGGCGGAAAACACAAGCTGCAATGGGGGCCAGCAGGTGTGACTTTGCATGTTTCTGGTTGAGGGGTTCAGAGTGCAGTTTCAGTCCAACGGGGTGTTTTGTCTAACTGTCTGGGTTGTAATGCGTATGGTCCCACAAACAATTTGTCACACCGCGGGAGTTGCATCTCTGGGGACAGAGATAGCTCATACCGTGTGGCAAAAATGAGCTGCCCTTGTCAATTAGTTTTCTTGGTGGCAGGTACTTCCTTAGACAAGACATCATGAACTCGTCAGAATTGTATGTCTATTGAGTGCTGGGTGATAACCTCTATCAGACAAAGACATGCCTGTTAAAAACCACAAAGTATAAATGGTTAAAGAGCTTTCTTTCACACAGTAGCCACTTCTGGATGGTTCTTTGGAGAAAACAATGTTTGAAAAAGAAAGATTTTACTACCAGATGCAGGTTTTGGCATAGATATCCTTAATGATGTTAGGGTCGGTCTGAAAGTATCTACTTTTGATTTTGTTCCCATTCAACATTTGTTTCATCCAGCTGTACTGGTGAACCGTCTTCAGAGAAAAGTGCACAACGTAAAAGATAATGGAGTCCACCCGCTGAACAAAACGCGGCAAAACAATGCAGTGTCAGTTAAGCACGCTCTCGTAGGAAGGATTCCGCCAAACCTGGAGCAGGCCTGTGGAGAGCTTCTCTTTTTGAAAATCATCCTACTGGCTTTCTGCTCATTTTTATCCACAAGAAAAAAATAATTATGAGCTTCTAAGTAATGAGAGCGAGAAGCCCAGGCAAAAAATTTGGGCCTGCCAATGTAGGGAAGCAAGAGAACGCAGAAAAATGACTTGGAGAAGAGGGTGCTGGGACCAGAAACAGAAGTCTGGAAACGTGGAGGGTCAGGTTGAGAGGCTTTTTTTTTTTTTTTTTAAATCAAGAAGAGATTCAGAGAATGCAAAACGGAAAGAAAAACAGCCGGGTCCCTCTGGGAGCTCGCTTTTCCTGAGTCATAAAATCCTTCTGGTTTTCCTTGTCTGGAATCACTGTCCACAGTGCTAGAAACAAAGTGTTCTTATTTTCAGTTTTGAAAAGATAAACTGCAAAAACAATTTTAGGGTAGTTTTTGTACAGAGGAGAGAGATTTTTCTCTGCACCAAATTAATTAGGATATCAGGGAAGGGGATGAACTCTAGGGGAGGAAACCAGTGGTGAGGATTGTTCCCAAGGCTTTCGGTCATGGCTGTCATTCCACCAGCTTTCATCTTCCCAGGGAAACGGTTAAGAATATGTTCACTTTTGGAGCACCTGGGTGACTCAGTCGGTTAAGCGTCCAACTTCGGCTCAGGTCATGATTTCACCGTTTTGTGAGTTCGAGCCCCGCATGGGTCTAGCTGCTGTCAGAACAGAGCCCACTTTGGATCCTTTGTGCTCCCCCTCTCTGCTCCGCCCCCAGCTGTGCTCGCTCTCTCTCTCAAAATAAATGAATAAAATTTTTTAAAAAAGAATATGTTCACTTTTGTCAATAATGTAATACACTTACCCTGGTCAGCATTTTGTAACATATATAATTGTTGAATCACTATGCTGTATGCCTGAAACTCATTCATTCTAGGTCAACTATACCTCAACTAAATTTTTAAAAATTGAAAAAGAATTCAAAGAGTATGCTTGCTTTAGAGTTGATTCGACTGAATGGATCTGTAGTGAATATTTATGACTGCCTTCCTGCAGATCCAGAGGACTACTTGGCCCAGGCAAATTTTCTAAGGCAGAGCCGGCACTTTGATCTTCCGGGGGCTCTGACATCTGTTCTTGTCGGCCCCACATTCCTATGCTCACAGCAAGGCTTGTAGCAAGACCACGGAACAGCAATCTGAGGCCCCAAAACTTGTCCAAATCTAACAGAGCTGATATTTACACTTACTGAGATAATAGCATCTCACTAATGCACGTGAAGAGGTGATCAGCCCATTTGGATTATAAAATATTCTTGGGGCACCTGGGTGGCTCAGTCGGTTAAGCGTCCCCCTCTTGGTTTCAGCTCAGGTCATGAACTCATGGTTCGTGGGTTCAAGCCCCATGTTGGGTTCTGTGCCAACAGCCTGCTTAGAGCCTGGAGCCTGCTTTGGATTCTGTGTCTTCCTCTCTCTCTCTGCCCCTCCCCCACTTGCACTCAGTCTCTCTCTAAATGTTAAAAAAAATAATAAAATATTCTGCGTGCTGTGGAACAGAGATTTCTGTTTTAGACATGAATCCTACATTTCTCAGGCTTGCTGGCCCTTGGATACAGTATTACAGCCCAAGTTATGATGGCGCTTGGCCCCCACATGGGACTTTAGCTACCAGCTCCTCCAAAGTTCTCTCCGGTTAGCAAACTGGGGTCGGGGTAGTAGCATCTCATGGTGCCCTGTGAGAAGCCCACCCTCGGTCACTAGCTCATCTTAGGCGACTGTGAGGTGCTGGTGCCCACTTTGAGAGCCCACTCCGAAGGGCCTGCCTTCCTCTGCAGAGCCCTCGGAATGCCAGAGCCAATCCGTTGATCAGGGAGGCTAGTGTGACCCACACGCGAAATCTGACAGCCTGGGGCCAGAAGCCACCTGCTGGACTCCCAGCCTCCAAGATCTTTCATGAGAAACAGCACCAGCGGCCGCTGTCCTGAGCTCCTGCATGCGGGGATGCGTTTGGAAGCACCAGGACCACAGCAAGTTACAGAGAGTGAGGACTGTTTGGGGGAGGTAGGGAGGCCTCCCCCCCAATGCAGTTGGGAGATATGGCTCCATGCCTGTCTCAGTCACCCACAGGCTGGCTGACCCGTACTGGTCACCTTGCCTCTCTAGGCCTCGTCAATGAAACCAGAGTCTAACTGAGCAGGTACCTTAGGTCCCTTAGAACTCTACATGCTCTAACAATTTTCTACCTTTTGATGAGAAAGCTTTATACGTGTGAGGAAGGGAATGACAATTTTCTAAATTTATACAGCTTTAAAAAAAATCTTCTTAATGTTTATTTTTTTTGAAAGAGAGAGAAAGAGACAGAGCACAAGTAGGAGAGGGGCAGAGAGGGAGATACAGAGTCTGAAGCAGGCTCCAGGCTCTGAGCTGTCAGCACAGAGTCTGACGTGGGGCTGGAACCCATGAATCGTGAGACCATGACCGGAGTCGAAGTCCGGCTTAGAAGACTGAAGCACTCCTGCACAGCTTTTAAAATATACACAAAACCTCAAGAGGAATGAAACCATGACCACACAAAAACTTGTGCATGAATGATCATAGCAGCGTTCTTCATAAGAGCCAAAACAAGTGGAAACAACCCAAATGTCAAGTGACGAATGTGTAAACAAAATACAACATATCCATTCAATGGAGTATCATTTGGCGGTGCAAAGTAATGAAGGGGGCGCATGGATGGCTCAATCAGTTAGGTGTCCAATTCTTGATTTCTGCACAGGTCATGATCCCAGGGTCATGGGACCGAGCCCCACATCGGGCTCTGTGCTCAGTATGGAGTCTGCTGAAGATTCTCTCTCTCTCTCTCTCAGTACCTTCAGAAGTACTGCAACATGAATGAGCATGGCTAAGTGAAAGAAGCCAGCACACACACATGCACAAAAAAGCTAGAAACAAAAGGCCACATATTGTACAATTCCATTTATATAAAATGTCTGGAATAAGCAAAATCAAAGGAGACAAAGTGGGTTAGTGGTTGTCAGGGGGTGCCTGGAAGCGGAGCATGGGGAATAAAGGCTAACGTGTCAGGGATCCCTTTTGTTTAATTTTTTCCTACAAATATACCACATTTTGCCTATCATCAATTCAGGGACATTTGAGTTGTTTCTGCCTTGGGGCTATTACTAATAACACTGTTATTATCATTCATCTAAAAGTTTTTGTATGAACATACGTCTCCAATTCTTGGGTATATACCTATGAGTCAAATTTCTGAGTCATACGGTAACTTTATATTTAACTTTTTAAGGAACTGCCAAACTGTTTTCCATGGTGACTGTACCATTTTATATTCCTAGCAATACATGAAGGTTCCAGGCCAACATCCATGCCAACAGTTACTTTCCATTAAAATTTCTTTATTGTGGTGTCTTAGTAGATGTGAAGTGGTATATCATGCAGTTTGATTTAAATTTCCTTGATGACCAATGATGTAGAGCATCTTTCCATGTGCTTATGGACCACCTGTATACTGGAGAAGAGTACATTCACATCTTTGCACATCTTTAAATTGGGTTATTTTTCTCTTTATTGTTTTCCTTAAGGTTTTAAGTAATCTCTATACCCAATGTGGGGACTGAACTCACAACCCCGAGATCAAGAGTCACATCCTCCACCAAATGAGCTAGCCAGGCCCCCCTTCTCTTTATTGTTAAACTGTAAGAGCCTTTCATATGTTCTCAATATTGGACCCTTATCAGAGATAGGATTTGCAAATATTTTCTCCCATTTGGTAGGTTATCTTTTCACTTTCCTGATAATCTTTTTTATTTAATGTTTATTTTTGAGAGATAGACAGAGACTGAGTGGGAGAGGCGCAGAAAGAGGGAGACACAGAATCTGAAGCAGGCTCCAGGCTCTGAGCTGTCAGCACAGAGCCCAACGCAAGGCTCAAAACCACAGGCTGTGAGATCATGACCTGAGCCAAAGTCAGACACTTAACTGACCGAGCCACCCAGGTGCCCTATAATCTTCTGACATGCAAAAGTTTTTCATTTTGATGAAGTTCAATTTATCTTTTCTCCCTGGTTATTTGTGCTCTTGGTCTCATAGGGGAGAAACCATTGTCAAATCCAAGGTCACAAAATTTATACTTATGATTTCTTCTAAAAGTTTCATAGTTCCAGCTCTTCCATTTAGAGCTTTGATCTGTTTTGAATTGATTTCCATGTATGGTGTGAAGTAGGGTTCCAGATTCATTTGTTCACATGTAGATAAGCAGTTATCCCAGCACCATCTGTTGAGAAAACTATTCTTTCCCCCATCGAATGATATTGACTATATGGCTGAAAATCAACTAGCCATAGATGTATGGGTCTATTCTCAACTCTCGGTTCTATTCCATTGGCCCATATGCCTATCCTATGCCAGTACTATACTCTCTTGCTTCCTGCAGCTTTGTAGTGGATTTTGAAATCAGGGTGTATGAGTCTCCAACTTTGTTCTTTTTCAAGATTGTTTTGGCTATTCTGTGTTAAAAAATTTCAATACGTCTTCCATCCACATTGTGAAACTGTTCTCTTTCTGAGAGGTGCCCCACAGAGAGAAGTAAAAAGAGCAAACAATGTTTTAATACCTTTACCTTTAGGCTCTCACTTGTCTCATTTGGCTATACTACTTGGTCTTAAAATGCAAAGGGATCTTTCTCTTTCTCCACATTTCACTTCATTATCCCCATGGACTTGTACAATATTTCTCTATTTGTAAAACCCAGAATCCACATCCATATAAACATGGTAAAAGTTACCTATGGTCCCTTTCTGCCAATGTCCTGCTTCCTGGGCAAATTGTGTGAGGATTCCAAAGGGTTGGAATCCCTTAGAGTCTTATATTTCTCATAAAGAACAAGTTTAGGCCTTTGGCCAATTATTTCCATTGGATCAATGTCTATAAGAAGTTTAACTCTTTCTAGAGGATTAAAACAAACAGCAAACAACAGTTACAAAGTGAAAGCAAGTAAAAATCGGAGGGGTGTCTATTTTAAGAGTCAGAGGCAATGTACATTTCTGAAAATTAAATATCTGTTTGTTTTTATTTGAAATCAAACAGAAATAAAGTTTTTCAACTATCCAGCCTTCACAGGTAACATGTTATATGGCCATAGACCCTGGAAACAAGTGGTGTGTTTGGCAAAATAGAAATGTGTGTTTTTCTCTGTGAACCGATCTTACAGTCTATACTCCTGCCCTTTTTGTTTCTGATAAAGATGTTCATCTACAGATAAATATATAAGTATAACAAGGGATTTCAAGAATGTTACGGAAAAGCAGCAGGTAGTTCGCTGATCTGCTATAGGGGCACACAAAGCACTGAGTGCTTTCTGAAAGTTATAAGTTTAACAGCTATATTGGGGGCAATAGAATTGGTTCTAAGGGGCTTTTCTGCTTTAATTGGCTTTTTTAGAACTTGCCGGAAGGCCCACAGAACAGCAGCCACACAAGAGCGGAGCAGAAGCCCAGGGAAAACCTGCTGCTTCAACTGCTCCCTAAATCCTTCCATCCTTGAGTGCAGAACTCACCCCCACCCCATTAAAGGAAGAAATCAAGTTCTGGATGCAAGGCCTGTATTTATTGATTTTATTTATTTATTTTTATTTTATTTTATTTTTATTTTTTGAGAGAGAGAGAGAGAGAGAGAGAGAGAGTGAGCGAGCAGGGGTGGGGCAGAGAGAAAGGGAGAGAGAGAAGCCCAAGCAAGCTCTGCACTGTCAGCACGGAGCCTGACATGGAACCTGATCTCACAAACTAGGAGATCATGACCTGAGCCACAAAGTAAGAGTCAGATGCTCAACCAACTGAGCCACCCAGGCTCCCCACAAGGCCTGTATTTAAAGAGGCCCTGAGTTTGGGCAGCTGTGAATCCTTTATTCCTTTATCCTCCATAATAGAAAGAGCTCTCAAGAAATTCTCAGAGATGAGGGGCTCCTGGGTGGCTCAGTCTGGTTGAGTGTTGGACTCTTGGTTTCAGCTCAGGTCATGATCTCACGGTTTTGTGAGTTTGAGCCCCACATCAGGCTCTACGCTGACGGTGCAGAGCCTGCTTGGGATTCTCTTTCTCTCCTTCTCTCTACCCCTCCCTCACTCACGCTATCTCTGTCTCTCTCAAAATAAACTTTAAAAAATTAGAAAAAGAAATTCTCAGAAATGAAAATCACTTTAGCTGAGGAACTTCAGTTGGGAGAGATGGGATGTATTCGGTTTAAAACAGAAAACATTATGAGAGACCACAAATCTGTAAACCCATAACCTCATGGGACAATTGCACGGGATAAAACATAGCACAGCCTTAGTTTATAAATATATGCTTCAAATACCAAGTCAAGTGCATGAGCTGGGGAATTTAATATTATTACCTAATCCTTAAGAGTAAAAAAATAGGTAAAGTGTTGTAGTTGCCACCCCAGTTGTAAGGTTAGGACGGATTTAGAGGGAAAAAGGTGTATTTTTAGATTGTTTCATAGGATATCCAATAATATGGCAAACATTGGGATCAGATTTGATGACAATAATACTGGCCACGAGAGAGCAGCAGATGGTGTGATGCTAAACATGTTTTGGGTGTGTCTCATTATTAACATATTCTGGAATAGCAAAGAGAGGTCAATAGAGGTACTGACCACTACTATTTCATAGTAGCTGTAGACCTTGGTTTGCTGCTCTGTGGCCATTTAAACTCTTCGGCTTGAAATTTTTTAAGGTCCTTTTTCGTCCTTCCAACTTTGACCATATCACACTTGCAAGTGTAGGGGTTGAGCTCTCTCAGAGATGGGAGCCCCTCCAGCCTTCCATCCTGATTGCCCATTGGCTGCAGGCTGACACTCACCCAAGAAATTTTTCCTCAGGGGTTTGTCTTTCTGAATTCTTTCGAAAACCACACTCCTAGAAATAAAGTCAAAGGAGACCAGAAAAACCAGCCTGCTTGGGAATGACCTTCAACTGTGGATGGCAATCACTACAGGGCCCAAAATAGCATATTATTCTTCATCTCCACAGGAAAATGTCAGACTGAAATGCGCTAACACCGTAGGAAGTTTTTACATTAAACATAAACCAAAAGCTTCCTAACAACCACCACAGGTTTGCTCTGATGTCACACAGAGAAGGTTCTAGAACTTCTCTTCAAACCACTGACACATGATGATGGGGTCTGTGAGGTTTATAGAGGCCTGTTAAATCACATGGAAGGCCTAGAACTGTGCTGTCCCGTATAGTTGCCATTCCACATGTGGCTGTGGAACCCTTCAAATGTGGCCAGGGTGACGGAAGCATTGGGTTGTCCGTTATACATCACTTCAATTAATTTAAATTTTTTTTTAGATTTTTCAATATTTATTTTTGAGAGAGACAGAGCGTGTGTGGGAGAGGGGCAAAGAGAGAAGGAGACACAGAATCCAAATCAGGCTCCAGGCTCTGAGCTGTCATCACAGAGCCCGGCATGGGGCTCGAACCCATGAACTGTGAGATCATGACCTGAGCCAAAGCCAGATACTTAACCGGCTGAGTCACCCAGGTGCCCTGAGGGAAAAAGTGTTACATTCTTATTGGACAGTGCTAGTCTATAGGACAAGTGAAGATCTACAAATGCAGGAACAGCAAAGCTGCGGCAGGCCCAGATGGGAGAAGTGTTTGGGGCAAGAGTTAGAGAGCCCATTATTTCTTTGGGTTTTGTCTAAGGGCCTAATTTCTTTCCAACAACTGTGAAAACTGAAGATGTGTAACGTTTGAATTTTTTATTGTGCAACAATGTGTAAAATGTTCATATTTTGCCAACTGGCCTTCTACCCCTGAAATAAATTCTTCAACTAGGGAACAGAATAACTTTCATGCACAAAGGTCTGGGGCAGCTTTGCTTATCCTGCAGGCCCAGAATCTTGGGCAAACTTGGAGTTACTGCCCTCGCTAGTCCACAAGTCCATTCGGGCCAAGTGCTGTCTGCAGGCTGAATGAATAACCTCTGGTTTATACTGGCACTACAATTTTTCAAGTGTAGATGTAGCCGTGATTAATGAAATGTAAGTTCATTTTAACGTGTTACTGATTTTGGAGTAGTTCAGCGGTCATTGTGTATTTTCCCAATCAAAAGAATCTCACAGCCAGCTGCTCACACCTGGGGCCCGAGGAGCGTTGGGTCTTTGCTAGCTCATTTGGTGTGCTTGTGCAAATTAGAGCAAGGCACGCCAGGGGCTTCAGCCCTGACGCATCCCCACGGTCTGACCTGCAGGGCAGCTCGCGGCAGCCCTGATACATTTTACATTCAAAAGTTCTTTACATTTGAAAAGGCTTCACTATATCCTGAAGAATACCCAACAACTAGCAAATAAGAAACGGATGCTCCCTCTCCACCCACCCTCGCCATTGTCCAGGGCCAGAGCTCATGCTTTTGCCCTGGAGGCTGGTGAGGTATGCTCCCGCAGGTCCTGGCCAGGTCCCAGGGCTTCGGTGGGCGCACCATTGGCACTCACACCGTCTGTCCCCATGGGCACCACAGTTCCGTTGCCCGAAACGTTCTGCAAGGAGCAAAGTTGGAAGGAAATTGGACTCAGGATCCTTTGACCTTTGACCTAGGAATTCACAGAGGAATTTTAAAAGTTGCTATTTCTTCAGAATGCATTAGAATTATTTAAATTTAGACCAGGGCTTTTTTTTGGTTTTGTTTTTAATGTTTATTTATTTTTGAGAGAGTGCAAGCAGGGGAGGGGCAGAGAGAGGGGTACAAAGGATCTGAAGCAGACTTGGCGCGAACAGCAGTGAGCCCGATGCGGGGCTCGAACTCATGAACTGTGAGATCACGACCTGAACCAAAGTCAGATGCTCAGGCGACTGAGCCACCCAGGTGCCCCTAGACCAGGGTGTATTAACCTTACCATTATTGACATTTTGGTAATTCTTTGCTGTAGGGCTGTCCTGTGCATTATAGGATCCTTGGCAGAATGTCTGGTCTCAACCCATCAGATGCCAGTAGCACCCCCCTCCCAGTTGTGAATCAAAACTGTTTCCAGACATGGCCAAATGTCCCCTCGAGGGTGAACTTGCCCCCGTGGAGAACCACTGATTTAGAATATCAGAACGTCATCTGTGACATTAGCTTAATTTTACACTTTACATATGACTGCTGCAAGCATGTGGACTTTGCCGTCTGACATACCTGACTTCAAATTCCGACCCACACGTTACTAGCTGCGTAACCTGGACCAGGTTGCTTAACATCTCTGTACCTCGATGCCATCACCTGTAAGATGGGGCAGTACTATGCTGTCCTCATAGGTAGGCTGAGACGATTAATGAGCTAAAGCTCCTAACAGATGGTCAATAAAGAGCAGCTACTGCACTCCAAAGCCCCCCTTTGCACTGGCCAAACACCAGATATCTGTGGATTTACCCAACATCAAGCCTATTTCCGGTCTCTGCGTTACTGTAGCAACGAAGCACCAGACTCTCAAGTCAGGATACTAGGGTTTGAAAGGGCGGGACTATGCCGGCCGACTCCATCTTGTTCTGTGTCCTTCACCTTGACCACGCCTCCTCCCCTTGAGTAACCTCCCGCTCACCCGTTCAAACTTCCCGATCAAAACACGCCCGGCGACCTGCGTAAGAGGACTCCGACCCTTCCCCAGCCAATCGGCTGAGGCCACAGCCATTACCTCACCAACTGCCCCTAGGCCCCAATAAACCCTTTGTCCTTTTGAAACTCGCTCTCTCTCTCTCCCCGGTATCTCACCGCTGCCTCGGTGCAGGTAGGGGATTGAGCTCGAGCTAGCTCGAATAAAGGCTCTTTTGCTTTTGCATCGGACTCAGCTCCCTGGTGGTCTTTGGGGATCACGAATTCTGGGCATAACAGGTTCACACTCCAGTTGCAATCTGGAATGAGTCACTTAACCTCTGAAGCCACAGTTTTCAAAAGAGAGAATCACTCTCCCTCATGAGGTTGCGAGAGGACAAAGTCACACATTCAGAGGCTGAGCGTATTAATCGCCGTCAGGTGCTGCTAGCCTGCACCCGACTACTGGTAAAAACAAAGGAAGATGTTTTATAAAATTGCAACGAAATCACAGTCTTTCTCAACCTCCCTCCTCTGCTGCTTCCCCACCCCACGCCACCAGACCCCGCCCTGGGGAAATCCGCTGGAACCCCAAAGCCCTCACACCTCATTTTGGGATCACATCAGTTCCTCATGGGTACCTCTTGGAAACGATCTTCTCGTTTCTGGAAGTTCTCAGTCTCCGCTGCCTGAGCTGTTCCCAGGCCCACTCTGAGGACCCCCAGGCTCGTGCGGTGGGGAAGCCCGATTTCCTAACGCTGCAGTCTGCCCCGCGGCTCCAGGGTCTCTGCCATTTCAGTGACCCCACCTGTGAAACTGGAGCAAGGCGAGCATCCGTCCCTCCAGGAAGCTTTGAGTCACTTGGGACTGCAGGTGCTCCTTATTTGTACTCCGCTGGGCATTTCTCTAATCATTGTAATTCCACCGCGCTTTATTTATTTTTTAATGTTTTATCAACTTTTGAGAGAAAGAGCGCGAACAGGGGAGGAGCTGAAGCCGGCTCTGCGCTGACAGTAGCAAACTCAGTGCTGGGCTTGAACTCACAACTGTGAGCTTATGACGTGAGCCGAAGTCAGACATTCAACCGACTGAGCCCCCCAGGTGCCCCTAATTCTACCTCACTTTAAAATAAACAGGCTTCAGGGCGCCTGGGGGGCTCAGTCGGTTAAGCATCGGACTTCGGCTCAGGTCATGATCTCACAGTCCGTGAGTTCGAGCCCCGCGTTGGGCTCTGGGCCGATGGCTCAGAGCCTGAAGCCTGCTTCTGATCCTGTGTCTCCCTCTCTCTCTGCCCCTCCTCCACTCATGTTCTGTCTCTCAGAAATAAATAAGCATTAAAATTTTTTTTTTAAATAAACCTGCTTCTTTTTCTTTTAAAATTTTTTAATGCTTATTTATTTTTGAGACAGAGACAGAGCATGAACGGTGGGAAGGTCAGAGAGAGAGGGGGAGACACAGAATCTGAAGCAGGCTCCAGGCTCTGAGCTGTGGGCACAGAGCCCGACGCAAGGCTCAAACTCACAGACCTTGAGATCACAACCTCAGCCAAACTCGAAGGCTCAACTGACTGAGCCACCCAGGCACCCCAACCTTCTTTTTCTAAACCATGAACTCCCTTAGGTCAAGGATTCTAGCCTATAGATGTGTATATCCCATGTCATAATTCTTGCCACAAGGCAAATCCTCAAGGAACATGTTTTGAACAAATGAGTTGGGGAGTGTGGGGCATGCGATCACTTGGAAAGCTCTAAGTGTGACAGGGTGGGGTTTCTTCCCTCCTCATTCTTGCCTCCACTCCCATTCTCTGCTGGGAAAATATCTTTTGTAAGAAGATGCAGAGAATGAAACTCTGTTCATGTAATAACTCATGGATACTGTGCAGCAAAGAAGCTAATATTTGCACAATAAACATGATTTGATCGGGGGGCGGGGGATCTGGTTTCTCTGGGAAGAACCTAATGTATCTGCTGCTGCCCCTTTGGGCTGAATATATGTGACTCAGGACAGGGCCCTGGGAAGGGTGGGTCCAAAAGGCAGAGGGGACTGTGGGGTGATAGGGCCACAGGGAGAAGGGAAATCCCAGGTATCCTCCAGGATGGACTTCGATATGGGCTGGCAGGCAGCACCCTGATGGGAAAGGAAACCAGTATCTGGCACCATCCCCGAGGCTCTGTGAGTCTTCGTGCATAAGCACCTAAAAGTAAGATGTTTCTTTCTAGAAATCACCAAGCCTGAAGCTTACCACCGTCACTTAAATAACCAAATAACCTGACATGAGTAAGAGATTGCAGTCAGAAAACAAAGTTGGTATTGTGGTTTATCTGATGTGGTTCAGAACCGCCAGGGTGTCCTTTTGGGTTATATTTAGAGAGTGATGGTTTTGTTGATATCTCCAATCCACAAGACCACAGTCACAGCCCTCTTGCCACAATTTATACCCAAGTCAAAACTTAGATGCCTAGTCCCAGTCTCCTTCCTCCCCACTTGCAAAAATGAGAAAGTTTGTAATTTTACTGGAGGTCAGGTAGATGAACCAAAAAGTTTCATGGCATCGTGGCAAGGACGGTGGAGTAAGAAACAAGTCCTCAATGAACTCTGCCAAGAATTTGCAGTGTGAACTTCCTAACGTCACAACTCTTCCAGACTTCAATTTTCTAAACACGTTCAATGGAGCTATTATTACTTATATGGAGTTCACAGGGATGTTATAAACTGTTAGATTCAAAAACATATCAAATGGTTAGGTGCTATGCACTTTCAAGATACTTCTGCTACCAGTTTGGTAAATAACTAATGTGTGAAGGCTCCTATTCATTCTGTGGGCTATATATTAAGTGCTTAATTACAGCAGTTGCTAAAGTATTGGTGGAGAGCCAATGGGGGGGGGGAGCGTCATGGGGGTGGGCAAGAGGAAGGAATATGAAAATGAGAATGAGATGTTCCTTTGCTTCAAGGATCCCCTCTCCCAGGAGAGACAGAAGCGCTAAGTTTCAGGCAGAATGAGTCGAACACCAAAGCAAACGGACGAAGTGCTTCTGGAGGGAGCGCCCTTCTCCCACGCGTATGGCTGCCATTCCCACGCCGGCAGATACCGAACTCTTGGGAAGCCAGTGGAGTTACATGGATTTGGGAGAGTAAACTCTATTCACTACAGTTCTTCTTTTGATGTAAGTTGTATCCAGAGTTAGACTAGTTAAGCAAGATGGTTTTGCAGCTATACAGAGAACCGTACGGTCAGTAGGTCTGATTCAGAAAAAAAACACCCAAAACCCATTTCTTCTCAAGCAGAGATGAAAGTGATCAGCAACAAGCCCATCAGGGATGCACAAGGCACTATCTACCTGGTGGCTTGCAGCAACATTTTTGCAGGATGGACTCAGGCACCTGTGTGAACAACAACAACAAAATACAGAATGTGTTCAAAGACTGGGAAACCAGAGGGAACAAAGAAAGGCCATTTGGGAAAAGTGCTGCAGGTCTTTGCGAAATAGTCTGAGCTCTCCTTGGAGGCCCAGGGAAGATGGTAGACAAGGTGAATCTGGTCTTCTCCACTGCCTAGCACTCGCTGGGCCTCAACAGCATCTGCAGTCCTTGGGACTAACCCAAAGCTTCAGTGGAGAGAGTGGTGAAAGACCCCCCCCCCCCCCGCCTGGTGGGCCCACAAATACTTGTCACATCCCAGTCATTTCAGATCCTGGGCTCCTCACCATCTCCCAGTGATCAAAAGATGACTCCAAGCTCAGACATTTTGGTTGGGAACATCTGTTCCCTAACCTCCCTGAGTTTTCATTTGCTCCATTTCAACTTGTAATTTTGATCTGGTCTCTGAAGCTTGCCCTAAAGCTCCCTCTTGGGTGTGCTCAGGACCATTTATAGATGGAAGTCCTGTGCAGCTCTTGATTGTCTGTCACTCAAGCTCTTAGCAGGGACTGATAGGTCATAAATGTCTGCTGTGGGAATAAAGCTTAACACATATGTTGTCCTTTCCAGCATTCCTTCAGTTATTTTCAGGGAACACCCTTTTGTTCTAAAGTAGTACATCAGCTGGGACCCAGCCTTCCACACTGCTTTAGAAGCATGCCCTTTGGGTCTGTGTCATTCTCTTTCTCCTTCTCATGTACATTGCCTATTCCGCAGTCCTTGTCTCTAGAATAGCATCTAGAAAACTGGTAGTGGTTGTACATGCACACCAAAACCCCAGGCTTTTAATTCAGATTGAAAGGAAGAGCCTCAGTGTTTGCTGTATTAGATTCCTATGCCTACTCTAACAAATTATCACACACTTGGTGGCCGAAAGGTCAGAATCTACAATCAGGTTACTGAGCCAAAATCAAAGTATTAAGAGGGCTGCACACCCTTTGAAGGCTCAAGGGAAGAATCCTTTCCCTGTCTTCTCCAGCTTTTAGAACTGTGTTCCTTGCATTCCCTGGCTTTGGGCTCCTTACTCCATCTTCAAAGCCAGTAGTGTAACGTCATTGTTCAATGCCCTGTTTCCTTCTTCTGAGTCAAATCTCCTTTCACTTCCCTCTTACAAGGACACTTGTGATTGCATTTAAGGGCCACCTACTCTGGCCCCTGGCTGTTCCCTCCTCTTCCTACCTCTTCACCAGCACATTCAAGGGCTCACATTCACATGTGGACACGGACCCATGCCTCCCTTCTAAGCTCCATCCTCCCTCCCCTATAAAGAGCTGCCCCTCGGCCACCCTCAGGCCTAGGGTTAGTGTGGGGAAGTAGGTTTTACTTCCACAAATGGGCTAGAAAAATCTTAGGGCGGAAAGCTGCCACCACAGGGCAAAAACACTATCGAGATATTGTAATGGAATCACGAGTAACTCGTTATATCACCTGCAGGAAATTACTTTCCATCTGATGCCAATATCACAAAACCCACTTGCCCCCCAGACCCTTTGCTTCTTACACACACAAGTTAACGATTACTATCTGGTTTTCTCCACGTTCACGCGTGTAAGATCTTGTTTTCTTCACGTTCACCACACGGGTAATATCTTGTGAGCTCAATAAATACGGAGACGAAACTGCTGTTTGGGGCTCTTGTCTCCTCCTGGACATTAGTCTCTCTCATTTTCATTTCTTTTTTTTTTTTTAATTTTTTTTTTTAATGTTTATTTATTCTTGAGACAGAGACAGAGCGTGAACAGGGGAGGGGCAGAGAGAGAGGGAGACACAGAATCCGAAACAGGCTCCAGGCTCCAAGCTGTCAGCACAGAGCCCGACACGGGTCTAGAACCCACGAACTGTGAGATCATGACCTAAGCCAAAGTCTGACGCCTAACCAACTGAGCCACCCAGGTGCCCCTCTCATTTTCATTTCTGCATCCACTCTCTTGCTGGACAAGAGAGAACTTCAGACTCATAGTCTGCGACAGGTTAGTTCATCAGCAGCACTACTTGACAGGCAGACTAGAGAAAGGACTCCCTGATTCTCTGGTGAAGAGCTACTTTTAGTTGGGTTTTAAAATTGTCCACTCTGGCACACCTGGGTGGCTCAGTTGGTTGAGCGTCTCTTGATCTCAGCCCAGGTCATGATCTCACCAATGAGCCCCATGTTGGGCTCTGTGCTGATAACGTGGACCCTTCTTGGGATTCTCTCCCTTTCTCTCTCTCTCTCTCTCTCTCTCTCTCTCTCTCTCCCTCTCTCTCTCTCTCTCTCTTACTTTCTCTTTACCTCCCCTGCTCACATGCTCACCCTCTCTTTCTCTCTCAAAATAGACGTTTCAAAAATTGTCCACTCTACTGGGGACCTATATTTTCGGTTAAATGGTAAAATACCATTAAAATGTTTGAGAAGTATCAAATTGCCACAGAAAGTACTGAAAATTTACTCTTACTTTCTGTATTTAGTTCACCATGGACCAGTAGTACACAGGCCATACTTTGTGTACCACTAACTAGAAGATGAATGTGGGTGAACCAGTGTTCTGTGCTGTAATGGCAGGTATTTATTATTTGGTGTTTCCAGGGGACAAGAGTCTGTGCATGGCTTAGCTTGGTCTTCAGCTCAGGCTCTCACCAGGCTGTAATCAAGATGTCAACCAGGGCTGGGAGACTCATCTGAGGCTCAGGGTCCTCTTCCAAGCTCACTGGTTGGTGGCAGAATTCAGTTCTGTGAGGCTGCAGAACTAATGGCAACTTGCTTCTTCAAGGCCAGGAGGAAAATTTCTCATTAGGAAGGGCTCAGTCCCCTTTTTAAGGGATTTCACCTGATTAGGTCAGACCCACCCAGGACAGTCTCTCTCTTGATTGATAGGAATCTTGGGTACCGTCTTAGAATTCTTCCTACCACATTGGACTTAAAGTGGCACATCCTTTGTCTCTAGGATTCTTTCCCTCATGAAGAGAGGAAGGCCACAGTATGACCCTCAAAAGCTCAGGGCCCAGGGCAGGGGCCCCCCCATGACTCAGTTTCATAGGATTAGAATTGTGTCAGCAACCCCTTCACAAGTCCAGAAGCCAATGCAGAAAGACACTCCTCCCAAGGACTATTTGGTTGCTTTCCTTTCAATATTTCTTACTTCTCCATAATCACAGTAGTTGTTTATGGACAACACAGGATTTCTCACAGCTGTATGAAATCTGTATTTCATAATTCTGAAGTTGCCAATAGTTGGTTGCTTAGAGACAAACATTATCAATAAGAACTGCAGAGTTCTAATTCCATCTCTATCAGAGGCTGGGAATTCACTTGGGCTCCTTGTTTACATCACTGTGCCTTCCTAGAGATCACTGCAGGAGTAGCCTCTGAGCATCATTCTGATTCAATACATGGTAATATTGCTATACACACCATGGGTGTATGATGCAAAATGACTGGTTTATTAAACAGGCAGTTACACATTCAAGTGAATTTTGGCCTTCAATGTAATACTGTTAGAAGACCATACTCAGCGTGCTTGGGTGGCTCAGTCGGTTGGGCGTCCAGCTTCGGCTCAGGTTGTGATCTCATGGCTCATGAGTTTGAGCCCCATGTTGGGCTCTATGCTGACAGCTCAGAGCCTGGAGCCTATTTTGGATTCTGTGTCTCCCTCTCTCTCTGTTCCTTCCCTCCTTGCGCTCTCTTTCTGTCTCAAAAATAAATAAACATTGGGGTGCCTGGGTGGCTCAGTTGGTTAAGCATCTGACTTCAGCTCAGGTCACGATCTTGCGGTCTGTGAGTTCAAGCCCCGTGTCGGGCCCTAGGCTGATGGCTCGGAGCCTGGAGCCTGCTTCCAATTCTGTGTCTCCCTCTCTCTGCCCCTCCCCCATTCATGCTCTGTCTCTCTCTGTCTCAAAAATAAATAAACATTAAAAAAAATAAAAAAATAAAAAATAAACACTAAAAACAATTTTTTTTAATTATTAAAAAAAAAAGAAGATCATACTCTTACACTAATGAGGCTGCCATTGCACAAATCATTTTAGGAATTCCTCTTTGTGAAGAATCTCCAAAAGCCTGTGGCATACCCTATTTAATAATTCAGGGGTACCAAATCTTCATCCATTGATAGTGAATTTTATTTTGGGGAAGAACCATGTCATTTGGATCCAAAGGTCGTGATCAATTTGTCAGTGACCTGGCTGAATTATAAAAACAAGGTACATATAAAAGTCCTTTTTCCAAGTTGCTCAAACTGTTTGTCAATTCACTCCCAAAGTATTACGTGCAATGACCAAATTATTGTGACTAAGACCATAGCCCACCAAAGTGACTTTGAATAACTTATGACTATTTCTTTATAAATTATAAAGGGGCTATCACATACATATCTATGAAAGAGACAGTGGAAATATTGTGTAGGACTAATTGCCATTAAATTAAAGAAACTGAGGCTCACAAAATGTGTTTTCAAAAATCTCACAGCTGGTAAATGGTAGAACCAAGATTCAAGTTCAGATCCTCAAATCCCTAATCCAGAGATCTTACTATTAAACCAGCAAGGTAGTTATACAGTCTGTGTGTTCCCACTGTCCCCTACCATGCTCATGGCTGATCTTGCTAGTAGATGAAAGCACTCTTTCCTACTGAGCCAGATCCAGCTTTTTGGGGCACCAAACCAATGAATTGGTATTGATACTCAACTTATTTGTCTTTGTCCTTCTGCATTACCTACCCTGTTGAAGAGGACAGCACTCATTTGAATGTACAGTTTCTGGTATGTTTGTTTAAAAATTAGCTACATAATATGCCAGTTAATGTCTTTGGCTCTTGGTATTTGTTTCAGGCCTTAAAACCTTATATTTCTCTCTAGAGACCCTCAAGAATTGCACCAGCCCACCAACACAAATGAACAGATCTATGAAAATCTTGTTTCCCCAAGTTGTCTATATCTCCAGTTGGCTTACTAAAGAGCCACAGTCCAACGTGAAATCAATACCATCTGAAATGAAGCAACTTCCTGGCTTTCGACAATTTTAGGCTGTGTCTATTTCCATGTGTACCCATTTGTTTAAATTAGGTTGTTTTGTTTTTAAATTTGGGCTTAGTAAAGCAATCTGATAGCTTTGTTGATGGTCTTAGGTCTCAATTAATGCTGATTTGCCTTTTCCAACTGCCAACTAGTTATTGACTTTACGCTTTTAACAAATGAGAGTTTTTCAAAGGGTTCCTGGGGACTCCTGCATCAGAACCATCTGGAGGATTTTTTAGTACCTAGATATTGTCTGGTGTCTGATGGCATTTCTTTTTAATTTTTTTTAACGTTTATTTATTTTTGAGACAGAGAGAGACAGAGCATGAACGGGGGAGGGTCAGAGAGAGAGGGAGACAAAGAATCTGAAACAGGCTCCAGGCTCTGAGCAGTCAGCACAGAGCCCGACGCGGGGCTCGAACTCACGGACCGCGAGATCATGACCTGAGCCGAAGGTGGACGCTTAACCGACTAAGCCACCCAGGCGACCCTCTGATGGCATTTCTTAGGAATATGAATTTTAAACAAGTTCCCTGGATGACTTAAGATTATTTAACAACCACTGCAATGTAGACAATTATGAAAGACTGATGCTCTTTCCAAGGGAAAATTTATATCTACATCTACATCTGTGTATTTAATTCTTTAAAGCTAGTGAATAGTGAAGAGCTGTGGACACAACAAAGGGTAAAAGAATTAAATTGCTCAGAATACAGGACACAGGGGAAAAAAGCATTGGAGAATTTGAAGATAGGTCAATATAAATGATCCAAAGAGAAGCACAGAGAAACTTTAAAAATATTAAAAACAAAAATATTAGAAACTCAGGGGACTATATCAAATAGTCTTACATGCATAGAATTGGAGTCCCAGAAAGCAAGGAGAGAGAAAACTGGGCAAAAGAAATATTTGAAGATAAAACAGTCAGGAATTTTCTAAACTGATAAAAGACATGAAACCGCATATGCAAGAAACTCACCAAACTGCAAACAGGATGAATAGAAAGAAGATTGCTCCCAGGCACATTATAGTCACTAAAAATCAAAGATAGAAGACAAATTCTTTAAAAATAGCCAGAGGGGAATCCAGGGTGGCAGTGCCGAAGCTGCTGCTCTTACTGTTGCTCCAAAGTGAGCTAAGGACCGAACCCCTCATCATGTTGAAGCCGAGCTGGGCCACTCAGGCCCTCAGGAAGCCTAAGACCAGCAGCATGATTCAGACTATCATGTGGGCAGCCCAGACCATGTCCAGGTTCCCCGGGAGGCCCCATTCTAAGTGAGCGAGGCGTCTTCATCAACCAGTTCTGCAAGAAGTTCAATGAGAAAGCAAAGGGCATCAGGGCACCTGGGTGGCTGAGTCACTTAAAAATCTGACTTAGCTCAGGTCATGATCTCACAGCTTGTGGGTTCAAGCCCCACGCTGGGCTCTGTGCTGACAGCTCGGAGTCTGGAACCTGCTTCAGATTCTGTGTCTCCCTCTCTGCTCCTCCCCCACTCACACTGTGTCTCACTCTCCTTCAAAAATAAATAAACATTAAAAAAAGAAGAAGAAGAAGAAGACAAAGGACATCAAAGAAGGCATTCCTGAGGCACCTAAGTGGCTTAGTTGGTTGAGCATCGGACTTTGGCTCAGGTCATGATCTCACAGTTTGTGAGTTTAAGCCCTGCATCAGGCTCTGTGCTGTCAGCACAGAGCCAGCTTCAGATATTCTGTCTCCCTCTCTCTCTGCCCCTTCCCTGATCATGCTCACTCTCTCTCTCTCTTTCTGAAAAACAAATAAACATTAAAAAAAGAAGAAGATATTCCTTTGCCCACCAAGAGTTTTGTGAAGCCTGACAGGACATGTGAAATCAAAATTGGATAACTCACTGTTTCCTATTTTCTGAAGGCAGCTGCTGGGATTGAGAAGGGGGGCCTGGCAGACAGGGAAGAAGGTGCCAGGCTTGGTGTATGTGTATGAGATCGCCTGAGTTAAAGCACAGGATGATGCCTTTGCCTTGCAGGATGTGCCCCTGTTGTCTATTGTTCACTGGCTCTTCCCATTCCCTGGGCCTTCGTGTGGCAAAGGACCTCAGTTCAGGAGAGTTGGCAGCTTTCCAGAAGAAGTGGGCCACATTCCTGGCTGCTCAGAAAGCAGCAGATTTTGGCAGCCCAAGTGGAAGCTGCCAAGAAGTGACCCCTGCCCCTCACACTCCAGGATTTTGAAGGAAGAAGCTAGAAAGGAAGCCAGTTGGAAAAGCTGTGCCAAAGGGGAGGAAGGGAGGTAACACTGACCTGATTATTATTTCCCTGACTTTAAATTATATATTTTTACATGTATGGCAATATCAAGGGATCAGGCCTCTGTCATACCCCCTCCCCAAAAAAAGCCAGAGGAGAAAAAGAGACACTCTATTTGGGTGGGGGAATTGGGAGGAGAAACACAGATGACAACTGACTTACACACAGAAATAATAGAATCTGGAAGATAATGGAATACCACTGTTAAAGTGGCAAATGAAAAAAAATAACAAATAAGATGATTACAAATAACAAAAAAAGCAAATAATAAATAACAAAAAAAATTTTTAATATCAACCTAGAATTATACATCCTATGAAAATATACTTCAGAAAAAGGGAGGAAATAAAGACATTTTCAAACAAACAAGATCTGACAGAATGTGTTATTAACAGATCTTACGTATTATAAATGGGCCATTTTGTTTACATCACTACAGTAACTAGAGATTTTTGTGAATTAAAGGGAAGTTATGCCAAATGGAAGCCTGAATCTACAGGAAGGAATGGAAAGTACTGGAAAAAAGTAAATATGTGGGTAAATAGAAAAGACTATCTTTCATTTTTTGAATCTTTAAAAGATGTTTGAATGTTTAGATAAAAATAATAGCAAGCCTTGTGGGATTTATATGTAAAACACATAAAAAAATGGTGCTAAGGAACGAAGGGGTAAAATGGAATAAAAGTGTTTTAGGGGTATGACTTCATCCATGAAGCGCCATAATATTTATTTAATATAGACAAGGATATATTAAAGTTGCATATTGAGGTCACTAGAGCCACCATTCAAAAAATAATAAAGGCATAGTAAGAGCTAGTAGAGGGGATAAAATATTATTATAAAAATAATAATCAGTCTAAGAGAAGGCAAGAAAGAAGAAATAAGGAATATGTGAGACAAATAGAAAGATGACTTATCTCTGCTGATGTGAACTTTTTTTTTTAATTTTTTTTTCAACGTTTTTAATTTATTTTTGGGACAGAGAGAGACAGAGCATGAACGGGGAAGGGGCAGAGAGAGAGGGAGACACAGAATTGGAAACAGGCTCCAGGCTCCGAGCCATCAGCCCAGAGCCTGACGCGGGGCTCGAACTCACAGACCGCGAGATCGTGACCTGGCTGAAGTCGGACGGTTAACCGACTGCGCCACCCAGGCGCCCCTGCTGATGTGAACTTTGATCACCTGGCTGGGGTCGTGTTTGTCAGGTTTCTGCACTGCAAGCTTACTCTCTTCTTCCCACATTCCATCCTGGACTCTTTGAAAGGAAGTCATCATATGTACTCCACACTTAAGGGGTAAGGAGTTATGTTCCATCTCCTTGAGTGTGGAGTATCCACACAAATTATTTTGAATTCTTCTGCAGGGAAAATTTGTCTCTTTTCCCCCATTTATTTTTCAATCATTTATTCATATTAGTATGGATTCATAGGTCTTTATTTACACTTTAGGTTATAATCTGATACTAAGATTTGTTTTATTGTTAATACTGTTCTAGCTTTGGTCGCTGGGAGCCTTTTCAATTGGTTCCTGGCTCCCTTTAACATACCCCTCACCTTTTTTTGTTTGTTGGTTTGTTTTAGCACTCGCTTATTTTCTGACACTATAGACCCCTCTTCTATATTACCTGCCCAGGGCTAGAAGCCTTCCAAGGAGCCATGGTTCCTTCCATTGGAGAAAGGTTATAGAAACCAAGATCTGGGTGGTGGGTGTGCTTGTTGCTATTGGGATGTTGTTGCTTCTAAGCCCTCTCAGCTGACAGAGCAAGGAAATGTATGTAGCATGCAGTATACTAACCTGTGTATTTATACACAGCTGCAAATTTTCTACATGTAATCCATGTGTCCCTATATTAAGCTAAACATGAATTCATACTGATGTCTTCAATTCTCATCCAGTATCACATGGATCATTCTAACCTTGCCTCCTTAAAAGCACCTCTTTTAAAATCTCATTTCCTGTTCTGGTCCCTTCCTCCATCTTTCCCCTCAATTATTCCATTTAGAGATGTTTTACCTTATACAGTTGCTCAATAAAGTCACTCTCTAGCCCTGAAAAGTCTGCTTAGACATTTAACATGTGGAAGATCTACACAGCAATACATCCAACAAGTGCTGTGTAAGCTTTTGGCTCTACCATTTCCCTTCTGAGTAAGTCTTTAGAGGTATAATTTAATTGCTCGGTACCTCTAGTTGTCCGACCTATAAAAGGGCATAATATTTGACCTGTTCTCTCAGTAATTTGTTGTGAGGACCAAATATATAATGGGGTAAAAATAACTTTATAAAATAAAAAGCACTGAGAACAGACATAGAATTAGAGTGACTTTGGCCAAGCTCCTAACACCATATCTGACACCATGAGGAAGAAACAGGCACCATCTTATTTAATCCTCAAAATGGGATACCTTTTATCATCCCATTTTACTAATAAGGAAACTGAAAAAATTAAGCACTTAGTAGTGCTAGTGATAATAAATAATTAGCACTTCCTGAGGACTACTGTTCCAAGTGCTTTACATGTATTAATTCATCCCATCTTTAAAAAAAATTGTTTATTTATTTATTTTGAGAGAGAGAGTGTGTGCTGGGGGTAGGAGCAGAGAGAGACAGAGAATCCCAAGCAGGCTCTGCACCACCAGCATGGAGCCCGACACAGGGCTTGAATTCATGAACTGAGATTTTGACCTGAGCCGAAATCAAGAGTTGGACAACAACTCAGTTAACCATACGAGCTACCCAGCCATCCCTAATTCATTTAATCTTCACAACAACCTGAGAAAGCAATTTTCTATTAGCTACATTTTACAGAAGAAGAAACTGAGGCCCAGAAAGGATTCCACAACTAGTAACTTACAGGGTTGACATTCGAACCCAGTTCTTTCTCTCTCTCTCTCTCTCTCTCTCCCTCTCCCACTTTTTTCCAGGTGTCTCTTAACTAGCAAATGAAAATGCCTCTACCATTGCTCATTCTTTTGACAAAAATTTGAGAACCTACTATGTGCTGTTCATTGGCTTAGGCACTGCTGATCCAGTACTAAATAACACAAAACTCAGGCTTTTGTGATGCTTCTATTACACAAATATAAGGCACTGTTATTGTGTGAACATGGAAAAAATTATGTTTCTACTTAGAGTAGCCTCGTTCATTTATGGTCACTTTTGAGAAGACATTTTGTCCTCAAGGCTTTATGCCAATAGTATTGTATGGAGCACAGTATGGTTTTTACTTGATTTGCTGTCTTATCTCAGAAGTCAGGAAATGGTGACTGCAGGTGGTGACTGCAGGTGACTCCTCAAGAACTGGAGTTGTTCTATCCACAATTACACATCTTTTTCTTACTTTTACAGCACCTCTCAGCCTTTTCAACCTCAACTGTCCTCAGTGGCACTGCTTTTAGCACCTCCTCACTGAGAAGAGTTGGTCTCCAGGACTCCCTAATCAATATATACTTGTCCAGGGGTGCCTGGGTGGCTCTGTTGGTTGAGCCTCTGACTCTTGACCTCAGCTCAGGTCATGATCTCATAATGGTGAAATTGGGCTCCACGCTGGGCTTGGAACCTGCTTCCGACTCTTTCCCTCTCCCTCTCCCTCTGCTCCTCCCCCTGCTCACGCATGTGTGTGTGTGTGTGTGTGTGTGTGTGTGTGCTGTCTCTCTGTCAAAAAAAAAATCCATCAGTAAAAGAAAAAGAAGTTTAAAAATATATATTAATATATTTAACATAATATATAAATATTTAATATATAAATATATATATTTATATATACATATATATTTATCCAGCCAAGCTGGGGCTAAACATAACACAAGACTCTGTTGTGACTGGATGTGATGCTCAGAACTGCTGCTGGATGAAGCCAACACAGAAATGGGGAAATCCAGAAAGCCACAGAGAAGTGGGGCCAGCACCCCTGTGTACATTCGGTGGAGCTTGCCTAGTTTAGGGCTTGTTATGCAGAGCATGAATCCCCTCAGGGCTATGCTGTCCTCAGTTGGGTCTGTGGTTACTTGCAGCTAAAAGCATCCTCACCAAGACAGCATCGCAAAGGCCTCTTTGTTATTAAGAACTTGTATGCCTGGGAATCTTCGCTATAAACCACCCCATTTCCCAGAGGTACTAGCCAAGGAATTCTCCCACAAACCAATGAAATTCTCAGTCTTTGTGGTCAAATGCCCTCTGTCTGCCCTCTTCTTTTCCTTAGCTTTATTCCCTTAGACAACTACTCAAAGACACTTGGTACATTGAAATCACTCTAGCATTACCAAAAGCTATGTGATGCTGATTGGAGACACTTGAAGAGAAATAATGCTTTGAACCAAAGCATGTTTCCTAGTGTTATTGAACAAAACAAAAATAGGACCTACTTAGCCATATACCCCCACTGTGTTATTCATCGTGTGGCAGCTTTGGTGAGTGCCAAAGTGCTTTGGGGGCCTCCTGAGCGCGTCTTTCCTTCCCATTCCTTTCCTTGATTGCATTCAAAAGAACTAAAAACAAACAAGGCATTTAATTACTAAGGGTTATTCATTATTTTGTTCAAAGCCTAAAAGCTTGAAAGAGTCAGAACAATTCATTTTCTGAATTCACTCATCACAGTTTCTAAAACTGCCAACGTGAGCCAATCTTTAGTACTTGTGGAGAATGTTCTTTCACGGTAGTGAAAGAGCCGTAGTACCCTTGGACCAGTGTCATGAGATGAGCCTGTAGGCTGGGTCCAACAATTAAGTCTTTTTCAAAAGATGTGCAGATAAGACTGCTTGGGAGTTTGGAAGCAACTTTACTCTAGGAAGGCGGGACGGTTCCAAATTAGCATAATGTTGAAATTTCCTTTGCCTACAATAGAAAGATGATGTCCCTTGCTTTGTCAATTCCATAAATTGTCTTTATTCACTTTTGTCATAGTAGGTCCAGAAAAGTACAGAGAATAATAGAACCAGCAGTTATAAAATAACTATACTGATTTAACAAATGTAATATTTTGCCATATTTGTGTCATATATCAATATAATGATGGTATCTCTATTTGACCCATGGAATAAATTGTTAAGTTAAACCAACAGTCCCATTTCTATTTCTCTCTTTAAGGAACACTTAAAAATAAACCTTTCACTTCTGAGCCTTTTGCAATCATGATTTCAAAACAGAAGAGACAGGTTCCAGAAAAGACTGTAAATATTTCCAATAGGACTTCAGTGAGCTTTGCTGCTGCCTGGAGGTGGGCTACGGCTGGCAAGGGAGTCTGTGTGAACATTAATATAGGACACTGAGGAAAGATAAATGTCCTGTAAGCAGGAGAATGGCTAGATCTGAAGGTCATGAGCTTTAGGGAGATGGAATATCTAAAGTCACTTTTACTTTATTGATTTCCTTTAATGCAAACATATTCTGAGACTTCATTTTATAAATGTCTTCATTTAAAATAAAATCAATATGCAATTTGAATTGCAGAAGTTTAGAAACTACGTTCCTATCTGTCCCCCTATTTAGTTAACACACACTGTCACATCTAACCATTATGGGGCTTGAATGACTTTCCTTTCCTCCAAATAAGAACATAATAAAGTTTCTCCTCAGCTCCCATGCCAGCCATATTGTCCTGGAATTTCTTTTTAGAGTGGTTACAGATTTTTGTAGCTTTTCCCTGGTTTACAACCCTCTTAGAATAAAAGCAGAGTTCGAAACAGGGTTAAACACAATATGTTGACAGATACAGACCTACTTAACAAGAGCTGTCTCAGGAGCAGTCTACATTCGCAGGCAAGAAGAAAACAATCACTTGTTGATCTCACTTTAAAGAAAAATCATGCTTTTTCCCCTCTTAATGTTTAAGCATCATATCTTGGTCAAGCTTTAAAAATAAAAAATCAAGCTCTGGAAATAGATAGTCGTGCCAGTTACACAACATTGTGTATGTACTTAATGCCACCGTATCGTACACTTGAATATGATTAAAATGGTAAATGTTATGTATGTTTTACAACAATAACAACTTTGTAAATTAGGAATCATAAAACATTTAAAGAATAGTTGGATAGTAGGTCAAATAAAGTGTAAAAAACTAGCCTTTTTCATGACTTCTGGGCAAACAGAAAGACTTTCCAAGTTGACAAGATACAAGTTCAGGTAGAGTTTACAAGCATCAGCTGTAGTTCTATTTCTTACACATTCTGTGGGTTGAAGTCCATTCATGCTTTTGGGTTTCTAAACCAGGAAAAGAGCAGCATATCTTACAATTAAAACTATAAGTAACTCCAAATTCAAAATACGGTTTTATTCGGCTTTTGGACAGCACCCTCTCTGCTGTTTTCTCCCTATCTGGACAGCCCCAGTCACAGTCATCCGGTCACCCAAGTTCCTTTGGCATTACTTGACATGTTAAAAATTACAGTTTTAGGGGAGCCTGGGTGGCTCAGTCGGTTAAGCATCCGACTTCGGCTCAGGTCATGATCTCACAGTTCATGAGTTCGAGCCCCATGTCGGGCTCTGGGCTGACAGCTCAGAGCCTGGAGCCTGCTTCAGATTCTGTGTCTCCCTCTCTGTCCCTCCCCTGTTCACACTCTGTCTCTCTGTCTCTTAAAAATAAATAAACATGAAAAAAATTTTTAATTACAGTTTTAATCTGTGTTAGGTCATACTTGTTTGCTTTGTTATGTTTCTTCTATGGGCACCTTGTGTAGATCGGTTTACCGTGGAAAAGCCCTAACAAAGCTGTGTATGGATTTTGTTAAACACTTAGCATCTGTTTCCCAAAATCCACTAGTAAAGGACTTGAGAAAGGTAATAAGGTGACCCGGTTCATTTTATTCTAATGACCTGTCGCCTGGGAAATGTGCACCTTGTGTGCGCCAGAAATATGTGACAATAACCAAATAGAAAAACAAGCCTTTAGAATTTCTCCCTGACATGGCCTTAGTTTACAACCAGCCAGTATATGATGAAAGTTTATGCTCCTTTTCCACATAAGTTATTTTTCCAACTGAAAATTGTTCCCAGCTGTCCTGACCCAGCTGTGTTGGCAGCCCGTGCTGTGAGGGCCATTTTACAGGTGATGAAGCCCGCGGACAATAAAGTTTACACAACTTGTATACAGCTGGCCTCCAATACAATGTTGGACTTCTAACACCACCCCCACCCCCACTCCCCAAAAAAGGCAGTGGTTTCCTGACACTTCACTTGGGGCACAGTTAAAAGTGGATTTCAGTGCTACAGGCCCAAAGTTATGCAGGCCCTGGGTTTACGAAGCAAGAGTAAGATAAATTACCTAGCTTTCCCCTTCTCCTCCAGAAATCAGTCTGCCTTCACTAAAAAATAGCTCCAGACCAGTAAGAAAATAATCAGAAATTGTCTCTGGGATTTGGCTCCCAGAAGAGGTAAGTCACGATATCCAAATGTACCCACTGAGTTGTCATTCACCTTTAGCTTTACACTGTCCTGTTCTAGACCGTACCAACTTCACTCTTTCCTTCACATTTAAATGAAAGGTCATTTTTCCGATGGAGAAGTGGGTGGTAAAATTAGAGTAATATTATGTCTCATCAGGAAGCCATAGAATAACCAAAGCAGTCGGTGATAGGGTGGCTACATGCCCAGGTTTCCTTGGATAGTGCCAGACAGTCTAACATATATCAGATGCTTCATTTGAAAACAATTTTTTAATGTTAATTTTTGAGGGTGGGGGAGGGATGAGAGAGAGGGAGACCTAGAATCCGAAGCAGGCTCCAAGCTCTGAGCTGTCAGCACAGAGCCTGGTGTGATGCGAGGCTCGAACCCATGAACTGCAAGATCATGACTTGAGCTGAAGTCGGATGCTTAACTATCTGAGCCACCCAGGCACCCCAGATGCTTCATTTTAAAACACATTATTAACAATACTGGAATTAAACACACTGGATGGGCTCAGTAGACCCACATTGGGCATTCTCAGCCTTTGCCAGTCTTTTCTTAATTTTTAAAAATTTCTTTAATGTTTTATTTAGTTTTGAGAGAGAGAGAGACAGAGCATGAGCGGAGGAGGAGTAGAGAGAAAGAGAGGGGGAGACACAGAATCCAAAGCAGGCTCCAGGCTCTGAGCTATCAGCACGGGGCCTGATGTGGGACTTGAACTCATGAACTGTGAGATCATGACCTGAGCCAAAATTGGATGATTAACCGACTGAGCCACCCAGGCACCCCAGCCTCTTCCAGTCTTGAACAGTAGTGTTGAGCCACAAGTGTGATAAACTGAGTTCTCACTTTTTCTCCTGGTAAAGTCTGAAAGATGACGGCAGTACTCTTTTCTCTTTCCCTAACCGTTTCCTGACAAGGTGCAACTTACATCCCCTTTGAAGGACAGCATGGTAAAATGCAGTGTGCTCAGCCACCAGTTCTTAGGGACTCCGTGGTGGTGAGTGATCCAGCTGCTCACCAGCCCTCACCAGTCCTCCTGCCGTGGGCTGAGAGGTCCATGAAGATGCCAGGCCACACAGCAGCAGGGTCAGCGGGAAATGTGCAAAAGCACAGGACAGCTGTAAGTGACACGCATGCAGGAAATGGAAACTGACCAGCCCCGTCATAGAGCATAGACTGTAGCTTGAATACTCTTGCTTACAGTAGTTTTGTCATTACTATACAGTGACTCTACAACCATTATTTATTACGTTGTTGGATAACATCTTTTCCTTTTGCAATAAACTCTTTGGGCAGCAATCAGCTTGAAAAGATCAAAGTACATATTTAGGGAAAAATTAAAACATTAACGTTGGAGAGAAATGAATAACTTGAATAAAATACTGACATCTTGATTCTACTGTGGGGATATCATCATGATATCACTGGCCACATGAAAACCAGCAAACACAATTTTGCTGAAGAAACATCAGCTTTTACCTCAAAAGTTAATTGAATAAGTAGATGATGTGTAAAGATGGCAACCTAACACAGGCAGTGCACAGGTGTGTTTGCGTATCAGTCTGCAAACCTTAGCTTTTATTGAGATGCAACGACTGTTCTTCTAAACTCATTTCAGTCATTTTCAATCCTAATGTGCCTGACTGAAAAATGGAGTAGTATCTGCTAATGCCTTTAGCAGAAGTCGCACTACGTAAATAGTAAAATGACCCAAGCTTTGTATCAGTCATTAGCTACCTCACATGAGAAATCTGTTAATTCCAATGATGATTCATTTTATAAATAAATAAATAAAACCTAATTCAGAGAATAAAATTAAACCTTTGGAAAGTTCATTCTGTCATGGGTGAAAAATCTGACATTATTCTGATTGCTATTCTAAATCCAGGTTAAAAGTTCATTATTGAAGGGAAACTTTGTTTTTGAGGTGACAAATTTTGATGGCTAGAATCCTGGTAGAAACAGTATTCTTGCTAACGTAAGAACCCGTGGAACCCAATGTACTTCGACTAGGTAGTGGAACATATAGGATTAGTGCTTTGGTCCAAACAGGCTGTGGTGGTCAACCAATGGAAATGGAAGCTAAGTTGACAAATTTTACACACACACACACACACACACACACACACAGTAACCAGATCACAAAATTCTCCTTTGTGTCTACCAAATGACAGAATATCCGAGTCTTTGTGATAAATGATTTTCATAAAATCACCCTAAGTGTCTTACAATGCTCTGAATTTGGGGCTGCATTTTGTTCAAAATCATTGGGAAGTCTTCAAAGTATTGAGTGAATGGAAATTTTTTTTTTTAATTCAGCTTTTGAGCTTGAAGCTTTTGGAGCACTGTAATTATTGAAAACCAAGACAAATAAGCAGGACAGCTACATAATTTGTAGGACCTAGCGCAAAAAAGAAAATGCCTGTTAAAAAATTAAGAATTTTAGGGGGTGCCTCGATGGTTTAGTTGGTTAAGCGTCCAACTTCAGCTCAGGTCATGATCTCGCGGTTCGTGGGTTTGGGCCCCATGTCAGGCTCTGTGCTGACAGCTCAGAGCCTGGAGCCTGTTTCAGATTCTGTGTCTCCCTCTCTCTCTGCCCCTCCCCTGTTTTCATTCTGTCTCTCTCTCTCCCTCTCTCATACATAAACATTAAAAAATTTAATAAAAAATTAAGAATTTTAGGATGGCAACAGCAGAACAGTAAACCAAGTGTGGAGCCCTTCTAAGGACTGGCTTCTGTGTGACTGCACAAGTCATAAGGCCATGAAACCAGCTCTCCATACAGGAAGACACTGAAATATAGCCTGCAAAAGTGGGGTGGGGGCCACAATGAGTGCTCTAATGAAGTATTTTGAAATTCTATAATTGTGCACTGGATGATCTCAACCTATGAGAAGAATATTTTGATGGAGCTCCTATTTTTATTTGGATAAATTTAAATTCTGTCCCAGAATAGAATGCAATTGAGAAGGCCTACAATTTTGAATCATCTAAATTTGGTTAACCATTCAAAAGAATCATAGAGACAACTTACTCAACAAGTTGCATCATAAAAATATTTGTCAAAAAAGAAGGAACTCTGAATAAAGGCCAAAATTACCTGAGAAAATATTCAGATTGAATTATTTACACTTTTCAATATTTTAAAAAGTTAGAATTGATAATAGCCTTTGTTTAGCAGAATTGCTCTTGGCTTACCAGGCACTTTAACAGCTGTAAAGAAAATATTTTCCCAATTAAATACATTATGATCTACAGAGAAGCCAATGTAAATATCAGCAATTTCAAATTCCTTAAGCCACAAATGCAGACAATTTTGTAGAAAAAGTTAAAAATAATAAAGCTTTAAAAATACACTCTGCAAAGAAAATACCATGACAGTTAGGCTAAGAATTGATTAAAGTACCTAAATACATACCAAGAATAATTATTCTGCTGAAAATAAAATTTTTAAAAATTTTTATTTTTAAGTAATTGCTCCTCCCAATGTGGGGCTCGAACCCGAGACCCCAAGATCAAGAATTGCACGCTCCACCACCTGAACCAGCCAGGTGCCCTCTGCTGAAAAATCTTTCAGTGTTCAGATCAATATAGAGAAAATATAGAGAAAATTTGCTTTAATGTACACAGATACATGTTCTTTCATTTCTTCAAAAGAACTTTGAATTTGAGAAGAGTCCCTAAATAGAATCAATAGGTCCACCAATGTAAGAAACCAATCTGTTGAGGGGTGCCTAGGTGGCTCAGTCAATTAAGCCTCTGACTTTGGCTCAGGTCATGATCTCACAGCTCGTGCGTTTGAGCCCCATGTCGGGCTCTGTGCTGACAGCTTGGAGCCTGAAGCCTGCTTTGGATTCTGTCTTGCTCTGTCTCTCCCTCTCTCTCAAAAATAAATAAACATTTAAAAAAAAGAAAAGAAACCAATCTGTCGGTCAGTAAGTAAGTCTTTCAGAAAAGTTATTCTAATTGTTTTTATGCTCCCCCTTTGCTTCCAAAGCCTTGATTTGATGACATAATGCCATTACCCCAGTTGTGATAATAATGGCCACCACGTATTAAGCATTGGGGGGAAGCCGAGGCTTTGTAGGCATTACCTAATCTGAACTATAAAACAAGCCTGTGACAGGTAGTGTGGGATCAACCAACTTAACCGCGGAGGAAACTGTGCCTTAAGGTGGTTCAGCCACTTCTGTAAGGTCGCGCAGCTGGGAAAAGATCTGAGCTCTGGCCTCCTCCGACTCACGGACCGTCCATGACCAGCCATCCCTCAGATGAGTTCACCACAGATTCTGATTTAAGAGGACAATTGCCCAGTGAGTTTCTAGGAATGAACCCAGATCTCTGATGTAATTGTCAAAATGCTGCTGCCTCTAATCATGACTAATTTGTGGAGCTCATCCCTGCTGATTAGTTCATATCTTCACTTTCTGGCACTGTTAATAAGGAATAACAGAAAAGGCCACTCAGTCTCCAACATTTGTTAATCACCAACTATATCTGTGCAAGGCCCTGTGAGGAACCAAAGGGAAATCAGAGCTGGCTCCTGCCCCCTAGACCTTTCCCTCAAGCCAGGAGAGGGGTGACATGTGCCATTTAAGTCCCCTGGGGGGACAGGCCTTCACATGGCTCAATCCTACAGGGGCTCTCCTCTCTCATTCTTGGACCCTCCAGGGCACTGACCTGGCTTCTGCTCTTCTTCCTCCTCCACACTGAGTGGGCCACAGCTGTCCGTAAGCTCCTGGTTTGGAAAGAGGCAGAGAAAGAGGGAGACGGAGACAGAGACCGAGAGTAGCAGAAGACAGTGACCAGCAGGGTTGGGCTCACCCTTTCCCAGCTTGGAGGAGTGTGAGCACTGGTACGTTTGTCACAGATGTGAAAGTTTCTAGATCCGTCTCTACTGTGTGTTAGCGGAAACACTTCCCCCAAAATACCCAGCATGGATGTCAGAGAAAGACAAAAAAGTGTTTATCGAGTTTTCTGGCAGAAAAATCCCCCTAATTTATGAAAATTCTTCATGTTATCATTTCACCATTATTGTGTGCAGTGAGCTGTACCTTTATTGAAAAACAAAGGCCAAAAGTTGCTTAGACAACTGGCCAAAAATCTGTTCCAAAGAGGCTTAACAAATTGCGAAAAACCATGACAATGCATTTCAGTTGTCTACCCCCAAATTTACAGTATTGCACCAAATAGATGTGCTTTACCTTAACATATGTGATCTTTCCCTTCTAACAGGGGACATGATATGATGCTTATAGACCAAAGCATACTAATCAAGTTTAGATATGATCTGGATCTTAATCCACATCCACTGAGGACTTAGAACCATATTGTGCTACTTTATCTCTGAGCGGCTGTGCAGAGAGAAAAGGCATAAAATGGAATCTTTCTAGCTGGCGACTCGGTAACTCGGTATCTCTTCTGTGGTATCCCCCATGGGCCTTACCTCGGCGTCAGGCTTCCAGCTATGACTAAACAAATACAATTACTATATGATAGCACTGATACCAACCCGTCCTTGGCAGGCTGAGAGGGAGTTCTTGAAAAATTGTTAAAAGTCGGCCTCCAAAACCTGCTTTACGGTAATCCTGACAGAGGGCCGGAATGTACAAGAGGTGGTTCTTTTGTGGGGAAGGCAAAGAGAATTTTCAGAAATTCCCTTTCACAGCTATAAAGGAGATTAAGATCTGTTGCTTTTTTCTCTCCCAAATTAGCTCTTCCTGAAAATGTAAACAGATCTCCTTCAATGGCTTAAAACAAAAAAGGAAGCAGCTTTTTCTGGAGTTATCAAGCCATTCACATATGCCTGGGTCTAATGTGGCTCACATGTGGGGAGGGAGAAAAACCTAGGACCGTCCCCTCTTCTGATGTCCCCTTCCCCAGAGCCACAGTAATAGTGAGAACAGTGGATGCTGTGAGGCACCCCCCAGATCCCCCAGCAGAGCTGGGTGACTGGTAGCTGGTGAAGGCTCACAGCGGGGGGCCTGTCCTTGGGCCTCGCCTTTGGCTTAAAGGGAGCCACCCGCCCAAGGCTATCCCTTCCCTGAGGGCAGCCCACGTACGGGACCGGCTGATGCAGGGATGCAAGGCCTGGCCACCCCAGCCCTCTGGGGCTGGCACCTCGTGTTACAACTGCACGGTAGTTCAATCTCTCTCCCTGCCCAGCCCTGTGTCCCGGCTAGCTCATCTGTGTGACACCCGGAGCACTCTCCATAAACCACCTGCACGCAGACCTCCACCTCAGGCTTCCTGGGGAACCTGACCCGAGACACGGGCCACGGACGGAGCGCCTGTGACGAACCCATCAGGCACTTCATACGCTTTGTGTCTAACCCATGCAGCACCTCTCCCAAGGGGGGGTTATTAGCCTCATTCTATAGGTGATAAACCCAAGGCTCAGGGATACAGTGTGTGTGCCCTGCCTATAATCACATAGCAAGTGAGCCACAACTCAACATTTACAGGCAGCACTTCAGCCTTAAAGTCCACACCACTTACTACACGCATGATACCATACGAGGCTCCAATGGTTCCGATTATATTTTTATGGAGTGTAACTTTCATTAAAATAAAAACTATACTTTAAAGATGGAGAAAATAAATAAGAATAAGTAATGTGCAGAGTTTAGTTAATAGCCTTGCACTAATCTCAGCTCCCTGGCTTTGAGGACAGACTATGGTTATATAAGGCATTGTCATTGGGGATGCTGGGTGACAGGTATAGAGGAACACACACACCGTACTATTTCTTTTTTTAAAAAAATTGTTTACTTATTTATTTATTTTGAGAGAGAGAGTGTGAGTCTAAAACTATTTCAAAATAATATGCATTAAGATTTCTTTATTATTATTATTATTATTATTTATTATTTTTTTTTTTTTTTTGAGAAAGAGAGAGAAACAGTAGACAAGCAGTAGAGGGCAGAGAGCAAGGGAGACACAGGATCTGAAGCAGGCTCCAGGCTCCGAGCAGGCTCCCACAGGTACAGAGCCGGACACAGGACTGGAACTCATGAACCACAAGATCATGACCGGAGCCGAAGTCAGGGCTTAACCGACTGAGCCACCCAGCGCCCACATGTTTAAAGATTTCTAAAGCAAAAAACTAATGAGACGTAAGAGATTCTGATGTCTTAAGAAAAATGCTCCTCGAAGGAGGGAATTCAAAAGGTATTTCACAATAATTGCTCAAGAGTAATATTAATCAGCTATAAATAAGAAGTTAATCTAAATACTCTCCTATGATCTACTGAGGGTTGAGAGTCTTTTTCACCTTTAAACTAATGATGTGAGATTAGGGTGGGCCCTAAGATTCTTTCCTAATTGTGGCTTCAAATAAAACAACACACTAGACAATAAAGCCTCTCCCCTTAGGGGCCCCTGGGTGGCTCAGTCACTTGAGCCTCCAACTTCGGCTCAGGTCATGATCTCACGGTTCATGGGTTTGAGCCCTGCATCCTGCCAGCTGCTGTCAGTGCAGAGCCCCCTTTGGATCATCTGTCCCTTCTCTCTCTGCCCGTCACCTGCTTGTGTGCCATCTCTCTCAAAAATAAGTAAAACATTAAAAAAAAAAATAAAGAAATAAAGCCTCTCCCTTTAAAGAGTGGAAGAGAATGTTCTCCTTACACCTCCTCTTTTCAAAACTGCTTCCTGACAGGGAATTCTAGGCAGAAGCAAGGGTGTGAAGACAGGGGCCCTATCATGTTTGCCTGTCCCCCCCCACTCTCTCCCCCCTGCCCTCCAGGGGGCAGGCCTCCCCGCATTCACCTGGCCTTAGCCTCCCACTGTCAGAATCCAAATCCCTCCTGGACCCTAAAGGAAGGGACCTCCCAACCAGCAGGTGTTGTGTCCCCAAGGCTGTGGTGCAGGGGGCTGCCATCCGGGAAGTCAGCCCAGCTCCTCCCCGGTGAACCGTCAAATACACGGTGGCCATAGATGTGGGGGGGTGAAGTACATGATGAGAACTGGAGGGAGACAGAGGACAGGTGGGTTGGAGCTCATACTGAGAGGATGGTTACGACCTGGACAGGGGGAGGCACAGGTAAAGAGAGACAACTTAGGATCACGGCCCGATCCCATTCATTCGTGTCTCCCGCCATCTCACCAGGAAAGCCTTTCAGTAGTGGGGGCTGTTACGCCCTTGGCAGTATTTCCAGGTTTTCTGAAATTCTGATTTTTACTTGAAAATTCAAAGCTTATCTTTGGCAACAAAGACTGACAGTTCTTTTCCTTGACAGCAAGTTCTCTTCATTCATTTCCAAGAAAATATCTGCCACATCCCTGAGTCTGAATCACCGTGGTCTGTCCATCACTTGCCCCTTCAAGTGAAGATGGTGCTCTGTTGACAAAGCAGCTCCTTCCACACAGAGGCCTTTCCTTGGTGCCCTTAAGAAGTGCCCAGTGTGTACCTCCCACCTGGTCACACAGACACTTTCAAATATAGGCCTTCAAGGGTCAAAAATTAACAATTTTTACGGCCTAATCAAAGGCATTCTTAAGCAAAACTGGCTTTTTAAGGAGTAAGTGATGATGAAGAATTGGCCATCTAGTTCAGTTTGGTGTCACTGCCTGGATTCCTACTAAGGCAGCTACAGTTTCACCAACCACGGCCGATGTAGTGTCAGCACAGATGTCAACACAGTGGAAGAGAGGAATAATGTCTAGGAGAACTGCCCCCTGCCAGGGGCTTGCAGACTATGCCCTGAGAGCTGCTGTGGTACAATGATGGGGCAGGGATGACATTTTGTTAGAAGCAAAGTAGATACACTGGCCCTTTTAGGCTAATACATGAAAGAGGGATGGAATTTTTGTGTGAGAATTAAAGGAAGATGATAGGTTGGGCAGAGGGAACAGCATGTGCAAAGGTTCAGAGGCATGGCAGGTGTGGTATGTATAGAGAGCCTTGTGTTCACACTGCAGGTGTCTGAGTGGCCAATCAGCCCTTACACTTTACAGTCTAAGAATAAAACTCCACTTATTAACATTTAACATGTACCCAACACGTTTCTAAGCATTCACTTAATCTCTGAAACAGCTCTATGGGGTTCATGCTATTATTATTTGTGGGGCAAGGATGTTTTACTCCCAGATGCAAATGCAGAACACATAAGCTGTTTGCTAAAGTAAAAAATGTGAGCTTGGACATTCCTTAAAATAGAGTTTCTATTTCAAGGTAAATTTTCTTGTAATATTATAGTTAAGAAGGAAAATAACTTGAACTGGAATTGATATTGTAACTAACATCCTGCTTTTAGGTTTGTGCATCCAGAAAACCACAATTGCTTCTTTTGTTGCTGTCCTTGCTGTGGTTGGTCAGTAATGTGCCATATTTATTTATTTTTTCTTCTTTCCTTTTAATGCCCTTCATTCATTTTTCCCAGCCCCACTCCTACCCCCCAGGGCTCTAGCAGCCACCAATCTGTTCTCTATATCTATGAGGTTTTCTTTTCTTTAGGATACTACATATAAGAGACATCTGTTTGACTTATTTCACTTAGCATAATGCCCTCAAGGTACATCCATGTTGTCACAGATGGCAAGTTTTCCTTCTTTCTTATGGCTGAATAATATTCCATTTATAATAATACATAATGTATAATATGTATATATATTATATATACACATTTTATATCTACACTTTATATATAAATACATATATTTTTATATATTTATATATATAAATATATATACATTTTATATATATAATGTGTAGATATAAAATTTATATGTTTTATATATATAAAATATATATATATATATATATTTCAATTTTTTTTCCATTTTGCCACCAGTGGACACTTAGGTTGTTTCCACATCTTGTCTGTTGTAAATAATGCTGCAGTGAACAGAGGAGTGCAGATGTCTTTTTGAGTTAGTGTTTTCGTTCACTTCGAATAAATATCCAAAAGTGGAATTGCTGGATCATGTGGTAGTTCTATTTTTAATTTTTTGAGAAACTTCCATACTATTTTCCATAATGGCTGCACCAATTTATGTTCCCACAAAAGTGTACACAGGCTCCCTCTTCTCCACATCCTCACCAACACTTGTTACTTCTTGTCTTTTGGATGCTAGCCATTCAAACAGGTGGGAGGTGATATCTCGTTGTGGTTTTGATTTGGATTTCTCTGATGATTAATGACATTGAGCATCGTTTCATGTACCTGCTAGCCATCTGCATGTCTTTTTTGGAAGAATGTCTATTCAGATCTTCTGCCCATGTTCTAATCAGATTGTTTGTTTTTCTGCTACTGAGATGTGAGTTCTGTATATATTTTGAATATGAGTCCCTTATCAGATATATGCTTTGCAAATATTTCCTCCCATTTAGTAGGTTGCCTTTTCATTTTGTTGATGATGCCATTATTATTATTGTCTCCTTTTAAAGATGAAGAAACTAAGACTAAAAATGACATTAAATAACTCACACCAGATACCACAGCTAGTAAATGACACAGCCAGGACTAAGCACAGATGGCTCAACTCCAGAATCTGCTATGACAAACTACTTCCCATGAGGAAGAGAGATACTATCTACTTTTGATTTGGGAAACCCCAATTGGCCCACCTTGGCCACATTCCCATCTCTGGGACCCACCCTGTCAGGGAACACATGCCCACCTCCACTGGGATGTCTCCAGTCAGGAAGGACCACACAATGATACTATACAGCAGTGAGAATAAATGATCTACAATACCCAACAATATGGGTGATGGGTCTTACTAACATAATCTTAGACAAAGGCAGACCCCAAAGAGCATATCCTGTATGATTCCATTTACATAAAGTTCAAAAAAAAAAATAAAAGAAAAGAAAAGAAAAACAAGCAAAATAATTATGTGCTATTATAAGCCAGGGTTGTGTCACCATTCTGGGATAGTTAGTGACCAGAAAGAAGATGGGGGAGGGACAGTGGGGAAGGGTAACATTCTGTTTCTTGATTGGTCACGCTTTGTAACCATTCATTAAGCCATACACTTGTGCACTTTTCTGCAAGAGTATTTTTCACTTTTATTAACTTCAAAATTTTTTTATTAAGTCTTTAGTGTAAAAAAAAAAAAAGAAAACTAGGACGAAAGACCCACAAAGGAGTTTTATTTCACTAGAGTGGCAAATGGACCCCTCTCGGAAGGAATAAAGGATTTAGGCCCCACATCCTGATGGATAGCTGGAATAAGAGTGAAATCCCAAGGAGGAAGGGGCATCGCGTTTCAAACGGTTTTAATGAACATTTGTTCAAGTTTCACACATTAGCATTAGAAAGCAGAAGGAAGGGTCCAGAACACAGAAGCGCCCTGTGCATGTGCCAGCTTTTTCCAATTAGGCCGAGGCGGGGGTGGGGGGTGGGGGGGTTGCATGGGCTCCACCAGCCCACGGCCACCTTGGGGATGGGTAGGCGCTTGGCAGGGCCGGCCTAACAGAGCACCATGCCTTCCTGTAGCTGTAACATTCCTGGGAGCTTTGCTGCATTTTATAGGTTATAGATGGCTTCTCCCCATTTACACCTATGCCCTCTTCTTTAATAGATGTAAATAACTCACACTTGCCTTCAATGTTATTTGAAATTTCAAAATTAATTAAATATTATGACAAAAAGCAAAGCGAAGCCACGGGACAAAGTGCTGCTTTGTTTTCAAGCTGCCTGCGCAGACCCCTCGAAGTCCCAGAGTGTGGGTTCTGACCCTCCCCTCTCCTCCTGTTGCCCCCTCGAGAAGCCTCGGCTTATAAATTACAAGCCTTTTCATTTCCTCCAAGGTTTTTGATGAGAGATTTGGGGATGCGGCCACCAGGTGGATGCTGCACTGAGCATTTATGAGCTTGTGGTGTGGCTTCACAGAGGGATGAGGGACATACCTGGTTTCCTTCTAATAAAACCCACAACTCCTTACTTATTAAATAAGCATCATTTAATAGTAATAGCTAATATTTATTGGGTGCTTCCCGTGTGCCACACACAGTGTGAAGTGCTCCCCACGTGTTCCATCACTCCATTCTTACCACAGCCCCAGGAGAGGGCACATGATAATCTCTGCTTTGTGGTTGAGGAAACCTAGGCTCCCAGTGATCCCAGGCCTGCCCGAGGTCAGACAATGAGGAAGATGAGGATCTGGAACACAGGTCCCAGTTGGGCTGGCCCCAAGGTGCATGTCCTGATCAGTAGGCCTTGAACTGTTTGGTAGAGCTGGGATTAAGACCTTCATGTTCAACTGCAGAACCCCCATGTGTGCACCTCTAATTATGAGAGTAATTGATGATTGCTTGGGCCCAGCTTCTGGTCAATGAGTGAGGTAAATGTGTGAAAAGAATGGCAAGGAACCCCCCAACCAGAAGGAACTCACTATGGAGGGGGAGGGTTACTATCTGAGTGACCCCTGACCTCTGTTCTATGCCAGGACCTTGACTGTCTAGGGATGACCTATGATGGAGACTCATATAGCAGGACTTCTGAGCAGGGCATTAATACCCTGAACACAAGAATGAGAACAAAATGGGGACTGAGACCCAGTCCTGGTTGGGGAGCCATCTGCTATCCCTTCCCCTCCAGCCCTGAAAAGTTGCTCCTGTTCAGCAGGGCCTCACAGCCATGCCATGCACAGCCATGACCTTCTGTAAAAATCCCATGGGCTGATCTACCAGCCCCTGCAGGTGCTGAAACCCAGGATGATGCTTTGGTAAGACAACACTGGGCATGGGCTGTGCACAGGGACCCCAAGCCCCACTGTCCAGAGCAGTCCCCAGGCCTTCTCCAGGCTCAGTCTGGCTGGTGCAATGACTTCAGGGGTGACACTAAGAAGATGTCCCAAGAGAGGGAATAAGTATGTACTAAGGCAGCTCCAGTTAGTGGGTGGTGGTTGAGAATCCTACCAATCAGATTATTAAGAGAAATAGGACCTTCTCTGTGGCCTAAGATGATGACAGAAGATAAATAATTCCCCTATATTTATCAGTGGATGTGACTTATGTATCCCCTTTCCAGCTCACTGAGGAGAAACTCAGGGCCAATTCTTCTGATTCACATAGAGGCCATGGTCTCTGCTGCAAAAGGGTTGGCATAGAGCTAAAGCTGGTCTCCCCATAAATGAAGGGCCTCATGTGGTATCAGAGAATGAGCTGGCTGCACTCCTCAGAGCTGTGAAGAATGGCTTCAGTCAGGCAGGCCATCAACCTGCATGGGCCAGTCCCAAACGTGGCATTACCTGCCTTCCTGCCACCATTTTGGTGACTGACCCACCACACTGCCTGGAGGTTAACCCCATTCCCTCCCAGGCTGCAAACTGACTCCAGAACACTGGGTCAGGATGGGCTGGTAGATCTGCTGCCTCTGGACAGTAACCTTTCCTTCCTTGAAGGAAACACAGAAGGGAGACTTCCATAATAATGAAGAGGTCTACTACTTGAACCTACGGCAGCCATTGGACTGTCTCAAAGGGTTGTTCTCAACTGAGCAGACTTGCCTTTGTGATTTCTAGAGCCAGAAAGGCTGTCCACACATCCTGCGCAGAAGAAGGCTACACTCTGGATGGGTCAAGCTAGGACCTAAAAACCAAACACAATCTAACCACATGCCAGCTTCTTGCCATACTTACAATGAGATTTAAAGAAATAAACACACTTCGAAACAATTGGGTTCTCATAGACTTTGAGGGCTTATAAATCATTTCCTAAAACTAGCAAATGTGAATTATTCTAGCTCTTTGCTACTCAAAACATGGGCCCTGGACAAAGAGTGTGGGCCTCATCTGGGAACTGGTTAGAAGTACAGAATCTCAGGCCCTGCCTAGACCTACAGATTCAGAATCTACATTTTTACAAGATCCCCAAGTGGTCTGTGTACACATTAAAGTTTGAGAAGTATGGCTCCAACTCACCCAGAGTCCTTTTCTCCTTGCCAGAGTGTTTTGCTCCACTGTTGCCATACACACATTGTCAGATGCTAGAACCCTCCCTGTGTGGCCACAGATTTCCACAGACAGTCCTCCACATCATGCACAGGGACCTGATCGGTTCCTTCCAAGTTCCTGCGTTCCTCTTATTCTCCCCATATTCCCCTGTCCCCTCCTCTACTCATGATAGCACATTAGCCCTTCTGATCATGCTTCCCCACCTTAATATTCAGATTCACTCCACTGTCTACTAAGTGATATCCAGTCTCCCTGGTCTAAGATTCATGGATCGATTTATCATTCCCTCTTCATCTCACTGTACATTCCTTCCATGCCCTCAACTCGATTACCCTCCGCAGATTTCTGCTCACGTTTTTTGTTTTTTTTTTTTAATTTTTTTTTTCAACGTTTATTTATTTTTGGGATAGAGAGAGACAGAGCATGAACGGGGGAGGGGCAGAGAGAGAGGGAGACACAGAATCGGAAACAGGCTCCAGGCTCTGAGCCATCAGCCCAGAGCCCGACGCGGGGCTCGAACTCCCGGACCGCGAGATCGTGACCTGGCTGAAGTCGGACGCTTAACCGACTGCGCCACCCAGGCGCCCCACTGCTCACATGTTTTACATGCTGTCAACACCCTGAAATTCACTCCTACTATTCCAAAGTTTTGGTGTCCTTCAACAGGCTAGCGTACTTCCTCTGAGTCGCCTTTCCAGCTCAACAATATCTCCTTCTCTGAACTCCCCCATCAGTATTTTCTTCCTTGTCACACTTGTGGCTTTTTACCTTCTGTTAGTGTTATTGGTATACATGCTTTCTGTCCCCTGCTACATATGAACACATTTAATTTTTTTAATGTTTACTTATTTTGAGAGAGAGAGAATGTGTGCACACGAGCAGAGGAGAGGAGGAGAGAGAGAGAATCCCAAGTAGGCTCTGTACTATCAGCACAGAATCTGACGTGGGATTCCATCTCACGAACTGAGAGAGCATGACCTGAGGTGAAATCAAGAGTCAGATGTTTAACCATCTGGGCCATACAGGCACCCCAATGTGAACACATTTATAGCAGAATCATGCCTTAATCATGTTTGTTCTTAACAAATATATTAACACAGAGCTGAGTGATCAAATAGACCTTTTGAGAAATACATAATTCACCTTTACCTTGTTTTCCTTACTTATAATATTTATAAGAACCTCAAATATTAGGGCTGTATTTAATATATAGTTAATTTACCTTTATGGAAAATATCAAAATTTCTTTCCATGGAGCCATCTTGGAAAATCTAAGCTACCTGATCCCTGAACGGACATCCAATGGATGGTTGTTGAAGAATGTGCATATGAGAACACATTATTTTTCCTCAGTGGAGTGACGTGTTAATTCTTGGGTCTCCACTCCACATAAGCTGGACGCTGATGTTTGAGAAGAGACAAGCATGTAGTTTGAGACTAATGGCCCAACAAAAGCAGGAATAAGAAGTTCCCACCTCAAGCAGACATGTGATGGGGGCTGGGAGGCAATGAGGCTGGTTTCCCTGCATGGCTGGTGGGTCCCTTTATTACTGTGTTGTCACACACATTTCCATCGGGCCTCAGAAGTGAATGTGCTCACTGAAGACTCCTCTTCCCAGAATGATTAAGGTTCTGCCAACATGTAAGCTGCCACTGAAAACTAAGACAATTTACAAGCAGTGGCGTGTGTTCTTACAGATGAAACAGGAACACCTACCAGATTCGGCGGCAAGGAGAAGTGGGGGAAGGGAAAGAAGGGGGAAAGGCAATCATAGTGTTCCCTCATTGGAGCTAAATTTGCCTTTGCCAGTTCAAAACAATATTTTGCCATGACCCTGTAGAGGAAACTTTTGTTTTGGAGCCCCACGACACAGAGTTACCTCTGTCAGGGGCAAGGAAGTTTCTAGGACTTCCCAAAGCTGAGGTAGCTGGGGCTCAGGTCTGTTCTCTCAGAACCGGGCTGAGCCCACTTCCTAACTTTGGAGAAGACTGAGATGGATCATTACCCATGCCTTGTAAATATTTTGGAACATGAGACTGCCCTGATCAGCTCGAACACTCCTGTGGGAAACTTAGAAGACCACAATTAGTCCGCTACGGTTAGCAGACAAAAATATCAGATTTTCAAAATCACTAAAGTCTAAACGAAATAATGAAGTAGAAAGTATATGCTTTATCTTTCTTTTTATAAAAGAGGATTCTTAAGATGCTAACTTCTCTTTTTAAACAATGTTGTAAAGCTTTAGTCTTATCTTAGCAGCAGATCTCCTGGGAAAAGCCAATAAACAAAACGCCTTCAATATTTTGTCATTGGAAATTCAGCTAGAAAAACAAAACTCAAGCAGTTTTAGTGTTTGGTCACTGAATAGACTCTGGTTTTGATTATAAACACCAGAAGTTTCAAAGATCTGTTTCTAGATGCCAAATGTATCCAGAGTTGGGACCAGGCGTCCTTGCACAGTTTGCTTTAAGAAGCACGGATGAGTCCGGCAGCCTGCAGATCCTACCTGTAACGAGCTACTAGCGGTGGAGGTTCTGGTTAATTAACAAGGAATTGTTTCCATTAAAACCTTAATGGAATTCAAATCAGCTCAATTAACGGCCAGAGGAACAGCTACAGCTAAATTACATTCCACTGTTTCCAATTAAGTTGGAAGCCTTGGGTGCGGTAACCACCAACATTACAAATTAGGAATCTTTGCCAAAAATGAACTCCTTCCACTTTTCTCAGACCATCAACAACCTTTGCTAATAGAATTAGCTCACTGAATGTGTATAGAGAAAAGGAGTTAAGCAAGCCACTTAAAAGCATTAATTTATTCATTGAAACCTTTCATGCCAAAGGCTGTGCTAGGTTCAGGTAAGACTCGCAATACAAGCCTCAGACGGGAGACCACCACCTAAGAAGAAAGCAATGCCTCGTGTTTATGGTTTCCCTTCCCAACACACTTGAGGAACCACTGGCCTTCTCAAATCCAAGAGAAGAACTATCAGACTGGCCAATCACATTGAACCCTTTGGCTCCTCTGCCACTGCTGGTAGCTTTGGGTCACTGAGGTCAAAATAACTATGATGTCACTATTTATAAAGTTGCTTCCAAAGACTCTTCTGTGCTCCACTCTCTCAGAGATGCATAACTCTTGGGGAAAAGGATGGAGTACTTGCATTGTAATAAATGTAGTCTGAGTCAGGAGGCTGTCAACGGACCACATTAGGAGCTCTGGGAAAGCCCATTTCTTTCCTGCTGGTATGTGTCCCAAATTGTGCTATTATCAATTCATGGCTATGGACTGAGATTCTTATTAAGGCCCTCCTTGAAGGGAGACATTTACTGTTACTCTCTATGAAACCCTTAAGCAGGTCTGCTACAAGGTAATTTTCTGACTCTGAACTTGCCATCCAGCCTGTCCCACCCCCTCCTTCAGTCAAGTTTCTTTCTCCCCACTCCAAGTCCTAAGGCTTTGAAATAACGTCTTTTACCATATCATTAAATATCCCATCTCTCAAGTCCTTGGTCTACACTAAGATGTAAATGACTGATTTAAATTTAGCGTGTTACTTCTCAAGGGTCTTTTGTATTTACTAAGTATGCAAAGCCTGCATTTGGAAGAGCTCCAGCCAAAGGAGTTTCAGGAAGCAATCAGCTGCGGGCCAAAGATGTGGCTGCTCTTGATCTGTAACCAGATTTTGCACAAGGCGGATTTGGGGAGCTGGTCTCCAAAGATGATCCCCAGTGAACACCTGGTATTCTCTCTTATGTAGTCTTAACAGGGCTCGCCTGTGGCTTGGAAGAGATTGTGAAGAAATGGCATTCATTGTTATTTAAATGTTTGGTGGAACTCCCCAGGGAAGCCCTCTAGGCATGGGCTTTCATTTGTGGCAAGTTTGTTGTTATTGTTGTTGTTACTAATTCAATCTCTTTACTATAATCACATAAGCCAATTTCTTATAATAATATATAAGTTATATATATTACACATATGTTATATACATCTATGTAGTATATACATATTACATATGTATATGTATATAACATATGTGTAATATATACATCCATGTACATACATATACATATATATATATATACACACACACACATATGTTAATGTATAATATATATCACACATCCGATTGGTTCAGCTTCTCTGGAGAAACAGAGTGTATTCTGTATTCTCTGGAGAATACAGAAGTGACATCTGAACCAAACATTAGTATGGCCCGGCAGCTTCTCCTACTGTACTTTTAGGACTCCTGAGCTACCATATGAGAAACCACAAGGGGAAGAAGAGGACCAGACACCACATGAAGAGTGCACAAGACCCAGATACAATGGCGTCCCGTTTAAGCATCCAGATGACTCTGGCCTTCACCAGCATCTAATGGAAACCACAGGAGACGTGCCAAGGGAAACCAGAAGAAGAACTGCCTCACTGAGTACACTCAACACCCAGAATCTCAAGAGACAATGAAACGGTTGTCATTATACAGCACTAGGACAACAAAAAACACATCACAAAGTACCATTAGGATTATTGGAGCCACATTTACCAAGGCTTTTGCTCTTTACTCTCAGACTTCTCATTTAGGATAATTTTCCTTTTTTTATAAAGTATATTCTGTAGATTTTTTTTAGTGCATGTCTGCTGGTTGCAAAACACCATCTTTGTCCAAAAATGTCTTTATTTCACCACCATTCTTAATTTTAATTTTTGTTTTAATGTTTATTTATTTTGAAGGAAAGACAGAGCATGAGCAGGGGAGGGGCAGAGAGAGAGAGAGAGAAAGAGAGGGGGGGGGGGGGAGGGAGAGAGGGAGGGAGACACAGAATACCAATTGGGCTCCAGGCTCCGAGCTGTAGGCACAGAGCCCGACGCGGGGCTCGAACTCACGAGAGATCATGACCTGAGCCGAAGTTGGACGTTTAACCGACTGAGCCACCCAGGCACCCCTCACCACCATTCTTGAAAGATATTCTCGGGGCGCCTGGGTGGCTCAGTCGGTTAAGCATCCAACTTCAGCTCAGGTCATGATCTCACAGTTCGTGCATTCACGCCCCGCATCAGGCTCTGTGCTGACAGCTCAGAGCCTGGAGCCTGCTTCAGACTCTGTGTCTACCTCTCTCTCTGCCCCTCCCCCACTTGCACTCTGTCTCTCTCTAAAAAATAAATAAACATTAAAAATTTTTTTTAAAAAGGTATTTTTCACTGGGCAAGAACTGCAAGTCAGCAGTTGTTTTCCTTCAGGACATATCAGATGTCGTTTCACTGTTTTCTGACTTCTGTTGCTTCTATTAAGTCAAGTGTCTGGGAATGAAAGCTGGTGCAGCCACTGTGGAAAACAGTATGGCGGTTCCTCAAAAAACTAAAACTAGAACTACCCTACGACCCAGCAATTGCACTACTAGGCATGTGTCAAGGGATACAGGGGTGCTGTTTCGAAGGGACACATGCACCCCCATGTTTATAGCAGCACTATCAACAAAAGCCAAAGTATGGAAAGAGCCCAAATGTCCATCGATGGATGAATGGATAAAGAAGATGTGGTATATATACACAATGGAGTATTACTCAGCAATCAAAAAGAATGAAATCTTGTCATTTGCAACTACATGGATGGAACTGGAGGGTATTATGCTAAGTGAAATTAGTCAGTCAGAGAAAGACAAAAATCCTATGACTTCACTCATATGAGGACTTTAAGAGACAAAACACATGAACATAATGGAAGGGAAACAAAAATAATATTAAAAACAGGGAGGGGGACAAAACAGGAGTGGGGAGAAGAGACTCACAAATATGGAGAACAAACGGAGGGTTACAGGAGGGGTTGTGGGAGGGGGAATGGGATAAATGGGTGAGGGGCACTAAAGAATCTATTCCTGAAATCATTGTTGCACTATAGGCTAAATAATTTGGATGTAAATTTTAAAAAATAAAAAATAAAATTAAAAAAAAAAGTCAACTGTCACTCATTAACAAGGAATCTTGTCTTTTTTCTCTAGCTTTTAAGACTTTCCACTTGTGTTTTATTTTCTGTAGTTCTGTTAATGTGTCTGGTGCGAATTTGTCATTATTGTTGCTTTTCCTTGCTTCATGTTACTTATTTTATTATTTATATTATTATTTATTATTAATATTTATTTATTTATCTATCTATCTTATGATTTATTTGGCTTCTTGAATCTCTTACTCTTGTTTTAGGACTTTTTAGTATCTGTTAAACCTTTTCACTTAACCTTGTAGAGTAATGACAGCAGTATGGTATTGGCACAGAAATAGACGAATAGAAAGCCAGAAATAAATTTGCAATTATGACAGCTTAAATATAATTAAAATGATAGAGCAGGATGGTGGGGAAAGGATAAACTTTCAAAAGTTGTACTATGGAACCAGGGTATCCACATTGGAAAAAAATAAATTTAAAGACTCAGCTCACATACAAAAATGAATTCCAGATAGTCCTAAATACTTTTCGAAGCTAATAAAGGAGATTATCTTCCCATTATGTCAAATTAGAAAGCACAACATATCAATTTGTTTCATTTTAGGTGATGCTATTTTTTTTTTTCACTTAGATAATATTTGGGGTCTATCAGATTACTTCATTATGAAAGTATCTTAATTTTTTTAAGGATTTAAAAACACTATTGCTAAGCACTGTGTGTCTGTGTATACTATTTTAAGAACTACATAGGGAGGGGGAAATTGTTCCTTTGCGTGCCCAGCACTATTCTCTTTTTTCTGGCAACATAAACCTGATTGCTTTTGGAGAACCTCCCACGTCATATCCTAAATTTCAGTGGAGTTAACTCTACCCTTACCTCCAGGGATGGGCAACCTGAACATCATCTCCTCTGGCCCACTGTTATCAATTCAGATGTGAGACTGTGACCCAAGTCAAGCAAATCGGAGAAGTATTTTTGTCTTATTTTTTAAAACTCTTAGATGGTGTTTACAATATGCTTAGCACTGAACACTTTATAAGTATTAACACATTTCATATTTGCAATCCTATGGGAAGGGTAGTGCTGTCATCAACCACTATACAGATACAGGAGCTGTGGTCTGATAAGCAATTCATCCACCGTCACAGAGCTGCTAAGGAACAAAACTGGAATTTGAACCCGGGCAATGGGGGGGTGAGAATCCACATTCTAAATACTCTACAACATACCTGTTCTATGTGAACACCTAGAAAGGAGGCATTCTCTCTTCCACTGAACACAAGCCATGGGGCTGGGGTAGACAATGCCAGTAATAGAAACCTTCTTACCAGCAGATGGTTAAAACCCGTCTGAGCTTGGAGGGAGTATAAAGGAAGAAGGAGGAGAGAGTAGGCCCTATGACCCTCCTCTCTGAGCCCCTGGATCCAGACATGCATGAAAGTTTACCCCCAGACTTTATAGTTTCATGAATCTTCCCCACCAACCATGTGAATACACAAATAAACTTTTCCTTTCTTTAAACAATCTTACTTGGGGTTGCAACCAAAAGTCTCCCTCCTAATAGAATCTGTAAAGGACTTGAGTTATTTTTTAAATTACTCTGGTTGAATAGACTGTATCCTATTTAATTGTGGTTCAACTCTGTGACTGAACCATGCAGGTCATGGCTTTCAAAGTATTTTACAATAACTTTATGAGCACCTGCTCAGGACACACACTGGCTGGCTTTCATCCTGTAGAAAAAGTCCTACAAGGAAATATCTTAGATGCTGAGGTGGACGTTTGCACATAGGAAGTTTACTGGGGAGTGCTCTCTGAAGCAACCCCTGGTAGACAGTGAGGAAGCAGGATGGGGCAAACGCTGAGGTTGAACACTGAGGCAGTCACAAGAAAGGCCCCTGTAGAAAGTACTGGGCTTTGAACCCTTGCATCAGCCCGGGCCATTCTGGGAGAGGTGTAACTTTGGTCCTCAGCCATGGGAGTGCCCAGGAGGGAACTGTGAGGCCTTAGCAACCAATCCTCTCAGCAGTGGGGAGTATGAATGTCTTGGTTGGGAAGGGGGATCTGGAAGTTGCAGTGCAGCCTCCATCATAATCCTTACTCATTTTACAGCCTGGATTCAAATCCTAGTCTTTCTGGCTCTAAAGTCCTGCTCATGTCGGTTGCACATCCCTGTTTCCATCACTGCTTGTTGGTGATTCGTTCTGGAAAAGCCGAGACCCCGTCCCTATGTCTAGCTTCCATACAAATATGCTTTCAGCCCACTTGCAGCTGGAGTTCATCACTGCACGAAATACTGCACCAGGTAAAAAGGGGTAGCTTCTACTGACAAATACTACTGCCTCTTGGATTTCCCAGGTAGCCTACTAAGAAAGGGTTCGTATTACATAGGAACTTACAGACAACATGATGCGGGCAAAAAGCTTCACAGGAATCTTTCCAGCTATACCAAGCACAAATAAACAGAAAGTGTTTTTACGCTTTGCCAACTAGCTCAGACAGAATTTAAGGAGGAAAAGTTATTAGGGTTGAAAGGAAATTGGCAAGAGATACATATGGCCTGAGGCATCTTTGTTCAAGAGTAGAACTGAATGTCCTTTCAATTAGTATGCTAATGCTACAGAAGGACCCTGTCCCTCACTCTTTCCCAGCCCAACTCTGACATTTTTTTTTTTTTTTTTTTTACTATTTCTTTCTTTCTCTTTTCTCACCCAGCTTGTGCATACTTAGAATATGGCATCTGGGGTGCCTGGGTGGCTGAGCCGGTTAAGTGCCTGACTTTGGCTCAGGTCACGATCTCACGGTTCCTGAGCTAGAGTTCTGAGTTGGACTCTGTGCTGATGGCTCAGAGCCTGGAGCCTGTTTCAGATTCTGTGTCTCCCCCTCTCTCTGACCCTCCCTTGCTTGCACTCAGTCTCTCTCTCTCTCAAAAATAAACATTAAAAAAGATTTTTTTTTGAAGAATTTGGCATCTGGCTCAGTGCCATGCTGGGTATCTATGGTTGTGCCTGCTTGGTCCTTCCTCCTGTGATCTGTTTCCCCCGCCACCCCAACCACTGAGGGATGGGCTGCTTGCCTTTGGGGGTATGCCCTTGACCTAGTCCTTCTTTAGAATATTTTGGCATGGAACCAAGGAAGGAGAGGCAGCTCCTCTTTACTGGTGAAGGGTCAGACATAAATCCAGGCCCACTGTGTGAAAAATAAAACCAAACTCTGAAGGCAACACACAGAAAAAGGGAGAGGAGAAAGTGCGGGTGGCACACTACCCCCCTGGTTCCAGGGCCCCTGGACCAACCACAGACTTGCCCCACTGGAAACTGGTTATGGAAGCCCTACATCTGCTCCTTGGCCCAGGCTAGCCAGGCTTGGATTTCTATCTTTGGAGTTCTAATAAAAATAGGTGGAGCTTACAGAGGATATCTGGTATAGCCCTCTGACTCTGTGGTAGGGTCCCCTCCTTAAAGAAAAAAAAAAAAAAAACCTCAAGGCAACCTGGTTATATGCTTACAGGACAACATCCCTCATGACCTTGTAACATGAGACCACTTAATTAGACTACATGTTTGTATGTTACCATATCTAGGAGACAAAGAAGTGAAAAATACATTAAAAAAAATACTGCGCTATGTGGTGTTCAAGGGTCAGTTCTTCAGGTATGAACCCAATTGAGCAGTACCAGCAGGAATAAAATTTCTTCCGGGAAAGAAAAGCCTCAGTGTCATGACTCCCTGTGCGAGAATCCTGCTACATTAGTTGGGGACTCGCGCCCAGGATTCGGAGACCGTGCATTTCCACCTCGTTTGCCACCAGGGATACAAACCTCAGGGCACTGGGAGAGGTGACCTCACCTAGCGTCAGCCTTACCTGGTGTCAGCAGACTGCTTGATCCACAGGAGACTAGCCCTCCTAGCAAGGGCAAGGGGCAAGGACCTCATGTGTGCCAACAGAACCTGTGAGGTCCAGGAACCAGCTCAGGGAGCACCCATCAGACCAGTAAGAACCCAGTTTGTTTTGGCAGACCTGCCCCTAAGAGGCAGAAGGGGAGCCTGATCACCTCCCAGAGTTGCCCGAGTAGTTCCAGAAGGGACAAGGAATGAAGCTGCAACTCTAAGGCCCTGGGTGCTGGGTGGTGGGTTGGAGTTGCCGTGTGACTGTGTGTGGGGACTTATCTCTCATTCATTTCCTGGGTCGATGACTATGATAATCAGAGCCAACTATCCCTGGTTATTCTACCTCAGAATGGGGACTTTAAGGAATATTCCCAAGCAGCCGCTGAAACTCCTTTTGTTTTGGGGAAATTCCCTGTCTTCTCCAGACTGACACGGACTCCCTAATTCCACTAGTTGAAAACAAAACAAAGGAAACCAGGAGTCTGCTCCTCTGTCTGAGTTGACAAGATTTAAAACTGGGAAATCTCTCTCTCTCTCTCTCTCTCTCTCTCTCTCTCTCTCTCTTTCTCTCTCTGCCTTCTGCTGGCACCTCTCCTCTTCTGCCTTCCCTTCCCCTCCTTTTCTGCATCACCTGGGGGGCGGCCTGCATAACTGGCTCCTCAATGCCTCAGGCACTATCAGCTCCTCCTCCCACCCTAGAGGTCACAGAGTGAAGACCGCCCCCTTCAGATTTCCCCACTGGTGCCCCAGGTAAAAACAGACAATAGGGAACAAATTGATTAACTTTTAAATGGACACAGACAGAACAAATTTGATATTTAAATGGATTTAAGTCTGTTGGTTTAAAGTAGACATGTCTTTAGAGTTATCAGCATTAAATATATAAAACTTCTTTCTACCTAAGGTTTTCTAAAGGTCAAATAAGCTCTTATTATCTCTGTCGCAATTTGTCAGCAAAAAGGCGACTTAAAATGATGGTTAATTTTGTCTGTCTCAAAGTTCCCATGCATAATTGTTAAGATAGCTTTCAAAGTCTTTGGTAACCTAAAGCGTTAGTTAAAGTTTTGTTTGCATGATAACTTGAGATTGAATTCACTGGATATCTAACGAGATAAGAGGCTAAAGAACTAATTACTAGATGTAGGTTTGTGCTTCTGACTTGTTGCAGAGAAACTAAGGATATTTAGATCTGTGGGAAAGCATGCTTTATGCTTAATGGATTCATAAGTTTGCCATCTAAAAAAATTCTGATGTAACATAGAGTTCACCATTGATTACTACTTAGTTTTCACTGGAGACTAAGGTTTCTGAGTTAAAATTCTGCTAAATGTAGTTAAAACTGAAAAAATTAAGAAAAGCAACTCTGTATGCAGAAAAGTAGGTGATATGAAAGAAAGACATAAGAAATGGAAATATATTTTTGTTGAAGGTAAAAGAATGTAATTTTGTCCTAAATGAGACTGGTTATTTGGGGAGAAATGGCTTGGGACAAAATCTAAATTCAAAGAAAAGTTGTAGAAGGTTTGTGAAGGAAAGTCTTTAAAAAGAAATTTTATGTGTGGTCAGGACAGACTAAGATTAAAATAAATGGATTTTAAAAGTACACTGGGTTAAGATTAAAATTCCTCCTCTTTTGATCCAAAGGCCGGGAAAATGATGGCAATACCCTTGAGGCCGGCCTCCAAATCCTCCACATTTGTGTTGTTCCCATTTAGCAGAAGACTGGATGCCTCTGCCATATGAGAGAGGGATGATATATGAAGGGCTTTTACTAAGATACATGGGAGCCATTTTACTAAACTGAGCCCATTGTATGCAGAAAGTGGATATCCACATGGCTGAAACATATTTATGCGGGCATTGTTGAAAAAGGCAGGGGAATAGACCTTGACTTTGGCCCTTTAACCCCCTCCCTCAACAGCCAATGATCAATATGTAAGTTACTATTGGGCCAAAATAAAATGAGTGCATCCTACAACAACCAGGAAAGTCTTGCTTGGTCACAGTCCATACCCCCAAGGTCCTGCAGGGGGGAAATGGAGCGGCAAGAAAAAAAACAGGAAAGACCAGGTCAGCTCTCAGAGGTAGGGTCAAGCCTGGGCAAGAATGACTACTCCCAGCGCCTCACAAGACTGACAGGGCTTTGGCTGCCAGTCGAATAGCCAGCCAAAAAAACGAGGGGCCAGGAGATGAGTTTCCTCCTGGTCAGCTACAGGAAATTGAGATAAGGGACAACTTTCTTCCTTTTTCCTATAGAGGGTAATTCCCCAATCAAGTCCATTACTCCTTTGGAATGCATTATGATTCATTTTCTTTTGCACAAAGGCTTGGCCCCAGTACAAATTGGAAGAGGGAACCTGGCCACCAGAGGGAAATATCAATGACAATACTCTCCTACAATTGGGTTTGTTTTGCAAATGTGAAGAGAAATGGGGAGAATTCCTCTGTGTTCATTGTTGCAGGGCCTTCGGAAAAAAAAAAAACAACAACCGAGATATACGTAAGCAATGTAAGGTGGATCCTAATTTAATGGTAACCCTCTCTAAAGTCCAGCAATCAGGAGGGGTAACAACTAAGGGCCCCTTACCCTTACCCAAAACAGACCTAGAGAAGGATGAAGAGAAGTCTCCCACCTCAACCTCCTCCTCCTCAAGTCCTCAATCCCTCTCTGTATAGATAAAAAATATATAATTCTGCTCCCTGCTACCCACCTTATCCAGGCCTTCCTTGTGATGTAACAGACATGTTTCCCTTACAAGAAGCTAGAATGCCAGAAGGAAAAACCTTTACATTACAAGGTTTAAGACAGATAAAAGGAGATCTAGGTAAATTTTCTGACTGGATAAGTATATAAAGGCTTTTCAGAATATTACATATGTTTTTGAGTTGACTTGGAAAGATATAATGATTTTGTTAAATCAGACTCTTAATGAGACAGGTGCTTTGAAAAAAATTAAGGAAATCTAAGATTTAGCCCTTAAATTATGCTAAATTAGCCACTATTTTACAAACACAAAATGAGAGCCTGATGGCCTTCCTGGAGAGGTTGAGGGAGGCTTTCATTAAATATATGGCTATCTCCCCTGCCACTCCTAAGGCTGAGACGATTTTAAAGGACAAATTTGTCACTCAACCAAGCCCTAGATATTAAGAGAAAATGCAAAACCTGGCTGTTGGCCTGGCAGGGACCCTGGAGGAGCTCTTAGGAGCTGCCAATTGGGTACATTACAACCAAGATCAAGAGGAGAATAAGAATAAACACACACATACACACACACACACACACACACACACACACGAAAGGAGGCTTAAAAGAAAAAAAAAGAAAGAAAATCTAAGGACTTAGTTGTAGCCTTATGTACTGTCAGACTGGACTTCCCGAGGTCCTGGCACCAAGTGCCATTTATATGGCCATTCAGAGCACTGAAATGAAAACATCCTCAAAGGGGACAACCCAAATGAAAACCCTGTAAGCCATGTCCCTTATGTGGAGACCATCACTGGAGATCTGAATGGCCCTGGGGACCGCTCTCTGTGAGGGCTCAGATAACCAATGTCCCTGGAAGGGACTAACCAGGGCCTGGGGCTCTTCACGGTGGCTCCCCTAAACCAACTGTCTATCAGAAACCCAGAGCCTTGGGTAACTCTAAATATAGAAGGAAAATTAGTTGATTTCCTTCTTGATGCCAGAGCTACCTTTTCTGTCCTTCTTTCTACTCCAGGCCAACTATCCAAATGCAGCATGACCATTAGAGGCATCTCCGGAAAACTTTTAACTAAATTTTTCTCTCAGCCCCAGAATGCATATGGGAAACCTAACTTTTTCTCATTCTTTCCTGATGATGCCAGAGAATCTTACTCTCTTGCTACAAAGGGACATTGTAACTTAATTAGAGACTATGGTGCTACTGACTCCACGACAGATAACAATCGTGTGAGTTTTCGGAAATTACTGGATATTGTAGGCTGTAGATACCAAGGTTCAGGAAAATAGTTTGCCTGCTATACCGAATATTAAAGGAGACTCAATCCCATCTACTCTCCCCCCAAAAATAAACTGGGGTCTGATTCCTAGACACTGTCTCCAGCCCTTGGAATGGTTACAAACAGAGCAGGGCAATTACTATTCCCAAGTTCACAGAGCTAAAAGATCATTAAAGCACAGCATCAGGACTTTCATTTAGGGAGGACAAACTTATCAAATGGCCCAAAGGATGTTTACTGAAAAAAAAAATTGTCAAGGACAGTTCTGCAAGTAGTATCAGCCTGTGAAGTGTGTCTTAGGAACAATCCTTTCAACCACAAACTTGCTCTCCCAGGCAATCAAGAAACTGGAGGCCATCCAGAAAAGACTGACCGTTAGGTTTCACTCATCTGCCAAGGTCAAAAAAATTCCAACATCTGTTGGTATGGGTTAACACTTTTACTAATTGGGTAAAGGCCTTCCCCATACAAGACAGAAAAGGCACAAAAAGTAATGAAAATTCTGCTTTATAAAGTAATACCCAGGTTTGGCTTACCTAAAAATTTATGAATTAATAATGGTAGATGGCTACCTTGACTCTTTCTCTAGTAGAACTCCTGGCTCTTGGAAAACTTTTACACCTCAAAATAAAGCAAACTGTCTACTTATACTCAGCAAAACTATAAATAACACCTCACAAGCATTAGATGCTTTAAACGTTTTTTAAAATTAAGTTAGGGCCAGACTCTCAGAAACAGAGCCACCATTAATTATTTACTGCTCCTCTATCACCTGGGTTATGAGAGATCCCCTGACATGTGTTGTCTACAACGTCAGGGTCTCTCCTAGTTATTTGTCAGGTTTGGAAACTGTAGACATTATCTTAAGATGCCACCTTATTGGTCAGTATAATCTTCACTTTGTGTTTTTCTCTGTGTCTGCTAATGTTTATGCCGCCTCATGCCTGCCAGCCCTCCTGTAAAAGCATACTGTGGGCCACTAGACTGACCCTAACTGCTATACCCCTACACCGTCCCTTATCAGCTTGAAGAAGCCAGAACAGTCATCATCCTTGTTCCCTAACAGCAGTTACAGGCCCTGTTCCAGGGGAGAAATAAATAGGGAACGGGTGAACATTAGGCAGGAAGAGGTAAGGGACCTTCAGGGAGGCAGACTGCAGCTGCAGGTGGGAGGATGAAGAAACATCTGGGGTTCTCCCCTTATGAAATCCTTTATGGGCACCCTCCCCCCATTATCAAGGGCACAAGGAGGGGATCTAAATGAGACAGACAACCTAACCCTCCGACAACAGATACCGGCCCTTGGCTCTACCCTAACCACTTTACACCATTGGGTCAGGGAGCGATTACCTGTGAATCTGACCACAGACACTCACCCCTTTACACCAGAAGATTCAATATGGATAAAGGAGTTAAATGTCCAACCTCTAAAGCCCCTCTGGAGGGGCCCAGTCACTATCATTTTGTCCACCCCTGCTGCAGTAAAGGTAGCCAAAGTGGGTCCCTGGATTCACTACAGCAGAGTGAAGCCAGCGTCTCAAAACTCGGAGTGAATTCCTGACCCATCAACACTGTGCAAGCTGACCATACAGAAGAAGCAATCTGCAACTCCAGAGACTACGGGAGACTGCAGCCCTGCTTTAGTCACTCCAGAAGCAGACTAATTTACGCACAGCAGAAGCTTAAGGAATCGATGGTCTGATGCAACAAAAGACTGTCCTTATTTTCTATATGTTTCCTTACTATGATGCACTGTCACACCTTGTTTCTCACTATTATTGTGATTCTTGCTCTACTCTTTGCCATAGGATTGGCCGAGGCCACCCCGACCAGTTGGAAATGTGGTGAGAGGTTTCTGTTAACATTCACCTTCCTTTTGTGGATAGCATACTTCATTGGTACCAACATGGGGAAACAGTGGCCATAAGAGACTAGAAAATTAGATCCCCACAAACCTTGTGTAAAACAAAATACTCCTGTGTTACAACCGGGGTTTGGCTTCTCAAAAACTCAATTATTAGGAAAAACTGTCTTGCCTCATGGGGAAAAAGTTCATCATTGTCTCCGTTAAAAAACTTAACATGCCTATGCCAAAGATTCTGTAACTCAACTGCCTGAAAAACCCAATGGTGGGGGACCCCAGATCACCTTGAGCCAGACCCCTTCCCCTTGTCTATGTTCTCTCATCTCCAAGAGGACTGAGACAATGTCAACGCAGCCATCAAATGGCAGGTCCCAGGTGGACTATACTAGATACGTGGAAGGATAGCCTACATGGTACTTCCCTCAGTCTGGTCAGGGTCATGTGTGCTGGAAACTATTCATCCATCTTTCTTCCTGCTCCCCACTGCCAGAGGGGAACATTTGGGAGTCCAAGTGTATGGGGACACGGAGACTCAAAGGAAGCAGCATGCCTTACAAATTGGCAATTAAAAAGATGATAAATGGCCTCCCGAGCATATAATCCACTATTATGGCCCTGCCACCTGGGCAGAGGATGAGTCCTGGGGCTACTGCACTCCTATTTACATGCTAAACCACATAATCAGACTACAAGCAGTTATAAAAATTATAACCAATAAACCTCCTAGAGCTCTTAACTGACTAGCCAAACAACAAACCAAAATATGCAATGCTATCTATCAAAATCGCTTGGCCTTAGATTACCTACTTGCTTCTGAGGAAAAAGTTTGTAAAAAGTTTAACCTAAACAACTGCTGCCTATAGATAGATAATGAGAAAAAAGTCATAGAAGAGATCACAAATCAAATGTTCATGTCCCCGTCCAGACCTGAAACGGATAAAATCCCGGGGAGTTATTTAGAGGAAGGTTTTCAACTTTCAAGGGATTCAAAACTCTCCTAAAAATTATCCACCTAATTCTGGGAGGTTGCTTAATCCTACCTTGCTAAGCTCCCTTGTTGTATGGTCTGTCTCCAGTCTCATTGAGGCCATGATTTAAAAAGGACGGCCACTCATGTAATAATGTTATAAAAATATAAACACCTAAACCAAGATGATGCTCTTTGACCCAAAACAGAGAGGTCCGAGCATTAAAGGGGGTAATGTGGTAGGGTCCCCTCCCTAAGGAAAGGAAAAAAAAAAAAAAAAAACCTCAAGGCAACCTGGTTATACACGTACGGGACAACATCCCTCATGACCTTGTAACATGAGACCACTTAATCATACTACATGTTTTATGTTACCATATATGGGAGACAAAGAAGTGGAAAATACATT